>NW_024387477.1:17955383-18625383 GCF_900408965.1 Simochromis diagramma | reverse complement strand
TTGTGTAAGGACATATTTGAATGCAAATGACAATATTTTAAACTAATCAAGTGATTAGAGGAGCTAAACCAACTCCGACGCCTTTACCGTCCTACTGTGGTCAGTATTTCTGCATGTGCATTAACACTAAAAGACGCAATGTATATAACATTGAGATGCAGGCAGGCATCATTCATATGTTACCGTAGGAAGTGTTTGTGTACTTTAAATAAATTTAGCTTTAAGGTGTAGAATAATGTGGATTTGAACTCTACCTTACCTAACAAATTATTTAGTTTATTGATCAAAATTGAGAAACTAGCTTCTCTGAGAGCGAAAAACAACCAGCAGTCATGTGAGCACGACAAAGTTCTGGTTATTTTTTGCGTTAAAAGAAGACGTTGTGTTTAGTTTTTCCAATTTCAATTTGTCCTTGTGGGAAAAAAAGTGTGCCTCAAATGATCTAAAATGTAAGATAAACAAGAGTCAGACATGTGTCACCTTTTTTAACCAATTATCATTAATAAGTACCGTATTTGGAGGGAGAGGGTCGAACGAAAACACTCACCGCTGCTTCTCGTGATGAAATTAAGTTGTCATTGGAGCGTCTGCCTAAATCCTGCACGCTTACGGGGGAAAAAAGACCATTCTGGGTTCAGAGTGCCATGTAACATTCAATTACAATTAAACTGACGGGTCTCTATTAGTCGGTGTTCATTTCAGGGTTGGAGGCAGGAGGTCGTGACCCGCTCCTCAGGCAGGTGCTTATGTTAGACCCGGTTTTTAAAAAGTACGACCAAACAGAAAGATTAAGTGCAATACAAAACACACCTGGTGGACGCAAGCTCCACACCCCCCTTTATTGGAGTTTGTCTGTCACACAAAAACACACACACACTCAAACACTGGAGTGGAAATTTAAGCTGACAGTCAACATCTCAAATAAATATATTCCTCCGTCTTTTTGTTTTAAGATATTAAAGTAATTTCTATAATTGTTTGAAACAAGTCCACTTTTCCTAATTCCCATCTGTGTCCTTGACAACGGGGTCAACGCTGAGCCCTCCCTTGGCAGCTGCGCCAGATGGTTGAGGAGAAAGTGAGAGAAGAAAGAGCGTGGGGGAAAAAAGAGAAGATAGAAGACTTCTGTCAATGTCAAATATAGAATTAGAGTCATTTCCCTGCCTTTTGAGTTGGCTTTAGTGTCCACTGCTGCAAGATGACAAGCCGATACCCTAAGGCAAGAAAAGTCAGGAGCAGCGGCTGAGTGAAGGGTTGGAAAAATCCCTACCTGTTAAAGAAATGTTTGAACTCTAATTGTGCAGAGCCTTTGGCAAATCAGGGGGTCTTTAGAGGGGAGGTCTTGTCCAAACAGAGAAGAATAAAACAGCTATCCTCTCCAACTTTGGAGGGACAGGAGTCAAGACAAATAATGGCGATAAGGAGATTGATGAAAGATGGACACAGAGCATTGTTTGTTGTTTTTAGACAAAGCCGGTCCTTCACTGACGCTAAACAATGAGGTTTATATGGCACTCACATGTACGTTCTGCTTTCAGAGAATACTTTTAAATGAATGGGTAGCTTTGGTGTGAACAGCTGCACCTTCAAAGTAAGTTTTCACCAGCCTGCAGGCTTTCAAATATAAACTAAAATTTCAACACTGATTGCTTTAATCAACAGATTTCACAGCCTGTTACAACAGTTTGCTCTTTAACAGTAGTTAGGTGCTTAGTCTGTCATGTCTGCAGGATATTGTGTTTTAGTAGCAGTGGTGAAAAGTACATTTACACAAGCACAACTGGCAGTCCCTCACATATTGAGTTTTCACATGCAAATTGTCTGACTAACAACATGCATGCCGAGGCACTAATTATTATCAGTGCTTCAATAGCTAGCACTATCGCTGGACAGGAAGTGGGTACTGGGTTCAACCCAGGCAGGACCCTTCATGCATGTTTCCCATATGCTCACTATTTTCTTGAAGCTGTCTCCCACCTCCAAGAAAACAGCAGCGTAACACTAAAACTCTTTAATAAAAGGCTCTAAACTGGAAGGTTTTTTAAAGTATGACATTCATTGATTCACTGATTACATTTTAACAAGCAACATCTATGCTTGGCGTCCACAAGGTGAAACAAATATAAAAAACAAAGGTGGGAACAAAATATACAGACAACACAGGTATTTTGTGACCATTACTAACACACGTTTTTTTTTGGACCAATAAAAATACTTATACTGGTTGAAAGATATTATAATAATATAATAATAATAGCTTTTAAGCAGATTTGTCAGCACAAATATGCTTAATGAGTCTTTGGACTTTGACCAGCCCTATAAGTGGTTGTGTTGAGAATCCTGGCCTACAATAATTCATTTCTGTGAAAACCACCTGTTGTACTGCTGGTTGCCGTCTTTCTGTTTTTTTTCCATTTCTAAAAGTCAGGATTTAGCAGGTTTATAATAACAATCCAATCACTTTGAAAGTGTTATTAATAACATTTTTCTTTATTGGACTGCAACCTAAAAAACCTGCAGCATCTAAATATTCCATATTATTGCTAACGTGCAAATATGTACAAAAAATATCCAATGCAGTTTGCTTTGTATCAAATATGAACAATGCAATCCTCACTGGAGACTAATCTGTGCTCATAGACTGATCATGTGGTGCATTCAACGGTTAAGCTAACTGGTGGACAAAACGATTCCTTCTACTGTTAAACTTTGGAGAAAGAATATCACATTATCTAACATTGCACTGTAGATTCATCTGTGATGGTAAAAACTAAAAACACACAGGACCCAGCAACACAACTCATTTTGTGCTGACAGTGTGAGGACAGTGGAAATATTCTTGGTTTCCATGTGAGTCTGAGGTGAAAAAATTCCAAAAATAAAGATACAAATACATGAATTTTGTTTGAGATAAATTAATTACTAAAGATGCCACCTTAAGATTTATGTTTGAGAGTTGCACACAAAACTTTCTTTGTAGTACTCTCTCAAAATCGAATGCAGAACACCCTTTTGTTTTACGGGGCCAAAAACAAAAGGAGAGAGAGATAGAATAATGGCATAATGAAAATCTATTCCACAAGCAGTATGTGGCTAACTGGACTCGTTTTCTACATGCACTCTTTAAACTAAGGCTCTTCAACACTGAGGCTGTGTGAGTTGGCCCTCAGGAGAAGAAAACCAGAATAGCTCACTGTGTCCTGTGACAAAGCACTTGAAAGGTAACATAATAGGGGCAAGTTCGCAGAGATAGAGCAGACTACGCAGCCGTCCTCCCGTAGGACACTGCTCAGCCGTGCACTGTGCCAGCGTCCTCTCACCCAGACGCTGCTCGGAGCTCGTGAGTTAAAATCTGGTTCTTATCTCGAAGAACGTCAAATATAACCAAACAAGTGCAGGGGAAAAAGTGGGCACCGGTCTGCACGTGTTCAGTCCCAATAGAAGCATGAAAAATAAGCAGGCGGCGGCCTGACGACATGCATGGCTCCACTGGGGGTTCCCGAGAAGGTCTAAACACTCCAGCCAGGGCTGCGGTGTCAAACTAAGGAAGAGCAGCTCCAACAAAACGTTTGGCTACTTCTGGCTTGAAAAAGTGCACATTTTTTTGCTTTTTGCTATTATTTTCCAATTTTGAATCCCAGTTCTGTCTGTCTGTATTTTAAATGCATTTAGATGAAGTGTCTGCATGTGACTATTTAAGCTGTTTCATTTAATAATATCACATTTTTATTTCCCTTGATAGAAATACACAGCTCTACCAATAAAATAGGACTGAACCTAATAGTTCTTTTACCAGTTCTTTGCTGCGTGATCAATTATTTGTCAGAAAACAACAAAATGTGAGACTCAGTGTCACTGAATAAATTTAAATGAGGGCAAACTGAAGCTTACATAGGGTGAAATTATAATCTTTTTCTAGTCTGTTTTCTCATTGTCAACAAAAACCCCTCAAACATAATTAATTTATACAAATATCAAGAGTTTGACATACTTTATTCCCGTGTGCTATAAGCATTCAGCCTTGTCCTACAAGGGAAAACACAAATGAGCCACAGGGCTACATTAGAGTCACACATCTGTATTACTCCACAGTTGACAAACGTCCAATACAAACACAGGTTTTACTCATTTTTGAGAAATGCTTGCTTTCAACTACATTTCCCAGCTTCGTTTGGAAGTTAAAGTATATATTAGTGAGCAGTTTTTAAAGAAAACAAAGCTTCAGGCAGACTGACACACACACGATGGGAAAGTAAAACTGATGGGTTAACATGTTATTGGCTGTAATGTTTTCATGAGATCTTTTGACAGTAAGGACAAAAAAAAGAGTTTTCTTTCAATAATACAATTTCACAAGAAAAGAGAAAACAAGTCCTGACCTTTCAAACCGCACCAACAGGGTAGTATGGGGATGTGTGTCCATCACAATATCCTAAATCAATATCAAAAAGTGATAGTTTGTCTGTTCATCAGTCCAAAAACTACTATTTTTGTCATTTTTGCCTGAAAAACACCTAAAATATGCTCTAAATGCTCAAAATACACTTTATATTCCAGATATGTCAAAATACAATTACCTTGAAAGAACATGCAGGAACACACACACTCTCACACACAGGCGTCAGCCCTCTGTCTTGTCAGACGCCATTAGAGAAGCAACCAGCCAACGTCTTGTCCTCAGCAGCTGGCAAAAGCCTTCTCCATTCATCACTGCATCTCTTCTCCTTGTGGACCTTTCCCTATTATTAGTGTTAATACAAGGCCAGAGGACATGGAGTGAAACAGGCCTGGCAGTGCTTAAAAAGCCCAAATGTCAGACTATGACATGCTGCCAGCTGCCGGCGTCTTTGATATGCTGTGGCTCGATGATGCTTATTTGATCGTTTCATTAGAAAATTTGGTCTAGGTGTCAAAGAGGTTCCCTATGTCTGTGCTGCAGCTATTAGGCTCAATTATAGCTGCCAGAAAGACAGAGAACTGAGCTGGCTCTGTGCGCTGCATTCAGTGTGGCCTTAAAGAGCCACTGAGAGGGTCACAGAAATTGCCATTCATAACACTTAATGGCTTATGAATGTAGTTTTCCTTCTAATTATATAATCGCACATGCACACTCAACAAAAAAAGAAGAAGAAACTAACATTCTTGGCTCCAGGGACCTCAGGAATCATCATGGTGGAAATATGCTTTTTTCTTTTCTTGTGGCTTAAGTTTGATTTTAAAGATGTTTAAACCTTTCCTCATAATAATCTAGAATATGTAAGATTAGGTCTGAAAATACTGGTTGGTTAGTCCAGTGGTGACCAACCTATAGCAGGACAGTGAGATGACCGGCAGCTAGGGCTTGGAGATATATGGAAATTATCTGAGTGATTTAATTCATTGTTTTTGCTCTGTGCAAAATTGTTATAAAAATAGAGAGAAAGGTCTATGTTTCTGTCTGATGCCACAATAGCCTCATAAACTGTAACCTGATTGCTGTAAGCTCACATGTGCTCCTGTTTAACTGCCTACAGTTGCTTCAGGTGGCAGCTTGTATTGGGAATCTCATAGCGAATTTATCAGTGGCATCATAAAAAAAGTAAATGTGTAATGATCCCGGGAGAGTACTGAAACCACAGGAGTGGAATTCTACTTAATCAAGCCTGTCTTTGCCTTCTCAGTGGACGCAGTTAGCAGCAAAGCTTAGCAGAAAGAGATGGTTTAAAGTAAAGTGCTCTCCATAATCTGGAGGCTTCCACTTATATAGTTGGAGCATCGGTGCATAGCTCTGTGGGATAATCGGCATTCTTTAAAAATGGATAGGGCGACAGTGCCCCAGGTGAGTCCGGTCTTATCATTCTGTTTCTGTGGTTTTGCATGTTTAAGCATTTTTGCATTTTGCAAGAAAAACAAACAAACAAAAAACTCTTTTAGATTTTTGCCTCTCCAAAGCAAAATGGAAAATTAAAAAAACAAAATGAAACAAAAACAAAGAGAAAACAAAATGTACATTTTTTTCTGTATTGTTTTTACATGAAAATTTTACAGCAAATTTTCACTTTAACATAATTTCATGAAATGAAAACACTACATGAAGAAAAATAATTTTTGGCTGAACTGGAGCATCAAGTTTCTAAAAACAGCTGCTTTGTTTCGATGATTCACAGGTTGAAAAACCTGCAAAAGAAATGGTCAACTGATTGACGACTTTAGTAACGTACTTTTCATAAAGAAAAACGTGAGAAACACAGATCCTCAGTGACTTAATTAAGGCTTGGTTGAGGGTTTTTGGTAGTCAGATGAAAAAAGCATTTCCTGTGTGTTAATAAGAATCTGTGAGAAATAATCATTTTAGCTGTTTTGTATAACTTCCAAGCAGTGGTAAAGAAAACAGACTAATCAAAAATGACTCTTATAAGTTGCAGGTGTATTTATGACCAATAAATAATACATCCTGTAACACAAAGACATATTGCATTACGTGTAGTACAGAGGAAAGATGTATAGTTTCTCTGTTGACTTTATACTAATATTAATCTGTGCACCACTGAGGAATAACAGTCAGGGCCATATTACCTTTTCAAATGTCAATTTTCAAAATTGCATGCATGACGTATTTGTACATGCATGTGGCACTTTTCATTTTTTTGAGCCACTTATAGATTAGATGTAATAGACATGCCGGGAAATGTGCAGCTGAAGGAATGCTGACCACATGTTCAAAAATAAATAGACCAGTGAGAATTGAAACAAGCACTCATAAGGTTAATCAAACCTAATTTCTTCATGGTTTCTCTTCTTTGGTCTGCCAGCATTTTCCCTGTCATTCTATTATTCTAGAGCTCTCTCTGGGCAACAGTAATCCAGGCATAACTAGGCCCTGCCACAGCAAATTAGCTGCAAACAGACGTAGAACAGAGTGAGTGCGTGCATTTCTCACCTTCTGCATAACACTTTTTAAGAACAGGCTGCATACCAGGAACACGTGGGGAAATTAACTAATTGGAAAACCAAGGAGCGGCATATTGGGACTGGCCTCGAATTACATAAAATACTTTTCTTCCTATGATGAATTTCTGTGGCCGATGTGGTGACGGTGAACTCCCTCAATCATCCGGAGCAGCTTTAACCTCGGATGTGATTAAATGACTGGTCAGAACAAAAGAAGCAAAAGGTTAAGAGAGGAAGAGAATGTGAGGTCTGACTCTTTTCCCCTCAGTTTTTTCCCTTCGCTGAGGGTGGCGTCGCTTGCGTGGCCCAGGCGCACGCTGGAGGAGTGTTAAACCTCTCAGGCTGCGAGGGGAAGAAATGACAGGACTCCCTCAAGCTCCCCTCTGTTCTTCTAATGGACTCCTCCGTCGACATGGCGGGGTTAGAAACATCATAAGTTCATATTCCCCACATGAGACCTCGTCCCCCCCTTCCCTCCATTTACTGGTGTTGCCTTTCAGATTCCTCAATGGCTCCATCTCTTTCACCCAAAGAATCAGAGTCCTATCAGTGAAATCAAAGGCGATTACACAGCTCACTAGTCATTTAGGATCTCTGTGGCTGCGGTAAGTATGTAATGCATGCCGCAGCCCCAAAGTCTCTGTTTATTCAGTGAAAGTGCTCTGTAATTTATTTAAAATAATCTATTTTAACAAATAAAGAGGTCATTGAGTGAGCGCATTGCTGCAGGCACACATTTAAATACCTCTTTAAGAGTCTGACTGGCTGACGGGCTGCTGAGCTGGCTGGACCCAGAGGATGCAGAGGCAGGCCTCCTCTCTGAACAAAGTGATTTGCCAAAATCTGAAAAGCAACATCACATGTTTAGTGAGGGAGTACTTGCCCTCTGTTGATCTGTGAGCACCGATCAGCAAGGTGAGGCCCTTTTTTCCTCTTTTTATTGACCTGTTTGATTCAGATCCAGAGAGCTTGTTTGGAGAGGGGGTGGGCTCAGAGCCCTGGCAAATGTTTTTTGGGAGGGAGTAAATATGACGGATGGGATTACAAGGAAACCCTCTCAGCAATTTCGAAGGGCTTGAAATAGAGCTGGTTTTTCCTGCATACCAGTACATCTCCCCACTTGCTCTCTGTGGTGGCTTGAGCAGCTCAGGTGCACTGTATCTACGTTATGTCTGCCTGTCTGATGGGATCTGACTGCACCACAGAGCTGGACGCATCAAAGGAAGTCAAAGAGAGGAGGCCAGTCCAACTGTAAGAGGCCCAGTTATATAAATGGAGCCAAAGTACTTTGCTTTATTTGGACTTGTTTGGGCTTATTTGTTTGTACACCACACAGCTTCATACTTGGCGAGATGCAGAGTGCAGTTTTTCCTCCCACTTTAAATACCTACAGTCTGCAGCTTGTTGGGTTATAAAACAACTTATTTCCATCATTAAATCTTATACATTATGTCTTCCATTTTTTTTAGCCAACAATACTTTCATCAAAGACTCCATTAAATTCATATTATAAAAGCTTTTCCATGTCATATGTTGGCAGAACCGACCTGGACTGTGAATGTATCACGCTGGCTGACTTATTCACCAATGAAGCACACATTCAGTAGACCTGTGAGGTTCAAGGGCTAACAAAGTGGCTAATTTTTGAGCATATATATCCACTGAAAGGAGGGGGACTGAAGAAGACTGACATTTCACCAAACTTTTCTACAAAAACATCAGCGGACCATGACTGGCATCTGGTGTAATAAGTGGTTGGTGTGTAGCGAGTCTCCTCGGTTCCGGCCAAAGAAAACCAGGTTTAGTGTAACCGCTGTTTCCTCGAGTGGCCCAATGTCCAGAAGAGAAGCAGAAGAAAGGGTTCGAGAGTTTGTAGCATGTTGTCACTCCAGTATAGCGCTTTAATCTCACAGAGCTATGCTCTTTGTTAGGGAAAATTCAGATATTAGACTTTATTTTCTTGAGGCTGTATCAGCTATCACTCATTCTCCGCTATCTGCATGTTCATCCTCTCCTGATGCTGACAGATAAGGTCTGTGTTACTTTGTGAATAGCTCCATCTGTATTGGCTGACATTGTGGTTTGGGTCAGTGAGTCAGGGTTAGGCTGATGGATTACTTTACTAATGATTTTGGCCGGAGAGTCAGCTTGTTTTAAAAAGCCAGGCATTGGCTGAGTCAGTCTGAGTTTCATATGGTGTTATGGATTGGCGGAGTTGTGTGCAGAGCCCCTCTTCAACAGCCAAAATCGACGCTTGATTATTTAATGTTCTTGTTTTACAAACCTGGTTTAATCTGCAGAGCAAAGAAACAAGAAATTCAATCGGCACGGCCAATTTTAAAGAGAGTATGTTAGATCTCTTTTTTTTTCCATAAACAAAACCTGCAGACTGAATAGTAGGCGCTGTCACTGTAACATAATATACTGATTCCCTTTTGAGATGTTTGCATTTACTGTACCACTAGCGGAAGATGTCCTCTGTGATTGAGCCCACCCAGACTGCAGTGTTGCGAGGGAGCGTGCCCCTTACCTCCCATTGGGGGCAACAAGGTCCTGTGTCCACATTTCAAGCTGGGCTGTCACTCACAGTAGGGGAGAAAGAGTTCTGTCTTGGGGTCAGCACTTATGTTCTCCAGCTAAGAAAGCAAGGCGTGCTCTCAGAGGACAGGCAGCAGTTCAACACAGCACGCTTTGTGTTGCATCTACACAGGCAAAGAGATGAGCAGGAAAAAAGACAATTAAAAGGATTCTGTACGTCTGTTCCCTTGTAGCAGCTCTTTGCTTATTTCACAGAATTTTTAGCAAATTCAGTAGAGAGAAAGCTTTGGAAAGGAAACTATATTTTGATTCTACCACAAGTTTATGAACATAATTAATTTTGAGAGCTTCTAATCTGTCAACACTTCTTCTTAATATTTTTTTGTACTTGTTAAGAAATGTCGACTTTATTTCATTATTCTGTAAAATAAACCCATTCCCTCTATATGGGTATTTACTCTATTTAAAAGGAAGCAACCATTTTTATTGACACTTGAGATACACCTCACTCGCTGCAGTCTACTGAAGGACAGTCTCCACTCGAAAACCTCCACATCACTCCTGGTAATGGAGCTGAAAGTGTCAAAGTTGGAAGCAGCTGGAGTTCTTTTTGCCCCCCAGAGTTTTCTCCATAAGGTTTCATCTTTTAAGCTGTTCCAAGAGTTTCTTCTCTGTAATCTGGGAGCTATCTGTGCTGATATATTATTGAAATGGTTGTGAAAACTGACATGGTTGTATACACACCACAGGCACCAAGTACCAAAGTGTGGCACACACCAAAACTGACTTCACTTTTGGGGCACTACCTTTCATGAGGGTGACAAGCAAAAACCCAGTGTGAGTGTGCAGAAATAAATGTTGTCACTAATGTCAAATGTTGAAATGCGAACTCAGACTGAAGTTAAAGCATTTAGCAGCGCAGCTCTGCTTTGAACAGAATCTGATGACGCCACATCTGTGTTAACAAGGACACTGGTCTGGTGTCAATCTGTCCATCTTTGAACTTCTAATTGAGTTAGGCAGGATCAGCAGGCATAACAATCCATATATGAGTCTTAAAGAGATTAAAGAAGAGGGTAAGAGTGAAAGAAAGAGAGACACATGTTAGGCCAGTGTCACCTCCTAATATAATTTGGCACATGGTCGCATGAGCTTCTTTAGGTGTAGAGTTTCTTTTTTAAGTGGCTAATGCCTGTGGTGGGTGAACACCCACCAGGGACAAGAGAGGTCAGTGTTTTGGGTGGAACGTGTGGAGAAAATGTGGGGGGATCTTCCTGTCATTCACTGCTAATTTCTCTGAGCTCTGGTGACCTCTGACCTCCATGCAGACAAGCCAGCCACCTATACCTCAGTGAATCACTGTGTAAGAAAATTTCAACACCTCACTGGATATTAGAAACAAGAAACCTATTTGAATTTGGGGTAACAAGGTTTAAATGAAATAAATTATTTGTTTGCCTTTGGGCCCACCTCCATACAGTGCCAACTTATTGTGGGGGGTTGCATGCCCGTATGATCCCACAAGTTATCTTGTCAGGACAATTTGCTCTTGGTAGGGTCTCCCTAGGCAAACTGGTCCTGGGTGACAGAGCGATTCAGAAAAACCCCTATGATAGAAGAGAAATCAGGGGACGTGGCTACTCTGCCAGGGAAATGGTTACCAAGGCCCCACCTTGGAGCCAGGCCTGGGTGCGGGTTGCTTGCCAGAGTGTGGTGTGTGATGAGGCCTAACCCATGGTGCCCAGCTGGGCAGTCTCCTGTGGGCCTGCCACTCACAGGAGAGGCCGAAGGGGTTCAGTGCTTTGTGAATCAGGCAGCATTCAGGGGTGAAGGTCCAAAGAGTTTTGTGGACCATGTTCCACACCTCCATTGTTAAGCTGCTGTGTGGAGCTGTGGCCATGTGTTGGCTGATGCCCGCTGTGGTGGTAACCCCGGACCCAGACGCTGGATGCCAGAGAAAAAGGGAGCTATCAAGTTGAAGAAAGAATCTGTTAGCTTGTGGTACTCTGTGGCAACTGTAAGGTACTGAAAGACCAAGCAGAAATGGCCCTCGCAGTAGCTGAAGTAACATTTCAGCCACTGTGTCAGGAGGACCCAGAGTCCAGTATGTGGGAGTGGACCCAAATGCAGACACAATCAAAAACAGTAATAAGACTTTAACAAGCTTTATTGGATGAACAAAGATTCAAAGTAACAGGACGAAGGAACATAGCAGGAGTCTCTGACATAGTAGGTGAGCAGAACAGGCGAGGAACCAGATCTTACAGGGCGACACAAGGAAACACAGGATGGCAGCAGAAACATTTCAGATGCTCACCAGGATGACGAAACTGGTACAAGTTCAGTGATGCCATGGAGCACGGAGAAGTGGCTTCCTACTTACTCTGTATACAGTAGGAACACAGTGTCTGACTCCCTGTCCTCCTCATCTACTTTGGACAGCTTGATGCCAGCTCTTTAAAAATATTGACACAATCCTACTTTCAACATAGAACAGAGAGCCTGGTGGAATCAAAAGCACTGAGTGCAATCTGCTCAGGCGGCCATAGAAAAAGGTAAAACAGACAGAAGTACATGTTTTATGTCTGTGTTGTCCAATCATCCAAGGAGTCCAGAGTTCAAAGAAGACCAAGATAAAAGCTTAAAGTTAAGGAGCGGTTTTCTTTAGAGGAGAAGAAACAACTTGCTAAGTCATCCAAAAATTATATGTTTTTATCAGTCTAACTATAGCTCTAGTGATGGAGCATTGATTTTTGTGTTCCAACTGGTGGGATATAGCAGCAGATACACTGGTTCTGATATTTTGAAAATAATAGCATGAAAAGTGGTTAAACAAAGCGTGTAATGTTACATAATTATGTGAGGTTTAAGACTTGACAAAAGTTGTAATCAAAAATGGAGAAATTCAAAAATCCACCACAAAAATAGTAGGTTTCTCACTGTATTCATGATAATTTGGTCTTCAAATATCCTGAAACGTTTGTCTTTCTCTTCTAGAGGTGAGGAATCCACATCAGTCTGACACAAGGTTCACATTAGTCATCCGACTTACTCAGGAAAGGTTAAGATAATCTGGAAAGTGGAAAAAATTGAGTTGTTAACTTCACACTGATCCTACACAGCACGTCCAACTATTGGTCACCTGGGGCGTCCAATGGCTGCCACTCAGAGCCTCTATTCTCCAAACTTTCCATCTCATTTATTCCTCCTCTTCCTCTTTTCATAAGCACAGATGCATTGGGAACCTTCAATCAGCTTCATGATGACACAACCTCTCCATTTTCATGCACCTCAGTCTCTGTCCTGCATGCCACCACGCACACACAAGAGACGATACACACACACAAACACACGTGCACATGCACACACCAATGTGCAAATGCAATTTGCCCAACTGGCAAACATCTGTTGATAATTATTGCCCAGTCTCAGCAGAGAACTTGTGATATTTAATATTTCCTCACCACTTGAACAAATAAGCTATAATAACTGCAAGGTACTTGACCACAGGAGTAGAGGAGATGTGCAGCATGAAAGGAACTGTGTGCACTTTGGTTCAATCTGTGTTGTTTCCATAGTATTTTACCCCAGGCTTGTATAGTAAAAAAAGAAAAGAAAAAAAGAATCAACTTAAAAACCCACCAACCTCCATACACCCCCAAAACCACTGAAAGTTAAACAGTGAGCAAACATTATAAATCACTGCTTAAAAGAAGATATAAATAGTTATAAATACCTACAAACACCATTCACACATACTGTAGAGACACACACACTTGAACTGATGTGCTATGGAGGTGTTGCAGAGCTGCAGAGCATCAAGAGACATTCACAAAACACTCATTAACTTACTTCACAAAGCCGCCTTTGTGACCTGCCAGATCCTTGGCTACTCTCCCTGCTCTCTCTCTGACACGCACATACACACACACCACTCACACATGGATAGTTTCTAGGCCAATAAGAAAGTACATAAACACTAAATGGGATTAAAGTTTAAATTGTTATAGCTACCTGAACATTTCTTTTTCTAGGAATGCTGCCTTGAAACACGAGTCTCTGTGCAGCCTGTTAAGAAAAGAAATAAACTGCTCTTGCAGCAAATACACCAACTAATGTTTGACCTGTGCCAAAACCCACCACATACAAGTCTGCCAAGACATAGATGAACGCTATCTAGGGAATTTATATGCTGTAAAATACGGTTGTGTACAGGTCATGATGCAGCACATATAGACACCTGTATCTCCTGAATCAACTGAACATGCAGTTATATTCCTAAAGATTACAGATTAAATCAGCCGAACACAAAGAGGACCCAGAGTCAGTCCTCTTTGTGAAAGCTCAATATGAAGTTAAGTAATAAAAGGTTTATTAAGTATTTTTGTACTTTGAGACGTGTTTGTTCATCTCCAATGCAACTTCTAGGATCTGAATTTGAGCAGCAGTAATATAAAGTCCAATAAAACATCTTTTTTTTCATTTTATGAAGCTCAAACTGTCTTTCAGATCAACAATCCTGTAGTTGGCGTTCTGCTGATTAACAGTTGGTGGCAGTAATGCACAAACAGAAGTAGTAATGATGGGCATCTTTTATGATACTTTACAGAGGAAACTACTGACTTATTAAATAAAGAAACCAATAACAAATATGCTAACTGCTTGCAGCCACTTATACAATTACTGTGATGGTGAAAATGAGACCCAAGTTGGAATAAACCTTCACAAAGATTCATCGATTTTTTGCACCAGCAGCAGTGTGACAAAAACTGCTTTTCCATGATAATGAATTTACCACGAGGCACTTCTTCCTGCCTGCCCTCACATCAAAGTGAGCAACCTGCTCAGGTTTCACCAGCCAGGAGGACCAGCCGAGGCAGCACGGCTTGTTTCACTTCCAGCAGATGAGTGGGGAGGCTTGAGGAGGAGGTCAGCAGCACACCAGGGGATTCCTTGACAGCAGCTTTGCCAGAGACCACCAAGGTGATCGGCTGATGAAATGACAGGCCACATTCTTATCCTCACTCCCGAGGGCAAGGAAACAGACAAGGTGCCGGACGAGGGAGGATATCAATGGCATGTTTCACTTTATTTTGGAGTTTGGTTCTGTTTGCCTGTGTGACTGCGTGTGAAGATATCTTCATGCACGCTGCCATTTACATTCAATACGCCCACTGTACTGAAATCAGCTGAAGAGAGGTTGGTGTTGGAGCATGAAATATTTTATAAAGGCATACTTGTTAAGTACGACTTACATTCAAGCGAGTCGAGAAGTAGAGAAACAACCTCCGTGATGGATGATAGAGAAATAAGTATTTGGGCTGGGGGGGAAACTTCTAATTACGAGAAGGGAGGCACGTGCTCATTCATCCCAAGAGGGACTCTAAGAGCTTTGGCCTCATGAATTGAATAGTGTGGTGAGGGGGTTTGGGATGGACCAGAAGTGGCACCTTTGCCAGCCACAGCGCACAAGGTGCCTTGACTCCTTTTACCACATGCGATTGCTGCCTGCATGTTCCGTGACCCGTCACATAATCGAGCCCTTCTCGCTGCCTTGCACCAAAAAGGACACAAATTCACCGCCTTTCATTTATTGCCTTATAAAAAGACTTTTGGTCAATTTTTGCATCTCTAAAACGAGCATGCTGGTTTTCCCCCCACATAGTGCTCCATTCATCATAGGCTGGTGTAGGGAGACCTACTGCTCTTACATTTCCTGTAATTGGAGTGGCAGCGGTCCAAAGGTTGGCATAAATATTAAAGACAGAAGGTAGCAAAATGAATTATTTCCTGGCAGTTTCTCACCTTTGCCAACAAGCATTTTTATAATCAGTTATGTTTCAGCAAGAGAGTGTTTGCATACATCTTTGTTTAGTTACGAACCAATTTGTCACCTTTTATTCTCCCAACTTCCTCTTAGGTCAACAGGCCCCCGTGGCGCCCTAAATGTTCTCCACGAGCTTATGAGGCTTGGTGGTGAATCTGGTGCCTATGAGACATAACTCTCCCTGTCAAAACAGAGAGGGAAACCATGATTCTTTGCAACACGCGTCCCACGCTGCTCGAATCTAATAATGCAGCAGACGTGAGGTCATTTTTTTAGCGTTCTCTTGCCAGCATTTATTGAACGTGACTACATTTTTGGATCTTTCGACTAACTTTACAAAGGTTATTAAGAACGGGATATTTTGAGCATCAGATTAGGTTTGTGTGCATGTCCAGTTTCAAGTTTTCAGGAGCTGAAGGTGCTAAATCCTAAGAAGAAAGTTATCTCATTATCACCGCAGGGCGACTTGGTTTTGCAAGAATCTGATGTTGAACTTAAAAATGAAAACTTGGAAATGCTCCTTCACCCACTTGACCACTTTCTCAAAGTGGGCTGTTGTCCAGCAGCTACATGTAGTCACTTCACGGTTTGTGTTACAGTACATATTGACATTTGAAGCTGATGTTTTGAAATATTGGCCAATCATATATTTTGACAAGACAAATGTGAGCCTCACTGAGTGTTTCTGTTTTGGGGGTCAAATGAAAACACCGTGTGATGGTCATTTACAGTAATGTTTTTTTTCCAGTGCATGCACACACACACACACACACACACACACACACACACACACACACACACACCGTGTACACAGTGTGGATGTGAAAATGAATTTGAAAAGGAGGAAAAAAGACCAAAAAGGCAGCTTTTGATAGAATGAAATGCACCCAGCTGTGAGCTGGACCTGCCACATTTAATGCATAAATAAACTTGTATCTGATGCCAGGTTTTCAACAAACTACCAGGTAAATGGGAGATTTTCAGATTAGAGATATAGAGATAGCACACTTAATAAGAAGTGATAGGTTTTAAATTATTGTGGGCCGTGATGTTGATGTTGAATTAGTTTGCTATGAACAGGATTCTGCTTTATTGAGTGACCTGTGCCTGCTGAGATGGAGTCAGCTGGTTAAATATTTAGAATAAAATTCTTCATTTCTGTCATGTTAAAAACATCATGCAAATTTCAGACAGAGTGAGCATCCTCTTTCCTTTGGCCGTACTTGTGTTTTTATTTGAGAGATGCTAAATTAGAGGAAAACATCTGTAGTAACACACTTTTGATGAATGTAGCTGCAGCAGCTGAACCTGTTTTAATAATTCAAGATGTTTATACTTCTCTTAGACTCTAATTATGCACTTACACATTTACATATTTGCAGGAAAAGTTCAACAGGCAAGATAAAAGTCACATTCAAGCACCTTTTTTATTGACAAATTGGAATAAATACCCATGCTCTTGACCATCACACGTAGTAAGTTGTTTTCTTTTGCTGTGCAGTCAATCATGTGCTTTGACATACAAAAATAGACTGGGACACTTAGTAAAGAAAACCTCATTTATAACAAACTTCAGTGCATATATTACACATATTTAAGAAACACTTGTGGATGTTATGGGATTGCTTCAAGAGGTCCTTTAGGTGGTGTTTGCTTTAATTATCGAAATGGAAATGGCCATTTAAATGAACATTTCAGTTATCTTTGCAATCAGAGCCCGCCTCATGCCGTTAAAATACAACATCATAAGTTAAAAAAAGAAGCAAAAAAAAAAGAAAAAGATGTGGGCAGTCTGCAGAAGAAATACTCAAACACGAAGGGGTGTTAAGAGCTCTAACCTTCGTGGTGGGGTGCGTCAAGAGACTTTTTCTCGTTTACTTTAAGCCGGCTGCCTTTTAAGAGTGATAGAACACAGGTTTCCTCTTCCATTCATACACTGTGAGTCTTGGATGCTGCGTTAAACATGGAATATTTGTGTGGGAACATCATCACGGTTCGAATATATTGGCAATGGCAACGGGGCATAAGGGCTTCCCTATTTGTACCACAAGATGAGAGGGTGTTTCTTTCACTGGCGCCAGAGGCCCTGTGAACCGTGAGCTGATTAAAAAGGCGACCTCATGTTTGTGCTGACAGTGGCCACATTTAAATAATGCTGTCAGTGTCAGAGACAAAGATAGGTGGGTGGATTCAGCGAGAGGAAAGGATGAGATATTTGTTTTGAGGTGTATGGAGAAAGTGACCAATTCTCAGTTCTTGTCCTACACAAATTCTGATGACCTCGTTAAAGGATTGGTACCTGAATGGAGCTGCTTTAAAAATTCCTTCTAGCATGTCTTGAGGAAATATTAAGGGATTAGTTAACACTGTCTTTTTCTTTTCCAGTGGTTTCTAGCTATAAGACAGCTTTGCCTGGCGTTCTGCATTCACCACAGTTCAACAAAGGTGAGTGAAAGTTTAGTTTTTGAGCTCACAATACACAAAACTTTAAAATTAAGATGAGAGATAAGTTGCTTTATTGTCACTAAGGCAAAAACGGGGTCAACATGGAAGCTCAGCGCTTGGGTTGAAATTCCTCTTATACCACTGTAAGAGGATCCTGGATTCAAACCTGGGCAGGACACGGGTCTCTGCCAACATCATTTTTGAAAAAGAGAGTCTTAATTTCAAGTGATTGAACATGAATACAATATACAGTGGGTTCAGAGTCCTCATGACACAGAAGAGACACAAACAATTTGCATCCCTAATACTATGCATCAAGTAAGTCAGAGAGTACTGTATATTAAAAGGAAAAAGAAGACCACATGTGGAAAAAAGCGGTTTTGTACACAAATTAAACAGTCAAATACTACTGTACTCACATCTATAGGCAGTACTTTCCAATGAACACATTAGAAAAACTGCAGCAGAACTCAAAACTAGACTCAGACACACAATGACCACAAATTAGTCAAAATAATAAAAGCAGCGGCGCGCGGGCCGAGGTTGCCAGCTGAGCAGCACCGCAAGAAGTGACTCATAAAGAATTAAAGGTACTTCAATGGAAAATGTTTGTACTGACAATGATTCGAATGACTGTGTGCAAAATTAGAGATGTTTGTTGTCAGAAAGCCACAGAGAATCTCTGTAATTGCTCTCAGCTCTCCTTTATGCAGTATTTTGGTTTGACTGAACATTTTCAGCCAAAACTGACAGCTGTTTCCAGCGAGAAGCTTAAAAGCCATATCTATGTTGCTTGACCAGCACAGAACAACATACAGCCAAAGTCAACAACTAGCTGGGGAACACACTTTGCAGCCAGGAAGCCAGATACTTCTTTCAGGAACTGATGGAGACTAATACAGAGCTCAAAGGATGAAGAATATAGACCTCAAATGAATGCTAATGTTGCTTCCCTATTTGGTGGATGTGGTAACAGAAGACTTTATCTAGACCAGTGTTGTGTCTTTACTTATGGTTATAATATTATTTACCAACTAACTAGCAAATAAACTAGAAGATAGATCCCCTCCTTCTCCCTTTGTTGATCTCCAGGAGGGTGTTTTTTAAGGATGTTTCATATTGTAGTCTACTTACTAAATATCCTCTACCCCATCTCATCATGGGGATCATAAAGAAATACAATTTCAGATGTTTAAATGTACATATTTAGTTGAAGAATTTCAAAAACGCGATAGTTTAAAGACACTATGGTTATTTTCCTGACAAGCAATTGCATGTAATTACTGAGCGTCTTTCCCCAGAAGCACAGATGGAAACAGTGTGACCTTATTATACAGCTGTATAAAGTCTTAAGAGGCAATGCTGGGGTGGATGGGTGGGTGTAAAAAAGTGTGTCACAACGACTTTGGAGACTGTGGTTGTCCCAGAAGTCAACATTGGTTTCTTTTAACCATGAGGGCGATCGTTTTCCTGACCTTTACCAAGTTGCCTAAAAGTAACCAAAACTTAACCATAGGCAGATCAGAAAACTATCATGAGTCATTTTGGAAGGCGTTGACAAACAATTTTTCTTACTTAAAATAAGTATTTTCATAGGAGCAGGTCCAGGATGCAAAGTGCGTTTTAAGTTGTTTTTTTGCCTCCACCAGTGTATGAATGTGAGAGTGAATGAATAGTGGAATTGTAACGCGCTTTGAGGGCCCCGAAAAGCGCTATATAAATGCAATCCATTATTATTATTATTATTATATTTTATTTTTTTTTTGTATGGTATATGTACGACGGTGCCAATGGAGGGGGCCACTGAAGGTAGAAACAAAAATAAATAAATAAGAGGCAGCGTGTGTGTGTGTGTGCGTGTGTGTGTGTGTGTGTGTGCGCGCGCGTGTGTGTGTGTGTGTGTGTGTGTGTGTGTGTGTGTGTGTGTGTGTGTGTGTGTGTGTGTGTGTGTGTGTGTGCGTGAGCATAAAATTCTGAAACTTCAAGATTAAAGTGGCAAATTTATGAGAAAATTTCCACTGTGTTGTATTTGTTGATACACAATCTCCTCATCTGAATCACTTCCTTTAAAGTCCAGTGCTTATGATAATGCGGGGAGTCTAATCTAAAATCACAAGTCTTTCTTTGTTGCTAAATCTAATTAAAAAGTTGGTATAGGCCACAGGAAACCCAGTGTGTAAAATAATCAATTAACTTGACCAATTTATTCCTGACAAATTTGTCATTTTTCACTTTTTTTCACTTTCACATCGCTTTTCTCTGAATTTTATACACTGCGACCAATTCCAAAGATCAGCTGATCAAGGTCTTTTCTTAGTATCATCTGGTCCATAGTTTGCACCAATTGCACGTATGGAAGCGTGTATATTGGAATGAATGTTTGACTATAGAGTGAATAATGAGTCTGTATGCTGGAATGTGTATCTTGTGTGTATGTGGCTGTTATTCAATTTGCGAAGCATTATTATTATTATTATATGTTACCAGCTTCACCTGGCGACAGATAACAATCTCCAGAAACCACTACCTCACTGATCCAGGATTATACATTTCTCCCTAGCAACCAGAAGCAATCGGTTCTGAGGGTGTTGAGATCTTATTTGAAGGTAACTCTTTTTAAAAAATGACATATTCATATGCTCTGTGTCCACTTTTATGACTTTAGACAGATGTAGGACCTAGACTGATTTATAAAAAAAAAACTCAACATGGTGCAGAGCATAATAATTTGAATGAATCCTTATGAGTCATTACTCATGACAATGGGTATCATGTCCTAAAACTTCACTAACGACCGCAGTCATCTTCTGACTAAAGACAGCATATGATACTTATTAGCCAACATCATGTTTTCCATATGTAGTATTTTTTCTCCGTGCAAGGAGAAAATGGACTTCCAAAATCCCCTCCATGCTGTATTTGTTCTGGTCATGTTTCTGTGATTCCATATCAAGCAAGTCTGTTTTTGTAGTGTGAGTCGTCATTGCAGGTTTAACAACATACTCATTGTGATTTACATCTGACGAACAGTCATGGGAGATATAACAAAGCACAACTGACAAAACATTCCAACTGTTCTACATCTACTGCATTAACCCTCCACTTTTTAATACTGAGACCATTGTGACCAAAGGGATCAAAAGAATAAAAGGCGGTCTGCCTTTGGCTGTGCACCGAAGTGGGAATGATACTTTTCCCCACTCCATTCTGCCGTTATTTATCGCCCCTGACGGTTGAGCCTGGGTCCACAGGAAGTGAAGCGTAAGTGCAACAGGAAGAGGAGAAGGTGGATGGTCTGATGTAAATCAAGTTTTTTTTATGAGGCTGGGCCACCCTGGAAGATGAAGTGCTCTTGTTGTGAAAGAAAACAGTGGAGCGGTACACATGTCATAACATTGACACCTAGGATGGGGTTGGCCGGGATCCATCTTCAGGCCAGCGCTCCCATGTGCCCTCTCGGCCTGAAACACTACCACACCCGAACCCCAAAAATCCTTCTGCTCTCCTCACACGTGCCATTCCACCTTATCCACTTTCCTTTTCTCCATCCCCTTCTTCTTCTGTCCAGACCTGCCGCCGTAGGTTACCTTCAACATCTTTAAGAGCAGTGCCCGGCTTCTGTCCACCAAAACACTTTCTCATACAATAAACAGAGGGCCTAGGTGGTCCTGTCAGAGCCGCTGTCTTTATAGAATAACCAGCTACCACAAGAATCTCCTTTGCTTTTTGTCGATGCACATCGGTGTGTGCACTCATAGCATGTATTGGATTATCAAAACTTCCTTAGGCTCTGCAACAACATATGTCACATTGCAAATAACTAATTGCTGGATTCAGTCCATCTTAAGACAACACAATTATTTGCTTGGTGCACTGCCAAAGGTCAGCCTGTTCTCATAGAAATGATCTTATCCATTTGTTTTGCCAGTTATATAACATAATTGCAATAAGCATGGCTGGATTAACCTCCAAGAATTCCCTGGGGCACAAACAGGGGCTGTGGTCACCTATCAGGCCCCCTGTAGTCATTAAGCTTTTGATTAAATGCAAATTTAGTTACTAGTCATGGCCTCAGTATCAGCTACTGAAGCAGTAACTGCCACAAGACTTTACATGTTTCATTTTATGTTAATCATCTTAACAAATGAGTTTCCACACTGTGAAATGCTGAGCTTTGGGGCTCCAGGGAGTCTGGGACAGTTACTCCTTTAGTAACACTACTGTTGTAGGAAGGGTATTATGTTACGGTCTTGTTGTATAGTGGTTACGGAGAGTCAGTATGAATGCAATTCGAATCTTCAGGATGGTTAGGTTTAGGCAAAAAGCCCTACCCTTTAGGGTGCACTCACACTAGGCTCAGTTGCCTCGTACCTGGCCTGAGTACAACTGCCTCCACTCCCTGCTGGCCAGTGCACAAACCAACCTCAACAATCCAGGGCTGAGTCCTCATCAATTTATCTCAGCATTTCTCTGTTACAGAACAAAAGTTAATCATTTCATATATTTTCTCTCTTACGTGGGGACGTGGTAACATATTGCCCTTTCACATAAATATTCATTACTTCAAGAGTATTCTATGAGTGTAGGCATGGGGATCGGTCCTCAGGTGGGAGGAGCTTTGAATGCATGCAATTTATCACTACTGCAGCTTTAAACACAAACAAATATTTTTATTTATTAATTGACTTCTCTGTATTGGTTAATAGCAAGAATCAATAAAAATCAAGTGAATACTGTGAGTGTGAATGTTAAATACTTATCAAATTGTTAAGTGGCAAACTTACTTTTTCTTTTAACATAATCATGTTTTCTTTCTTGCCCTTTGAAATTAATTAAATTTATGTGTGTAAATGTGTAGTTCATAGGAGTTACAGTTGCATTTATTTTGGGGAGAATTTCTGTTATTTTATGTAAAAAAAGAAAAAAGAAAAAAAGAGGCCTTTCCCCCATAGAAATCCATCCAGTTTTTAAGGTGGAATGTCTCTAGTGTGTTCATTGACCTAATGGTCACATCAATGGCATGCATGTGTTGGTGAGAACACTGCACTGTTTGTGTGGAAACAGTTTGTCACATTTCATTAGCTCATGTAGACCACTTTGCATGGTCCTCCCCCAGGTAAAGCACCATGCATGGTGCTTATTCCATGTGGCTCAGTTGGTGTTTAGACAAATACTGTACACACTTTATCCACTGACCTTTTCACTGTGGGTTACACACCTCAACACATGATTGGACATTGTTGTTTTCATTCCTGTTTGTAGCAAAAATGGTGGGACTTCGTTTTTTGTGGCGAGAACCAGAAGTATTTTGCAGGAAGCTCTGTGTTTACGTGAAGTGTGCGACAGGAGCCGAAGAGATGGCTGGCATAATGGGGTTTATTTACATTCACACTCACTTACACTGCGCAGTGTCTGGCACTCTAACTAAGGGGACACGTTCTTGCTGGGAGACGTCATTAGTGCTGCCACACATAGAAACTGTGTTCATGAGCAGTGGGGTCACCCACAGGGATTACTCAGGTGCTATGACCAGGTCTTGTGAGACTGCAGCGAGTCAGATATGAACATTGCAACATCAACACTCTCACGTCCCAGTTATTTACCCACTTTTACTTGCACGAGCAGGCGGTCGAAAACACATTAAGTTGGTCACTCCACTTTTAACCTCGGCCATTAGCATAATCAAATTGCACTAATATTTTCAGAATTAAAGCCCATGCACATTAAGTCTTGAAATAGATGAAAAAAATCAAGGGAAAGTTTATTGCCCAACTTTTTTCAGGGTAAACATAGCAAATTGGAGGTGGTTACACCTACAGTGCATACATTAAGACAATTATTAAAGGTTAGATGAAAGCGTTTGTTTATCCATGATCTACAGTAAAAATGTTTGAAAGCTTGTCTTTTTGTACAAATTACTATAATATTTATTACCTCCTTAAACATTTCATGTTGTGACTTTGATTACAGTGCTACACATTACAGTGTACAACTGTATGTAATATTTTAAAAGGGTTATTTTAGAGCAGGAAATTATACTCATTTACATTATCAATTAATTAATCAACGCTTTAATAGTTTAATAGGAAAATGCGAGCAAACCATTTCATAATTTGTTTTGGACAAACAAACTCTACAAAACTCCAAAGACATGCAGTTTACTGTAAGTATAGATAAGTCATGTGAAAATTTGAAAAGCTGAATCAAAACATTTTTACTTGGTCATGTTTCACGAAAGTGTGATTGATAATGAATTTTTTGATACACTCCAATCAAATCAAAGTCATCCCCAACTGTAAACATATTTATTAAGCTACAAAATCTCAACAACAATTCAGATTAACTTTAATTTAGCAATAAGAAATATTTGGCTCCGTACAAAGTGTTTGTGCGTCCTAAAAATACTCCAAGATGTCACAGTAATTTGGAAAGAGACTCGCACAGAAGAGCAGTATTTGAATTTGAAGCGACCAGTATATTTGGCGTGACTGTATATTTTTGCTGGACTGTTTAGCTTGGCATCTCCGTGCTGATAATTTATGACACATCTGGTGTCAATCTGCCATCACCTTCCTCATAAAAGGTCCCCAAATCATGAATATATTCTTTAGATGGCAAGAAATGCTCATTATGCGCTGGGCTTGATTTGTGGAGTCTATCTTTTTCACAGCTGACTGGATATTTGGGTACGAATCAATGTGTCTCAGAGCGAGTGTGTGAATTTATATACTTGGGAGTGTCTCCACAGTCAGTGCTGTGGCCAAATGTGGGACACAAGCGGCACCGCAACGGAAACCAGGAAAACTGCATTAATTGAGGAGGGGGCAAAAAGGAACAACATCAAATCTGAAGTTCTTCTCTTGCAGTAATTCAGCATCATGAAATTCTATACTTCCCCTTTCCCTGCAAAAATATGTGCTTCATTTTTAATCCGCTTTAACAGATATTATCCTTTACAGTCTGCACTTACTGAGAAAAATGATCCAATTCTGATTTAAACTCTGTATTTTTACCTTTTTGGAAACCATGAGGCACTCAAAGCGTCAACAGCTGAAAAATTGCTTTTGCAATGAGAGCAGCAAAGATGATTTATGGAGAAAGAGTAATTTTCTCACTGCTGCAGCAGACATGGTTAATGTCACCATACTTCAAGGAAACAAAACCTTTTGGTTACAAAAGCAAGTGAAAAGCAAACTACTCAAGTGTTTTTCTCCTCACATCTTGCCATGTTGCTCTGGCATGGTCTTAGCTGGACAAACTTGTAGAAAGGTTTCAGTCAGAGTATCCTCTATGGAAGCGAATGAGAGAGGAGGCTGGAAAGAGGGCCGGTCAGTGAATGTTTCATTATATCTAATGTTGCCTTCCCTGAAGCGCTCTCCAAAGTAAGCGAGCTGTGTGAGCTGGGGCTCGAAATGCTCAACCCCCTTGTGACCACTTGGAGCAAAGCAACTCTCCACTTTCTTATTTTCGCCCTCAAACGAAAGCCTCTGCATGGATAACACAGTGGTGCTTTTTATTTAACTTGATTTTTTAAAGCATAGAGTTTCTCTCGCTGAGAAGGGGGCTTGACATGATTAGAACACGGGCTATATTTCCAGGGTGATAAACAGGCGAAGTGTCACAAATATTTTTTTAAGGGACGCTGCCATCACAAACATATTTCAGTTCAACATTTTGGAGATGAATTGATAAGAGTTTCATGCATAAGAGTCATGGAAGTAGTCAGCCAGTTGTGAACATTTAAACAGAACTAGAATTCAGTCACTCCATTGTGGAAAATACATTTATATTTTTGAGCAGTTTTTAATCAAACCTTTTACGGAGATGACATGACCAGCTGTGTTTTGTTAAAGTCAGAGCCCCATGGCTTACTGATCCTCTATCCAAAAATCAAGAATGATCTTAATTGCCTCTATCATTTCACTAAATGGTTAATGACAGTGATTTAATACACAGAGCTGTTTGAGCGTGTGCAGCAGCTGCGAGTGTGTGCGTAAGTCGTGGTGCTCAGTTGGCTGCTGGGTCTTTGCTTTGATTCCCCTGCTCCGGCATGTGCGAGGACTTAGCGGGCTGAGATCCCAGACATCTGTTGAATATTAGGGGCAATAACAGCTGGGCGGACCTCAAACATGGTCACCCACTTCACCTCGCTGTGTCTCTGAGGATAACCCCAGCTGCCTCACACTCCAGATGACAAGTGCCCGTTCACTGGCCCGCTGAGTCCGGGCCCTGCCGATGAGCCGTGCACCCTCACTTCTAAACAACCCAACAGAAAGCCTCAGCTCCTTCTCGTTTTGTCTTTCTCACTGACTTTCTCCTACTGTGCATGAGAACAAGGTGGGTGGTATATAGTGATTTCACTGTGATAATATCCCACCATGTTTGATTTCCCATAATGTGTCAGTTTGTTGTTGAAATAAATTCTGGCTCCACGGTGGTTGTCTGTCAACCGCGGCTTCCTCCTTTGAAAGACTAAGAAAAAGAGAACGAAAAAGAAGAGGTCGGCCATAAAGGCACAATGCTGGCGTCACAAGATTTCTAAGAAATATTTTCCATGGTAGACTTTGTTTAACAAATTTAGAATTATAATTTAAACTCCTAGCAACAAAAATCACCTTTGTTCAGTTCAATACACTCAAAAATTTGGCTGCAGCAGCATAAAATGCTAAATGGTACTCAGCGCAGTAATTTTGTCATTACAGCCTTAATTAGTCTGTTATGACTGTTATAATGGCTAACGTAAGCAAACCTTTAGACACAGATAATGTATGTAAGCTGGAAAGCCACTGGCTACAGTAAGGTGGAAAAGGTGCATGATCTCAGACTACTGCTGTAAACTGAAAACTGTTATCTGAGACCAGATCAAGCCAAGATTTCCCATTTCATGCGTTGGCCACAGGTTACAGTCAAGCTATCAATCAGGATGCATTTTTTAAAAGCTACACTGTCAGACGATAGCTGATGGTTTCGAGACTGCATTTCTGCCACTGTGTTCCTCATTACTTTATATTGCTTTATATAAGGCTGTCTTAGCAAAAGCAGAAACTTTATTTTGTAATGATTAAACCATTACATTCAAATTCAATCTGCTAGCCAGTGTGGACATTTTCTTACCCATGTTCTAATAAATCACCACTTTTCAGAACAAACTACAGAAGCTAGCGTCACCTGATCTGCTGCCCCCCCTGCAGTAGGCATTTAAAATGGGTAAAATCTTACAACCCACGTTTTTACAGAGATTTTCCCATTTCTACATTTAAAAGTACTCAAAGTATGTTTTTCTTTTTCTAAAATCTCACTTTAGTGGTAACCAAATATTTACGGCAACCTGATTGGTCAAATTTTCTGCATCATATTCAACCAACTGACATATGCTGTGGTGTTACGGAAACACAATACATACACAATTAATTGCATTTGAATAGTTTCCTGACAATCATCTTACACCTTAACTGGTTAAGGCACATTTCTGACTTGACATTAGCCGGTTTGGGTCAGATTACTTTAGAATGACGTAATCATAAAATTATTTTACTCATTTTTAAATGCAAATGAAATGGATTTTCAGCGTTCAGATTTAAACTAAAGCTGTTTCCTACAGTGTGTGCGATGAATCTGCAGGAATGCTGTCTTTGGTGTAAGTTTTCATCCAAGGCCACATGAAGGACTGTTATTGTAACACAAAAGGACAAATGTTATCTTATTTTCAGTGTAAATAAAAAAATCTCAATCATCCAGAAATCATTATAGAAAACAAGCAACAAACATTTACCTTTTAAAAACTTTCATCCTGAGCAGGTGGCTAACTTTGATATACAGAAAAAAACCACATTTGGCATTTAGGATGGTTTCACATCTTGAGTTCACATTTTAAAATATAAAGATATAATCAAAATGTAAACCTAAAACCTAAAGTAACTTAATCTTACTTCTTACTTTCACAAATGCAATGTAAAAAGTATTAGTTAGTACTCAGCCCTGCAAATTAGTTACTAGTTGTGAACAACTTGGGAAGGAATTACACACAAAATGAGCGTTTGGACAATTACCTGGAGCAGATTTAGAACTGAGCCATAAGTGAATATTAAAAACGAAATCAATAACCACATTCATGTTGAGCTACACTCACTTTCTGGCATCCAACAACACTCCAGCCCAGTTGCCGCATTCTGGGTGTCGTTATGGAGTCACATTTTATGACCTTGTGATTAGTGTTTTTATGGCAGTAGGGAGGTCTGCAGATGGTCTATGTAAACTTGTCAGACTGAGGGGCTCTTGTGGGGAGGTGAAGGAGAGAATTAGAGCTCTGTTACAGCTGAAGGGGGATAAACAGAGATGGAGTGCCCTCTTCTGGAGCCTTTTACATTTTACACTGTACAGTAACTGACAGACAGGAGTGATTTTACTTTGTGACAGACTGAAACCATCAAATTAGTCAAGTGTAAATAGAAAGCACATGACATGAATTATTTACATCTCCACAGTTTGTGCCAAGATCTTCTAAATTCAGTGATTGTGTGTGTGTGTGTGTGTGTGTAATTTTTTTGAAGGTAAGATAATACCCACTGGAGTTCAGTAATATTTAAAAGAAATGAAATATTTATAAATGTGAGATTAATTACATTTTAAGATTCACAAATTAGGTTAAAATGTAAAAATATTAATAATTACTAAGAAATGTAATGGGATTTTAAGTTTTTATCAATTATGAAAAAAGGTCTTTGTAATTCCCTGAAGACAAACCTTAAATAAGACAGGAGACCATGTGCAAAATCATTTTTATACACAAAAACATGATGTCGTCTTATATCATATCATCTTTTTGGTTTTGCTTCAGACATGAAAATCTAAAAATAAATTGTTGATAAATTGATTTTTTCCTCCTATATAAAGTTCTCTATAGAATCTTTTCACATAATTTGGATTAACCACATTTTTACATGTGAAGTTGGGGGTTATTCTTTTAAAATACTTTAGTGAGTAAATAAACAGTGCGATGCATATATTAACATCTTTTCTGAATTCCCAAACATCATTTAAGATAATGCCTCGTAGGATATGTTGTAGTTTAGATTTGCTTTATATTAATAAACACTTAAAATGGTCCTTGTGTTAATAACCCTTTCTAACAACTTTAGAAGGCAAAAAGTTTGACCCAGAGTGGCGTCGGTCTGGATTAGGATTATGTTTATGCAACATTATGGATAATTTGCTCATTACTGAAATTGTGTTTGCTTCAGATGCGTCCTCCTATTGAAACTTAAGTCACACAGTGTGTGTGTTCCCAGATGTGATGATAGTTTTAAACAATGGCCCCAGACCAGCAGAGCCCCCGCTGTCTTGGCAACACAGATGACCCCTTACATCCTGCACACCAAGCTGGCATTAACAGGCCATGTGTTACACGTTTTACACATTCTTTAACTTTCAGGATCCAGTTTCACCTTCTTGAGTCTCTGGGGTGCACATGTACCAACAGACTGTAGAAGGAGGATGGCAAAACAAAGAGGTTTAGCATAGAGGATGGATGTTACAAAATACCACTGTAATAGGTTGTGTGATAGTTTTTAAAGGAGATTGGTGCAGCTTTTATCTGTTTGCATTTTATTCATTTTACATAGGTGCATGATTATTTGTACATTATTTGTACCAGTATCAAAGACCATGTGATGATGACCAGAGAGCAGTGATGATGGATAAAATGTCATTATGAAAAATATAAAACCTTTAATATTATACAGTGTTTTTAATTAAAGTTTTGAACATGTTTCCCCTACCAAGGTGGTTATGCTTTGATGTATCTGTTTGTTAGCAGCAATACTCACACATGTAGAGGCAGATTTATTTGAGAGCAGTACCTGGGGACGATCTGTATCTGGGTCTGGGAAGTTTGTTTTTTCTTTTTTTTAAGACTCTTTACCAAAAATATTTGGCAAAACTGGACATTTAGCATGATATCTTCACAAAGACATATTAGCCATAAAACAAAACAGCAGGGAAATCATGTGGTGGGATACAGACTCTGTGCATGTTTATGTGTTTAGTTCATTTTGTACAATCAAGGCAAAAATTAAACAAAAACGTAAATACAAAATCTTAGGCTGTCTGTGCAAAAAGAAAGCTTGCATTTTCAGAACTAAACAAAACAAAATAAAAAACCTTGTGTCCCGTTTCACTGTCAGATGAGCCAGTGTAAGTGTTTTATTTTTACTTTAGTCTCCTTGGATATTTGGAAAAGTCATACATCTCTGACAGCAGCATTAATATAATCCAAGTTAAGTGTTCATGCCGAGGCGTCAAAGACCATTACTGCAGTTTTCTGAATTCCCAAACGTCATTTATTTTTATTCCATTCTATGACAATCAGACGTGCCTGTTTTTACGACTGCTGCTGGAGCTCATTTTAGAAACACAGTAGTTATATTAGTTCATAAAACTGTTAAAGCGGTGATATGCTGAATCAAACTTCATTTCACAAATCATTACTTTCAGCTCCCGCTGTTTCATTTTCATCCCAAACATGTCAATGAAGCCGTAATGAAGTTGGAGAAATGGCCGTCACATGTAAAATGGAAAATATGTAACAAGTACCATGAAAATGCTCCATTGTGAGCTATATTAGGAGTGAAATACATTTCTGGATGGGGTTGCTCCAAATGACGCACACACAGAGGATTAATGGAACTTCAAACATGTTTTTCTTTGTAATGCATCATTATGAAGCACTGAATCTGTCAGCAAGGGGAATCTGTGCACTTTGGTCACCAAGCTGGCCCCACAATTATTACACAAGCACTTTGAGTCCTTTCACTGAGGATAGAAGGATATATGGAAAAAACAGACTGACCAAATAATACTTCACAACAGGTGTTTTCCTGCACTTTTTGACCACATTTACATGGACTCCTGGCATGTTGGTGGTTTATTTGGTTAAATTTAATAATGATTTAGGTTACTGTGTCAGAAAATATATTTAGAAATTTGTTTTTGGTTTAATGTTTCATAACATAGTAAAATTGCCAATAGTTTTTAAGTTATTAAAGGAACACTCCAACATGTTACATAAGAAAATTCCATAATGCCAAACTCAGCATTACAATTGGGAGAAAACAATCAGGTAGAATTTGTGAAAACTCAAATATGTAAGCAGCTGAGAACTGCTGATTAGTTTACTCAACTTCAGTTCAATCACAGTTTAAAATGCTACACCAAATCCTAGAGGAAATCCTCTCCACTTGGCTCCCATCAGCAGGATATATTGTCAAACTAAACCATGTTCCTAAGTCAGTTGGTAGGGAGCCGTTGCATTCATTTGAACAGTCACTGGGACATAATCAAAAGTCAGAGTGCCGTTGTAACTTGTTTGGTTGAGTAGATGACAGATTTCTTGCACATTATTCTCCCTGCATTCCTGCCCACCCTCTACTACTGTCCTAGCCAGCAATAGTAAACAAGCCCCAGATGATTAAAAATAATAAAATAATCACCAGTCAATTCCAATTAAAAGCTCGTGTAACACCCTACAGGTTATTCTTGCACTATACATATTAAAAGACATCAACACCCTTCAGGCTGGAGGTTCCAGCAGCTCTTGCATCATTTCAATGAGATATTTAATGTAAGATATATAATGACATAACCCTTTAAGATTTGACAGACTTTGAAATTTAAACAGGGCCCATTATACTTCTATATTTCTAGTTCTGAGTGCTAGTCCATTTACCTTTCATTTGATGGGAATTTTGTGCTCAAAGCAAGAGCTGAGCGTCTGAGATGAGCATATAAAGGACATCCTCTCTCACTGATAGCATACAGGCCTACCAGTAAAAAGCAGAAAACATAAAACAAAACATAAATGCAACAAAAAAACACTTTCCATGTTTAATATGAGAATCCACCATTGTAACAGGTTAGTACAATAACTTACAAATAACTTTGTTTATCATATAAAACATACTTGTATCTTTGTTGTTAATTAAAAGTCAAATATATTTGACTGCTAAAGCATTCTTTTTTACTTTACTGTCAGCACTCACATTAAAACATTACTGAGTAAAGTGACTTAAATGTGTTTCAAGTCAGTTTCTAATCTGTATGCTGAGCTGACTGGCTCTGCTCACTGCTTGTTTTTTTTTTTTTTAAATTAAAAAATCATAGTGTTTACTAAAATATCTCTCTTTTAATGATGCACATATAATTCAGAAATCCGTTTTCTCTTCATGTTTTGAGCCACTGTGGCACTTTGCTGAACTCACTCATTTTGGCCCATTTGAGCCACATCTGAGCCCAGCTCCCTCCCTTACCCACTAAGTGCTTAAAAGAAACCTGCTCTGCTTGTCCAGCAGCTTTCAGCCTGCCAATCACTGCCACAGCCCTCAATGTGCCCAAACTAATTAATGCACAGATTATTCTCTCATAAAACCCCCATTAAGGACTCTGTTTCAAATGTCATGTCTCGCCACACTCTACAGATTTCCTCCCATTTTTTTTACGATCACTCTCTGTGGTAACCGTCCTGTAAGAAAGACATCTTTAATTTGTTTGGATACAGCTGAAAGGGAGGGATATTACATCTATATTTAACTCAGCGGTGCCTTCGACAAGCCGGCAGAGGCTTGCTTATTTTTTCAGGTGCTTGTACTTTGGAGAACGGTGAGCCACAACCTTGGAGATTTCCACTCCGCAGAGCCACACTCACTCTGTAGCAGGGACTTCTGGGAAGGCAGCGTGTGTCTGCTGGGATTTGGCGATGGTTGCTGGACGATGATGAAACAATTAATCATAACATGGTCCGTTAGTCCTGCAGGGGAGGAGATGGTGTAGGACATGGAAGACGGCAGAATTTATATAAACACGTGGAGACTCCTAATTTACAGCAGCTCGTTAACACCTGTGAGGTCATCAAGTGTTAATCATGCTGCGGCTCTACTTCTTGTTCAAGCAGGCTACCTGTCAGTCACGTTTACATTCATGTATTAACCCTGATGTGTTGCTCTCACTTTTTTTTCATACATTAAATATTTTCTCTTGCACAAACTGAACCACGGGTAAGTGGAAAACCCCATAACAGGATGTCAAAGTGGCTTTCGCACCAACTGATGTCAGATTCTTCAGAGTTTTTCCTCCTATTTTCTTGCAGTCACACTTTCTGCATATACACCACGAAGGCAGCAACAGAGTTTTGACAAACTGCTTTGTTGTATACACACAGGGAAATATGATGAAGCTCAAAATATAAAACATTAGCAAGTCTTAAATACATGTACTTTATTTGTTTGCATCACCACTACATATGGATGACTTGCAGGCATGATAATCCCCAAAGTCACCACCTGGCAACTATCAGTTGCTAGGAAAAAGTGAGGCTGCTGGCACTTGGTAGGTAAAATTGTGTGCAAAGAGGATACTGTAGTGATTGCTGCAGTTGTTATTGAAGACACTGACAAACATTTGCCATCTGGTCCCTATGCAGTAGTGAAACCATGAAGAGTGTCTTACAAATCTCATTTGTGTTGCAGACAATTACTTCTTAATATCTGTACTTAAATCACGACTATTTCCCTTCAAAGTAAAAGCTGCACCTTTTGAATTGTGTTAGTAACAGTGATGATGGGCAAGCAAAGAGAGTTCTGTCATAATGCTGTACTCAGAAATCTAGCAAGCTCAAAGGTTATATGCACCAATAAATGGGAATAGTTTTATCCCTGGTTTAAACCAATAAACTGGGACTGGTTTCTGAGACTTCCTTTCAATTCTGTTTTCTTGTAGTATGAAAATAGACAGCACGACCTTCCAAACAAACAGAGGTGTCAGCTGAGTCTGCGGTCTTTCACTTTAGTAAACATGGTCCTCACAAAGAAGCATGCTAACAAGAAAAGCCAAAGAGGTTTTCATGCTCCTTTATTAATTTCCTCTGCCTTGCTGTAACAGTTATGTTATAGAATGAGAATGGAGCAGAAAGATGGCAGACAGACAGACAGGCAGGTAGGCAGGCAGGCTGAGGTAAAGGTGAAATAATGATTTGGGCAGAGAAGGAGAGAGCCGAGGAGTGGCAGCATGTTTGTACAGCTGAACACAAGCTGAAGAAGCCCAGGTCCCCTTCTCACACTCCATTAGGCCCTAAGCTCCACGGAGTGCTGCACTCAACACATAAACAGCCTCCTGGAAAAGCTCCAGGATGTATGGGAGAGGCAGGGGGACGCCAGCTAGCAAGAAACAACAACTGTCTTTTCCCATCAGTGCAATGGCTCCAAAGTACAGAAAGAGACTGCAGAGACAAGATGGACACGGGGGAGCCTGAATCAAGGCCAAAGGATTCAACAAGTCCTTTTACTAAATCATTCTATTGCTCAGTTGTTTGAAATTACCCATGTGAGGATTTCTGAAACAACATATGGTTACAAGTTTCAAAGAGTTATAAAATCTGTGTTTAGATGACAAAGGGCCAAATACACCCAACAAACAAATCTGACTTTTGACCAGCAGACTGGAGCTGCAGACAACAAGTGTCAACTTTCACTTGCTGTTAGGTTAAGCCACAGAAACTCTTTGGTCTATGAAAGAATTTGGTTTGGGTCAAATTTGATCCACTTAGAATATTGAAATGTTAGAAAGCTCCATTTGCTAGGTTATTGGACTTCACTAAGTCATTACAGCCTGAGAAGATTCGAAGTTGAGAAGAGGTTATTGCAGGTCCTGCCCACTGTCTGTCAATGGGACTTTTTTTTTCACCTGTAGTCACTTGGAGTTACTATATATCTTTTACTTTCTATGGTCTCTCGCCCACATGTAGCTGCAAGTTGCTTGTAGGCAGTGCGTAGGTCAGTCCATCAAAAGATGAACATTAAAAAAATATGTTTATCTTCCGAGTTGTTTACAGATTGCACAGACTGTTTATTGTTGTTTTATTAGGAACACAAATGACCACAAAATGAACCAAACAGAAGAAAATGAGAAAATGTTTTTTAAACACTTTGATAAGAAATAGTCATACACCGATTATGCGAATGCGGCCTGGAAGGTGATATTATAACCAGACATATGAGTTAAAGCTAAAGGCTGAGCTACAGTTTGGCTTCAACTGAGAGAGAGGAATGGAGGCCTCGTGTTCACGCTCTCTGAAGCCTCATTGCTCACTCACACAATGAACGCAGCAGAAAGAAAGCGCCGTTCTGTGCCAGGCCAGCAGGATGGTGCTGCACAGCAATAGGATACTGCTCATAGATTTTTGTTACAGTGAACAAGGCTAAATATAGCAACAGAACAATGTTAGTCATTTGTGTACAATAGTGTGTATAATAGTATGTATAATATATAATATGTATTATTAGTTTTATATTTTATAATTACTTTTTATTTGTATTTTGACTTTAAAAAAAGCTCTTAGTTTTAGTTTAAAGAGCAAATTTGCTTGTTTCAGTTTAGTTTTTACTGCTTGAAAATATTTAGTTTTAATTTATATTTTATTAGTTTCAGTGTAAGGTTTACTCTTTTACTGTATGAAGGATATTTGCCAGAAACAGAACTGGGGTATGACAGAAAAAAACCCACAACTTTACCTAATGAACCCTCGATTATTGATAAGTTATAACATTTTTTAACCAAATTAACAAGTATTAAAACTGAGAATATTACCTCTAGTTCCCAAAATACTTTGAGTTTTTTAAATCTGTATTTTAGATTTTTTCAAATCTAGTTTTACTTTTTAGTTTAGATGTAGTTAACTATAATAACTTTGGTATAAATATTAAAGTTGAGGGTCAGAGTTCATTTGCAGTCATTTGTCTTTCCAGCTGGCAAATGTCCAGTGTCGTAGCTCTTTTTTTGGTCTCTACCTTCCTGACGGAAGTATCTGCCTGCACATTTTAAAAATTTATTTTTCTATCGGTTTCTATTTAGTGTAGCGAATTCCTCTAACAAATGAAAAGTCCTGGTTCCATCGCAGAAAATGTACAATTCTGCCAAATCAAATATCCAGAGCTACCCACTGAGGTAATAGGGAGTTCTGAATATGTTGTGAATAAGGAAGTAGCAGAAAGTAAAATTTCTTTCTATCTATATGTATTTGCTAGTCCAATTTAAATACTTTAAACAGAAATGAGTGGAGAGAACTGGAGAGTAATGATGCAGCGTGGGCCCCTGGACAGAGATGAATTGAAGATGCTGCAGACCCAGCCATCCAGGCTCCTTTGAGCTTTTTTTTGTTAACAAAATCCAAGGGATTCATCGTGTACTATTACATATACAAACACATGTATACACACAAGTGTATTTCACACAAAAGTACTCAAGGAAAAACACACTTGACCTGAGTGAATACATGCAGCGCACACACACACACACACACACACACACACACACACACACACACACACACACACACACACATATGACAGTGTCCTTGTGAAAACACGCATACTTCACATTACTGCGCACTTATAAACATGGCCCCTGTTCCATACACAAACACTTGCAACCCTCCATAGTGGTTCTGTCAAAGTGGCAGGGCATATAAACCATGTGACTTGCTGTAAACAAGCATAATGTTGCACTTATGAGCCACTCTGTGGAGTCAGCCTTTTGGGTGTTTGGGTTCTCCGAGCTGTTAAATTTCAAACTCAAGTCAGGATCTGACGTCCAACTGAGCAAGACAAAATTTCAAGATTACACCCAAGTCTCTCGTAAAAATGCTGATATATAATCATTCTTTGGTGAGGGCTATCTCAGCACATACTTCAAATATACGGCAGGAAGTGTGATAAATTAGGGAGTGTTGATTTAAGCATTAACAGGAAAATCTTATCTTAACATCCCATTAAAGTATTTTACCATTTTTACCACACACTACATCCCAAAGCTCTGACATCAGAGCACAACCCATGTCATAGTTTGTCAATGAAATCACAGTAAATAATGAATAAGCACAGGTATGAAAAAATTACGCTACAAGTGATTCTCATCACAAATGTTACTATGGAAACACAAAACTCAAATGTGCTTTTAATTGCACTAGATGAATATTTTTTCTCCCCACTGTCACAGGATTGGATGCTCATAGAAACATTCCCTGTCCCCTAGGATCCCCTATCTCTTTTCTACTCTTGATTCTGCAGGATATTCAGGAGAGCAGATCTCTTAACAAGACCATCTCAATCACAGTTAATCTAAAGAAAGTTGGCTTAAGGGACAGGAGCTAAAACAGCTTCTTTCTGTAACAAGGCGCTGTTTAAGGTATATAAGAATGACTTTGAACTGTGAATCATGCAAAGCTACTCTAGAGTCCATGAATAAAAATACTGCATGGAGCTCAAAATGAGCATAATGAGTTCTCTTTAAGGCACCCAAGGAAAATCTGAGAGGTCACCAACAGATTATAAAATATGGATTTTTATTAAGATATATTGAGTTTTATATTATTTTCCCTTCTTTTCCGCTTGAAATACTCTCATCCAAGAATCCTTAAATGAAACAGCTGCAGGGGAAAAATCCCTTTGGTTGCTCTAAACTTACAGTATATCCCGCAATGAGGCTATAACAGGGGCCACAGTAGACACTGGTTTATTTACAAGCCAAAAAAGGTGAAAAACCTCAGTTGTAAATTGTAGATTATGGATTTTAATTTCACACTGAGATTTGAAAATGCAGAAATAAATAGACTCCAATTGCTGCAGAAAAAACAGAAGAAACACTACATAAAATCCCGTCTGGAATACTTTGGAAGACAGTCAGAAAAAATATATGTTTATGCAATTTCTCGTAAATGGGCTAACACACGCAGAAACCCTGATGGCCTGCGTTTCTTACTGTAAGTGTAATATTTCATGAGATGCATACATTTTTGGCCTGACTCTTTCTATGCTGGCCATGTTACAGCTCAATCAACCATCTTTTACTCTCCACCCAGATGCACCACTCTGCTTCTGGGTCAAGCGATGTGAGTGAACAGATAAGTTTGGGCGGGTACAGAGAGAGACTAAACACTCGCCGAGGGGCATGCCATTGTTTTGGAGATCTTCAGGAGGGATTTTATGTATTCAGCTGCTCCCTGGCTGCTGCAGAGTGTCAGTGCTGGATCCCAGTTACACAATATTTCCTGCCATTCTGCACAATCGGGTCTATGCCACACAGGCAGCGATATAAGCCTGTCCCACTTGGTCTCCTCTGACCTATTTTCTCTGTTTGTGTATTTTGCTATTATTACTGTACTCCACAAAGTGTGCTTACTGATTTAATTCAAAAAGAGTATTTCTCTTTTATCCGAACGACAAAGAAAATTATGTAGACAAAAATGACCAGAAGAAAGATGTGAGGTAAGAACATATTGCTTACTTAACAAGCACCTGCTGGTTGTGTCAAAACTTTTCTCAATTTGTTGAGAAGTTTCAAAGAGTCCTGTGGACCTTCATTTCTTTATTTTTGCAAGACTCTCAGAGCAGTAGTTTCTGAAGGTCTTACAAAGCTTTGCTTTCTGGATTCCTTTATCCACTATCTTATGTAAAACACGGTGGAGGCTCGATCATGGTTTCCACTGCACTTCAGGCTTGAAAGCTTGCCTAACAGTTCAGGCTGTGTTGAAGGACAAAGGTGGTCATATCAGATATTGACTTTTAAGCTTGTTAAAATTGTACAAACTCTACATTTGTCTTAAAATATGCCAATAAATTGCTACACTTATTCCCCATTTTCCTTGCAAAACACAAAGAAATGTGGAGGGACTCGAGACTTTTGCACGGTACTGCATCCCTAAGAGCTAAAACAACTGGTAGGTGACTGATTCATTTTGAACCATGATAACACCTGGTTTAACCTGGTGTTACTACACCTAATCAAACCTTCCCCATAGTGTGGATACAACATTACAAAACAGCTTATTATGGAAAACAAAGATGAGCGATCTTGTCCAACTAACACGAACATCAAAGCAGAAAACAGCTCGTGCCATGTTTCGCTCCTTAAAGCCCAGACAAAGAATATATACAGCAAAAGGTCACTTTTTCATGTGACCAAGGCAGATTAAGGTACAATTTATTTTTCTTGCAAAGAAAAGCAAAGTAATTAGGAGATCCAGGTGACAATGGTTAGTAGCTAAAAATCCTAAACAGACCGAGCACTTTGTTCACCACACTAGGTATCATATTTTAAGGCATCCCATTAAGAAACTGGCACCCTCTTAATCTTTACACATGTCACATCTTTTAGAAAACAAAAATCTATCATTAGATACGGGGCCCGTATTAACACCCCCCACAACAGGCTGATTTGTCGGGGGTGTACGTGCAGCCAAAGGCAGTTTTGTTTCCTGTTAGAGTCGAACAATGCCACCTTAAGACTGCAGAATGCAGTTGATTTGATAAATGTTGACCTTTTGGCATGTAGAATACATACATGTTGTAAATGTGTGCTTAGCATGCGAGGTATGCGTGCTGCAGCTCCTTCATTTGTAGTGAAACGGTGCTTAAAACACACCTGCACGTTTTGACCAATGAATCTACAAAAACCCACCAGACACAAGCAGATGTTTCTACTTTGTAGAGTCCCAAAGTTTCCTTTTAGGTGTCTTGATTGAAGCTTTATGATGAAGATGTTGGTGACCCCGTAGTTGACCTTGCAAACCCTTCACTACTGACACACAAACCTTCAGGATGCCTTTGCAACTCGAATCCGACTTGTCCAAGTCCAGAGCCAGACCCATGATGTGCGGCAGCACTGTGACGAGGAGAGCATCGCTCAAGCGTGACGGCCAAAGAGATGACTGTATTCCAGCGGCGTCGGCGGAGATTTTTAGACGGTGGAGCGAGGACCACACAGACGAAATGGCTCCTCTCCACCGGCTGACTGATGATTAAGCGAGACGTAGTGTATTTTCCTATGGTTCCATAAAGACACAAGCTGGGAGAGCTGTAAAAGACGGTGCCGAAAGACAATTGGGCTGAAAATAAATAAAGCAGAGTGGGAACCACTGTGGGCGAACGTTTCATTTTTTTATTGCTCACTTATTTTTTCAAATACCAAAGGTTGTTCGTCATCTTTTGTTAATGCAGCTGAGTTTTTTTTCATTTAAGTAACGCCGCTAGTATGTGAACTTACGCCTCAGTAACTGAAATCAATTTGTTAAATGGTAGCATGAACAAGAAATAAATGGCTGTGCTTTAAAGATTATGAACTTTCCTTTACATACTCCAGCAATGATAGGTGCTGTGAGATATAATGCGCCCCTATGAGCCTGCTCCTTCCAGTTCTTCTTCAGATTAATGAGCCGTGTTGGGAAAAGTGTGCAGCGAGGCAGAGAGCATAAATAAGGTATTTAAGTAGGCAGCTATGGCGGCTGTGGGCTCAGCGGACTTCTCTGTCTACACACAGACAAAGACCAAGCTATGATTTACTGGTCCTACATTACAGCTCAGCTCATACAGATAAAAGGGAGACCCGAAGAATGCGGTCGCCGATTGCATGGGATCTTCCAAAGTCACATAAAGCCCCAGCTGTGTCGATGGAAAAGTTTCACCTCAATGTCACTTGAGCACTTGGACAAGTTGTGATGCTTGCCCAGACGGTATTTTCTTTTTTGTTTTCTGAAGCGCACCAGTAAAAACAAGGTCATGAATCCTGCAAAGTGGCTGCTTTGTTGGTTGGATGATGTACACTGTCTGGGTCACAGTTTGGCCTCAGATGTAACCTAATATTAACCCGTATCTTTACTTTCAATTTCAATGCAGCTGTGAAACCTGAGCAAAAGATAAAAGAAGAAGAAAACATTTCCAGCTTGCTGATTCTCAGCTCTCCCCTCTACAAAATATTTCAACTCCAGTCAGTTTTGTGCTTATGATAAATGGTTCTTTCAGGACTTGAAAGGAAAAGCTTTGTTAGAGAGGAAGCCCTTAAAACAACTTTTGAAACGAGATTCTTCTTCGGCCAGATGTGTCTGCTGTCTTCTCAAAATAACGTTACATTGATTTGCTGTGAAAAATATGTTGAAATGAAAACCTTGAGTAGCTGGAGTGTGTTTGATTTCATGTTTTATTTCATTCCATTCAGTGAAACATGAAATTATAGCCCTAACACACGCTGTGCTTTTGTTGTATTGACATCGTGTATTGGCAGCAACAATTTGCAATACTAAGTCTGTAGTTGTGTTATTGTAATGCAGCGGTCCCCAACCCCCGGGCCTCGGACCGGTACCGGTCCGTGAGTCGTTTGGTGCCGGGCCGCGAGAGTTGAGGCTCAGGTGTGAAATGTATAGTTTTCAGGGGTTTTATCGGTTTTCAGCGTTATTTTGTTATCGTTTTTATCGTTTACTCGGTTTTCCTGGGTCTTTTCACGTGTGTTATGAATAAATCTCCTTTTTTTCCGTACCGGTACTAGTTTTATTTTGTTGTATTTATCCCAGCACCTTAAAGGCCGGTCCATGAAAATATTGTCGGGCATAAACCGGTCCGTGGCGCAAAAAAGGTTGAGGACCGCTGTTGTAATTGATTTTCCATTTCATTTTATAACTCTCTTATAGTTTGCTTAATTGTTTGTCTTCTGATATTAATTTAAATTCCCTTTTACATTTATATTAACTTATATTCCCGCTGCTTTGTTTAAATTGATTACATAAAACATATTTTATTTAAATTTTAAACAGACTAAATTAAGTATCTATTTCCACTTTCTACTTTATCTTAAAGGGTGGTCTGCTCGCAGATTTAGCTGCTCTTCTGACTTAGTTATATAAAACCCCTTATGAAAGGTGATGCCTTTCACATAATACATGTGTTGCCTTCATAATTACAGTATTTGAACCCCAGAAGGGGGTCTTATTTGCTGACCTGGAAAAATGAATGGAAATGGGAGAGACTGAGAAAATTTAAAACTGTTCTTTTCCTACATCAATATGAGAGATACAGGGAGAAGAATACAGTTGCAAAACTCCTCTAGATGATATATTCAGCCCGAAGGTATGATGACTCACTTTGAACCTCAGACTTGTAAAAGCAGCACATTGATAACAACGCAAACAGAAACATACGAGCGTGTCAGATTCCTCTGTGGACTCCAGGAGGAGGTGGAGGTGCAGAGAACAGTCGAGTTAATTTAGCATTAAGAGCAGGTCTCGTGTTAAGTAACCCTGAAACAGCGAGAGCAGATGTTCACAGCAGCTGGTTGCTGAATACTGCACAGATGTTAAAGCTAGGAAGGGTGACTATATTGTAACCTACCACAGTGGACAGGAGTCACCACACTTGATCCATGAATTTAGGAGCTGAACATTGAGTACCACCCACTGAATACCACACACAGCTGTGCTGCTGCTGGAGGAGGCAGACGCACTAACATGCCTTCAGCAGCAGAGCAATAACAGATGAAGATTCAGGAGTAAAAGCTCTTAATCTAGAGGTGTTATGCGCTGGTGTTGAACTCGTGTAACCTTTTACACAGAAGAAGAAGGGAAGTACTAAGTGGCCTAATCCCCTCTTCATATATATCACAGCCCAGCTGGTTTCTGAACACATGTCTACAAATCATCATCAGTACTTTATGAGGCCTGTGTCGCTCTGAGGACAAGAGGACCAACTTTTTCTTCTGTCCATTGCTAAATCTAGATTATTTGCTCCTGCTGAGCTGTGTAATCGTTTCTGTATTTTTATCTACATCATAATACTACCTGGGAGACTCTAATTGAGACTGGTCAAAATTGTTTTCTGCAGCCTGACAACAAAATGCTCAATGTGGGAATCCTCAATGCTTATTTATGTGGGAAAGTGGGAATTTTTGCCGTCTTGCAAGAGTCGGATAAGAAAAAGAAAACTCCCTTATATCACTTCTTATAGTCCGAGTCTTCACATTAAATAAAACTCTGAACAGCAACCAGTTAGCTCGGTGTAATAAAATAATTAACTTGTCTTCCAGAATACACGGGTCTGATGTATGAATCAGATATTGGCTTAAAAACTCGAATTATATATCATTACAGTGTACTAATGTCAGGGCAATCCATTTAACTCTATTGTTGTTTACTACACTAAAAGATAGATGTAGAATGTAGAAGTGCCATTTTTTCTGTTTTGCACAAAGCAAAGAATCCTTTAAAAGTCTGGAAACAATTTTCTGTTGAAACATTCAAGCACATTCTGTAAATTTGAGCTTTTCTAAGTGTCAGAAAGAAGGATTATCCAGGCTGTGCCCATTGGCTAATGATGTGTGACTGAGCACATGGTTTCACAAACAGAGCTACCCCTCACTTGTCACATCTGGTTTCAAGTCCTAAGATGGCGATGGTGAAAGCGCTCATTTTGATGCTTCAAAAACCAGTGGATGACATCACCATGGCTACATTCACCTTTTATACTGTCTGCGGCAGCAGCACATAGTGTGAGTGCTAATGTGCTGCAGCACAGATGAGGCTAACAGCAAAATTACTCAGAGCAACTTGAAGTTATATGAGTCAAGCAGCTTAGTTTTGTAAACTTGTGGTCAGAAGTTTACATGCACTCATCATGAGCATGGATGTCATGGTAATTCAGGGCTTTGCGATTAATTTCTTTGAACTATTGTTTTTCCACAGTGGGATGATTGTACAGCAAACTTTTTTATTTCCCAAGAATTGGGTGCAAAACAGTGCAAAAGTTTGAATTTATTTTGGATTTACTCTCATCCAATGTGAAAAAATATACATACATTATCCTCAACTGTATATTTACAACAGTTTTTAATGGAAGTGCAAACTGAGTCAACACAACAGAAAAGCTTCAACAATACTTTCTCTCTCTTGTCAGAATGCTCGCTCTCACTTACCATAACACTTGGTGGGAAGCTTTTATTTCACTTACAATAATATAACCTGCTGTTGCCAGATCCATTAATATTATTTCACTACATCTGTCTCCACTCCACTGTCTGTGTGTATTTAGAGGTAAACTTCCAACTTGCATTTGAGGTTTCAGAGCTGAAGACGTTAATCAAGACTTGAATCTGGCCTGGGGAAAAGTTTCCTGTGATTCAGACTGAACTAAATGATGCAAATATATTTTTCCACTTCGTCACTAGTCCTCTTCTTCAACACACAGGAGCCGTGAAACGAAAAATTAAGCAAACAACAATAAGCAAACAATTTATAATTAATAAGCTCTAAAGGTGCTGCTAATATCTGCAACAGAATGTTATAGTTTTCATTTTGTAGTGTTTTTTGCTGTTTTGCCTAGTGATCTGCCTACAGAGTTAATTGGTTTGCAAGTTGATTGGTTTGCGCTACACATACACATTCGCAAATACATTATATGATCAACTGCTGGTGGTTTTTAAGTTTGTACATGCAGATTGGAAGTTTCTAAACCCTAACGTGAAGGTTATTTTGTAGACATCACCAGGCAGCTGTTTCCACCTGCTTCCAGTCTTTGCACAAGATTAAATAATAGACTTTTGGCTATAACTTTACACCTTTTGTAGAGACCTGAGCATCATTTCTGTATCCATCATCAAACTGTTGACAAGTGAACAATATCTGAATTGCTAAAAATGTCAAACCACACCTCTAAAAATTAAAAGGTACTCCTGAGTTTTTACTACAGCAAGCCTATAACAAACTAAAATCATATCCAGTGTGCTACAGTATAACGGGTGCATCTGCTTTTAGTTACCTAAAACACAGCTTCAATTCTTGGCACTAATAAGACTGTAGGTGAACCTGTTCATAGTCAACCGACGTGTTGGCGATCGGCACCACAGAAAAAGAGCTCTGCCGAGCGAAGGAGGTCTTGATTAAGTAACTGAAATAACAACGGCGGGTCAAACAGATCTGTGTGTTGATAGATCACTTTAGCAGGAGCCATGAAAAATGAATATGGTGATGAATGCTGTTAAAAGTTTGGTATGATTGGCTGCAGATCGACTCTATTCTTACGAATGACCTCACTTTTTGGAGGGACAAATATTATCTTTGCAAAGTGGAAGGCTTACAGTGTTGGAGCAGAGAAGAGGCTGTTCTGCTAACAGGAAATCCTTTGTTCGCAGAGAAAGTCGAATGCTGAAAGAGTTTATGTTGACAAAACTATTGTGGCTGAACAGACTTTTACAGACATGTTTTGAAAGCTGATGTTCAGTTTAAAAAAGGTTTGGGTTATTTTATTGTGAATCCCTGCTGCTAGGATCGTCTCCATTAATTTTCACTTAAGCATTAACCTTTGCTCTACTGAAATTACACTATATTGTATTTAACAATATTCACCAGCTGTCCTCTAACACTAGGGACACAATTAACATTTAAAGTTAAAAGTTGAAAGGATATAAGAATCTTTGCCTGCCATAAATAAAGAAACATTTTGCATAATAAACCTTTTTAGGTTCAGTTAAGTAATCAGGACTGAACTGAGGTCTACTTTTCACAGGAGTATAGAGCAAATAAAGGGAGAAATATTCTTTTTACCCACATCAGTTGTCAACCCTTCCCAGGTTTGTGAATACGATAAATCCAGAACAAGGTGGTGTAAGATTTTCAAATTCATAGCAGAGCTGCATCCGCTAAAAATGTTGGATGACTTTGAATGTCCTGCTAACTAACCGGAGATAGAAGTGGTGGACAAGCAGAGGAAGATGGCTGTAGTGATAGACGTAGCTGTTCCAAATGACAGCAACATCAGGGAGAAGGACACGAGAACATGGAGAAGTACCAAGGGCTGAGAGAAGAACTCGATAAGATGTGAAAGGTGAAGGCAGCAGTGGTCCCAGTGGTAATCGGTGCACTCGGTGAAGTGACCCCCAAATTAAGCAAGTGGCTCCAGCAGATCCCGGGAACAACATCTGAGATCTCTGTCCAGAACAGCGCAGTCCTGGGAACAGCTAAGATACTGTGCAGGACCCTCAAGCTTCAGACCTCTGGTAGAGGACCCGAGCTTGAAGGATAGACTGCCCGCAGGGCCGAGAGGGGATTTTTTTGTTTGACAGATTTTCTTTTTTTTATTCAAACCAGGTTGAGAGCCTTCTCCCTCAACCACACCACATCCAGTTTGAGAGTCAAAAATAGTTGAACATTTTGTCTTGTCAGCCTTTCTAGCAGACTCATTATATTCACATTGGTACCACACTGTCATAACAGCAAAAAAGCACCACTTCTACCTTTATATCATAAAATCCCAAAGTTGAGTTATTTGTTTCATTTTAATCTGTCCTTAGTGTTAAATAGTGTGCATTATAGAGAAAACTCCAGTAAGTGAGGGGAGAAGTGGTCATTAAATTATCTTTTATGTCCAAAGCTCTGCAGCACACAAGAAGTGCATTATTTAAGAGACAGAAATAGCCAAAGCACCCAGACATTTAATTCATGCAATTATACTGAGCTTAAACTCTTCCAAATGCATAAAGTGCCTTTACGTAGTTTCATGTGTGGGCTTCTTTGTACGACTTATTTTCACTCACATAACGATAGTCCTATTAAGTAGCTAAAATTCAGGAATAACCTGTAACTTCCATTAAATAAGAGGGACATCACGTAAATTACACAACTTGGTATTTCCTTAATGGTTCACTACCTTATTGGATTTATAATTGCATGAAGTAAAACAAGTCTATTAACACTGCTACCCTGCTGTTCTCATCTAAAACAAAATGCCATCACTGGTGGCTTTAACTTTTAATTGCCTTGTAATCCTGCTTTCTGGATTCAAAAAGATAAACTACAGAGTTGTAAGCTGTAAGAGGGGAACACACGCTGCACCGGATTAATTCAAGAAGACAAGGCTCTATGAAGTTCAAAGCATAGTATTTGATATATTTTGTTGAGAGCCACAGGGCAGCATATTTAATCTTTGGGAGAAGGAGATAAACAATATGTAATGCAGCCACATGAGGGGGCCAGAGTACTCTGATTGGTTAGCTCTCTGGTAAGACCAGAAATGCCCTTTGTGCCAACAATATTTAACTTGACATGTTGGGTGTAAGAAAACCGTCTGGCACATTTAGTATTTTGTCTGAAGTGGGAAACTGTTCACAACTGTTTTGCACACATTATTTTAATCATGTGCATGATGATTCTTCTGCAGAATGTACTGAGATGCAGAAATGACTCAAAGAAAAATCACTGCTTGGTGATATGTGATACATGATGGGGGTCTGACAGGAGAGGGGAAAAGCTGCTTTTCAGTCCAGAAACTGAAAACCACTTCACAACTGAAAGTCTTTTACGATCAGCAAAGCTTGGAATTCAAAAACTTTATTTTCTTATTATCTAAATAGACTGGAGTCACTGAATGTTATTTTTAACTATTTTAAGTTGGAGAATGTGGTTTTATTTATGCTCATATCGTAGGGCAGTGATGGGTAAATATTTCCCTGTGGTTCAAACCTGGCTATCTCTATGTAAGTATCACATAAATATCTGACCAGACAGTGAAAGCTGAAGAGTTTCCAGAACAACATTTCTTTAATTTTTCATAAATCTTCTGCACAAAAGCATTTGTGAGGGCATAACCTCGGAGCTGAATTTCTGTCATGGATATGAAAGAGACTATTGGACTCTTGCTTATCCACAAACCATTTTATCATGAGAATTGGTCGGAGTAAAGAATCTAATACGAAGAATCCTTCAAGAATGAAGTAAAACAGTATGTGTGGGACATTCAGTAACTCAGTCTCTCTGTTTTGTCCCACAGCTGTTTTTGCACCTTTTTGTTTCCTTTTACAACTTTTTTTACAATGTGTGGCTCTATGATTTCATGGGCTTATTTTTCATTTGTCTTTTTAAGACTTTGGTAAGAATAGCTAATGAAAACAAACAAATAACAAAACATTACTGAGGTTTTTTTTGGAGCAAAAACTAGCGCCACACCAAGCTAGTTAAGATATTTTCCCAAAGCCACAACAACAATTTCAGTTTCCAATAACAGAAGCCGGCCACTGTTATTTCTGAATATGAAATAATCATCTGTAGCTCTACTAGACCGCCCTTATTAATGGATATACAGGAAAATACTAAAAAGAGAAAGATAGAAACATCTCCTCCACTCCATCTGTGAACCATTTTCTACCCCACACTCCCAACACAGTACATTAGTACCAGAGTCATTTTACTGCTAATGCAGACTGAATTCTACTGTTCATGTTATTGTCAGGCAGTTCTACCACGAATATTACTAGCACTACTGCCCCCACTAATACAGTTTCACAACACACAGATGGTAATAGTACAATAGTGCACTTGTACAACTGCTATAGAAACACAGAACTACAACAGTTGCTGCCTAAACTATTACTTGCTGATCATTACACAGAAAAAGAAAATCTATTCCATTCCAAAAGGACATTAGAAATTAACTACTTAAATATTTATGCACTTTATTTAAGCAGTGGCAGTTTCAGATAATCAGAAAACAGAGACAAAAGAGGGAGACGATTTTAATAGACGATTAAATCCAACCCATAAAATGTGCTGCATGTCATGTGAGCCATCTCCATGCCACTCTGCACTGCACAATTATTCCGTCTAATCACGCAGAAACGCCAGAACAGTAACCTCAAAAACTACATTTTCTGAGAGGAGTGATATCAAAGTGCACAGAAGCACTTAACTTCTACACAGAAACGGAGCAGAAACCATCTCTGGTTTGCATACAAATAGATCTGATCCAGACACGAATGATCAGATAAAGGAATGATCTGCAGATTAAGACAAAGGATTTAAGAACTAACCCCAAATGAGACAGTTTCAAAGCTTCCTCATCGCAGAATGGCCTCGGGCAAAGTGTTGTGTGGAGATGAGAGAGAGAGAGATGCAGAGGAATGTGCAACAATGAGGCCATTTGATTTATTATCTGTTGCAATCTGTATTATTAGCCAAGACGGTTAAGACTCAAAAAAATCTCATATTTAGCATTAATAAGCAGTAAAAATTGAATGGCGTTTACATCACAAAAGTATATCAGGACTACATAGTAAGGTCAAGTCCTTATATAAAGAAACCCAGTGATTCTCACAGAGCAAGGATATGGTGACTGAGAGTGGGGTGTGTGAAAGGGAAGGAAATCTCAGCAGGACCAAGCTATTCATAATTAATTCATACTTAATAAAATGCATATTTGCATAAGATAATAATGTGATGCACTGTGGTTGTAAGTGTTTACATATTTCTAAAGGAATGTTTGGACATTTTAGAACAGCTGTTCCATTGTGTAACAATGACACTCACTAAGACAAAGATCTTCTTTTAAGCAGATGTACCGAATTCTTAATAAAGGTTAATAACCTTAAACCATTACAACACCACTCTCATATATATTCAGAAATTATAAACCTGCAGGAAGAAGAGCAGAAACTGCAAGAAACAGCTGCCTCTTTCCAAAAATAAAAACATTCAACCAACAATGAAACAAACTTTTAAAAATCCAGGAGTAGAACAGTTTGACCTCTAAGAAGTGGGTTCAATTCGACACTTTGGACCTTGTAGAGATTAAACTAATGAGATAAGATGTGATGATTATTGAGTGTGAGAGGTGTCTGTGGGCAAGTTTTACTTTCACTGGATAGAGCCTGTCAAAGAGCTTCTCCCTGTTATATTATCAGCTATGCAGCTACTGGCAGCAGCTGACCATAAAAAACAGCAGTTATCAATATTCTCATCTAGTGTGAAAAGTGTGCATGTGTGAATGTATTCCTTCCAGTGTATATTACTGTGAACAGTTATAATCTCTCCTATAAAGTATGTAGGAGGCAGAGAAGGAAGATTTACAATGCTGTGGAAAGTAGTTGCCCTCTTTCTGATTGTTTGTTTTTTTGATTTACTTTTTAAAAAAACTTAAATGTTTCAGATCATCACCTCATGCCACAATCTAAAAAAATTCAAGAACAGCTTAATGATATCTATCAGTCTAGAAAGGGTGGCAGAACCTTTTCTAAGGCTTTGGGACTTCAGCGAACCACGGTGAGTGCCACATTGACCACAAATGGAGAAAACTTGGAACGGTGCTGAATCTTCCCAGAAGCTGCCAGCCAATCAAAATTGCACCAAAAGTGCATCAACGATTCATCTAGGAGGTCACAAAAGAACCCAGAACATAATCTAGAGAACGGCAGCTTGCCTCAGTGAGGTCAGTGTTCATGATTGAACACTAAGAAAGAGACTGTACAAAAATGGCATCCATGGGAGAGCTCCAAGGGGAAAGCCACTAGTGATCTAAAAGACCACAAAGGCTTGTCTCATATTTTCCTCAAGACTTTTGGGGAATATTCTGTGAATTGCTAAAAAATCCTGGAAGAGAATGCACAATGCACAACACTGTACAATAAACTTTAAATCATGTTATGATATAATACGGTCATGAAAGATGTTTGTGATGTGAAGCATGTTCTCATTATGGAAGAAATGTGTGTGTGTGTGTGTGTGTGTGCGCGCATCTGCAAAACATCTGTAAACTCCTCGAGACCATCAAGCTGGGGACAATCAAGCTTGGCAAAACATCTCAGGGCCCCCGAAGGTTCTTATCCATGTCCATGTGACGAGGGAATTTTGTTGCCTGGCAACAACCTGTTTTAAACTTTTTATACAATTCACTTGTAGTTATCCATGCATGCATATCTAAACCCCCAGAGACATCTTAAACTTTGATTTTTATTCCCTTTTTCTGTTGATTTGATGGTCTCCCTTTGTTTTTATGATGGATAAAACATTAATATATGGAAGAAAAGTAACTGCCCACTATTTTGATAATCAATAAATTTATTTTACTTATTATATTGTATTTATTTATTTATTTGAGCATTAGTTTTATCTTCTCAAATTTTAACTCAGGATTTCATTGGTTGACTATAAACTAAACATCCATAAATTAATTATTAAATACATACACAATAAAGCAAGATGACACTTTGAAATGACCCTAGGTAACAGTCATGATACCTGGGACATTTAAAAGTGCCATCTTGGTTCATTATATATGTATTTATTTATTAATTTACACCCCTTTCATAGATACCCAACTGATCTGTAAAATGAGCAAACAGATTAATTTTTCATGCAAACAATCAATCTTGGTTAACAACATTCAAAATAGAGAGTTACCATGATTATTAGTAGATGAGATCTTGTAGCTGAGAGTGACTCATCTCAGTGTATTAGTATAAGGTAATGTTTAGAAATAGAAAGGCGCTCTGGAGCCAAAGCGTCTTTGAAATTAAAATCTGATCTTTTGGAAAATCTCTGAACTCGGCTAAAATGGCAGTAATAATATCTGACTGTTATTCTGAAATGAATCCCTGCTTGCATGTGCTTTCGAAATAAAGAGAAAACTGCAGTGAGAGAAACACGCTGCTTCCCTGAGTACTCCCTGATGTGAAGTGGCTTTATGTCCACTGGAACTGAAGGCCTGTATTTACCATAAAGTACTTTTGATACTTAAACCATTTTTTATTCATTTGTAATCTTAGAAGCACTGTAACTTTCTGACCTCGGTAACAAAAAGAAAAAAGCTTCATTTGAGGTCATTAAATGCTTTCATTGTAACAGCCACATCTTCTGCACTGCAAGCATTTGTTTAATTAAGCAACACAGCCACAGCTTTAGACCCAGTGTTACTGTAATTACTGTACTTGGTCCTGAAAGCTCATTTTTATAGGTTTTTTAGAAACCACCTACAATAGATAACTGTGACTTAGGCTGCACATTACAGTTTTCAACACTGCCCGTGTTTAACATCAAGGGAAAAAGGAGTGAGCGTGCCTGAACACCGGATTATAGCCCAAAGACATTTCATTATACTCAGAAAGATATTTTTACAGATCAAACATTTAACAGACATTATTGAATGTAGAACAAATTAAACATCACAGCATTAGAAAATGCTCCTTGATCTTTTATATTTGCCTCTGGTGTCTCCATTAGCAGTTAAATACTGCTGGTTAAATAATTTTTCATCTCGTCTTGTTATGCTTGTTGTGTTTATATACAGTACATATTTTGAAGGGAATTTCCAGATAATGAAAATCCCCCTCCTTTTTATTATTGCTAAAATAAACTTTCTCTTCAACATGCTGGCCTTATGTCCCATCTAGTATACTATAGCAAAGAGGGTACAGTGTCTGTTAAGTATAAGAAGTATTTGGAAGCTGTTACCCAGTGTAAGGACACAGAAGATGGTGTGAATACACAGCTACTTCTCTGTGTCAGCTTTACTATCACCTGCAATGGAAAATACAGAGCTTATCAGCACTTTCCTCCAGCTGCCTTGCAGTCAAGTACACTCTGTAAGATAGACTCCTGTGTACTAACAGTTTGAGGATATTCATCAGTGCAAAAAGCTGTTCAGTTCTTTACCCGAGCGATAGTATTTTTTTCCTCCTCTGAGCTTCTATTGTTGTGATAAGTGTGAGCAGATAAGTGAAACTTATTTGCATCAACACACTTGATATTTTGATAGAGAGCCATTTTTCTTTTGTCTTTAGTCTCCAGGAGGATTACGTTTCAAGGAATTTTCATGAAACACCATTTAAGCGGGGTTGATAAGGCCTCCTTTGGACAGAGATAAGAGCCTATCCACACACATTATTGATCTTCCTCTGACCTGTTTGTGGAAGAAAAGCTGAAGGGGTGAATCATTGTCAGGCTGAGAGCTGTACACAAGAGAATACGTGAAGAGAAGGCGGAAGTACATAGCTTACATACAAAGAGGGAGAGACAATGGAGTAAAAGACACAGCACAGGTCGTAGGAGATCACTTGTTTCGTGTACTTTTGTGAAATGTTAAGAACCTTAAGCTTTAATAATAAGTTAAGTTTTTCATATAGATTAATTTAAAAAAAGAAGCTGCTTGATTTGACTTAACATGATTAAACTACACATAAAGCAGCAACCAAATCTGGAAATTCCCAAAACTGCAGTTCCTGTAGTCATCACTTGAGGCAAATCAAACCATACAGAGTCCAATGTTAAAATATTTCTATATTTTACAGCATTATAAAAGTTAGTGGTCCATTGTGCCAACATAAAGAAATGCAGCTGATCACTATCTGCCTGATCTCACTCTCAGTTATACAAATCACTCCCCACTGTACTTTTACTGTTTCTGCTTTCTATGCAGTTAATTGTAGTAATAGGCCGTCCAGCAAGCCCGTGTTACAGTTTAGGTGAATTACATTTTTGTAGTGTTCGCGCCTCAAGGCACTTTAGATTGTAAGACCCACAACAATAAGAGGGAAACGCAAACAATCAGATGGGCAAAAACTTGGTGACAGTGGAAAGAAAACTCTATTTTAAAAGGAAGACACTTGGGAGAACCAGGTTCAGAGAAGGACATATCAAATGTTTTCAAATACGAGCACAACAACATAGCAAGTAACTCTTCACATATGAGAATCTGGAAAGAGTAAATAGTTGTCAATTTTTTGTAAAGGCTAAAACCCCAGACACACTAACCTGATTGGTCACTACTGGGAACCTTTAGTTAATAATTTAAAAAAGAAGTGTATTCCCTAGATGACTGGTGACTGGTTTCTGCCAATTTATTGACACCGGGGGGAAAGAAATCAGTAATTTACAATAATCAGCAAATGTTGTCTGTTTCCGTTGCACTTTTTTGAAGGAGTGTGTAACAGTTAATGGATTATTTTGCTCTGGCGCTGAACATATTTTGATGAGAAGCCCGTGTTACAGAATTATGTTACAATTATGTTTAAATGGAAAAAAAATGTCTAATAATTTTTATATTTTTTACAAATAGTTGAAGAAAAACTTTAAACAGAGAGAAGAAACACTTGCAGTACAGAATACAAATGCGAGAAATTGGAAGTAGACAGCCTGCAGTTTTTTTAATACATCAGTGTGGTTCTTTGTGGCTTTTCAATGTCGCCTGACCATCGTGTTTAATTATACATAATAGTGTCGGATTAGCTGTCTCTCCTGGGAAACATGTCGGAGTTGACAGCAACCGCTGCGATGCCACTGGCACATATTCAGTCCTGTTTTCCACTTTATACGCCTAAAAACTTTTAAAAAATCTCACCAATACTGGAAAAGTTATGCTAAACCTTCTGTGTCCCAAGCCTGTCTTAAGTGTGCCTCAAGCTCATTGCACAAAGCAGTGAAACTGGCCCATGGTAATCGCTGAAGCTGAGAGAAAGCGTTGTCGTGTCGTGGCATGCCAACAGTGCACCCTTGCTGCGTGCTAGATGGCAGGCGCACACTGGGGGCCGATGCACATGACCTTCTGCTATCAGAGCAGACACGCTCATTTATCACCGCAACCTTGAATCATTGTTTTACTCAGCTTGAGCCCTTATGCTTCTGCTCACGCAAAAAATAGAATAAGTGCATTTTGGTTTGAGGGTAGAGCAGAGTCAAGCAGCAGAACAACAGAGGGCCTCTCACGCTCCCTCAGTGTACAACTTCTGTTAGTGAAATCTCTCCATACCGTGTCCACAAAATGTGCTTTGCCTTTTTCTCCCGCATTTTCTATTTTTAATGAGGCTTTCTTTATCTCTCTGCACCCTGAAACAGAGAACCATTACACCTAGGAGGCCCCTTTTTGCATTGTTTTGAGGAGATTGGATTATTTATGATGCAGCAGGGTTACAGCTCATAAACCTCATGAGGAGCCTTTGGTTGTGTGTGTGTCTGTGTGTGTGTCTGTGAGCTGAAGACAAAAGACTTGGAAGGGTCTTTAGAGGTACAAGCTGGCAGATCACCCACTGTTTTATAGATCTGCTGTAGAGTGGTAAAGCAAAGAGGAACAAAACAGAGCTGATAGTGAGGACAGGCCAGTGATGTATTATAAGGAGTAGATGGAAACGAGGCTTAGTGTGTAAACACTTAAATGCACATCTGCTATTTGATAAAAGCATGATTGTTTAGTAGCTAAAATTACTTTGTGCAGGAATGGAGAGCTGCTCTTCAATTATACTCTCAAATACTGCACAGGCCAGTTTTTACCTCAAGAAACAAGTTTATAGAGACGAGGTTGTGCCAGTAGACATCTACTAACAGCCTACCAACCAAGACAATTTTGCTTTTTTGTTTGCACTGAATCAATATTGTTATTATCAAAAATACTATATTATATGTAATCTCTATACGAGTGTATCTCATCCTCTAAACGTTTTGTTTCACTATGTTTTTCAGTGTCTGTTGGGATGGAGGGCATGATTTAGAATATAGTAGGTACAGCTGAGCCATTTTTACACGTATAAAAACAGATTCCTTGAGTACTACAACTATAGGTGAGAATAAAAAATATTAGGCCCTATATGACATTTAAAGCTTTTGCCAAATATTTTTCCATGTGCTTTTTTTTTTTTTAACATAACCACGATTGTTTATAAAGAAACCACAAAGAATTTCTATTTGCACACAAGAACAGAAAAAACATGAAAAACTAACGTTTTTGTTGAGTCATTGCACAAACCACTGTTGTGCATTAACGTGCTTTAACTGTATAATGCTGAACACTTGTAAAATGTTAAAACTGTTATCTTCTAATTTACACACAGTATAAAAACTGACAAACACAAAAGGAATCAGTTTAAACTTAAGAAAAAGAATTATTGATGCTCACAAAGCAGGAGATTGATATATAAAGTGAACACAAGGTTTCCAAGTGTCAAGAACTGAAGTGCAAAGTACCAAGAAATTCAAAGAAAGTCACAGAGTACGAACCTGGCAGAGGTAGGAAGGGAAAGATTTCAAAGACTCTGGAGAGAAAACTAGTGAGAGATGTGTCTGAAGTCCCCAGAACAACTGCAACGACACTAGTACATGTTTTAGCCAAGTCGAGAATTGTCTTCCCAAAGAAGAGTATGACCAGAACCTTGCACAGGAATGGACTGTGAGCCTGCAGACCATGAAAAACTCCACTCGACTCCACCCATGCAGAAGAGACACCATTAAGCCAGACCGAAGTACGCTAATGATAACCTGGAGAAAACTTATGGATGTTCTTTGATCAGAGGTGATGAAACTAAAGCTTTTGGCTGTAGAGATGCTGCCTATGTCTGGGCATGTCTTCCAGCACAACAGCGACCCAAAACATACGTCACTCATGGTGAAAAACTACCTGAAGAAGACCAAAGTGAATTAATTAATGAATTGACTGGCCTGCATAAAGCCCTGACTTGAAAATAATAAAATAATGAATAATTATTTTGACCCTAGTTTTTGTAGTTTTGTGAAATAATGTGCAAGGTAAATTAATGTAAGCATCCAAAATAACATTAGGATGTTTGGAAAAGCTGGAAAAGACTAATATTTGCTGCATTAACATCCTCTATCACCTATTCCATGGCTACATAGAGCCCTTTTGGTCAAAAAGACCTCTGTGAAGCTGAATGCAAAAACAGCTGTGGGCTTCAGTGTCGCACAAGGCTTAACCCACTAGGATCTTGGAGTCAGTTGCTATTTTAAACAAAACTCAGCCATTAAGAGGTAATGAAGTGACACTGGCTCGTTCGTAGAAAGTGAACGTCTTGTTTTCTTTTCTGTCACGATGTATGAGCAAATTACTGGCTGGACTTCCACAATAGTCCATTGTGGAAATGACTGTCTAAAGAAGCAGTGCATCTTTAACAAAGTTCATGCCAAACAGAGTAAAATTCAATGTTACACAGATGCACAAATCATCTTACACTTGTGAAAGCAGTTTTCTAACAGTATTTTAATAGATGTTTATGGCTACAAAAATGAGAATGAAAACAAATCTCCACTGTCACATGTTCAAGTTCTGGCTTCATGGGTTGTGATGTCTAATTTTTGTTACTGAGTGAACACATTACATATTCAAACACCCCTTGTGATTATCATATGTATATAGAGACGTCGACACTGCAAATCTCTACTAATTTATACACATTATCTACAGAAGTCTTCAGGAAGTTCATTATTTTCCTGTCATCCTCCACCTGGAGCCCTTTTCTACTTAAAAATAGCCCACTATAGGGCTGAGACATGGCAGGCTGCAGATGTAATTTGAACTAGCCTTTATCATTTAAAGGCATGTCGAATAGTATGTCAAATGGTAATCAACAACAACAACATGGTTCTGTCACGGCTTTGGGGAAACTGACAAGCAGAATGAAGCAAATTTTAACAGCTAGGTGATTAATAGCCTGTGAATGGGTATTTCAGCATCAGCAGAGTGGATGCAAAATGATTGTGCTCTCTCGCCCATTCTTCCAGAGTGACAGGCTTCAGCCAATCACACACAGTTCCTGTAAAGCGTGCCAGTTTGTACATGGGAATCACTCAAACCATCACTGCGGGAAAATGCAGGAATGATATTCAAGGTTGCACTTGGGCATGTAACATGGAAAGGTTTGGTGCCTGTTGGGATAGCAGAAGCTGTGGAGGGAGTAGAGAGAAAGTGCAGAAGAGAGAGGGGGGTGATGGATAGTCCAACTTCCTGCAGCAGAAAGGTTTGATTAATGGCCGTCCACTCGGCAAAACACACCAGCTGTGAGGGGAGATAAGTACCAATACAAAGAGCCAATTCCTGTCTCTACTGTAATAATTAACCTTAGAGACCAACATGCATAGAAAGTATAGATTCCTTTAAAACAGCCCGGCTTCCTCTATTGCACAATAACTCCATCCAGGGAAAGGAAACAACAAAAACAAAAAAGGAACTAGTTAGGCCCTGAATCCCTGTTTTAGCGCCAGGATTTAAGGCTTTTTTATGGCTGAGTGAGCTGTTCCCAAAGATGTATGAGCAAATTACTGGCTGGACTTATATGAAAAGAGGAAGTCCATTGTGGAAATGACTGTCAACACTCGGCTGCCAAGCTCATCCCCCAGTGCAGAATGGGTATCCAAACAGTCTTCGGTGAGATATATGGAGTGGAATAATTGCTTGTTGCGTAGTGGGCGGGAAGGGATACAAAAAAACTAACTTTTTAGGTTTTGGAAGCTGCGATTGGCTCCACTGTTTGTAAAAGTTCAGCTCCAGCTGGAGGAGCTCTAGAGCGAGATGTGTGTGAGGGGAGGGTGGGTGAAAACATGCTGCGCAGTGTTGCTCTCTGTGGGGTGACATTTTAACTAAAACATTTGATCAGCCTGAAGAAAGTACAAGCAACTTTGAGCAGAAAATCAGAAAGCATTCCACCTGCCTGACCTACTCACTGTGAACATACATAATTACTCTTCATGCCTCATGTTCCCAGTGGTTTTAAACCCATAAGCTCCTGAGCCTCCCCACACTGAAGTTATTCTTTGATAACAGCTAATGACTGCAGCGGCGAATTCTTCAACCATAATATTATCTGAGGCCGAGCTGATTAGAAACATGTGCCTGAGTGTTTGAGTGTCAGAACAATTTATGGCTCTCTCACTGATGACCTTTCCGCACGCTGTACAGTACAGTACACCCATATCTTACATCAGCCATGCCAACACCCCACTGAGAGCTTGTTTCACTTACTTTCTGCATGGATTGGTAACGCTGTTATTTTAGGGTGAGTAACTGTAATAAGCTATTACATAAGAAAGACGTCAGTTAACTTTATGTTAATTGGGGTTAACTGTTCTGAAAAAAAAATCAATGAAATGTTGGTAAAATGTCTTTCAGGAGCCATTAATCCATTTAGAAGAACTTCTTTGGAGGGTTTTTCTCCTCTGATGGTCTTATTGCAGCTACAGAGCATTTTTCAATCTTCTGACAAATAAAAGTCTTGTAACTCTTTGGATAACAGCAAACAGAAGAGTAACAGTTTGTATTACATTCTATCCATCCACAGTTGTGTATTCCTGTCATCATAACAGTCTGATTTTATTTCTTGTCTTTCTTGGTCCCCGCAAACAGAAGGTTTGAATAATACGGGGGAGGCCTTCTGTGCCCATACAGGCTTGTACATTCACTGACTTCATCCTTTATCACATAAAACTTTGGCACACAGAGTTTTTGCAGTTCTAGCAGGCTTTAAAGTCAATATTTGGCATGACCACTTTATTCTTCCACAAAGCCTAAACTCTCTGAGGCAAGCATTCTTCTAATTTTAAAAGTTATCTTCAAGAATCCAGGCCTCTTGCAGGGCCTTCACAACTCTTCTTGGGATGCTGACAGCTACTTTTTCTATTGTCTGTCAACAGCTTTAGTAATGTTGTGGTCTGGGTTCTGAGGAGGCCAATCCATGACTGTCCCCATGAGTTTGAAGACGTTTTTGAGGCTCAAAATGACGCTGAGGGCCATCCATAACTCTGACACTGTTTTAGAAACTCATTCTTGTGCATGCAGCTACCTGATAACATCTGTATGTACTAATGACAAGTTCAACCAAAATTCTCAAGTTTGGAGTTATCGCTCCATTAAAAACCCATTGCCATTGATTTCTAGTCTGGTTGTTGTATAATTTGGCATACATCAGCATTGACCAATAACAGTTTACTTAATTACATCAGCAGAAATGGAGTGCTTAGATTAGTGCTTAGAGTATTTAAGATCTAACCATACATTCATCCAGTGCTTTACTGTATACACTTTGATCCCCAGTTAGGCTAACATGCATGTATTTGGACTGCAAAATAAAGCCGGAGTACTCAAAGGAAAGCTATGTAAGCACAGGGAGAACATGGAAGCAGCCAACCCAACCCAACGACCTAAAGTATCTGCCACCAGAAACCACAGGTCACCCAGTGTTCTTACCCTGAAAGGGAGTAAGGTGTATTTGTCTTCTAAAAGGTCTTATTAAGCACCATTCCAGTGCTGTCAAATTAATCTCAATGAAGCCATTTTTTCCTTCCTGGAATAGAAACATCAAAGCCAGCTGGATAATTAGAAATAAATGCTGCAATCTGTTTCATCAAATACACTCCTTCCAAACCAATAATGGATATTTAAACATCCTTGAAGTTAAGGTTTATACATCTGTGTTACTATCAGTATTAGAACTCATGATTTGAGGTGATAACAGCATCAGCATTATTGTTAAAACAGACAAATAGTTTTTGGCACTTAAAGAAAATGTTTGAGGAGGCATCTTCCTTGGGGGGCTCAACCCGGGGTAGCGGTCACGTCCGGTCGGGGGCTCTGTTGGCTCTCAGGTGACTGTTTCCTCGCGGCTGCGTGCAGCGGGGCTAGGGGAGGGTCTGTGCTGACGGACGTGGGTTACTGACCTGGCAACCTGGCTGCCCCTGGGTGGGTCCGGGATGGGCGTGAGGTTCTGGGGGCGCTCCGTCTCTGGGCTGGGGCCCGGGCCGGGCCTCGGGGGCTTGGGTCCTGGTTGGTGCGTTGCCGGGGTTGTGGGCGGGTGGGTGCATGGGGGCCCGGCCCTGGAGCAGGGTGCCGCCGGTGCGTCGAGCCGCCTGGGGGGCTCTTCAACTGGTGGGGGGGATGGTCACATCTTGCAGGAGCTTTCTTCTCTTCAGGAACTCTCTGCAGGAGGGGGAGATACAGGAGAGGTGGAGGAAGATCTCAGCCTGGGCGTTTACCGTCTTATGTAGTCTGGAAGATGAGTGGATGGTGGGGTGGGTGCAGTTTTCTCTGTGGTGGGGTTGGGTGGACTGTCCAGGGCTCTGTGGAGCCGGGGGGCGCTACTGCACTGGGCCCCGGTCTGATGGGCCTGGGCCCCCTTTCCCTGGCGGGTCGCGAAGGGTGGGAGTGCCTACTGGGGTCAGCGGGGGAGCTGGCCCCAGGGAGGGGTTACCTGCCCCTCCCTTCCTTCCCTCCCCATCTCCAGCTGCCTCCCTCTTCCCGCTCCTCCACAACCACCCACACATGCAGGGCCTTGGAGTAGGGGTATGTCACCAGGGTGCAGAGGAGGCTACCCCCCCCCTCTGTCCCCTTCTGGCTGCCTCTGCCTCAATTTTATCCCACAACTTAGACATTCACATTATTCACACTCTCATTACACATACATATAGGATCTTGGGGGTGGGCACAATCACGGAGTCCAAATTACCATCAGGGTGTATACCTTACCCCTGACGTCGTTGCCCACCTCTCAATTTTAAATACACTTAGTCATTGAGGGCTAGCAGGAGGGACTATGCGCTTACCTGCTGCTCCTTGGCAGGTAGCTCCATGCCCTCCTGGGTTTTAATTGCACCTTAGAACACATATGCATCAACACTACAATGAGCGGGTGGAGGGAGGTTTGGAGTCTTCTCCCACCCCCATTCTCTGCGGCCTGCTGGAGCGGGAGGGCTAGTAGGAGGAGTTGGCCGTCCGACTGCGGTCTGGGGTGTGGGGCCTCCCTGCTGCTGCGGAGTCGGGGTGGTCTGCCTCTCCCCACCGCAGGGAAAAGGGTAACACCACCTGGGTCTGGGTGCAATTCCCCCCTCCAGGGGCAAGGGTACCTAGACCCGGTTTGTAGAGTACGCTTGGGGAGTGTGATCGTGTGTACAGCGTCTCTTTATGTCTGTCTCCACGTTGGTTGAGTGTGGAGTGAGTGCATATGAGAGCATGAGGGTGGGAATGGATGTTTGTGTCTGTGTGTGCCTGTATGTCTGTGTCTATATGTCAGGTTGGGTATCAGACACCACCTCTCTGGGGACACCTCAGGCCCTCCAAGGTATGGAGGCCTATCTCCACCCACCACCACTTCCCCTGCCGGTGGCGGACTCCCTCAGGTGTCAGTGTGTTGGTGGTTCTTTGTGTCTGGGGGTGGGCGTCCGGGTACACACCGGCTCACTCCTTGGCGGCCGCTTGTCGGGGCCTGGGGCCTGGGGCTCGCTCGGGCCCCTTTGGAGATGGGGTGCCCCCGGCCTCTCGGCCTGGGGCTCGGTCACTCAGGCACAGCTGGGGGCCGGCGGAGCTCACGGGCGCGTCACTGCAACTCCCCCTGGCTTCTGCTCCGCGGCTGCTGGGCGAGCCCTCATCTGGGACTCTCCTCAGCTCTTACTGGAACAGTGGCGCGGCTGCCCCTCTGTTGGTCTTCCATGGTCTCTTGTGTTCTGGGGGCCTCTGGATGTCTGGAGTTTTGATCTCCTCCATACCCGCTTCACACCCTGGAGGACGGGGCTGTGGCCCCCCCACACTCCCTAGCAGATCATTACATGGAGAAACCTTTGGAATGCAAGCATGCTGATCCACACAGGTATGCACACAGGTGTACACATGGGTATTCACAGACGCGGACTAAAGCTTTCTTGGCTGCTGCCTCAAAGCACACTGTGCGCTGTCTATCTTGCGTGCTGCACAATATCGTTTATTATTTAGTAACTATTGATATCTATGACTAGCTAGTTTATTGTGATGGTGCTTTGTTTTCTCTATTATTATGTTGCTCTTTGTTGTTTGCTGTCTCCTCTGTTTGTTTGTTTTTTTGTTTGTTTGTTTTTTTCTCCATACAGGTGACCCAGGAGTTTTTTTTTTTTTTTTTTTTTTCTCTCTCTTCCCCCCCTTCTCACCGTCTCTTCTCCCCTTTGGTTTTCTTTCTTTCTCTCCCCCTCTTTCTCTCATTCATTCCCCCTGTCCTATTTATTAAAAAAATAAATAAATAAAAAATTTTAAAAAAATTAAAAAAAAAAAAAAAAAAAAAAAAGAGTTTAGTAGAGTCCATTGCTCAATGTGTCAGTCATGTTTTGACAGCAAAAGAAGGACCAACACAATACTGTGACGAATTGGTGTAATGGTATCAATAGCAAGAGCAACCCTGTGCTTGTCTTGCTAGCGCTCGATATACTGTTGACCATAATATTTTATCACAGAGGTTAGAGCACGCGCTGGAGCTGCACTGCAGTATTTTGGATCATATCTACCTAACATGCTCAAATTTGTTCATGTAAATGGGGAGTCCTCTTCACACACTAAGGTTATTTATGGAGTGCCACAAGGTTTCGTGCTAGGATAAATTCTATTTACATTATACGCACCTCCCTTAGGCAGTATCATTTGAAAGCATACCAATTAGCAGTTACTATTCATCTCTGGCTTACTTGTTTTAGTTAAAAAACCAGATGACTTTTAATTAAATGTAATTACAATTTGTGAGCTTTGACACTGCCTGCAAACTTCTGTTTGGCATAAAATATACAAAAGTGATACAATAAAAACAGTAGATAGACTGCAATCAGACACTGACCATATCTACAAAAATATTTGCCAGCCAGAAGCTTTTCCTAAATCCAATAAAGTGCTTTCTTTCCTTAAAAATTTTTTTTTTAAAAAATAGTGTAAAAAAAAAAGGGGGGGGGGGGGGGAGTGAAAGGAAAGGGAGAAAGAAAAAAAAAGAAAAAAAAAGAAGGAAAAAAAAAAATGTTTGACAAAGCAATGGAAATTTTTCTGCTGTGATTAAGGACTAAGCAGATGACATTTGGACAGGAGCTTTTACTAGTTAATAAAGATGATGGCTAGTAGCTTAGTGGCAGAAAGAAAATGGAAAGCCTCTATTACAGCAATGTCAGAGCACTTTTGAAGCGTATAATTTTAGTACTTGTAAGTGCATTTTTACATTGTTTTACTGGGACTTTTGCTTCCAGCACAAATGAAACTGCACTAGCATGAACAACAGATGGTGACAGTAATACCACCAAAAAAAGAAATGCAGTACTGCACCAACCAAACCAAAGGGACAGACTGGGAAATGACTATGAATGCTGTACGTGAAATACTGTGTGCTTTGGTGAGTGAAAACAGAAGGAGACAATTACTGCTCAATAGGTCTAATATTTTTTGGGTGTCCACTTTAAGAGTATCCATTCATGTTTAGTTCATGGAATAAAAGCAAGAAATCAAAACACAGCTGAACAGTTCAAAAAAAATATCTCCAAAAACAGTTTCATATGGCAACAACGTAGCTTTTTAAACAAAGGAATACTTCTGATATGAGATCTTGTGGAGTGGTCAGCAGAAAGAAGGAAAGATGATTGCGGTTTTTACATTTGAGGCTATCTGGCTCTAACATATGCCAGCTAAACCACAGGGAGATGAGGACGTAAAACAGAACCATGTGCGCATTGTGAAATCGAATGTTTGAAGTGCCGGAGACCTCTCGCGTCTGCTCTCAAAGCCTGACCTTTACGGTGCCCCACCAACTGTTCCATGTACGCCCGGTTCTCTCTGCGTTTATAGAGATAATCACCTCACTAACATGTTTCTGACCCTCCCCACACACAGTGGCACACCCATGTGATAAATGATAGACATTATTTCACTTCATAAGCGTGCCAAGAGACTCGTGGTGATGTGGGGTGAGGGGTGTCTTGGAGACTTGTTTTACTTATTCATGTCTTTATTGTGGTTTCTCGCACCTCAAACTGGGAAGTGAGAGTTACTGTGGCATGGGGGGGGGCTTATCTTGGCACGTAATTTTTCCTTTCAGTCATTTTTTATTAATGAGAGCATCTAAACAGCTGCCTTAGCAGGAGGCGAATAGATTTCGGCAATGCCCAAGCAACTTTCAATATCATTATATACACGAGGCAAATGGAGATAGAGGAAAGGTATTAGAAAGTAAAAATAGTACATCACTTTCTCCCAAAGAGAAAAATGCCCTGTAAGAAAGCAGGTATGTATATATACAAATATATACATGTAGATAAACCCATATGTACATGCACATACACACATATAGATATATGTGTATATTTAGCTTGGGTGTCACCGCACCTAATGGTCCGATGACCACTGAGACCACTGTTACCTTCACCCTCCACATCTTCTCTGCTCTTCTCTGAGCAGTCGGTACTTCTCAAGCTTCTCATGTGCCTTCTAGCAAATGGATAATGTAGTGGTAATACTACACGCCTTTGGAGCGGGAGTTCCAAGTTCGATTCCCATCTGCGGGGTGTGGCGTCTGAATCCAGTAAGGGTCCTAGGCTAGACCCCCCCCATGCTAACCAAGCCTGCCGCAGACATGAGGGAGAGAGAGGAATATGAAGTCATACCAACTCGGACATCGCCCGGATCAACAAGGTTCACATCAGGTGTTAAGGAACCAGGGCACCCTGATGAGAAGTGGGCTACTGGAACAAGAAGGCATCGGTGGGCAAGAGACGAACAGAGCGCTGTTGGAATATATGTGTATATATAACAGGTGTAGTGGTTATTCAACCATGTTTGATCGTGGATGTGAGGAGTTCTTTTGGAGGGGCTGAGAAAAGTCATAGCCTCTAACAGTACAGCTGTGGCTCCGTGCAGAGATGTCCCTTTGTTTGTTTAAAGGGCAGGAGAATCGATGGCCCCGTTTTTTGAGGCATGGCTTTGACCTCTCGCAGTGGCACCTGTATCAATCACGGCTCGGCTTCCTTCTCTGCCTCACTGCTCGTCACATTTGTCTCTCGCGATCGAGACCGCGGACGGAGGCTGTCCATCTACTCTCAAATGTCAGTCTACACTTCATGCCAGCTGTCAGCTGACAGAGTAATACATAAAGAGCTTCAAAATGAGATGAAAACAACTTGGGAAGCAAAATCTATTAAAGGGGGAAAAAAATGATTATAGAGAAAGATTTAAGTGTTTGCTGTAAGGCTGCAAAGCCAGGGAAGAAAAATGAGAAGCCAAGTCTCTCTTCGTTGAATACACATAAAGAAAGTAATTCAATAATATTCTGACAGCTATTTCTGCAGAAGTTCAAATATTATAAAGTTATATTTATTCAGATGTGGTATTGTTTGGTGTCTATTATCTTGGGAAATGCAGGCTGAAATGAATGTATTATGCAGAATAGAAAATCCAAATTCCACTTGTTTTTATTGATCTGTGTTTCTTACAAAGGTTGGAACACCTGCATAATATTCAGCAGGCACCCCCTAAGCTTGATTGTACTCCACAAATTTAGAGATTTCTTGACACATTAATTTAGTCTATTCAATATCCAATTAGAGTAGCTGTATTTTAGACAGAAAATATCTTTGTCAACATCAAGTGGAAAGAAACAACACAATAAAACTCGTCGAAGCTGATTTTGTTTTCCATTTTTCATGTCCTCCGAGATTTTAATGGAGCTGACCAGAGGGGAGAGTTCCTTGGGATGAACAAGAGAGGCAGACAAACATACTGTACATGTAAATGAAAACATCAAAGTGCAAAAGTTTTCCCAAACTTTCTCATCTCACTTTCAGGCTGCATAGAATTTAAAAGCTGTTGAATATGTATTACCATATGTAAGCGCCCATTTCACAGACCCTCAAGAAAACAAAGTCAGAGCAGACAAAGCTATCCAAGGGGCATTTTGAGGGAGCTCCATGCTAACTCGTCGTGGTAACAACCAGTTCTCTGTTTTGATGGATTGGACCGCAGTTAATCTGTATGTATGGCCGATGCTTTTGAGGCCACATTGTAATCACCCAGCCAGTTCTCAGCGATCCAGGACTGCTGTCTTGGGATGAAAGAGAGGGATGATTCCCATTATGGAGTAATTAGTCTTGTTGTCACCAACGGACCTTGACAGTGAATCCACTTGCTGGGGCTCTGAAGGGATTTGGGTGTTTGCTACGGCTGAATCATAATCAGTATCGCCTTGACTTGCCAAGGACGGCGTGCTCAAATGAAACTTTGTGCTTCTAATGCACAGAAGCACAGGCATCATGGATGCCAGCTATAACGAGGGCTCTGAGCTTTGTCATTTTATTTTTCTCTCTAGTGGTGTTTTGGCTTGGAAGTATAAGAAACGTTGGCAGATTGACACTTAATGTTTGTCGAAAGCTGCCAGAAATGGCACTTTAACCATCTTTAATTTAGTTTGTCGTGTTATTATGTTGAAAGGTTTGATGACAGGATGCATCTGCTTTCATAAATTACTGGCAGGGACAGAATCTGCTCTTCTGCATGGTCCATCAGTTATGATAGCTTCAATATGTTTGATAGAGCCGGATGTGACAGGCAGGGGCTCAGCCATCAATTAATTACAGTTGTGATGAGGACAGAATACATTCACGAGTTGCGTTTTCCCCTCATCCTGTGCAAACATCTGCATGAAATGGCTGTTTGAATTATTTTCCAAGGCTGAGCCAGTGACCACAGTGACACAAAAATGGCTGCTTATGTGTTCCCTGGGCTTGGGTGTCTTTCTTCTGCAGAGGGATGGTGGTGCTTGAACCTATTTATTTATAATCTGGTCAAGGTTGTAGGTTATTTGGAATACACAGTGAATTTGTAAGCGTGCTCACGCAGAGATTTTATGGTACCTTATTTTAATTAAGAGAGACATAATATCAACCAAAAAATAATAAAAAATACACATTACATAAAAGCTATAAACTGATTCGCATGTCATTGAGTGAAATAAGTATTTGATTTTGAAGCAAAACACAACTTGTACTTGGTGAAGAAATGTTTCCTTTAGTTCATCAGCAGGTTTGGACATTCTGACTCACTAATCTCCACACAAACTGTAAATCCTAAGGGTCCCTGGCTGTCACTTGGCCACTCGAACCTTCAGCTCCTATCACAGAGATAGGACTGAGGTCTGGAGCCTGGCTAGGTCACTTGTTCAGCGAGTGCTTTGTTGCCTTGGAGGTAGTTTTAGGTCATTGTTGTGCTGGAAGACCCATAAATGATGTAGCTTCAGTGTTCTGGCTTCTGGAAGAAGCTTCTGGTTTTAACGAGTCAGAGCTTTTTAAAAGTGGTCCAACTACAGTGTGGTTTGTAGCCAGTATGAAGATATGGAGATGCTTTAAAATGAATACAGCTCAAAAATAATTTTGCTTGTTTCTTTACAATAATTACACAGTCCTATAAACCTATTAAACCCAAAAAAGTCTATCAAGCTCGCTGCCCGCAAATGTCTCATATCAGTGCTGTGATGAAAATAATGAGGCTAATACGACTAATGAAAACAGTTACCCATATGCCAGCTGCACTTCATTTCATTAAGAAAGAAATATACCCCAACTATCATTTCAGTGTCGTCAATATAAACCACCAAAAAAGCTCGATAAACCGACAAAGTCTATTCATTCACTACATCCCCTTTCTCTGCTTCAAGTCATGAAACCTTGGAGTGATAGATTATTTCACATCTGGCATGCATAAGACACGATAGAGCCAGACGGCTCTACAAAGCTTTATCAAAGCTGCTAATTTTACCACAATTATACTCTGAAAATCAGGCTAAGTTGACTGTTTTGTTAATGCCTCTTATAAGAACTGTCTTCTGTGTTTGGTTGCTTATCCCTCAAGTCTCCAGGGATCAAATCAGCTCCAGACCCTTGTGTTTTTCTTTCACTTCTTCAGTCTCTTTGTTGTGTGTCTGTCAAGTGCCAGGGAAATGCCAAATGCTGATGTCTCCGTTTCCCTAGATGTATAATTTACTCAAACTTTTACCATTTTTCAAAGAATTGCTGAAATCTTAAAGGAAATCTCAAAATGATTTTCTGCGACTTCTTTAATCTAAGTTAAATTCTCTGCATCGTTTAAACCTTATACATTAAATTTTGCGGTCTTGCCATTCCTTCAGCCTCAGAATCTCTTTCACTTGGGTTCATTTTCAGCACTGCTTTCACTGAAGGCACCAGCTCTTGCCTGTAAATGGCTGTAATTGCCACATTTAAGGTGGAGAGTTATATTTGAAATTATGCTTCACAGAGGATGAAGTCAATTTCCCCACAGGGTAATCACGGAGTGCAGATAAGGATTTTTGCAGTGGGAATACTTTACAGCTAATGTACTGTAGGCTCCACTTTCACCTATCCAATTCTAGCATTGATTTCTACTTAATTATTTCTCTCCTATGAGACTGAATCCATCTGAACCTTAATCAGTGCAAAGCACGTGCAAATAGACACATTATAACACTGAGATATCCACAAGAGAAATTATGATGTCAGTTGAAAATATTAAACATTTTTGATCTGCATGTTTGAATCAGAGATGTTTCTGAGAGCAGAAAGTGTTTGTTGTGTGAAAGGATCCACAAAATGCACCAAAAAGTAGCTTGTGGAAAATGTCGAAGAGGATCTCTTATTGCCATTTCAATCAAAAAAGCTAGTTATCTTATTTTGGTCCTTTATATAGCTCATGGTCTGACATGAGTACATTCTGCTCCCATCTCTTCAAGGTCCTCCTCCTTAAAACCCCAATTTTAATCTGATGGACGGGCTTTGAGAACATGTTTGCATTTGTCAGGCGGAACCACTTAACATAAAATTAGAGCTCAGTAAAACAGCTAATGTTAAATTTCCCAGGCTAAACACTGTTTCCTCGGCTTGATTGAAAATTGCAACTTGTCAAATCCATCTATACACGTTTGGACCCGAATCCAACTTTTTTTGCTATTTTCCTACTTACTGTGACATAAAAGCAGATTTAGCCTCAATCACAAGGCCATGCATATACAAGTCCATAAAAGTAGGTGGAAAACTTGCTAAATGCTAACAGAAGAATTAAACTTTTCGGCTGGTGCCAAATGAGTGCACTGTTGGTAATGTCAATATCTACTGAAGCACCTGTTTGGATCATTAAACTTAAAGAAGGCTCTTAGTCTTCTGTTATTCTCTAAATGTCTGTCTTTTTATCTCCTTAATCAAATCACATCTCGGAGCACTTGTGAGTTGAATTGTTTTTCTCCCCTCGGCATAGTCAAGACATCCCCTTGCATGTACTGACAGATTGAGTCAGAGCCAGTCATTTACCTGATTGTTTTCTCACTTACTGACTGAAAAGGCAGGAATCTGGTTAGAAAGCTGGCCAAGTAGGAAGCAGGGATCCAACTGGATGCAACAAATGGAAACAGCTACTGAGCTAAAACGAAACGAAAGCTAATGCTACACGAGAGACTCTACGAAAAATAGCCACATGTTGAAAAACCACAGAAGCTGTTTAATTTAGATCATAAGTTTAATTCTTAGGTGATGTGTTAACAAATAAAGCTAAATACTGTTTAAAATGATTTATTGTTATCATTGTAATCCGACTGGTCGCTACAGCTAGAAAAGCACTATATAAAAATGTGAGTACATTACGTTATCATTGGCATAAACACCATTATGAGAAATGATGCCTGTAAAATGATTTGATTTGTGTATTATCTCAGATAAACAGGTATATAAATGCAGCCTCAGGGTTTGTGACCTCTTTGCTGTCAACATCTTGCTCAAAGGTTCTGACGTGGTCCTGTATCTCTGGATATTTTGATTATTCAACAAATGATTCCAACTTTTGAACTGACATTAAATGAAGTCACTATCCTGCTATATCTGAAAAAGAAAAAGAAATCTGTAAAATCTTGAAAATATGACTTATGTAAGCCTGCAGACCAGGACCACCCGACATAGGAACAGTTTCTTTCCCCTCGCCATCTCCCTCCTAAACAGTTGACCTGTCACACTGCTCCCCACTGCCAGACTGCAACTGCACCTTATGTACATTCTGTAGTATCCATTCATTTCTGTATCTTATGTATATAAGTTTAGATTGGTTATTATTGGTTGGTTGGTATATGTTTATAAAATTAGAGTTTGGCTTTCTCTTTGACTCCGCTCACTTGAGATCTTGTTGAAATGGAGGCGTGTGCCTGGCAGTTTATGCATTTCCTGACCATCCTTGCAAAGCTATTGGTTAATATTATGGAAGTTGTTTCCATATAAATAATTACATGTAATAATGTTGAGAATTTGAAAACACATCTCTTCTTTGTAAAGGTTAAAACAAGTACTGGAAACACTGACTAGAGATTTTGGTCCACATTGATATGATAGCTTCAACATACCTCAGTTGTAATAAGTTGTTATTTGAATTACTGTTGCTTTCCTATCTGCCTAGTTCCTTTGACTCCTGGCATCAATGCATTTCCATCCAGAGAACAACCACTCACTGCGTATTTTCTCTTTTACAGATGATTCTCTGTAAACCCTAAAGATGGCTGTGTGGCAAAATCCCAGTAGATTATCAGTTTGCAGCCCACTTCTCATAAACAACCACACTATGTTCAGTCACTTCAATCACCCATTTCTCCCATTCTTATTTTGGTTTGAACTTCAGCAGGTTGTCTTAAACATGTCTACATGTGTAAAAGCACTCAGCTCCTGCCAGCTCTTTGGCTGTTAGATATTTGCATTAATGGACAATTGAACAGTTGGTTCTAACAAAGTGACTGTTTGGTTATGATTATAAGACTACCAAGGTTTAATTACAGGTTGGAATAACTTTTGAGGAACAGGAGGCCATTTGTAACTACCTACAAGACCTGAAGATAAGACCAGAAATCGTAGTCCCACACAGAGTTCCCAAATGTAATTAGCAAAGTAGCTTTTTCAGGAGGCTAATTTCTTTGCTTACTTTGAGTCTCACATAAACAGATGTTTTAAAATGACTTTTGCATAATCACGTTTGCTGGAAAACTGCAGGGAACACGTGCTAATTGGCCTGATATTCACAATTTTGCCAGTTTCTCCAATCCTCTGGAGAGTACAGTGCTAACATGACCTGAAATTAACTCTGGGCTGTAATCGTTTTCTTGTTTTCCTTCTTGAAAAAACAAAAACAAAAGATATAAACTTTTGTGATCACTTCTTTGTAAACAGCCAATGTCTTGCTGAGGCTGATGAAGTGCTGTCTCTTCACATGAGACTAAATTCAAGAGACAACCTTGGAAACTGTCCGTATCTGAAAAACACCACAGAGACGTGATGCTAATGCTGTTGGATTCCATCCTGCTTGACAGTAATGATTTTAATATGCAATGATCAAAATAAACTGATGAAGAAAAGAGCCCAGAGTTAAAATACTGAGCTTTTCTTAATTATTCTGAGACCTATAGAAAATATAGGAAAAAACATATTTCACATGGCTTTGTCTAATATGCGGCAGTGCTTTCCTTTGAAGTTAATTTTCAAGGATCTAGTCAATCAATTCTATAGCATGCAGCAGTAATTGTAACTGAATGGCACCACAGGATATGAAGCCTGCTTTGAGCTGATGTATTCTATTTCAGCATATCAACCATTGTCACAGCAGTTCTTTCTGCTGAAACCGCTCGTACAGTCGGAGGCACGGCAGCCTTGAGGTGACATGAAGGGCTGAGTTACTTTTCCATCCTTTCATTATGTTTACTTGATCCCCATCAAAAGTCCAGCTGCACTGAAAAAATGTCCTGCTTGTCAGATATTTCACGGCCATGACAGCAAGTTTCTAACTTAGATTTATGACTCCCCTTAATAACAAAACAATGAAGCCTGCCGGATGAATCAATACGGTTTGCTCAAACCACTTGAATTCATTGCATGAGGGTCATTGATTCCCGATAGAAGTAGCTCCTGCCTGTAGCCCTCACCTAGCTCTCTAATTGTCCCTCCAGATACTACTTAATAAGCACAGCAATCTGTCTTTTTAAATTGGTTTAGCGACACAGCCGAAACATAAATGCGTCACCCCAGAAGCCATCCACATTTATACATCAACATGCCCATCAAGGGTTCACTGGCAAATGGCAACGTCCTGTTGGATAACTCACTGGACTAGTGAGGTGCAGGTGATGAGGACTGATAGTGACACGTCAATGGTTTTTTTTTTTACTGCCCGTCAGCTCCTGATAAAATGTACAAAGACACAAAGAATTGTAAAGTAAATATCCTGTGAAAGCAGCATTAACTCAGATCATTACTGAGCTGCTCAATGAAGCTTTGAAATGGTTTCATAAGCTGGAGATAAATAATAACTTCTCAGCAGAGAACAAACTGAAGAAATCTTTCAGTCCTTGTGAAAGTTACGCTGTTGTCACACACAAGTGTTAAAGAATTATACTATCAGGGCTTTTATGTAGTTATTAGTATGCTCTAAAAATAACAGCAAAGTGAAATGTTTTTGGAGCGTCAGGCTTTCGAGTTCAAAACAGCAATGAGACAAAAGGAGAGACTAACTTTATTTTGTGCCATTTATCTGCAAAGTGCATAACACTTATAAATAATAACCTGCGTAATTACAGCACCACAACAAAATTACTTTTACAAAAAGAAAAAAGTAAGGTGAGATTGATATCACCGTTTTATTTGCTTTAAATGTGGAACTTTATAGAAGTTGTTATATTTACAATTCATCTTAAAGTCGCTCCAGACGCTGTCCTTGAGTTTGACTTATATGTTTTTAAAAAAAAAAACAACCTGGCATAAAAAAAAATTCTAGGAATTTGTTTAGTTGCTTAAGCACCTGTGATCTATAAATCTCAAATTACTTTAAATTGATACCATATACCCTGGAGTTCTTATTTAATGCCAGTACAAATTGGAGTTTAATCAGTAAAATCTGAAAAGCAAACTAAATTGCCAAGCAAAGCCAGACAGCCACTTGTGGAGTGTGTCACTGCGGCAGTCAATGAGTTGATGCTGAAAGACAGAACTGCAAAGATGACCTCGAGTTTAGACAAGAGACTGTTTATAAAAGATGGATGCATTCACCATAATGTTACCAGTCTGTTTACAAAATTCTGTGTCCAAGCACTAAGTTTTCTGGTTATGTCTATCTTATGTTTTTGAAGCATATTTGGAGACCGTACTGTACTGTATTGTTTGTATACTGTATTGGTGTATTACCAAATCACAGATACAGGCTAAATAATGTCAATATAAAATATGAAATAATGAAATTTAAAGCACCCAAAAAACGTTTGTAAAATTTATTGGATGGACTATTACTATAATTAACCACAGAGCAAGAATACCATTTATCAAATAATATCATTAAAGTTGCTCCAAACACCACAAAGAAGGTCTGAGAGGTCTTGTTCAGTGACTCAGATTAGTGGAAGGGATAAATAGTAGAGGCAGTGACTATAACCGTCTGTGTCTACAGCCCTTTGTCATTTAACTATGCATAATTTTAAGTGTTAATAAAATTTAATAGGGTAAGCTAAATAACCCCCCCCCCCCCCCCACCATACAGTTGTCATGAACAGGAAAGCCAGCTATAAAGATCTGTTTGCTCCATGCAGTAAATATATTTATTATTGCAGCATACTTTATGAGGTATTAATTTTTCAAGGAACATTATTTTGCTCTTTCATGTTGGCTTAGCTTTCCAGCCCCCGGGCTACCCCTGCCATGAAAATCACTGGTGCATTGGATAAGAGGATTGTAATTTCAACTACATATAAGATTTCTGCTCAAGTCATACCAGAGACATTACACAGTGAGGAAGCTTGGCACATAAGGACACCTTGATAGAAATCTATGGAAAATTCCAAACCGACAGAGAGACATTCAGCAGCTGAAATAATGCTGTTGATGCACAGACGCACAGAGATTTGCACCCATTTCAGCTGTGTGGTGGCAGCATATTTCTCTGCATATATTAGTAATGATCCACTACAGGTAAGTGTACTTTTTTGTTAACATTTTTAATTGGCTAACTGTATCAATATCATGAATTAGATTACCTCTTGTTCAGTGCTCTCATTGGATGAGCAAAGATTATGACATCATCTTCACACTCTAAATTGAGCCATAAATGAAGCTGTAATGTCAGGAAACTTGCATGAGTTGTAGACATGTAATGACAAGCTATTGTTACCAAGAATAGTTACTGTAACAGTACTACATTAATAAACTGAAGTGATGCACTAATTTACAGACAAATAATTATCACATTAGCAAATTGCCTGACTCGGCTCGCAAGACGCTTAAGTGTGGCGGGAATAAGACTTTTAAACTGTATTTTGAGCAATATCTGCAGCACTTTTTAAATGTTATTTTACTTTACATGCAAGTTACTACTAAGGTCACAGTTCTGTCACCACTGATTTATAATACAGGCTTCAAAATAACTGCTCAAATAACTCCATTGCATTGCAGCACTTACTTTTAGAGGGAGTTACTTAAGATCATACTTAAATTCAAAACTGTTGGAGGAAAGGTGTAGATGTGCTATGTGGGTTTGAAATATACACTTACATTTTTTTCCTTGGAAGTATAAAAATGCAGGACAGGAATATGTGAAATTACATTTAATGCTTTTGATCCCATTAAAAGCATATATGAACACATATAAATTAATGTTCATTGCAATAACCAGATGCATTGTGCGAGCAATATTTGTGTCATTGTTGTATTTGTTTTGTTGATGGACGAAGTCAGAGGAGACCTTAGCCAGAGTGCTTCAACCTGACAAGAAGGCAACATTAAGTCAAATAACTAGTTGTTACAACTAACGTATTCTGAAGAGCATCTTTGAATGCACCACACATAAAAACTTGAAGCAAATGGTCCACAGCAGCAGAAGATCGCACCGAGTGCCACTCCTATCAGCTAAGAGAAGGAACTTGCACAGGCTCACCAATATCAGACAATATCAGAGGATTGGAAAAATGTTGTTGTGCCTGAGAGGTCTCCGTTTCTGCTGCGTTCTTTGGATGATCTAGTCAGACTCTGGCGTAAACAACATTAAAGCGTGGCTCCAACTTGCCTTATATGAATCGTTCAGACTGGTGGTGGTGGTGCTGTACTGGTGTTGGATGTCTCCGAAGGATGATGTATTGGATATATTGTTTGCAAACGTGTATCCTAGAGCAGTAGTTCCCAAACTAGCGTACGCGTACCCTCGGGGTACGCAAGTGGCTGTAGGGGGTACGCGAGGGTCGGAGTTTGAGTGGGGATCACAAATTTTAAAAGCCAAAATTTGCGCTAATGCAGTTTTATGTGGCTCTCAAATACATGACTATATACCACCCTCTGGTGTTCAGCAAAAAAATAGCTCTAACAAAATACATGGGCGTGACTTGCCCAAATGACTGACACACAGTGTTGCCAACTTAGCGACCTTGTCGCTATATTTAGCGAGTTTTCAGACCCCTTAGCGACTTTTTTGAAAAAAAGTCGCTAAAAAAAGACGTGAAAGCGCGTATCGCTTTTACTCTCAACAAGCAGCGGGTGCTGTAACACAGTCAGTTCTTCTTTTACTCTTTTACTCTTATGCTGTTTTGTGGATCACAAGGTTTAAAACTACTTATAAACACACACACACACAAAGTAACTCCACCAGAGTGCCTATTTCGGGTCACTTTTGCCGGTCCAAGCCCGGGTAAAGGAGCAGGGTTGGAATTGTGACATTAAAAAAAACAATAATTGCTAAAAGAAATTTAATTTGTAGTTCTAAATAAACTCTAAATGCATTTAGGACGTTTTTTACTCACTTTATGTCTCTTCCACGATGTTATTTCTCTCTCCAACAACGTAGGTTACAATTAGATTAGCATGACCAATTATGCAAATTAGGCGATGACGTCATTTAGCGACTTCTAGCGACTTTTAGGACAGCCAATAGCGATTTTCCTTACTGAGGAGTTGGCAACACTGCTGACACCTAACAGTTAAAGTTGCCTCCAAGCATTCAGTGCAGCACGAAAATGGACAAGTGGTTAACAAGAAAAAAAGGCCCTACCACAGAGACACCGGCCACAACAACCAATCAGCTCATATCTGAAGATGCATTTTCCAGTGACCAAGAACAATGTGTTCGTCAGATTTGGACGCTAGCACGGATGTATCTGTCGTTGCTAGCCAAGTGGCTAGCATAGCTGGAGCCAGCCATGTGGAAAGTGATGAAGTGTCTGATGCGGAGCGTCATAGTGGGAGAAAACATGACAGCTTGGACTGTAACACAACCTCAAAGAAGCGCAAACATGATGACAATTATGTTTCGCTGGGGTTCAGTGTATAAATATTGGTGGATTTTCACGGCCACAATGTGTTATTTGTGCAGAAGTATTGTCTCAGAACTCAATGAAACCTTCACTTTTGCGCAGACATTTAGAGACAAATCATCCACATTTGAAAAATAAACCAAGAGAATATTTTGAGCGACAGCTAAAATCACTCTCAACAAGTAAAACCTGCATTCAAGTGCCAGATTTTATGAATAAAAACAGACTACAAGCATCTTACATGGTCAGTTACAGAGCAGCTAAAACCAACAAACCCCACACTGTTGTGGAGGACCTCACTCTCCCTGCAGCTTTAGATATGGTAGGGACAATGATGGGGGAAAAGGCAAAAAAGACGATACAGTCCATTCCATCATCAAACAATACTGTCTCACGGCGCATCGGTGCAAAGTCAGAAAATGTTTTACAGCAGCTGCTTCTGCGCATACGCCACAGTGAATGTTATGCAATACAGCTAGATGAGTCCACGGATGTGGCTGGCCTGGTGCATCTCCTCGTATATGTGCGCTACATTCATGAAGGAACCATCAAGGAGGACATGCTGTTCTGTAAACCGCTGGAAGGAAGGACAACTGCCGCAGATATTTTTCAAAAGCTGGACACATTCATGAACACACATGGACTCATGTGGGACAGATGTGTTGGCATCTGTACTGATGGCGCACGGGCCATGACTGGGAGACACGGCGGTGTGGTTTCGCGTTTGCAAGCAGTCGCGCCAGATGCCTCTTGGGTACACCGCAGCATCCACCAAGAGGCTCTTGCTGCAAAGGGAATACCTGTCCGTTTGAAACATGTTTTGGACACGAGTGTAAAAATGGTTAACTTTGTGAAAGCCAGGCCGCTGAACTCCCGCTTATTTGCTGCGTTGTGCAATGAGATGGGCAGTGAGCATGAGACACTGTTACTCCACACAGAGGTTCGCTGGCTATCTAGAGGGGAAAGTGCTGACCTGTTTCTTTGAGCTGAGGGATGAACTTACAGTTTTCTTCAGTAACCATCCCTTTGAGCTGTCTGAACATTTGCATGATGAAGAGTACCTTACCTGCCTGGTTTATCTGTGTGATATATTTCCTCGTCTGAACGAGCTCAATCTCGGATTACAAGGCGTTTCTGCAACTATATTCAATGTTCAAGATAAAGTTGAGGCCATGATAAAGAAGTTAAACCTTTGGAAGAACTGCATGGATGCAAACAACACTGAAGTCTTTCCCGTGCTGCATGATTGTCTGTGCTCAAATGATCTCACACTATCAAAAAGTGTAAAGCGCGAATGTAACGTGCACCTTGAGGAGCTGGCGGTGCAGTTACGCCGATACTTCCCAGAGACGGACGGCTCAAATGATTGGATACGTCACCCGTTCACCGCCGTGCCTACTTCATTATCACCGTCTGACCAGGAGAGCCTAATTGAGATCGCCACAGATGGATCTTTAAAAGTTGAACACGCTCAAAAGACCCTGGTGGATTTCTGGATAGGAGTGCGCACTGGACAGCCCACGCTGGCTAAGCGCGCTGTCAAGACTCTGATGCCTTTCGCCACCACATACATATGCGAAAGGGGATTTTCTGCTTTAACAAACATGAAAACAAAATACAGAGCAAGACTTGGAAAACGATTTAAGACTCAGCCTTTCCCAAATTGAGCCAAACATTGAAGAGCTGTGTACTTCTGCTGAAGCACATCCATCACATTAAATAAAGTTCTGTTCATATCTGTTCATATCTGGCCTTTATGCTCTCGACAAAACGGTGAATTCTAATAAATCTTTTGATACACTGCTAATATTAAGTAGTAAAGTTCGTTATTAAAATTCTGTCATTACTAAAATATCTTAATAAATTCATTTGGTGGTGAGAAATTATCGACTGTGCAGTATTTATTTGTATGCATGCGGTATTGCAATGTATTTTTAGACACTAATTAAGAGTCGTTCGTAGCAGCGGGTATGTGGCTGAGGCTGACATGTCTCAAGGGGTACGTGGCTGGAAAAAGTTTGGGAAGCACTGTCCTAGAGGATTAAATGAGGAACTGTTGTTCTCCTGTTTTTTATGATTATTAGATTGTGTGCATGGACATGTCTGTAGTTCTTACCAAGGGTCCTAAGACATATATATAATTTATGGACTGATGTTGTTCTATGTAATAATTTTTTATCTATACTCGAGCTTTGTATTGAATCAAACAGAATATGTCATTTATTATTTTTTCTTTATGGAAATGGGTTTTCTATGTACAGTGGCTTGAACTTTCCCACATTTTGTCACATTACAGCCACAAACATGAATCAATTTTATTGGAATTCCAGGTGAAAGACCAACACAAAGTGGTGCACACGTGAGAAGTGGAACGAAAATCAGACATGATTCCAAACATTTGTTACAAATAAATAACTGCAAAGTGGGGTGTGCGTAATTATTCAGCCCCCTGAGTCAATACTTTGTAGAACCAGCTTTTGCTGCAGTTCCAGCTGCCAGTCTTTTAGGGTCTGTCTCTACCAGCTTTGCACATCTACAGACTGAAATCTTTGCTCAATCTTTGCAAAACAGCTCCAGCTCAGTCAGATTAGATGGGCAGCGTTTGTGAACAGCAGTTTTCAGATCTTGCCACAGATTCTGGATTGGATTTAGATCTGGACTTTGACTGGGCCAGTCTAACACATGGATATGTTTTGTTTTAAACCATTCCATCGTTGCCCTGGCTTTATGTTTAGGGTCGTTGTCCTGCTGGAAGGTGAAGCTCCGCCCCAGTCTCAAGTCTTTTGCAGACTCCAAGAGGTTTTATTCCAAGACTGCCCTGTATTTGGCTCCATCCATCTTCCCATCAACTCTGACCAGCTTCCCTGCCCCTGCTGAAGAGAAGCCCCCCCAGAGCATGATGCTGCCACCACCATATCTGACAGTGGGGATGGTGTGTTCAGAGTGATGTGCAGTGTTAGTTTTCACACATAGCGTTTTGCATTTTGGTCTCATCTGACCAGAGCAGCTTTTTTTTTTTTTTTTTTTTTTTCCTGTCCCGTTTGGCTCTTTTGCCATCAGAATTGTTGTCTAAAGGCAAAGAAAGATGCCCAACGGATTTACTTTACCAAATTGACCATCCCAGCCTTGCCGTAATGGTCCATTTGATTCACCTTTTATTGTTTATTTTATTTTCACTTACTGAATACGGGACAGACTTGATTGGAGGAAAGAAGGGGAGAAAGAAAGAGGGAAAGAGAAACAGCTGAGAAGAGGGACGGGGGAGAAGGGCAAAAGACAAAAACCAACAGAACGGGCAGAAAAAAAAAGAAAAAAAAGAAAAACAAATGCATATATCAATCACCTGGATCACCTGCTGAGAAAGAAAAAAGAAAACAAGCAGAAGAGAACAAGAGTAATAGAATAAACAACATCACAATGATATATGGGAATATGACAGTAAATACTAAATATTAAACATTATTGTGCAGCACATAAGATCAACAGAACACAGTGTGCTTTAACGTAGGAGCCAAAAAGGGTGTAGTTTGTGGGTGTGATCACCCGTGTGTACACCTGTGAGCATGGACGCGCTTGTTTTTTTAAAAGGTTCCTTCATGTAATGATCTGCTAGAGGGTGTGGGGGGGGCACAGCCCCGTCCTCCAGGGCATGAAGCAGGTATGGAGGAGATCAAAACTCCAGACATCCAGAGGCCCCCAGAACACAAGAGACCAAGGAAGACCAACAGAGGGGCAGCCTGCGACACTGTCCAGAAAGAGCTGAGGAGAGTCCCAGATGAGGGCTCACTCAGCAGCCGCGGAGCAGAAGCCAGGGGGAGTTGCAGTGACGCGCCCGTGAGCTCCGCCGGCAGCCAGCCGTGCCTGAGTGACCGAGCCCCAGGCCGAGAGGCCGGGGGCACCCCACCTCCGAAGTGGCCCGAGGGAGCCCCAGGCTCCAGGCCCCGATAAGCGGCCGCCAAGGAGTGAGCCGGTGTGTACCTGGACGCCCATCCCCGGACACAAAGAACCACCAACGCACCTGATGTCTGAGGGAGTCCGCCACTGGCAGGGGAAGTGGTGGTAGGGGGAGATAGGCCTCCAAACCTTGGAGGGCCTGAGATGTCCCTAGAGAGGAGGCGCCTGACACCCAACCTGACATATAGACACAGACATACAGGCACACACAGATACAAACATCCATTCCCACCCTCATGCTCTCATATGCACTTACTCCACACTCAACCAACATGGAGACAGACATGAAGAGACGCTGTACACACGATCACACTCCCCAAGCGTACTCTACAAACCGGGTCTAGGTACCCTTGCCCCTGGAGGGGGGAACTGCACCCAGACCCAGGTGGTGTTACCCTTTTCCCTGCGGTGGGGGGAGGCAGACCGCTTTGCAAAACAGCTCCAGCTCAGTCAGATTAGATGGGCAGCGTTTGTGAACAGCAGTTTTCAGATCTTGCCACAGATTCTTGATTGGATTTAGATCTGGACTTTGACTGGGCCGTTCTAACACATGGATACGTTTTGTTTTAAACCATCCCATCGTTGCCCTGGCTTTATGTTTAGGGTCGTTGTCCTGCTGGAAGCTGAACCTCCGCCCCAGTCTCAAGTCTTTTGCAGACTCCAAGAGGTTTTCTTCCAAGACTGTCCTGTATTTGGCTCCATCCATCTTCCCATCAACTCTGACCAGCTTCCCTGTCCCTGCTGAAGAGAAGCCCCCCCAGAGCATGATGCTGCCACCACCATATCTGACAGTGGGGATGGTGTGTTCAGAGTGATGTGCAGTGTTAGTTTTCACACATAGCGTTTTGCATTTTGGTCTCATCTGACCAGAGCACCTTCTTCCACATGTTTGCTGTGTCCCCACATGGCTTGTGGCAAACTGCGAACGGGACTTCTGTTAACAATGGCTTTCTTCTTGCCACTCTTCCATAAAGGCCAACTTTGTGCAGTGCACGACTAATAGTTGTCCTGTGGACAGATTCCCCCACCTGAGCTGTAGATCTCTGCAGCTCGTCCAGAGTCACCATGGGCCTCTTGGCTGCATTTCTGATCAGCGCTCTCCTTGTTCGGCCTGTGAGTTTAGGTGGACGGCCTTGTCTTGGTAGGTTTACAGTTGTGCCATACTCCTTCCATTTCTGAATGATGGCTTGAACAGTGCTCCGTGGATGTTCAAGGCTTGGGAAATCTTTTTGTAGCCTAAGCCTGCTTTAAATTTCTCAATAACTTTATCCCTGACCTGTCTGGTGTCTAAATCCAATCGAGAATCTGTGGTAAGATCTGAAAACTGCTGTTCACAAACGCTGCCCATCTAATCTGACTGAGCTGGAGCTGTTTTGCAAAGATTGAGCAAAGATTTCAGTCTGTAGATGTGCAAAGCTGGTAGAGACAGACCCTAAAAGACTGGCAGCTGGAACTGCAGCAAAAGCTGGTTCTACAAAGTATTGACTCAGGGGGCTGAATAATTACTCACACCCCACTTTGCAGTTATTTATTTGTAAAAAATGTTTGGAATCATGTCTGATTTTCGTTCCACTTCTCACGTGTGCACCACTTTGTGTTGGTCTTTCACCTGGAATTCCAATAAAATTGATTCATGTTTGTGGCTGTAATGTGACAAAATGTGGGAAAGTTCAAGGGGGCCGAATACTTTTGCAAGACACTGTATGTCTTTCTTCTGCCCCAGATTCAGCTCTACACACAGCTATTTAATGTAATGACATGTTTGTATGTAAGTACTTTGGACATCTCTGTATATGGATTAAACACATTTTTACCTTTGTTAAGGTCTATCGAATGTGTATCAGAAGCTTTGCAGAAAGCCATGAGCTGAAACATCTTTCTATTTTTTTTTCTAAAGTCAAGGTATAGTTAAAGTCTTATATCCACATGTGGAGCACTGAAGTTCTTATTCATAGTTTAATATTATCTTGAAACATTTAGGGCCTCTTAGTACAATCACACATCATTTAAGATTACATCTTACTTAAGTAGTGATGCTGACCATATCCATCCCTATATCGCCACAGTATACCCATTTACTGATGGCTGCTTCTAGCAAGATAGCGTGCCATGTTAAAAAGCTCAAATTATCTCTACCTGGGCTCTGCCAAAGGACAGGGAGTTTACTATATTCAAATTGCCTCCACAGTCACCAGATCTCAATCTAATAGAGCACCTGTGGGATTTAGTGGGAGATTTGCATCATGGACGTGTAACCAACAAATCAACAGCTACTGAGTGATCGTGTTTTGTCTTTGTGGAACAAAATCTTTGCTGAATCAGAAATTAAGCAAGTTCAGCAGGAAAAAGTCTGTCAAATCCGGCACTTGCAAGATGTACCTAGTAACGTCAAAAACGAATGAATGCACAGAAAATCCCAGAACAAAAGTCCAAGGCTTTGACTGGTGTTAATGGGGATCCTAATAAAACAAACAATATAATTAATGAGTCTGTTCAGTAAAGATTGTGAGGAGCAAGTAACGGCAGGATGCTGTATCTCAGTGTTTCAATTAACACACAAACAGCAATGCGAAAACAAATATTTGTGGTTATCCAGAGTGATAAAAGCTTTAACTATTATTTGCCAAAGACTGAACGGGCGCTACGCCAGGGCCACAACAGCGACGAAGCTGCACTGAGAATATGTTATTACTTTAAGAGGACACAGTGTTTGGAAACCTTCAGCAAACATGATAAGCAATGCAAGAACTGGAGAAAGCTGTCAAATCAGCAGAGAATATAATAAAGTCGAAAGGGGAGAGTAGTTCACAAAAAACAAGCGTAAATTGGGAAAAATCAAATAAACACGATCTCACAGAAAACAGATCTCAGATCTGATATGAACACTATAATAGGTTTAATGCCATCTGCTGTAAAACAATCTGATACATCCTATAAAACAATTACTAATTAGAAAACGCACACTTGTTTCCACTTTCAAGAAATGAGCGAAACTTTTCTGGTAATTTTCATGTCGAAATTAATGATGTACAGCTTCATCCTGATAAAATGGGAGTAAATGGTCTTTTAAAAGCGAAGGATATGGCTTTTTTCGAATATACGGTACATGAAATAGGCTGTGTATGTAAGGAATGTTAGAAATTCAATTAGACTAGCAGCAGGAGAAGCAGGGGAGGATTTACCCCATCATTTTTCTTTTCCACTCAAATATTACTGCAGTTTGTTGACTTTTCTCTCTCCTTCAAAGCAGCTGCTTCCTTCCATCATTAATTGTGCCCTTTGTGTCTTACTGAGCTATTTTTCGCTTTATCTTGGCTATTGTGTGCGAGTGTGTGTGTTATTTGCCTAATGTTTCTTTCAATTATCGGGGGTTTCTCTGGATTTTAATCTTTTATATATTAAAAGTCAACTTACAGGGAACATGAATGTATTAAACTCCCACATGCTCATTTCCTCACTTTAAAAATAAGAGCAGGAAGCGCAGGCAAAGCTCTCGATGGAGTGAGGTGTACATGTAAAAGCAAAAGTCTATTATCTTGAGATTAATGTGCAGAAGTTGTGTCTCATCTAAAAATACAAGTTTTACAATAGCATGCTGGTAAAGTGAGCACACTATGGAGACATGAATTAACCTTCCAGCCATACCTGTGATTTTCAGTGTCGCTGAGAATCAGTACTTTTGAAGACACATGAACAGTCAGTGGACTCGTTAGACAAAATTCAGCTTTTCACAGCTTCTTTTCTTTAATAACAAAGAGGAAGAATGACACGCTGCCGTGTTGGCAGATGAAAGACAAAAGAAAATAGGCCTTGTCGCAGCAGGAGAAACAGGAAACCTCCTGAAGGCATGTTAGCAGAAAATGTCATGGGATGGTTCTAACAAGTTTTACAGAAGACTTTAATGTTTTTAGAAATTCTCCAGCTTTTAAAGTGAAAAATCGGCAACATTTGTCGTTCCTGTTCGTTTAACACAGGATCATGCGGTGCAACTTGCAGACAGTTTATGGAAGCTTTTACATGTACTTTTCCATGTAGACACCCAGTGACTTGAGGGCTTTTCTCAGGAAATAAAAATTGTTGGATAGGCAGGAAAAAGGGCGTGCTGTGTCTTTGGCATGACACAAGAGCAAAAAGAGTCGTAGACAAACAGACTCAAAGACATCAAAGCGGAGACTGCAGATCATCAAAGATGTTCCCAAAATCCCAAACACAAGGCTCTCACTGAAAAGCACACGTCTGAACCAAACCTTTGAATAATGGCATAGCATAACTTCCAAATCCCTGATGCCTCTGTTTATAATGAGAATAATAAACCACAGTTCAATCTCTGGATTTTATATTTTCTCCTGCTTTTCAGCTTTGTTTACATAAATTATGCTGGTATAAAGTAGCAAACACAGTCATTTGTGGAATTATTAGGTGCTTTTAATAGATATATTAGTTACAGGCAGTCATTTTAATTTGTTTGCATGTTTGCATTAGGAGATGCTAGATTTTTATCAAAATGTGTATATATATACTTACATTGCATGTATAAGGAACATAAAGTATCATGAGTGTCATTATCAATTTCAAAACAACTTATCCCAAAACATGATCTCTTCATCTGCACATGAAAACACAAACTTAATTACACTACGAGTGCAATGTGTTCCTCAAATTTCCATTTTGTGACATTTAATAGAAGAGGATATTTACTGCATTTTTAATCTCATTTGAATTTAGAGAAAATAGCACTAAGCACTTGTGTGAGTAAATATCACCAGGTTTATTAGATATCGGTAATAAAACACCTACAGACTATATTAATGGCCCATGTATTAAAACATGAATCACAGCTAAAATGAATTTTCTCGTTATTTCCTGCAAAACTTACTGTTGGTTAGATTTAGTCCACGTCTCAAGCTTGTGCTGCTGATGCTACAAAATGTCAAAATTACAACCTATGAAAATTGTTGTAGTTTCTTGAAAGTTTTGGACAAAGTCATTGATGCCTTTGACCCACAGAAAAAAAGACCTTTCAATCATTTATTTAATAAAAGAACTCAATAGACATGTTTGCAGTTCTTCAGCAGAATTACTACCATAGTGGAATGATTCATTTCACATAGCTTGGAGGTATTTTAACCCTCTTGTGAGACTACCCTTCAAAAGATATAGATATTGAAGTATCTGGTGCCAGTAAGGGTCTTCCAAGAAACCACAAGATGATTCCACCTGTGGCAGCTAATCTGGAACTTCTGATTCTACTCATTTCAATTTAATATATCTTAATATGTTTTTTTAAAATTAACTTTTATCTTAGCCACTTTGTCAAAAAGAATTACATTTTTGCCATGTTTACTTTTCGAGATTTTCACATATTGGAAAGCATGTTTTTTATATTTTAAACCTTTTATGATGAAATGCTTTAAGAGCACAAACGCCAAGATCATTGTGTAGTTCTGCTGGGTTTTAGAGGGATGTGCGAGGTTATGTTACGGTTGTCAAGGTCAGTGGTCTGAAAGGGGGACAAAGTGCATTATGCACACCTCCATTTGGCACTCTCCCATGACATCTGCGAAAATGAAATTACCCAACATCTCAGAGTGTAGCATTCATCAAAAATTACTTGGGCAGGCATTTATTCAAGTATTTACTCTCAGGTGCCATTTCCAAAAGGTCAGATAGGGATATTTTTTCTCTGCGGATGTGTTTCAGTTTCTTCTTTTTTCCCCCCACAGTGATGATGACAGCACAAACCTTGCTGCGATGGAGGGCAAAATTTTTCAGCTAAAGCATTCAGACAGACATTTTCTCTCTGTGGAGCAGAGGATATGTTTGCTGCAGTTTAGCTTATCATTCATGTAAAGTTGTTTTAGATAAAGGCAAAATCTCACTGCAGCAAAGTGGCAACAAAACAACAGGAAGGTCACAAGAAAAGTCTTTTAATGTTTAATGCACCCCTGACATTCCCTTTGTTACGCTGCTTATGACGGCTTTGAAAAGGAGAGACTCCTATCTATACACTTTCACAAATCAACACTTCATTATTAACTTTTAATATACATTTTTTCAAAGTCACTTTTACTTTTTTTTATAACAGTGGGTGTGGAAAAACTGTCAGTGCATTTCAGTCCTTGCAAACCAAGAAAAGACTCTCCTCAGTCATTCCTGTTAACACTTGACAGCTTATTTCTCTTTAGTCTGTGATTATGTCTTACTGATGTTCTGGTGTCTGCACAACGCTCTGCAGAATATAACCAACATGTCAGCCCGAGCTCTAATTTATGGCTAGTGTCTGTTTACTTCCACAAAGTGGAAATCAAACTGCTGCAGTGTCTAAGTAGCAGACATTATGTACCACAATTAAGTCGGAGTCTTAGCTTGAATCAAAGCTGCTCATTTAAATGAAGCTGGGATTCAAAGGTTGGTGATCACATGCTGGGTGTCCATAGGGGATTGAAAGATCACATTTTCTTTCCACATCCAAATAAGGAGATATTGTGCCTGCTGGTAAAATGTCTCCCAGCACCCAAGTTCTTACCATGGTGATAATGTGGTTAAATGTGGCCCTGGTAACTCCTTCGCTTATATAATAGAAACCTGCTTTGTTTACAATTGAGACTCAAAAAAACATTATCTGCACTCTTTGCCTAATGAAAGCTAAAGCAGAACACTAGGGGAAATGGTGGTGAACTAATTCCAATCGCGCCACACTAGCTGCTGTTGAGCAAATGCCTGGAGTTGGTTATAAACATTACATAATCATTAGCATGACACACTAACATTTAAATGCAAAAAGCGCACAGCAGGATACTTTTAGCATACACATCTCAGGTTTTTGTATGCTACACTTAAACACAGAAACAGACAAGATTTTGGAGACTGTGGTTTTAACAATTGTCAATTACAACTTTTCGTGTTCAGGTCTTTTAAAGAAATTCTTGCAATGTTCTTTCAAAACAAATCATTTGTTTTAGCAACAGTAACTGTTTGGATCATTTTTAGGAAGCGCACTGGTACCGCTCCATGCAATGACTTAACGTTCTGGTATGTAGGGTGGTGGGGCTGTAGTTAGTTACAAGTGGAAATATATGCCCATAATAAGAGACATATAGGTGTATAGTGGCCAAGAAGCACAACAGACAGTCTGAATTGGCAACCTTTCCACTTTTCAAGGAGCATATTTATATTTTGTTACCAGCTTTTCAAACAACTTATGAAAGACCAGTGGGGTTGGAGTGCCGTGTGAGCTGGCCTAGTGTCAAGAGCGGAAGACCATAAGCTTTGTGTCAAGCTGACCAGGAAGTGTGCCGCCTCACCTCAGCGGACTGCACGTTGTGTTATGCATGAACCAGCACAGCCTCTAAGTTGTCAATTATTAATTCAAACTCATTTGCAGAGCGGGTCAGACTGTGACCAAAGTGTTGTCATGGTTGCAAGCACAGACCAGCAGGACACAAACATACACAACCCTGGCTGCCCCAGTTTAATTTTCTTTGCCCAACATAGGGACTGTTACAGCAATTCCTTGAGTGGCACTAAACTCAGGCTTTTACTGAAGCATCCTAGGCTGCCCAGCAGCTTTCTGGTCAATATGTCTGACTGAACACAGAATTTTACTGGATGGACCAGGAACAATCATCGGCCATTTATTTAGCACAAGCCACAATATGCTGTATAAACACCAGGTGTCCATCCAAATGACTGCCTGGCTCCATATCAAAACACTACATATATGTGAAGCTTTCTTCCTGTTAAAAGAGATCTCTTCTTTCCCACTATCACCAAGTCTTGCTCTGATTGTTATATTTTTTTTAATTATTTTTTTTATTTATGGTATTTTATTATTGCAGGGTTTGTATCATACAATAGGAAACACCTTGAGGTCATAGTTTTTGTGAAATAGCTCTATACAAATAAAATAAAAATAGAATAAAACTGAACTGAATTAATTTGAACTGAGAAACCAACATATCAAATGTTGAAACTGAGAAAGTTTATTGCGTCTGATATATAATCTTATTTTAAAATTTGATGCCAGCAAGCAGTTTCAAAAAAGTTGGGACATAAACAAAGTTACGAATAAATGATAAATGATGGAACATCTCACCACTAATAACGTGACTGGGAACAGAGAGGGGTTATCTAATTGGAGCCTGAGCACAGTTTAAAGTTGCATATCTCTTAGTTTATTGGTTTAAAATCGTGGTATAAAAAGTTTATATTTCTGCTGTTATTCTCAGTCTCTGTAGTTTGAATGAGTTTCTTGCATCCATACAGCATACTGCATGTGCTAGTCATCATTACTGTTTCCACTGCACTTTATCACATTTGTAATTTTGTTTCATGCATTCACTTTTTCACTTGAGCCAAATCTGGAATGCTGTTGTTAAACTTCTGCTGAATCAAACTTGTTTTTAGCAGGATTAAGACATGAAATAAATAATTAAGAAGTTTAGTTTATTAAGGGTTTACACGAGTTACAAGGGGTGCACATCTATTAACTAAAAAAACTCGCTGAAAAGCCTTCAACTAATCCAAAATGCTGCAGCAAGAGTCCTGACAGGGACTAGAAAGAGAGAGCATATTTCTCCTGTTTTGGCTTCCCTTCATTGGCTTCCTGTTAAATCCAGAATTGAATTCAAAATCCTGCTCCTCACATACAAGGTCTTAAATAATCAGGCCCCATCTTATCTTAATGACCTTGTAGTACCATATCACCCTATTAGAGCACTTCGCTCTCGCTCTGCAGGCCTACTTGTTGTTCCTAGAGTATTTAAAAGTAGAATGGGAGGCAGAGCCTTCAGTTTTCAGGCCCCTCTTCTGTGGAACCAGCTTCCAGTTTGGATTCGGGAGACAGACACTATCTCTACTTTTAAGATTAGGCTTAAAACTTTCCTTTTTGCTAAAGCATATAGTTAGGGCTGGACCAGGTGACCCTGAATCCTCCCTTAGTTATGCTGCAATAGACGTAGGCTGCCGGGGGATTCCCATGATGCATTGAGTTTTTCAGTTGAATTTAAAATGTAAGTATTATTCATTTTGAGAACATTTTTCAGATATTAAAGGCAGAAATGCTTCAGGCTTTTCATTTTCTAAGATGGTTCTTGGATCCTTGGTTAGCTATAAATTAGTTTCTCTCGAAGCTTCTTCTCCGAGCTTGTAGCCTGGAGTGCTCAACAAGGCCCTTCCTGATCATGCACACCTGGAGACTAACAATGCCAAAATTTCACATCACCATCCCTTTCTTTCCTTTTTTCTACTCTCCATCTGTCAATCTCTCATTGTCGAACTCTCGCTACAATAACATAATGAGGCATTTAATTATCTCAAGTTCAATCATCGGAGTATCTAAAGTGTGCTTTGTAATTGTACTGCTAGCTTTTTTCATAAATGTCATTTGCCAAGGTCCAAATGCCATTTTTGGTGGGAGTGTGTGAAATTGCTTCCTCTTTATTTTAGCCATTTATCGTGCTATTGCAGCTAATGAATGTCTCTCCAAAGGGGAAGATTCATCCACTTTTGGAGTTGAATAGATGCACTGCTATAAGGCAGATGCAGGTATTTATATGAAAGACACAAAAGTTCACCTTTGTCACACAGAACAGGTTGAAAAGATGAGCTCATATAAAATGCCATTCATCTCAAATGCTTAATGCTTTTTTTAAAAGGTTAGGCTTGAGAGGTATAATGAGCTATCTGCAGATTACTGTACTAATGTGTTATTTTGCTCTCGAGGCATACGTTTTAGAATATTTCCTTTTTTTAAAGACTTGCAACAAGATTGCAAAATCTCTCTTTCACATTTAATACTAACTAATAAATACTTATTATTTAAGTGTTAACTGGCATTAATATCATGTGTCTATATTATGTAATTTTTCTCCATACAATGTATTTTTTATTTGGAAGGCAGAAGAAAGTCAGACTTAAAGAGAATAAGTAAATAATATTCTTTATTTTTACTGTATTCAATTTAAATGTTTACAGGGTCATATTTTGAAGTCAATAGCAACATTAACTTTTCTTAATAGTATTTATTAATAATAGTTAATACTAATTACTTCCCTTCACCTAAGAAAGTAGTTGCTTTATGTGGTGTTTACTGTTGTAATACTCTGCACGTGAACAATGGAAAGTATGCACCTGTTTCTGGATTAAGGCTCATACTAAAATAAAAAATTTAAACTAATTAAAAAAGGCACACTCACCTTAAAAAACTAACTGAAGCTAAATTTCATCAAAACCTACATTTTAAACAAAATTGAAAAAGAGACTAATAAAAAATACAAAAGCACAGCGATTTTAACTGTGGCCCATAAAAATCCACTGACATTTTGGTTAAAAGCTGAAGTGACAGAATTTAATTCCAGTCACGGTTCAGTAAAACTGGCTCCTCCAGAAATTTAAGCGGCTTGTGCTGGGAAATGATAATTACATTCTTTTGACTGTAGACTGCCAGACAGCGCAGTCCCACTCTGTGGAAAACGTGTTTCTCATCCTCCTAATTGAAGAAAATGAGAAGGTGGAGAAATTGTTTTTAGAAACAGAAGGAAAGTTATTGGAAATTGCTTATTTTAGTCAAATGCAACCCTGTTTTTATAGCTTTGTATAATTTGCTAGAGAAGGAAAAATGACTAATAATGAAGAACATGTTCTCGTCATACTGAAGTGGAGGCCTGAATCCATCAGTAAGAGGGAAGAGTGGATTAACTACAATGGGCCTAGTTCTGCTCAGAACAAGCGAAAAACAGGAGATTCACTCAATTTTCAAAAGCACCACTCGTGTGGATTTTATTTACGAGGCTGTGACACTGTTTACAAAGTACTAATGGAGCACACTGTACCAAAACAACGAGACACCGGAGAATTTAGATACTGCTGCTCTATATGAGCCTGCACTGCTCCATTTACCTCATAAGCCATAAGATATGGGCCCTGTAAGAAACGCTGTCAGCACAACTGATTTGGAAAAGAAGTTCGTTTAGAAAGTTTGGCAATTACAGGCTCATTATATTGTAAAGCATTGATTACCAAAGAGTGTGCTGTGTCCCTTGATGGGCCACGAGAACCTATTTCCAGTTTTCTAATTTAGTTTAAAATTACCACTAAATTTATGCATTAAAAAAAGCAACATAACTCATGAAAAGAGCCGTAGGATTTATAAATTATACAATATTCTTATATCTGATTCTGATATAGACTTATACACTCACCAGACACTTTATCAGATGCAACTTGTTAGTGCTGGCTTGGGCCCGTTTGCCTTCAGAACTAACTCTTCTCTGTGGCATAGATTAAACAAGGTGCTGGAAATATTCCCCAGAGATTATGATAGATGACAGCATCATACAGTTGGTGCACATTTGTCAGCTGCTCATCTACGTTGTAAATCTCACGTTCCACCACATTCTGAAGGTCCTCTATTGTAACGGAATGTGGAGGCCATTTGTCTACAGTAAGCCAGGTGGTGTTTTTCCAGTCTTCTATTATCCAATTTTAGTGAGCCGTTGTGAATTGTAGCCTCAGTTTGCAGTGCAGGTATAGCACACACTATGTTGTTTTGTGCTGCTGTAGCCCATCTGCTTCAAGGCCCATTCTCCTTTGACCTCTGGTATCAACAAGGCATTTTTGCCCAGAAAACAGCCCTTGACTGAATATTTTCTCTTTAAGCCCAGAAGACGATTGTGTAGTTGGGAAATCCCAGAAGAAAAGCAGTTTCTGAAATTCTCAAACCAGCTCATGTTGCACCAAAAACATTGCCATGGTTTGACGTCATATTAAACCTATAACGCCCTGAGTTTCTCTATCTCATCAACATGATCAATGACCAAGCAGCAAGGCATAAAGGTCACAGGTGTTCAATTAAAAAAGGGGTTTTATTGACCCCAAAATATGAGAAGATATTTAACAAAGCCAAAAAAGACAAACTGACCTCCTGAAATGACACACAATACTGGTTTGGCAAAACCAAATGGAAAACCAAATGGCTGCCACATAACCAACTAATACCAAACAATTAAACAAACTTGAAACACCCCCCAGGCAATGAAGCATGTGGTTTCATCCACTTAGGCTGTCAGTGGTACTTCAGCTCTCCCAGCCCTTTGCCACACCTTTTGCCAGACAGGAAGGAGAAGCCTAACCCCAGGTAACTCAAACAGAGAAAGATGTATTAATATAACATAAAACAGAACTTTGACCATGCAGTGTTAATGTGTGCACGCCATATAAACATCAGAAGGTGGAATGGAAAAATAAATAAATTTAATACAGAAACAATATTGGACAATAAGTAGAATATATTTAAAGTTGTGACTGCAAAGCAAACTAAAGCGAAGCCACTAATGGTGAGGTGTGGTGCTTACCCTGTGTGGCTTGCCATCACATCGCTATAATTTCAAAATATTACAGACAAAACTCTTTTTTTTTGTCTTAAATTAACATTGTTGTTAACAAAAAGTTGCCAAAACCACCCAATGTATCACATGCGATACAAAAAATATATAATAAAAATATAATAAAAATATATCATACACAACATGATATAGCAAAAAAGATTTTGTGGATTTTTTTATAAGGGTTAATAAACATCTCAGTTCCAAAAAATCTGAATTTCCTGGCTATCTTTTGATGGGTTGGGTTTTACAGGGTTAATCACCTTTTTTCGGCTTTCTGGTGTTTGGCTTAAATTTCAGCATCTTGTCCATGTCTACAGGCCTATATTCAGTTTCTGCCATGTGATTGGCTGATTAGATATTTGGACAGTTGGAACAGTCGTACCTAACAAAGTAGTTGATGAATGTATGCTAATATTTTACATCCAGTGTCAAAACTCTTTTTTTTTTTGTAATATCTGTGTAGACACTAATGTTTGAGAATCTCAAACATTAGTTACTGTGAGAGAATCTCTCTCACAGTAACTGATGAGGTTTTGTTTTCCCTGCACACAGCCAGACTACGTGTTTCCCCATTTCCTATTTGTATTTAAGCACATTAGCCTTATAGAGTATCGACATACCTGTAATTGATACGAATCATCTCCTCTACGGCGAAGCAACAAAGTTTGTGTTAACTATCCCATCAAAACATTTTGGGTATGGCTAGAGAAAAATCATTATGTGTAGTAGTAGGACTGTTTGCAATATAGCATAGTATAGGACTATAACACAATAGGAAATAATGCTGCTTTTTGTAACTCTAAACTGGCTCACTTGCCCATCGTCGCTCAACTCTTTGTGGTAACTTAAAGTTCTCCCTAATCATACCACATACATCCTAAATCCATATAATAAAAGGCTGGCTGGAATCAGGGATACCAAAACAAAAGGTTGACCTTTAGAAAAATCAGTATGAAGCTTGAGGAAAAACAATCCTCAATGAGTAGAAAACACACAGTGACAAAGACCACCAGAAAGCTGTCATCAAACGTCAAAAACTAGACTGCCCAGGGGTGGGGTCATAATGCAAGGTCAACAGCATGATAGATTTAACTTGACTTTAGGAACCTTGGAAATGATGCAGTGCAAATTTACCAACATAGGGGCCTTTTCTCATATTAGTGTTATATAGTAACTGACTGGAAACATTTACCAAATCTGAATGGTTTTAGATAAATGAAAACAGTACTAGAAATATGATAGAAGTACTTAGTAACTATGCAACATGCTAAAATTCAATGCATGGAAATAAATGGTTGGAGAAGCATCAAGAAATGACATTAATGTTAGTCTAAATAAGGTGCAAATTCCTGGAATTCTTAATGCTCTTGATGTGTTTGAGAACAATAACTTTACAGGAGAAAAACAGAATGCTGGCTGTATGCAAAGCAGGTGTAGAGCATGCAATTGAACACTCTGCAGCCTCTACATTTGGTTCTCACAAGATACATTGGCAATCAGCGGCTAACAGTGCAAACACCACTGCAATATCAATCTTGATTTGCACAAGAAGTGTCCTCTACCTTTCCTAAATTGTGCCCTGACTGGACCTGTTTGATGGAGTGCATATTGTGTTAGCAACAACTAGGCAGGTGGATTTGTTTCTCACCTTCACCACTTAATGGCATGTGAAGTAAGCTGATTCAATTCCCAGTACCCACGTCTAGCTGAGTACACCACAGAAGGACAGTGCTAAAAGATTTATTGGACAAGAGCGTGTTTGTGAAAGTTGTTGCTGTTGGCTTGATGTAAAACATTTAAGGCAAACTGTTAGAAAGTACGTAAAAGCGAAATACATTTAATATACGGTGATTATGTTTTAAGCTAAAAATGAGTCCATCTCTATGTGTGGGATGGGGTGGGGGTACTCATGACATTAAAGTCAGAAAAAGTGATGCAACACCTTCTTGTGAAGAAATATCGCTAATTTAGCATATTGGTACAACCTATTAACTTGGGACGAGTATTGCAGATCTGTGTTAAATTGGTAACAGTTTCAGGCTTCCAAAGGCAGTATTTATGCAGTGTTAATTTATTCTAACATAGATGGTGTTTTCACGTTGCTAACCTCCTTATTGTGAAAAAAATGTGCCAGTCATTAGGTGTGATGTTGATGATGAACTGTGTTTGTGTGCTCTCAGTCATAGATGAAAGGGCAGGCTGTTTTAATGCAACGACTTTACTGCATGTAACTGCAGGTAAATTCAAAATATTGTTTGGGTTTTGGATCCAGCAACATGAGTTGCTACACAAGACTCTGGTTTAGGGAGACAATAGTTTGCATTTCATTTGGACCAACTACTTACTAATTGGTTAATTTTAGGGACAGACTCGTCAAGGACTAATTAAGCCTATCAAACTAGTAACGGCCCCATCTCACTTAAGCTGTAACAAATGCAAGACATCCCATCATGTTCTCAAGTGAGATACACCAGCGACTTTAGTAAATCCAGGCTGTTCTAATTCTTTGGGCATATGATAATAATAATAATAATAATAATAATGATAATAATAATAATAATAATAATAATAATAATAATAGTTTTGTCAAAGTTAAACATAAGTGGTTTGATTTCAGGCCAACTTTGCACTTGCTGTCATTTTTATCATCTAACAAGGTTTTCCTCACTTTACAAAATCTTCCTGAAGCATAACAAGCAAGGCTGCATCAGTCAGATACAAGTTTAAATTACTAACTTAGTTACATGACTAGTTACTTTAGTTTTACTGAGAATTCTCTTATTAATGTGTGGCTTCTCTAACTGAATGTACATATTTCCCGGAGAGAAATCCCTCGCCTGGACCGTCATCGACTGCCGCCATGATTCTAGCCTACGTCACAGCGTCACGTGCACTTTTTACATCCAACACGGAAACAGTTGTTGTGCTTTGATTGTATTTAGTAGTAACGAACGCAACACACGAAGTAACAAATAATGACCCTATATAAATCCCAGTAACGATAAACGCATTCATAACAACTAGTTACTGTGCTCGTTACCACAATAATAACGTAGTTACTGTAACGCGTTAGTTAATAAGATGTTAGTCCCTACACTGTTTAGATCCAACACAATCACTATGTAAAAAACTAGACCAGAAAATAAAAGGAAGAAAAAGGTTTCACAGGGCCGTCATGAATTTTGTTTCGGAAGATAAACCACTACTTAACTGAAGTGGAGTTAAGTTCTTTTAGGTATTAGGCACTCAAAACGACACTATAGCATAACAAGAACTGCTATCTGTGAGGACGTTAGCTGAAGTTTATACTTTAGCATTAATAGTGATCCAGTAACTAGATTTGAATTGCTCCAAGGTTGTTAATGCTTTCTGTAAGAGAGATTACCATAGGGTTCAAGAGTTCAAGAGACATGCATGTGGTTAAATTAATTAGTGATGTCGGTATGAATGGTTGTCTAGCTTAGCTATGCATTTGCCCTGCAAAAGCTGACGACCTGTCCAGAATGTAACCTGCCTTTCCCTATGGTAGCTGCAATAGGCTTCAGCTACCTGCAACCCTGAAATGGCTAAATGGAAGAAATTGGACCGCTGGAGATACCACAGATACAGACCAGAAACGCCCATGACCAAGCATCGTCATACCTGCTTGTCGTTAAGATTAAGTGAGCAATGGCAGAAGTTATTTTTCTTTTACACCAAAAAAGTGTGCAGTAATATCAATGAAAGTATTCAGTAGTGCTGAAACCAATAGACAGCATCTGTTTTATTTTAAAACAATTACATCATACTTGGTGTTTCTCCAATAAAAATAAGAAAATTGCAAAACAAAACATTTCATGTTGATGATGAAGTACATAATTTATCAGCCTGTTTATTGTAAAATATACCATGTTTGTTGTTCCATGCACAAATTGTAATATTTACAGTTTCAAAAAATGCAATCTAATGATTTAAACAAAAAGAAAATTCTCCACATGACTCTCTTTGCTCCACTTATTAATAACCAAATTAAGAAGCATTTAGAAGTAATTTATACTCTTTCCTCTATACAAATCAGGCGAGTGAGAGAAATGACAGCAGCGGTTGAAATGTGCTTTGGGATGATTAACAGTCCTCCTGATTCGAGGTGATGTCTTTGCCACAGTGTTGAACCCCCGGTTGCCATGTCTCATTATCCCCACCCTACTAATGGAAGGAGGAGACAAATAATTAATCTGCCCTGATGGTGACATAGAGCATACCAGGTCTCCCTGGGACAGACTGAGCAGTGTTTCAGCCGGAAGACCAAGGATTATAAAATAAGACTGACAGTAAAACGGTGGTTTAGTTCGCACTGCTGTATGGGGCCTCTCCTAATCAAACTATTACAACCACTAACATATGAAATGAATAACACCGATTCATTTACTGTGTTTTGGTTAATCTGGTGATAGGTGCATATCACAGAGGTTAAGATGCAATATATTGCAATGTTGTATAAGAAAGACAATTTTTAAAATCTAATTTTAGAAAGTATAAAGAACAAGCCACTTTGGTGCATGCAAAAAATTTTCTGAATCACAACAATGGTCTGCATTGACTTTTATCATAGTTCCTGTAATATTCAACATCAGCATCACTGTTTGTGCCATCTAAATATCTAAACGTCTAAAATTTGTCGGCATATGTAAAAAAAATTTGATTTAGAATTGATACAGCATTTTATTTGCCAAGTACACTTTCGGCAAATTCATAACTAGTCAATATTATTAGTTGATTCTCCCAAGTGTTGGACTGCAGGTAGATCTTACAGCCTCTACATTACAGAACCAGTTCTCCACCTGCTGTATGATCTAATTATAGTGGCCTTCCAACCTGCTTCCACCAGCCACGGTGCAACACAGTGAAGTTAGAGAACAGTTCAGATCCTTCTTGGAGAGGCCCAATGGTACTGATGAGTACCACAACAGAAATGTGTTTGTTGAGTGAGCCAGTAGCAAAGACCGGAGACAGGAAGGACCAGGGTCAGCTAGACTAGGAATGGAACTGAATGAGAGCAAGGAAACTTTACACTAAATCAGTGATGGACTGAGTCCTTCTGTCAGACAGAAAAAAATGGAAAAACCCCAAACAAAAACATTAAAAACAATAATGACTTCATGATATATAGTGGGCAGAAATATTGCATTGTAACAGTGATTTCTGATAACTCCATTAGTCTGTAATGTTCTTCAATAACGTCAACATGTGAAAAATAATAACGGCCAGACAACTGAGTGTTCAAAAATACTTGTGGGGTGCTTTAAATCAGCAGTCATGAGAACCTGAGAGTTGCTTGAAGAGACATTAACCATGAACCATCAGCAGTGAGTTGGGAGATAAGTCTGGAATAAACTTGATCCATGGTGGTTTCGACTTATAACTCCAAGGACTTAAAGGATCTGCTGCAAAACTCTAGGTCTGATATACCACATGGCACTTTCAGAGGTCTTCCCTATGCAGGTCTGAAGTGTTTTGATGACATGCAAAGCACATGCAGGATACTGTAGGCTCATCAGTTAAAGTTTTATCTGCATTTTTCATATACAAGTTTTATTTTGTTATTTTATTTTTACTATTAGAGGTTATGTGAAAAGTGGAGATGTAGTACAATCTGCTGTGATATTGGACTCCACATATGCCTGTATGAAACTGCAAAGAAGCATCAACTGCAATAATTTATGCTGTTTCCTTAGTTCACTGTTGAATTTTGCAAATCTGCCAAACACGGGCTTCAGAAGGAACAGCTGCTACCTAGGCAGGAAATAGTGCTGAAACAAATAAATAATAAACTGGATGAAGTTGCAGCAGCTGTGAAACCATCTATGTCACAAGAACACACTGCAGGGGAGGAGGTTCAAAAAATTATCTTGCACAAATTTTAAACAGATCTCTATCTAGATTTTATATTTTCGGATCATTACTGATAAATATGCAAACTGCTGTTTTTATTTATTTAACCCTCTAGATGTTTTTGATACACCTGGATAAAGACCTGTAGTGGAAGACAACTAATCTCACAAGTGCAGCGTAACTAACACTGAAATCCTGCCTGTTACAAAAGCAAGAGCAGAGTGTTATTGACTTGCTGTCTGGAATATTGCAGTCTGTGGATCAAAACAGTTCAAAACTGGACACAGATTCATAAAACTGTACAAACTGCTCTGCTGTCAGATCTGTCCACTGGAATAAGGGATGCAAGCATTCACCACTTCACTTTGTCAAAGTAAAAGTCAAGATAAATGTGGCTCCCTCTTTTTAACAGCTAATGTGTCAGAGCGTAAAGCAGAAAGAGGAAGACGCTTTAAAACAAACTCAGAATACAAAACATGGCCTCTCTAAATCGTACACTGTGAGAAAGAAGTTTAAGTGCTATCTTAAAGTTTAATAAAGACTGCAAACAAAAAAATCCATGCTTTTTTGGGGGGAATATTTGTATTGATTTTGTAAACTTAAACATTTCCCAGACCTCCTCAGTTGCTTGTAACAGCACTTTGATGGATTCTTATTTAAAGAATGTCAAATGGCTCTCCACAAGAATACAAAGAATGTGACATTTACACTCACTACCAGGCTCCTTGCGTCCACTACTAATGTCAACAAATGACAGGCTGGTACAGCAAAGGCACATAAGGACAGAAACACAAAAAGCGATGTGGCTCCAGAGAGTGGTTTGCAAGTGAGGAAGCAAGTTAATGTTATACAGCTAGCTGCTGATTTATACTTAATTAAATAAATTATTTTAGCTCAAATTTAAAGATTTGCTGTTGTCCCAGTACATTTGCCTCAAAGAGAAGGCACATCGTACCGTACATCTTGGAGACAAATGTCTTTTGATGGAGATCAGAGTACAGAGAGATCACGGCACAGGAGTTCTTCTCAGAGCTGTTAAGGAACTATAGCAGGGGCCAAGGGAAACAGGGATTTTGTGTAGTTTCTGCTCTGAAAGTAGCAAAATAGATGGGAGGGAGGTAGAGCGAAATTAGAGGATAAAACTGTGAATTTGTAAAGGTTTATGTAAAAGTTCTTAAACGATTTCAGGGCTCTATACCTGAGTATGTTCATGCCACTTTGAATAAGATGTAATTCACCATTTGCCACTTTTCAGATAGTATCCTCAAATAAACAGAACACCAATACACAAAAGAGCATCTCGGTGATCGCGCAAATGCAATTTCTCAGCGGTGTAATCGACTGTGTGAACAGCAAATAGTTAGCAGTGATTCTCGGTGGCTGACCTTTCGGGAATGATGAGTTGCTAATGCGGTGTTATGTACCCAACTTAAGTATCAGACCTTCGTAAGCAAGAGATTATTCTACCTTTGTTCCCAAACCATTGCTGTGTGAAAACGGCATTGACTTGATAGCAGAAGGATGCACACGCTCTGCAGCTGAAGTGCTTCTCTCCTCACACTGAGAAAGTTTCCACCACTGAACGAGCTCATTTGTTTTCACAGGCTAAAAGACAATTGCCTCCTGAGCCCCGTGTCGGCTCGGTTGTTCTAAAGTATGTATGTGTGAGACTACATTCATATTTTTACATGCCATTGCATCAGCAGATCCCTGTTCATAATAGTATTCTTGTATGCAGCAGTTTGTGCACCACCTGACAAAATATACATTTTGATCAATTTAAACAAAGCCCAGAAATCTTAAAAGAAAAATAAGATAAAAACCCCTCTGTGACTTTTTGTAACAATAAAATAGTGACAGCATTTCAAACCTTAAATATTGAAATGTCACGAACTTTGTTATTGGGAAACACTTTTTTAAATGTGGCATGTGCTAAAGCTTCTATTTATGCACTAAAGCGTCAAGACTTCATTAATTAGGTCTTGGATTATTACCCCTTGTGAGGCAGGTCAGCATTTGTCAGAATAAACTGTCAGCTGTGGACAGTGTGCTTCTAAGCAACACACCAAGACTCTAAAATGAAGTTAATTGAAGCCTGCAAAGAAGAGAGTGAAGGCTATTAAAACATAAAGTGCTTCCACCTTGTTATTTCTGCTGTTCAAAATGCCATTAAGAAATGGGAGATATGTGAAAGTCAAGGAAAGACCTGGCAGCAAACATCATGCACAGCTTTAGCACAAAACATCTAGTATAGAAAACAACATCTTGATAAGACATTTTCACCACAATGCTGTCACTGTCTAATAAAAACAAAAGCCATAGAAAAATCTTACATTTGACTGCAATTTGCAAAGATATATGTGAATAAAAACAGGCCAGTATTTAATGAAAACCACTGGCAAGCAGTCATTCTACTTTAAGGTTTGTGGCAGCCTGTGATACAGGAAACGCTGTATGCTGTACAAATAAAGTGGAGAAGCGACATTAAATATCAAAAGACATGTTCTGGCTGAAAATGTCACGTAGTTAATCAAGAAAGTGAGAAAGTGAGAAGAGGCTGAGCAATAATTCAAAGCAGAGTTCAAAATCGGTCCTTGACTTCAACATCCTTGAACATTTTTGGGGACATCTTAATGTTGCGCTACCAAGATGGTTTAAAATGTCTGAGTCCGAGTTAGAAAATACCGAATCCATTCCTTTTTTTTCCTTTCAGCCTATCACTGCTAGCATAGAGCGAGAGGTAGGGTGCTCACTAATTTTAGACTCACCAATTAAGCTAGCATGCATGTGGGAGGAAGTCTGAGTACCTGGAGAACCAACGCGGGAGTTAGTTAGTAGTTACTGGTTGTTACATATTTTTGCCTCTCACCCTGATGACTATTCACAGCTCAAATATGTAGACAATGGTGTGCAAAGCCCTGCATAAGACCTACATACAACCCCGTCGGTCCTGTCAGAGGTGTGAGCCAACTTGAGCTTATGCCCAAACTTGAATTTGTTGTTGATGAAGAAAATGTTTCCTTTAATATTACATTCTCTAAAAGGTAATATCAAAATATTAGAAATATGCCTGTGGTTCCTGTGCAGCGATCGTCTCTGTTGACTCAGCTCTGCGTGCACCTTTTACACCTGTGTGCTTTACACATAGCAAAGATTTGCACAGTAAAAATCATTTGTGAAACATGTGCAGCTTGAAACTTGTGCTGGCTGGCTGCAGTGTCACTCACTGTGTAAACCTACCAAACAGAAAACTTTAGCAGTGTTCGTGTATGAGGGCGTACTCCGGCAGAGCAGGAACTGGACAGTGTAGCTTCTGTTTCAGAAGTTTCAGAAGTCTGTTTCTCTTTGTTCTCTTAAGTCAGCACTTTCAAAGAAACGGGGCAAAGGTGCAAATTTGGTGAGGCAACGTTCACCAAAGCTGCAGTTAACGTGAAAGTGCAGCCTCTGCAATCTAATTCACTCTGATTCTGTGGAAAGATTTTCAAGGACAGTGTGCGTGTTGGTGTGACCTGCCATGTATCCCTGTACAGTAGGTTTGACTTAACCACCCACTCCCACTTTCCAATTCAGGAATATAAATAATATTTACTTATTAAGATTCTGTCAAGGCAGTTAGGATGCAATTTATACATTCACTAATCCGTTTCATTTGTACAACAATACTGAGGAAGCCCTGCACTAATGAGCCACAGCATAGCCACGCTGTAGCTTTAATCTGGGGGGGGGGCTAGACAGGAACCTCTGGAGATGTCCGGTGGTTTCTGGCACTCGGGTGCTGGCAGCGGAGCCTTTGGGTCCTGTGGGTTGCGAGGTGTGACCTTGGTGGATAGAGCTTGTTCTAGCACATCGTGTTCATGCTCGATCACCAGCTTAATGGCTTGTTCTCTGAGCAGGTTTTTGCAGCATGACAGGCAAATCATGTGCTGATTAGACTGCTGGGTTTGTCACTGCCATAGGGAGGTGTTTAATCTGCCTCATTGTTTAGATAAGATGTGTCAAAGAAAATTCATGACTACCATGACCCAATGTTTCTTAGAACAATACTGCAATATAACTAGATTGTTTTTCCTTTATGCACTTCTTTTCTATCCATTCTTTCCTCTCACTCCCCCAACGAGGCACCAGACACGATTGCTCCTCTGAGCCCATTAATGCTAGAGGTTTTTTCCTGATGAAAGAGATGTCTTCCCCTCAACAATACCAGTTGGTTCTTCATATGGGGTCACTGGGGTTCTTCCTACAGAGTCCCAAACTTACACTATCAAGTGCTGTGAGGCGACAATGTGAATTGGCACTGTTTGAAAACTGAACTGAGTTCACTTCCCTTATGAGTGGTTTTAACCCGTTGGTTCACTGGTGTATGCAGGTTTTTTGGCTCTCGGGGGACATGCCTATGTATCACAGCAAGTATGTTTTGCTCACGTACAGTAAAAATAATCAGTCTGCGTTACCATATTTAGATTTCTTTCTCTGCAGCTAGATTCAGTTAAAATTGTGTGAAAGTCTTGAGACATAATTTATTTATTTAGATTTTGTAAGTAAAGTGGGAAAAGGGTACAACAGGTTATTTAAACATGTGCCATTTAAATAAGGCAAAAGTGGAGATTGATGAAATTTGGGCAAATAATGTGCTGCTAGTAATAGTTCATGAGCAATTTACAATTTAAAATGGGTTCACTGCCAAGTTGTCTGTTATGTGTAAACACAGCACTCCCTAACTCATCCCTTTAGTTAGTTGCAAAGGCCCTTTTATGCTTGAATGATTCAGTGTTAAGTGTTTAAAAAAAGGACATTCCTCTTTAACCAGTCAGGTACAAGGACTGATCTGTACACACAAAACCTTCTGAAAGACCTTCAGAACTAATAGTGATCTATTCTGCAACACTTTAAAGAATAACTATGAAGTTTAACTACTTTTCAGAATAACCCATTTACTGAGGGATCATTGAGACAAAACAGCCAGCCAAAGAAGAGCATGTTTGCACATTTCAACAAATCGCTGTACCCATCTCCCATTTTCTTAACAAGAAATCTGCTCAAGATTTTTGCACAGTCCTACACGTATCTCCATTCAAAACAAAAACAACCCCTTTTTGACCTGTTGGTATCTCATTAAGGAACATATTAGACATAAGGTGTCCTCTTTTCCTACATGAGCGGTGTTCTAACTAGGGCACAGCATGAGGTGTTTTAAGTCTTACCTCTCCTGGATTATCAGGGGAGACTTACCACACACTGCTGCACAACATTAAAAAAAATAAAATAAGAAGCATGAATCTGGTTATTTGGATTTGGGATGGATGTTTGGATAAGATGACAGAGGAGTTTAGTACCTGCAGGATAAAGAGATGAGGTTTGTCATGTCCTGCCTGTGGTGCTACTGCATGTGGCGATGGCTTTCACGCTAATTACACTGCATGTAATTCTCATGATAATAATAGGTGAGAGGCGTTTAAGGAATAAAACTGCTTTATCGCTCCTCTGAGACTAGAAAAGGTCTTGGGGAAATATTAAGAATTGAAGGATTGAAGATGTCTGTTCTTATAAAAACATCTGCGAGAAGAGATAAGAATAAATGCAAAGTGTGGCAGTGTGTGGAGAGAAGCTGTAATGAGATGGAGAAGCCCCGTCTAATAAAAGTTACATTCCCAATACAATTTATACAACAAATAAGTCTGGATGATTAAGATGTTTTAGGGTATAAGCATGACACATATAGAAGAATGACAATGCATACATTTCCTGCACAAATATATTGCAATTATTTTACCACCGAAATATTCTTATCAGTTATAATTAAGCTCCACTCATCTGTAAGTATTATGAACTGGACAATGGCCATGAGCCACATCTGTGCTGTGACCTCTGAAACCCTGTGTGTGTGTGTGTGTGTGTGTGTGTGTGTGTGTGTGTGTGTGTGTGTGTGTGTGTGTGTGTGTGTGTGTGTGTGTGTCAAACACATGATTGGAGCTGTTCAATTTGTATCATCTGTAACACAAAGTGCGTGTTAGCATCCAGTTTAGGGAGGAGAAACACTGCCTGTGAGTGACCCTGTGGAAATAATGACTACAGACTTGTTTTTGATTTGCAGTGGTTGCCACCCTGCTTTAAACTCGGGGCTGAAACACAGCTTGTGTGTATTTTTAATAAGACAAATGGCCTTAGACACTTTATGCAGTGTCACAGTTTCTGTATTCCTGTGGCTTTATTTGCTGTATTTTGGCATGGACTGTAACCTCTCCCCACCATACACACTGCCTCCATAACACGAAATAATCTAATCCTTCAAAAGAAGGGGGCATTACTGTTTTATGGACTTTTGAATGTAAGACTGCAAGACTGTAATAAACGGAGTCATAGGCAGTGGATGTGTGTGGTCAGACTCAAAAGAAGAACACAACAACAAAAGCAACAAGAAAATTAAATCCGGAAGCAAATATAATTTGCTTTTTTCAAGTTCGGTGCAGAAGTGCTGTGCTTGTTGGAATTACTGCAAGTTGTGGAAATAAATTGGCAAAAACGTTCTATTGTCCTTACAGTGACAAGTTCAATGACTATTGCATAAAACTATTGGCCTAGTTAGAGTTTATTCAAAGAATAATACTAAAAATCTGTACTGTTGATGAGAATGAGAATTTGCAAACAGTTTCCAAACTCTTAATTTGAGCCCAGAGATGTAAAAGTACCTATTTTGGGCTGCTTCATGTCAGGAAACATGATGTACGGGAGGAGACACCAATCCCTTTGGATGTCCTTCCTGGTGAAACCCCAGAGTAAAAAAATAAATAAACACCTGCTATGATTGTTCCATATGAATAAGTGAGCAGCTGAAAGTAAACAACTATTGGAAATAGAAAAAATGTGAAGAGAAAATTTTGAATCAGTTTGAAAAGCACATTTTTCGCTGACCCCTGTGACAATTTAGTTCACCATTTCCTCCAAATAAGCTCAGGCAGGCATTTAAAAAAAACACATGACAGAAGTTCGGCACTAACTTCAAAATCTGGATTCAACTGGGTGACATCAGGGCGGCAATGTCTATCTATATGGGTGTAACCAGCTGCTTCCCAGTTACTCCACCTCTGCCATTACTGTCGCCTGAAAAGTTTTCCAGTAATAGAGAATCTGTTTTTCAGCCACACTAAGTTCAGCCTGACATGTTTTGTTTGTGTGTGCGTGCGTTTTACTGCACAGTGATGAAGGTTTGAAGGTTATTATTCTCTTTCAATATCCCAAGCCTTTGTACCTCAAACATTCTCTGTAATTGTTTATTTTAAACATCAGTATAGAAGATCTCACACAGCTGCTGCCAAACTGTATTTTTTGTATTGATTTTTGCCTGTAATTGTGTTTAGATACACAATAGAGACAGAAAAATATCAAAAATATATAAAAACTGGGGAATTTTTTTTTTTCTTTGCAGAGTACAGTACAAACTCCGAGTGCCTAACAGCTACAGCTCCATAACGGCGCCTTACTATATGAGACATGAGAAGATATCCTACTTGTTTACCTTCATTTATTTATTTTATCAGTTTAAACTACATAACTTTCTGCACCGACTCCATTGTTCCAGCTCAGACTGTTCATTGTTACCCAAATGACAAGCCGTGGGTGACTAAGGACATCAAAGCCCTCCTCAACAACAAGAAGAGGGCTTTCAGAGGGGGCAATAAAGAGGAGGTGAGGAAGGTCCAGGTGTTACTAAAGGACAAGATCAGAGAGGCTAAGGACAATTACAGGAGGAAGCTGGAAACTCCAGCAGAACAGCATGAGAGAGGTGTGGAGGGGCATGAAGACCATCACTGGATTCAGGCCAACCAACAGCAGGGGAGCTGAGGGAGGTGAGAACAGAGCTAACGAGCTGAATCTGTTTTTCAATAGATTTGACACCACAGTGTCTGCTCCCACCCCCACAACCTCACCTGTGGTCAGCCTGGAACCCAGAGCCACACCACTGTGCCAGCCTCTCTCTTCAGATGGCGCTGTTGCCTCCTGTGAGAGTCCTGACACCCCTCCCCCACCCATCACCTTCACTCAATACCAGGTTCAGATGCAAATGAGGAGACTTCACTCAGGCAAGTCTGCTGGACCAGACGGAGTGAGTCCCCACGTCCTCAAGACCTGTGCCCCCCAGCTGTGTGGAGTCTTTCATAAACTGTTCATGCTGAGTCTGAAGAGGGTCCCAGTGATGTGGAAGACATCATGCCTCGTCCCTGTACCAAAGACGCCACGTCCCAGGATTACAGGCCCCCAGGATTACAGGCCCGTGGCACTGACCTCCCACAGCATGAAGACCCTGGAAAGGCTCATCCTGGACCAGCTGCGACCCATAGTAAGACCACATCTGGATCCCCTTCAATTTGTTTATCAGCCTCGTCTCGGAACTGAGGACGCCATCATCTACCTGCTCAATCGTGTCTACACCCATCTGGACCAGCCAGCGAGCACTGTGAGGGTCATGTTTTTGATTTTTCTAGTGCTTTCAACACCATCAGGCCGACCCTCCTGGGTGATAAGTCCGCGGTGGTTGGATGCATCAGCAGGGATGATGAGACAGAGTACCGGGCTGTGGTCGACTCCTTTGTCACGTGGTGTGAGCAGAATCATCTGCAGCTCAACGTGGCAAAGACCAAGGAATTTATCGTGGACTTCAGGAAGACCAGGAAACACTTGACCCCTGTTTCAATCCAGGGGGTCAGTGCTGACATTGTGGAGGACTATAAATACCTTGGAGTACACAGACAATAAACTGGACTGGGCTAAAAACACCACAGCACTTTACAGGAAGGGCCAGAGTCGTCTCTATTTTCTGAGGCGACTGAGGTCCTTCAACATCTGCCAGAAAATGCTCAGGATTTTCTACGAGTCTGTTGTGGCCAGTGCGATCCTCTATGCTGTTGCATGCTGGGGGAGCAGGCTGAGGGTCGCAGATGCCAACAGACTCGATAAACTGATCCGTAAGGCCAGTGATGTTGTGGGGATGGAGCTGGACTCCCTCAAGGTGGTGTCGGAGAGGCGGATGCTGTCCAAGATAAAGACAATGTTGGATAACACCTCCCACCCACTCCATGACGTGCTGGTCAATCACAGGAGCTCATTCAGTGAGAGACTGAGATTACGGAAAAGCACCACTGAACGACACAGGAAATCTTTCCTGCCTGTGGCTCCCTGTACAACTCCTCCACCTAACACACTGTTTACTGCTACAGCTACACCCTTCTTGCACATGTTCTTTTTCAGCTATTAATAAGTGACGTGTGTGTAAGATAGATAGATAGATATCTCATATATATATATATATATATATATATATATATATATATATATATATATATATATATATATATATATATATATATATATATATATATATATATAAAAAAAGAAAAAAAAAAAAAAAAAAAAAAGGAAACACCCAGCACGCCCCTGCGGGCGGTTTATGCTTCAAGCTCGGGTCCTCTACCAGAGGCCTGGGAGCTTGAGGGTCCTGCGCAGTATCTTAGCTGTTCCCAGGACTGCGCTCTTCTGGACAGAGATCTCAATTCAATTCAATTCAATTCAATTTTATTTATATAGCGCCAAATCACAACAAAAGTCTCCTCAAGGCGCTTCATAGATACAGAGAAAAACCCAACAATCATATGACCCCCTATGAGCAAGCACTTTGGCGACAGTGGGAAGGAAAAACTCCCTTTTAACAGGAAGAAACCTCCGGCAGAACCAGGCTCAGGGAGGGGCGGCCATCTGCTGCGACCGGTTGGGGTGAGAGAAGGAAGACAGGATAAAGACATGCTGTGGAAGAGAGACAGAGGTTAATAACAGATATGATTCAATGCAGAGAGGTCTATTAATACATAGTGAGTGAGAAAGGTGACTGGAAAGGAAAAACTCAATGCATCATGGGAATCCCCCGGCAGCCTACGTCTATTGCAGCATAACTAAGGGAGGATTCAGGGTCACCTGGTCCAGCCCTAACTATATGCTTTAGCAAAAAGGAAAGTTTTAAGCCTAATCTTGAAAGTAGAGATAGTGTCTGTCTCCCGAATCCAAACTGGAAGCTGGTTCCACAGAAGAGGGGCCTGAAAACTGAAGGCTCTGCCTCCCATTCTACTTTTAAATACTCTAGGAACAACAAGTAGGCCTGCAGAGCGAGAGCGAAGTGCTCTAATAGGGTGATATGGTACTACAAGGTCATTAAGATAAGATGGGGCCTGATTATTTAAGACCTTGTATGTGAGGAGCAGGATTTTGAATTCAATTCTGGATTTAACAGGAAGCCAATGAAGGGAAGCCAAAACAGGAGAAATATGCTCTCTCTTTCTAGTCCCTGTCAGGACTCTTGCTGCAGCATTTTGGATTAGTTGAAGGCTTTTCAGCGAGTTTTTTGGACATCCTGATAATAATGAATTACAGTCGTCCAGCCTGGAAGTAATAAATGCATGAACTAGTTTTTCAGCGTCACTCTGAGACAGGATATTTCTAATTTTAGAGATGTTGCGCAAATGGAAGAAAGCAGTCTTACATATTTGTTTAATATGTGCGTTGAAGGACATGTCCTGTCCTGGTCAAAAAAGATCTCCGATGTTATTCCCGGGATCTGCTGGAGCCACTCGCCTAGCTTGGGAGTCACCGCACCTAGTGCTCCGATTACCACGGGGACCACCGTTACCTTCACCCTCCACATCCTCTCGAGCTCTTCTCTGAGCCCTTGGTATTTCTCCAGCTTCTCGTGTTCCTTCTTCCTGATATTGCTGTCATTCGGAACCGCTACATCGATCACTACGGCCGTCTTCTTCTGTTTGTCTACCACCACTATGTCCGGTTGGTTAGCCACCACCATTTTGTCCGTCTGTATCTGGAAGTCCCACAGGATCTTAGCTCGGTCATTCTCCACCACCCTTGGGGGCATCTCCCATTTTGACCTCGGGACTTCCAGGTTATACTCGGCACAGATGTTCCTGTACACTAGGCCGGCCACTTGGTTATGGCGTTCCATGTATGCCTTGCCTGCTAGCATCTTGCACCCTGCTGTTATGTGCTGGATTGTCTCTGGGGCATCTTTACACAGCCTGCACCTGGGGTCTTGCCTGGTGTGATAGACCCCAGCCTCTATGGATCTTGTACTCAGAGCTTGTTCTTGTGCTGCTATGATTAGCGCCTCTGTGCTGTCTTTCAGTCCAGCTTTGTCCAGCCACTGGTAGGATTTCTGGATATCAGCCACCTCCTCTATCTGCCGGTGGTACATACCGTGCAGGGGCCTGTCCTTCCATGATGGTTCCTCGTCTCCCTCCTCTTTCTTGGGTTTCTGCTGCCTGAGGTATTCACTGAGCACTCGGTCAGTTGGGGCCATCTTCCCAATGTATTCTTGGATGTTCGTTGTCTCATCCTGGACCGTGGTGCTGACACTCACCAGTCCCCGGCCCCCTTCCTTCCGCTTAGCGTACAGCCTCAGGGTGCTGGACTTGGGGTGAAACCCTCCATGCATGGTAAGGAGCTTTCTTGTCTTTATGTCAGTGGCTTCTATCTCCTCCTTTGGCCAGCCTATTACCCCAGCAGGGTACCTGATCACGGGCAGGGCGTACGTGTTGATGGCCCAGATCTTGTTCTTACCATTCAGCTGACTCCTCAGGACTTGCCTGACCCTCTGCAGGTACTTGGTGGTTGCAGCTTTTCTAGCGGCCTCTTCATGGTTCCCATTTGCCTGCGGGATCCCCAGGTACTTGTAACTGTCCTCTATGTCTGCAATGTTGCCTTCTGGTAGTTCAATCCCCTCAGTTCTGACTACCTTCCCTCTCTTTGTTACCATCCGACTACACTTCTCCAGTCCGAACGACATTCCAATGTCATTGCTGTATAGCCTGGTAGTGTGGATCAGTGAATCGATGTCTCGTTCACTCTTGGCATACAGCTTGATGTCATCCATGTACAGGAGGTGGCTGACAACTGCTCCGTTCCGTAGTCGGTATCCGTAGCCAGTCTTGTTAATGATCTCACTGAGGGGGTTCAGGCCTATGCAGAACAGCAGTGGGGACAGAGCATCTCCTTGGTAGATCCCGCACTTGATGGTGACTTGTGCTATGGGCTTGGAGTTGGCCTCTAGTGTTGTACGCCACATCCCCATTGAGTTCCTGATGAAGGCTCTTAGGGTCCCATTGATCTTGTACAATTCTAGGCATTCCAGTATCCAGCTGTGGGGCATTGAGTCATAGGCCTTCTTGTAATCAATCCAGGCAGTGCACAGGTTGGTCAGTCTGGTCTTGCAGTCTCGGCTGACTGTTCTGTCTACCAGTAGCTGGTGTTTTGCGCCTCTGGTTTTGAGCGAGACAGATAAATATGAAGGCATGCCGGCTCGGACGTCGCCTGGATCAACAAGGTCCGCGTCAGGTGTTGAGGAACCAGGGCACCCTGACGAAAAGTGGGCTACTGGAACAAGAAGGCATCGGTGGGCAAGAGACGAAAACAGGGCATTGTTGGAATGCTACTATGCAAGTAACCCCGGCGGAAGGGGCTACATGAATAGTGTGTGTATGTACATACATACATACATACATACATACATACATACATACATACAGTGCTATTCTTAGTGTATTGTCTGTCTTTGTTAATGTTTGTTTATAATGGAGCACTGTAACGAAAAATAATTTCCCCTAGGGATCAATAAAGTATTCTGCTTCTGAAAATCTTTTTGGTAAAAATGTCATGTCACACCACCAATTTCATTTTTCCCAGACTTTTTTAGCCAAAGAAACAGCAGTCAACGTAACTCCAGCCGGGGGTACTCTTTACTTTGCTGAGCTGTCCGTGACTGCAAATAAAGCAAGCACATCACTCAAAACAGAAGCCACCAGTAAGAAAGTGGTCTGTGTGTAAGAAAATGTAAACCAATGTTTATGTACACGCTTGGAAACTGTGTCAAGACTCATGCTGAACTTTAAATTAATCATTGTGACTGAAAAAAAATACATACATCTAAGTTTTTCTTCATTTTCCAGCCATCTTTCAGATTAAGTGTCAAATGTTATTCTGCCACTGGGGCCTCTGAAGGTATCTGGATTGTGTGACAAGTATTTTGCCCCTACCTGATTCCAAGCCACCTCTACAACCTGCTGCACTACTTAGTGACACAACTATAAAACTGCTGGAAGCTTCAGCTACTGAACTGTAGTTATTGATTGTTCAGGGACCACTGAAGGCCTGAGGTAGGTAATTGCATGATGGCCCCATGTGCCTGCAGGGACAGGCAGAGGCTAGGAAAGAAATGGTCACATTGTGTCCTTAATGAACACCAGCAGGATACCGCGAAACTTTGATAGCACGGAGTGGTGCCGTGCTGGACCTGCCTGCTTTGATAAGGGATTCAAAGAGCATATCCTGAATGTTTATTGGACCAAATAGAGTAAGACGTGGGTTTATTTTTCAGCAAGCAGTGAGACTTCAAACCTGGGTCACTGCCTTCAGGAAGAGAAATTAGATTTGAAGTGATATCATATCAGCTGAGGATTTTGTTGCTGCAGGATGACAGTATACTCCAAAGATAATTGAATTTGGCATCTTCTCAAAGGTTGTCAAAGTGCTGTCAAAAAGCTGCACTTCAAGCAAGACAGTACACTTAGTGTAACTTTGGTTTGTTTAGCAGTGCCTATGCCAAAAAAGAAGAGTCTGTGGCACAGGAGGAGATGTGCGAGCCAAAAAAACACTTTTATAATGCAGTCACATGACAGCAGTGACCCCATACAGGGAGCGATGCACAGAGCAGGCAGGGAGCTGTAAACTGTGGGAAATGGTCAACAAGTTGGTCACTAAACAATCATTTACTCATGCAAATACAACCTTTAAAGCTATGCCAGTTGAAACGCTAATTAATCCAAGAGACAAGCAGCCAGGAAGACAGTGCTTTGTGTTTAGGGAGCCAAATAAGCAAACAGCTCAATGCAAATGAATGAATGTTTTGCTTGCTTCATCTTCTTGACTTCATTCTTAATGACATCTAGTAAAAGACGCAGAGGTTCTTTTTTTTTTTTTAAGCTTCTTTCCTGCTAAGGAAACAGTTTTTGCACAGTTTTGCCATAACAAGCAGATTAGCTTTGTCCGTGGGGTAATTTTTCTTTCAAGTAATCTGCTTTGAAGGAAAAGAGGCAAGGCAAACTGCCACCTTTGCATTGTCTCTGTAGATATGAGGGGATTTGTGGCCTTTGTCTCGTAAAAATGCTGAGCGAGTTAATGGGATGTGTCTTCCTGGGGGCTGAAGGTGGCCCATCCTGTCTCAAGGACTGGTCATACTGAGAGCTCGTCCTTTATTTAGACCTTGAATTATGCTTTTAGTTCAGCAATGACCACCGTCATTAAGCAGAGGCAAAGTGATTAACCCTCTATTATAAAATCTGCTGTAGCAGACATGGGTAATATGAGTGATCTGTGGTTCTACTTAATCTACGTTAAGGCTGCTTGAACTTTCCAGAACAGTTTTTTTAAACATTATTTAACTTTACCAAGAGCTATCCGACTGCCAGCACCCCGCCTCACCCCAGCACTGACATTTATCACATGTATCACCTGATAGTTATTGAAACCAAAAACAAAGAATTTATTCATTATAGAAATGTTTTGTTTTTTAATTAAAAAACAAAAATACCATTGTCAATCCTGGTTTTCATTAACCGATTCCAGTCCCATTAAATATTTTTGGGGCGACTGAATCCTGTGAGAACAGGAACAGCGCTGCAGGAGAAACATTTATTAGACTTCGATGTCATTGCAAGAGAAAAAAAAAAAAAAAAAAGGATTTCTGTCTGTGCTGAAAGGACCTACTGTAAATCACACAAAGTTTATTATATAATGAGATTAATTTCATTATTTATGGAAAATATGACAAAAAAGAAACTAATATATAACTGTATATAAGAGGAGTTATTATTTTTTGGTCAAATTATACTATTTCAAAATGTGTCATGGTTGGCTGTGTGGCAGGCAGGCAAGCAGGAGTGGTGGATCCAAAATGCAGGACTCAGACACAGAAGTACAACTTAAAGCGCAGCTTTACTGCTGGGAAAACCTCTTACTAAACTAAACTCACCAAAAGACAAACAAAAACACAGGTGGACTAAAACACTGTAGGAGAAATACTGAACTGGGGACAAAACACACAGCTTGTTGAGGGACGACACAACACTGACTCAGAGAAACACAGGGTTTAAATACACTGGGAAGTAACGAGGGGAATGAGACACAGAAGGAGAGCACAGCTGGGGGAAATAAGAACTGACGAGACAAGGAAGCGTAAACTGAACACATTCACAAACGACACGGACCTTCAAAGTAAAACAGGAAGTATGACACAGAGACGTGAACTTGACACGGTGGAGACAGCAACTAAGAAACACAGAGACGTCACCAGTAAGGCAGAGGACTCGATGAACCAAAAGAGAGGGAAACTCAACATGCAGACACAAACTTACACAGAACAGAGGGGACACAGAGAGACATGAAGGGCAAGGGATCGAAACTAGAAACCATAGAATAAATCACACAAGTACAATAATACAAAAATCACAAAGAACTAAAAACGCTGGGTCAGGAGACCCAGGACCCTGACAAAATGAAAGTTTGTTCTTTTTAGTTATCAGGAGTTTGTTTCTGAAACAATTTCACTTCACTTCATGTTAGCAAAAAGAGGCAAGATCTCTACAGAAATTCCTTAACTTGCGCTTTGTAAGGATTGCTTAAGGGTGAGAGCAGGTCATCGATTCTATCGATAAGAAGGTTGTTGGTTCGATCCCGGGCTTTTCTGGTCCACATTGAAGTGTCTTTTGTGATAAAATACAGAGTAGACAGTGTGTGTGTGTGTATTAGCTTGTAGTGTTGTTTCTTGCAGTTTGACCTGGAAATTGTCAGCATGCTGCATAATCCAGTTTCCAGGCGCTTGGTCCATCTTGGCTGAAGTCATTCCAGCTGCATCCCTTATAAGCTGTGTAGAAGCATTTTTATTCATTTTGCACTTGCCGTAAACACTAATTACAAGATTTAATTTGCCTTTTTCATGGCCAGAAGCTCAAGCTTTCGTGCTCACGCTGTTTTACATCAGGTATATTTAATGTCTCTAGCCCACGATCAAAGATCGCTAATTTGTCTTGTGGGGCTTTTTGTCCAAGTCAAAAACAATCCAAGTTAAAACTGATCATTTTAGCAAAACAACCGATATAATTTCAGTAATACTAGAACAAAGTACTCACAGTTTACAATTTGTTTTGACTGCAGCCAAGAATAGAAGCCTCACTAAACTAATTGGCAAAGTCCATGATTAAAATCAGGTTTAATGCATACAGAGGCTACCCCCACGTCAGATGATATGAAAGTAAAAGTTCAAGAACTGGGCAGGCCTCCAGCTGAGATGATTATCAGCTTCAGCTGGTCTGTTCACATAACTTTAATCAGCAGCTCTCCCTTCAGTATTTTAAGCTAAATTTGGACAATTACTTGAGTTACTAAAATAACAGACATATTTAAAAAACATCACTGAGGCTTTGATAACCAGAATATAGCTGCGCTACCAGAGAGAAAAAAGATACTTCCAAACTGAAAAATGCTTGTTAACAAATGGAAATACTATAATACCTCAAAGCTTACAAAGGAGGCCTGAACTCTGGTTTGTGCCCCAGAATATCAATTTATCACTGACCCCGACAGAGCACACGCTCTGATGTCAGCAGGCGAGACAGATGGACTCTGAGAGTGGGGGATGTTTGACTGAAGTAAACTAACCTGCGATCTGGGATTTGATGGTTGAAAGGACTGTTGGCTCGAATCAGTCAGGAGAGAAGTTAACAGAGGCATGAGCTGCAGGAGTAATAGAGTGGAAAATGTGAGTAGTTGACTACTGAACCACTGTGTTCAACAGAAACCCTCCACAGCGAGCTGAAGTTTCTCTGCCTTTAAAACAGAAGTTAAGCCATGTCATTTTTGTTTGTTACTTTTAATCAATCAATAATCACAAGTTTGCCACTAGTGGGGCTTTACAGTCTGTTCCGGATACAGCTTCTTCTTGCTTTATATCATCCAAAATGAGATTGAAGGACAGCCGCTTATCAAAATTCATTTTCCACACAAAACAACCCAGCATCGTTTGTATTGTCCTGTTAATCCTTATCCTGCTTCTTACAGATTATCAATCCCTGCCTTTAAATAGAAGTTTAGACTCTAATCTATGTACGAGTATCTTCCCATAAAGCCTTTTTAAGCATTTTTCAAAGAGAATCATAGACCAAACGTGACTGCATTTATGCTCTCAGACATTTAAAAACAGTTCATCTATATGCTTATGTACAAATACAACTGGATTGGATTATCCAAAAGAGAAGGACGCTCAGTAGTGATTTTTTATAAAATAAATCCTATCAAAATGCACAAAGAGCAAAGTACAAAAACAAAACAAAAACAAAACAAAAACAAAACAAAAACAAAAAACTATGGTCATTTTGAGTTTCAAACTCATTTTTAGATTTTTTTAAAAAACACATTTGCTTTAAAACTCATAGTTTATAAATTTGTTTAGCCTCTCTGCCATCAAACACAGAAAATGTTATGCAAAATAGTAAGCAACTAAGTCCACATCTGATACATTTAACTGGCGTTCAGACCTCTCTGAATCCCAGGGGATCACTCGTTCCCTGAGAGATAAACCAATCTCAGCAGAACACAGTGTCCTTACAGCTGATCTACAATAATAAAGAGCCAACTTTTACAGATTGTGCTGTACTATATTAGAGAATTAAAATCTACCAAAGGTGGCGACAGAAAGAAACAGTAAAGGGAGAGCAACTACATTTTCTAATTATGGGGGCAAAGTTAGAAGGTTGTTTTTTTTATACCTGCCCTTTTTATGTCCTGCGACCACTTAACGAAATTAAACTTAATGTTTTAAAGTGAGGCCAAAACAAGCCATTTCAAAATATCTCCCAAGTGACAAGGCTAATGTCTGAATTATTAACCTTCTATGTCAGTGTTTCCCAACCTTTTGGAGCCACAGCACATATTTCACATTAGAAAAATCACACGGCACACCACCAAACAAAAATGTCACAAAAAGCAAATTGTTAATTTTCCCTTGCACACAGGGTAGAGCAGCACTGGCTCAGTTTGTCCCCAGTATACCTTTTTTGATTTCTTCTGACCACTACTCATGCTAGACCCTTCAACTGGGTCAGGATTTTCTCCAGCACTCAGGTCAGATTGACTACTTTTTCTTCTCGAATATTTATCTATTGCTATTACGCACTGGGGTGTCTCACACACAACATGACTATTATGTAATTTCTTCTTCACCTTCTTCTGTTTTACTGGCATTTGGCAGCCCATTTAATTCGAGCAAGTAGTTGTACTGCCCTCTAGTGGAAGAGAATGTGTCACGGCATAGTCGTGGGGAAACGCTGTTCTTTGTAGGCCGATATGCAACATCTCAAAAGCAGCCAGCAGCAGCTGAATGGCATGGAAGGTTGGGGCATAGGGTTAAGAAATGTTTCTGTTGTGTTGCAAGTTACAATGTCGATTTCCCGCTGAAGCGCAATTCATGCATTACTACTGGGAGAACGTTTAGCATACCGAAGTCCTCCAAGTCCTGTAAGGTCTCTGGTATCACTTGGTTCATGTTTACTTTCTGTTGTACCTGCTCCTGGCACAGTGCCGTTTAAATGGTTTCATCCAACATTCTCTTTGAATGTGTGTCAATGCAAATGGCGGTCAGTAGGGAAGACCTGTAATCACTCATCTTCCTCCTTCCCGGTGTTTGGTTGCTAGTCTATTCTTTACATCACTTCCATTTTCCCACGCTGTCAAACACAATGCTGCCATCATTATTCTAGTCCAGTCATTTTCTCGCTCACCCTCTGTGAGCCCTGTGCTTTAAATGACAGAGTTCTTCTGACATTTCATCTTTCAGACTCTCATTCGTGTAGCCCGCCTCACCCTGGTCAGTCAGATCCCCATCCAAGTCTCCAAATTCATCTTCACCACCACCAGCTGTGTCTAGACTCCGGGGGTCCTGGTCTAATTTCTATCACTGTTAGGATTTTGTTCTACTTTGATACTCATCAGAGTCTAATCACTAAGTAGCTTAATTGAATAATGTATCTTAACAAATCATTCGGGGAAGCTATTAATTAGCTGATTAGCTCTACTGAATGTTTAGGAGAATTCCATAGTGTCCTTGTCCAAAATGAGCCAATCTCAATGGCTGTGAAACATATGATTCAACACTGCTCAACTGAAAACTCTGGCTTGTATATTTTCCCATTAATGTACCAATTGGTTGTATTTCTTTTATTGTATTAAAATCTAGGTAAATGCATTATTCTTTTACTTATTCTTATACTTTTCTTCAATGAGCCAGCGTGTCACTCATGGGTTACGCTATGAAAGAACTTGTAAAGTCTTGTAACACTACTCTTGCATAGAGAACGCAATTTATATCTTACTTTAGGGCAAAGTCACCAAACTATGAGCTGTTTTGAATATGACTTGAATGGGGATTCGATTATTAAGTTAACTATTAATCATTTGTTGGACAATGACACAAATGCTGTAGTTTTGCCTCAGAACACCACCACAGTGGATTTTAAACCAAACAATTAATATGTACTTTATTAATAAAGTGTAGATGTTCAGGTTTAATTCAAAGGGTTTTATAAAAAACTGTTTTATGCATAGATTCCCTGCCAGCATGGGTTAGTGAGCAAAGCTAGTGAGTATGCTGTAAGGTAAAAATATATTCAGTTTTTAGTTAAAATTTAATTTGCTTTGTCATATTCTAACATAACTGAAAAGTATGCATCTTTTCCAAACTTCGCTGCAGGTGCGCGCGCACACACACACACACACACACACACACACACACACACACACACACACACACACACACACACACACACACACACGTTCAGCAAGACACAATATTAAACACAATAATGCACACTATTTTAACACAGGCACCACAATAAATTAAACCTCTAGCCTGTGACAGTGTGTCAGAGTGTACAGAGTGTAATAATTTTAACTTGTATGTCTGATCTTATTGTAAAGCACTTTGTGATTTTTATCTGTGAAATGTGCTATATAAATAAATTTTACTTACTTACTTACTATAATGCACACAGGTGAGTACATTCATTATGGAACTATTAAAGATTATGTCAGTCTTGCGACTACCAAAGTGTCTTAAGACACCACAGTTTTTGCATGTTTTATCTGGCCCCAAAAGTCCAATTTGCACAGCACACATCACTGCAGCAAGGCCAGTAGTGTCAAATTACTCATTGATAATAATGTTAAACTGCCTGGCTGAAGCTCATTATAGTCCAAAGTATTACCTTCATCCAGGTGCACAGATATAATATTCCAAATGTGACTTGGCACTGAGAGGTTTAGGCAATTTCTTCATGATTGGCACTGAAGAAATTGTTCAGAGTATTCAATATGTCTGTGAGGGCATTCATCAGGGACAGGTGTGTGAGTCTCTTCTGCTTCATGTTGGACCATAACCATGATTTGAATCGCAAGTCAGAAAATAATCATTCAGGTGAGGCCAACACAGGGAAAACTCTGGATACTCTATATTTTTACTCATATGTTACAACTTCCTATCATCCATTTCTTACATAAATGACAACACAACTAATTAACTGTTTAAACTGTGTACACACAGCTGCTACGTCAACTAAACTTAGAGTTACGGCTCTTTTCTGATTTATTCAAATAAGGGCTTCAAAATATCTCTGGAAGAAGCTGCCTGAGATGCTATAAAGTACAGAACTTGCTTCTTGTAATAAGTTTAAGAAGGACTTTGATAGTTATCATTTTACTCTGTGTACAACATATTTTCTACAATACATCTCACTACCTTTTTTTGTTAACAGTGCTATAATCCTGATTTTATGTTGTATGACTAATATTATTGAGCACTTAGAGTCTTTCACAAAGTAAAACAAGTGCTTTTCCTTTGCTTTAAACCTAAAATTCACTCACAGACCCCAATGCATCAGGGGCAACTTGTTTCAGTATCTTTGACATGTAGACCAGAGGAGCTATCAACCTCCTGATTACTATCCACTCTACTTAACATGCAGCCTCACTTGTGCAGCTCTGTAAGGGAAATGTAACATAAAGTAGCATCTGTTCAGTAGCACTTTGGAAGAGTTCAAGGTTGCTTGTACCAAAGAGGCACTGCAGTACAGAGGCTGAAATGACCCAAAAGTCTTTGCATCAGACACTGAAATCCTCACTGACAGGAAATAGAACACGGGAGCTGGAGACAGCAGATGTGAGGCCGAAGGCAGGTGGAAACTGCAGTATGATCAGGCTCGGCCAGGTTTCCGGTTCAACCGCACAGCGAGGTAGGTAAAGAAAAACCACTTTTTATCCTTCAAGAAGTAAGAGCAGGACTGAATGAGACATGAACGAGTAGAATGGCCAGCAGGAGCCAGCAGGAGGCTTGGATGAGGTAGGAGAGTGCAACTGAATGCAGGCTTACATGGACTGGCATCTGGCAAACAGAGCTCCAATGTATTAAATTCTTCACACAAGCTGTGTACCCAGGCTATCAAACCTCCAGCTGTGGGGTACCTCTGAAACACCTTCCTGCCCTCTTTACTCTAGAAAAGGTATGTTCGAGCAGATATTGAGCAGCTGCTGGAAGACCATAGGTGGTGCCATGGCCAGGTGCTGAAGGCAGTGACAGGGAGCATCATCTCATCAGTAACAACAAGCAGGCATCACTACCTTCCCCAGAAAGCAGATTTATTTATTTTTATAGAGGTAGGAGAGTAGGCAGAATAAAACACCTGCATGCATGTTCTCCACCTCACTGGCATCTTACTGGAAGCTAATGGTCAGTCTGAGCAAGAAAATCAAGTTTGCGGCACACATCGCAGTTACAGCATTGTGAGCAGCCATTGTTATTCTGTCATAGGTCTCAAAACAACTTGCCTTAATCGAATTGACTGTGCCCTGGGAAGATCACACGGGGAATGCTTTTGAAAGGAAGTGGGCAAAGTACCAGGGACTTGGTTAGGCAAGCAAAATGTCATCGTGCCGAGGTAGCCTACAGAGGATTCACCGGTCTATCACTCCACAGAGCTGGGTGTGAGGGAACCTCAAAGCCATCTAAGGCATCAGGACTGCAACACAGGCATCAGAGAGCTTCCAGATGGCTGTTGATAAGAGGGGTAGGCCAAGGCTCAAAGCTTCTAGGATGATAGTTAAGATTTGACCAAACCTTGGGCGCTCAGGTGAGGACGTATGATGTTACAAGAGCCAAAATACCCAGTGAATCTAGAAAAGATCAGTGATGATGCGTCCCAAGACATCTGTAGAACGTACTTTCATGTGTTCTCTACCATTTTTGATTTTATGAATCCATACTGTGCAGAGTTACCTATCTGCTTATCCTTGAAAAGTTCACAAATTCAAGACTTTAATGACAGATAACAATTCATAAGACAGAAAAAGAAACATATTTATTAAGCTTTTTTTGTCATGTTTGGGTTTCTTCCCCACGTTTTTCTTTTTAAATTAACATCAAGAGACTAGATATACAGATTTTAGATGTACGAGTAGTAACCATGAACCAAACATCCCTTTTCATGCAATATTTTATCTGTATTTTGGAAACAAATCCCACACAGTTCAGATTAAACCTTTAAAGCAAAGGTTAAGTTCAGCCACGATTCTGAAGTCAGATACAGTATAGCTGAAAATGTTTTGAGGCAGTTAGTTAATATCCTTTGGAAAAGCAAATGAGGCAAAGTAACAACCATGTTAAGATGATCTCGACGTGAGATCCAGCCCACAGCCAGGGGCGACTATTATGTGCGGTTAAATGGTTTTGATAGATTTCCTCTCGCTCTCCACCTCTCATTTCAGAGATTTCAGGAGGTGCACGGGTGCACGTGCATGAAAGCAGGAGCACTCGTACAGGCACCCTGAACCATTAACAGACACACAGAGACACCTGGGAGTCTGAGCTCTGTGCAGAAAGAAAAAGCATGTTATTATTCTAAAAATGGCATAAGAAAATCTAAACCACATGATAAGATCCAACTGGACACGTGTGAACATTTCAAACGCTGCCATTACATTAAAAAAGCTTAGTTGAAAAGAGGTTGGCAGTATACACCGTGATGTGCATTCTTTATAAGTTATGGCTTCTTTGATTTTTGTAATAACTTTACAGTAATTCTGACAATAATTTAGTTCACCTGAGAGTTTCAGGTCATAATACTATTGTTGTTTTTCTTAAACAGGCAGAGACTCAAGGCCCTCATGATGAAAAATTGGATGTAATTGTGCTGGCCAGTGTATCCACTCTCATAATGTGCTCTATCCTTGACACCTGATCTACGATATTCTCTGATGGGAGAGCCTGCACAAGGACCTAATAAATCATACTCATCATTTCCCAAAGACACATAAAGTTAGAGGCCTCCGAGGGTTGACGACATGCTCCCTCTGGCCTTTGCTACAGTGCAAAGATGCACAACCTTAATGAGGTTTTTGAACTGGGTCTCTCAACCTTTTTGTTACATGTCTGTTACAGACAACAATCCCTACCTTTCTGACCTTATTGCTGATACTAGTAAATAATAAAAAGTTAAATCTATCATTTTTTAATACTGAGTGATGACTTAAGATTTTCTTTCTACAAAAATACACCAAATCAGTAAGCAATCATCCATGAGTACTGGTTTTATAATCTTAGACCCACAGGCTTCTTCGTTACGCAGTTAACTTCCAGCAGTCAAAGTTAATTATCGCATGAGCCATAAAACTATGTGCACACCCAGCATTTGTTCTGTCCCTTCATTTTTGTCCAAACAGGAACACTGTGCCTCATCTCCTCACTGACAGTATGAGGTGACCACAAAGGGAGACTACTTTACTTATTTATGGTCTTGTAACATAAGGCATTACAATAATTGGCTTTAATGTCTATTTAACATTTCATTATTTTCACAGAACAGTCCTGATTATTTTACATTTGTATTTTAAGCCCTGGTGTGTTTTCTGCTGCATCATCAACTGTTCACCGGAGTGAATTTCTCCTGAAACTGAGCTGCAGATGAGTGCACTAAACTTGAAGTGCATGCACCGTATTGATAGCTTGAAACATAGACTCGCCCTTTTCCATCTCTTTTCTCATTCTGTTATGTTTTTACATATTTTGAATCACCCTGTTTGATAAAAAATGATTTTGGGAAATATTCAGTATCATTCTAGAAACTGCAATAAAAACAGGCATTTGTTCCAAGTAGAGGGGTTAATAAAACCGATATTCCTGTTGTGCTCAGAATTTTCTGACTATTTATTAATCTTCTGTCCGCAGGCTGTCTGTACCAACAGATGTGGGAAGAAAAGCCCTGGAGGAAATACTCCGTCCTGACTGAATTACAGCACCTGCTGTATTTGAGATGGACGTTATTTGTCAGGAGAAAAGGTCTATGCGCTGCCAAAAAATGCCTCCACAAACTGACCCAACACTGTGGTCAAAGAAAAACCAAGGAGGGACGAATGTCTTCCCACTGGCTAGTCTTTGCATGAGAATAACTTGTTCAGGCTGCCATCTGGTAAATTGTTATTTCCCGTGCGCTGCTCGACGACTACAGACTACGACCTTCATCCCAGAATCCCAGCTGAATCGTGCCTGCACCTGTAATCCATACGTATAGTGTGGCCTGCTGAGAATGGATGGCATGAGCAGAGGAGTGCTTTTCACCTCATTGCATGATCTATTTAAAAACCAGAGAGCAGATGCTCCGGCAGGCTGATTAAATGATGGCTGATGTCCTCAGCCAATGTGCCTCCCTCCCATGACAAGGCACCAGAGCCGCTGAGGGTTGCCACAAAGCAATATTCATCTTAAATTCTGCCTGGTTTGGTCTCCATGTGGGGGGGATGGCTTTAGCAGCTCCACTGAGGACTAATGGTTCATACTGTGTGGACCCATCTGTCTGCCAAATATGATTTCTCAGACACTGGGTATTAATGCATTCAATTTATTTCCTTTTTTTCAAGGAGCAATTAAAGCAAAGTATTTCTTTTGACTGTGAGAGAATATAATATTCATTCTAAACATGTTTTGGTTACAATGTGCCAAATTTCTCTTATTAGTCCAGAGTGTGATTTGATGGTATGCTGCTCATTTGGTCACTCACTTTGAAATCTATAAGCAACCTGTGACAGATGGACAGACAGACATATCTATCTAGTTAGTAGTGATCAGTCCCGATCAATAAATACTTTCATGTTGACTTTATACTAAATTTCAAATGCTACCATGCTAACAAGCTAAAATCTGATTTAAAATCTGATTTAAAATCTTGGACAATTTTGGACCTTATACAAAAAACATTAGGTGGATTTTGGCCATTTTAGCTGCATAAGACAAAATTTGTAGGATTTAGGCGGATAAGTAATTGAGATTACCTTGTACTGTTCAAAAAATGCAATGGTATTCTAGTGAAAACAATTAAAATATTAAATTACTGCCAAACACTTAGTAAATCCCAGATTTTCACATGAATGCACACAGTGAGCTTCACTCCAAAGAAAGACATTAGTAATAAGTTCCTGATGTGTAGCTTTAAGATCTTAAAAGCTTAGTGACACAAAGTGCTGCCGGAGTAACATCACAGACGTGAACATTGAGCTGAAGTGATTAAAAAGCTGTTCTGTCTTCATCTCCCCAGAAACAGAAGTTTCTGAAGGAAAATCTCATTATTGTTTCCATTATGAGACACCAAAGCAGATGCTTCTTTGAGGAAATTATTGCCATTTAGAAAACTGGTTTTAATGGATAGACTGTCATCACTTCAGAGCAACTCTTTAGAGCACGATGGGAACAAGGCGGAGTGACGAACCCAATTAATCACACTCTGGCTTGTTCACCGCAGGCTCAAGATGCTGGCTTTGTACCTGGATGCTCGTTACAGCTTGCATCTTGATGTATGAAATGGAAACACTACCCTAAATGTTTAGGCCTTTGTTTATAGCTCCTCCACGTTTAGCCATTCATCACGTTAATTGACTCACCACTTTGTTGTGCTGATTTGTGTTTTTAAAATCCATTTTCCATGTCATACCTGAGCTACTCTAATAACACCCTGACTTGCAGTTTATAATGACAGAAAACACACTTTTTAAGGCACAGGAAGCTCAGGAAATTACTGGAAACAAAAAAATTACACAACAGACTTGACAGCTAATGGCAATGCAATTTTATGGATGATTAATGTACAAATACAAAATGAAACAACCTTTGTCACCTTAATGGCTGCCTGTGTCTCCCTTTTTTTCTCAAAGTAAGGCAGTACAAAACTTGCAGCAGACAAAAATAAATCTGTTAAATCTTCTGTTGTTTCGAACGAGAAATAAAAGAAATAAAATAAAATTAGCACTCCCACTCACTCCCACAAAATAGAAACAATTTTGAGCAGTTTCATTTGCACTAGTTTCTTTCGCGATTTCTCTCTTGTGCTGTCACCAAGTTTAAATCTATGGCTGTCAGCCTGTCACATGGATATTATCACACGGAGGATGACGCGGTTAAGTCATCTAAAACCAGAGATACACCGGCAAAGAACAGGCTCAAATAAGTGAGTCTGTCTGTTTCCACCAAAGGAAAAAAAGAGTTCAAGAAAAACACTACCACTGAAATGCTAAAATCTGTTGCGCTAAAACAGATCAATTGTGCATTAGAGGCACATACAAATGATTTGTTTTAAGTAATAAGGCAGTTATCCTCACAGATTTGCAAGAATGTTTTCTGGCTTTAATGAATTCAGCCAACGAAGTGTTCCTCCTATGGTGCTGCACTGTTGAGCAGATGTTAGCTGTAGCCTCATTTGTTCCTGATGCATTCAGAGAGCTGCAGAAATGAAGTGAAACCCAGGTGTGACAGACTCACAGCTGTGCGTCAACATCAGCTGCTGCTGGATGGACTCAGAGGGCGAGAGGCTGCACTGCAGAACAGAGACCAACAAACATGCTGCTTTGGTGTCATCTGGCACAGGGGAGGAAGCAGTGTTCACTGTCTCCATTAATAGATCTACTTTATTTAAAACCCCAGCTGCAACGAACCTTGGTATCTAAAGCAAACCATGTTGTCTCATTCAGACACGTTTTCCAGTGAAAGATGAAGAATGTGTGTTGAGTTTGACACTGGGAGGCTGTTTTCTGATTCATTTCAGAAGAAAATAGTTCTTTTGCAAGTTTGTGATGCATAGATACAAACATGGCTTGGTATTCAAATGAATTACATGTGCAAAAGCCTGAAACCACAGTGCTCATGCATTAGGAATGGTAATCACCATTAATGATAGCTTGTGCGAGGACGTAATGATTTCCATGGTAAAAATGTTGGTTTATACATTCGATTATTGCTATAATCATTGAAACTGACAAGCTGAACACGGTGCTTTAATTTACTGGGTTATTTCTTCCACAGAGCTGGAATAGTGGAGAGTGAAACAACCACAGTAACTAAACTCTACTCTGAAAAACAAAGATCCAGCTGTTGCAAGCAACTTTGGGTGAAGTGAACGCACATATAAAGGGCTTCAGGCTTTAAAACTGCGACTGAACTAAGATTGTGTTTGATAGGAGCAATCCAAGTTAAGTACTGTTCCAGTACAGATAATAAAACTGCTGCGAGGGCTAAATTTAAACCCTTTTACACACACTTTGTAAAATGAAAATGTAGAAATCAGTGACTAACAAAACCTGCCTATTTATTAACCTGTCTAGTGGGTGGATGGATTTTTCAAAGCCAATTTAACACTGCATTTTAACACTGTTTAAATCTGTCAATCTCATGGAAAAACACCACGTTTTTCATATCTCCAAAAATAAAACTGTCAGAATAATAAACCTGATCAGCATGTTTGGGAATGTGTAGGATGTGAAAAAAGAGAAGGTCAGTTTGCAGCCCACAGACAGATTTTAATGTCATTTATTTGGGATATGTGCTCTTTGGACTTGACAAACAGGACTACATGCAACAATCAAGACATGGTTTAACATGCAACACTCAATCAGTCGTGAAAGACTGTAAACACTGCAATTTCAAATTCCTGTGTATGATCTGTACGTCTGGTTTTTGACAATAAGAGTGACTACTTTCATTTTTTCTTTTTAATATAACCACCATAGATACATTTTATTTTATTTTTATGTTGTTGTTTTTTTTACTTTCCTGTGGAATAATGATATAAATAAACATTAGATCCCTCCTCCCTCTGGAGTAATCCAACCACAAATGTGACTCATGAAGATCTTCCGGACTTAAAGGCCAACGATGAAAATAAAAGAACCGCTGACTTTCATACGGTGATATAATCCATTCTCATCCCTTTTGTCTGCAGTGCCTTATAGGCATTTCCCTTTACCGCTAATGTCCTTTAACACTAATGCCTGTTGTGTGATTTATTTGGTCTTTTTGCAGAAATAAAAACAGAAAAAAAAATTCACAAAACACATTTGTTTATGCACTGGATTCAACATTTCTCTGTAATACCATTTTGTCCTTTACATCCTTTAAATAAGCGTTATTACAGACTCTGTAAAGTAAAGAGTCTGATTCATAAGAGTACCATGATGTGAAGATGATCCAGCCTTGGTAAACCAGAGGCGTTAAACCGCAGCTACTCCTCTGTGCAAAACCCTGGAGATACCTGTCAGATCAGATCTGTGTAAGACCATCAAGCTGTAACATGAGAATAGGAGCCTCTTATATGTGCATGAAGTCCACTAAAGGACCCTGATCTACCTTTTTTTCAAGCTATGGTATATTTCTCACTCAGGTCCTAAATAATTAAACACACTTAGTGTGTCAGCAGCCATTAAGGACCTGGCCCTCATTTAAACTGCCTGACTGAATCAGAAAGAAGCCTATGCAAGACTCTTCAGGAACTACAAAGACATGAGTTTGTAAGGCACAGCGCATCTTTTTGAAAATAACAAAATTGATATTTGTTACACAAGTTTGGCAGAAAGAATCCACCAACTTTGTGTAACAGCAACTATAAAATACTACCCATAAATAATTATTCACAGAGAGCAAACATTCTCACATTTAGTTTTTGTCAGAAAGACCTCCTGACAGAATCTGTTCTGCACCCAAAACACAGGTCACACACAGGCCAAAGGTTCACTACTGAACAGCAGCCCTGCATGCAAGCAGGGTGATACTGCTTGCAAGTCACACCTACAGCATGACTTTATCACTGTGCTGCTATTTTCTATGTGAACATGTGGAGCAGGTCCCGTATGCCCAGTTTCATCTTACATAAACCCAAAAGATGGGGCACAAACTGAGCAAGACTAGTTAAAGTCATACTCTTAATTAATACTCGTAGTTACTTGTGGGCGTAAATCTCATACAGAGTAATCCACACTGATAAAGCACTTCTGTGATTTCAAACATCACTTTTGTTATTCGACAAAATAAAATAAAATCTTATAAGTCTTCTTATAAAAACTACAAAATTAGCTTTAAGACAAGGGTCTGTGCATTCTTATTTTCATAATGTCACTCTATATTTTTTATGGTCAAAAAAAGCAGACAGAAAAAACACACAGAAGGAAAATAATCCCTTAGTAAATGTAATGTAATCTGTTGTGCTTCATGAAGCATAAAACGTTTTCCATATGTATGTTTTTGATATAATTTCCCAAGAGGATGTAGTGTTTGAACTATATCGTTGGCTGTATTTGATAAAGACAAAAAGTGTTCACTACAGGGCTTTAAAAAAAATCCCTAACTGTATCCAAATTTTTGCAACACAATTCTACACAAAATTTGGGTCAGAAAACTTCCTTGAGTGGCAAGAACAAGAAGAACAAGCCTCAATTTCAACATCATGGAGTCAGTGTGGCATCGCATGAAGAAGACACCAGAACAGTGGCATACTAACAACTAATATGTTGAGAACTGTGTGTCTGACAGAAGAATGTATGTGTGTGTGAGTGAAAGAATGAATTTTGGCTCGTACGGCCCCTCATATAAATATCCTCTAAAGATCCAACAGTGCTTTTTATCATAACACCAAAATCCTGCTTGTAATAACTCTCCTGATGTCTCTCAGTTTGCTGCCTAAGTGACATGCTGATTCAGCAGATATTTGCACTTTAGTGCAGATATGCAGAGGGCAATCTGACCCGCTCCACCTGCTCTAATGCTGCTGCTGCTGTATCGATCCACCGAGCTGTTTGTGGATGGATTCTGTGCAATCGGTGCTTCAGCCAGACACATCCTATATACCCACCGCTACCACTGGTGATAAGAGCAGGTCCGTCTGTTTAGCTGATTGGTTGATCGGGCTGAAGATTACCTTCCTCCTCATAGTGTGGGACAGAATTTAAGTGGCAGCTGATTTTGAGGTGAACTCTACTGACATGGGCATTAACTTGTTTTGCTCCTTGTGGCTGAAGAGGATTAGGAGAAACGATTGTTATCCAACAGTGTTGTTTTCCTGTGATCTGCTCTGATCTCAGTTTGACCTTCATTCCAGTAACCTCTCAACAAAATGAGTCTGAGAACATGTGGACTGAAATTTTAACCCCAAACGAAGTCTTCACTATCTGCCTGTTCTATGCAGGCGATCTTCCTTCATGTTTTGTGAAAAAGTCATGTGCTGTAGCAAATGACAGACAACAACTGTGAGAGAAATTGGTGTCTGAGAATTAGTGACTTGTTTTAGGGGAAAAACATCAAATGTATTTTACTAAGACAGCCTGAGATCTGTTGCTATTCATCGTATAATTCTAAGATGCATTTACAGCAATTAAACATGTATTTACATTAATGTCAAGCAGCCAGTCTGAATAGCAGAAATGATACTGTTGCCAAATGTTACACATTGTACAATTTTAGCCACTGTAAATACAATCATGGTCAAAAATGTCACAGTAACAAGCGTTTAATGATTTGTTTGAACTTGTCTTTTTCCAGGGTAGCATGATTATTCAGCATACATGTTCAAGAACTTGAGAAAATGAGAACCGGGTGCACAAGTGTGGATTTATTTTGGATTGGATTTGGATTTTATCCATCTTCTCTAATACCACACAGGGTCAAAATGATACAGGCAGGCTCAAATATGTACATACACCCCCACTAATGTTTGGTTAGCAAGTCCCTTAGTGAGTTGCACCTTGACCAGACGCTTTTGGGAGATATGGACAAGCTTCTGACATAGTTTTTCCTGATCCTGCTTTTAAGCATAGTCCAAAAACTTTCAAATAGCTTGAGGTCAGGGGCTCTGGGAAGGGTCCTTTGAATAAGTATGCACGAGGAAAAATCGTATGCAGTTTTCTTCCTAATGCTAACTGTTTTCTGTTTCCTTGTTCTGTCTGATAGAAATGTTTTCCCAAAACTGGTTTGCTCTGAAATATACTCCTGATTTAGACTGAGCAAAAGAAAACTGACCAAAACACAATGTGATGATAACAAGGCCATTTCAGAAGCTTAATGTTAGCCTGTTTTATCCTTTTCAAAACTAGTTCTGATGTTCGTTGGGATCATTGTCCTCCCTGAACACCCAGTCGTGTCTGTCCAACAGTCAGCTGCTGATTTGAGGTGTTCAAGAATTTGGTGGTAGTCCTTGATTTTTTCAAGTACCCTGAAACGCACCAGTGTCACTGGCAGTAGAAAAGTCAGATTACGATGCTACCACCATGCTTGACAGTCAGTACAGTGCTTTTATATTTTATGTTTTGTTTTTTAACTTCATGGTGATGCTGGTGTTCCAGCGGTTTCCAGTTAGTGGCAGACTTTAACCTTGGTGCTTTCCGGGTTGTTCCTGACCATCCTAACCATCCTAACCACTTGCCAAAGCAAAACAACTTGTACTGACATATAGTTGTTTAAGGTTATGATCCTGGAAGTTTTACTTGTTTAGAAAAGACTCACAACTTGTAAACATTTACAGTTCTCCCTCTTAGCAGTTTACTGACTTCCTTGGACTTTGCCATTATTCTGACTATTGGTCAGTCCAATGAGTGCTGTCAAACAAATCCTTTTTCATGCTAGCAAAGATAAACTAGTTAGCCAAGTATCATCACTAATGGGAAGTTAATAAGCCTTGGCGTTGTCGATTTAAAAGAACATGTAGAACTTTCAGCACCACCTACAATCAATCCACCAAGTTTGAAGAAATCATTAAAATGCCAAAAAATTACCATTATACCCATAATGAGTGCATGTAAACCTGACCACAGCTGAACACTAATTCTCTTTCCAGCATTAAAACAGTTATCCTTGCTTGTAATCCCCCACAAAATACTACATATACAATAATCCCAGGATACAGGATGAAAAATATCCATATTCTGGTAATCCCTTTCTCTGGAGAAGCTTTGAAGTGAAAACACAGCAGGGTGCATAAACTGTTTTTCTGTTTTCAAAGTTCAGGCTTACTTGTTCAGGTCAAATTGGAGTAAGAGAATATATAAAGGTCACATAACCTTGTAATAGACTTTATCACAAACGCTGCGAATTTACCAGGCAATTGAAATTGGCCTTTGAGCTTTTTGTGCTTGAGATGGATTAGGAATGCTTTTTGGCTTTCTTTTTGTGTGCGTGTGTGTGTGTTTTCAGGTAAATATTGTGGAGTTTTGTGTGGTTCAGAGGTTTGCCCGAGGTCATGCACTGTTCAAAACTCTGTACAGACAAGCCTAACTGCATTTTAACTAAGAGTTGCTGCAGATGGAGTGAAAATAGTGCATGCCACTCAGGTCTAAAGTCCCAGGTCCCATATGTACATCTGTGCACGTCCAGCTGGGGCCACAGAATCAGGCCAACAACTCTGTAAGCAGCAAAATGTCCTCTTACACTGTGGCATAGCAAATCTGTGCTACAAACCTCCACATTTTATTTTGTTCGCAGCAGATGAGTGAGATCGCTTCTAAGCCTTGGCAGACTCTCAGAGACACAAAAAGAAATTTTAGTAAGCAAAAAACCATCAAATATCTGGCAAATAGTACCCTTCAGGACAAATGATATGTAATGCAGTTCAAAAGCTGGAAAAAGGTGCTTAATCATGAGCACAATTTTAACCAGAGTTAAAGGGGACAAATTATAAGCAATTCTACCTCCATTTATTTATTCTTGGACTCTTATTAGAGCAATTTTGCATGATTTGGAGTTCAAGATAAGCCTTGTTTACCTTTTACCTTTAACTCTTTGTAGCCCCTCAAATTATTTACAGTCTAAGTCAAGCGTATTTAGCTGCTCTGCCTTCAAGGTCATCCTTTAAGACAACTTCTGATTAGCCACCTCTCATAAACATAAGCTTTGAACAGCAAGTTCTGTCTATGCTGATGGAGAGCTTTGTGCATTAGATTATCATATTAGGAATATATGATCTAATTAATATAATATTGACCCAAGAGTACAAAACCTGCCCAAAACTGAGCATTTGCAGCAGCCTGAGCTTGTTCAATATGACGATCTAATTATTTCAGTTTTTGGCCATGTTTTATGTGAGCATTTCCTTTAATAAAAGTACATTTAAAAGCCCAGCATGCGAAAAAATAAGCACAGCATTTCTTTGGCAAGTTTCTTCTTATTGCAAACTGCTTCCTGCTTCTTTGCTCTGTCTCACAGAATACCCACACTATGTTCATTTTTAACAATCATAGTCATTACATTTAAAAACTATGAGTCAGAAAAAGAAAAAAAAGGCATGTTTTCCAAGAACTGCTTGACCTGAAAAAGTTTTCCAAGCTGACAGAGAAACTTATGGCTGATTGAAACGATGTCATGGATGTAATTTGTTATTGACCAGCCATCTAAAGCCTAATCATTTCTTCTTAGGCCAAGTCAATTTATGTAGGTTTGCTGGAATGGGAAACTGCAATCAATAGGTTATTATAAATGGTCCAAATTATAATGATACAGAATATTAACTGTTTATTTTTTAAAATTCCTCCTTTGCAAAAAAAAAAACACTTCTAATGAGTTCCTGATCAAAACTGCCCCCAAGTAAGTCAGAAATATAAATTTACTGCAATGTTGCTTATTCACTTATTTTTAAAAAGAAAAAAGATTAAAGGAAGTTAACCTATGTCAGTGAAAGAATTTAGCATCCTTTGCTAAATAAAATCACCTCCAAACTCATGTGATTTGCTCTGTAATGACTCAGGGCTGCCACGAGATCAGATTTTCACTAACTACCGCTAAAACAATTAATGTGGGTGCCGATATCAACTTTCTTCTGCTTGTTCAATTTACGGTTACAAGCAGTGCCGGAGACTATCACTTTTTTTTAAATTCTCTATTTTTTAACATGTTTGATTTTATTTTCTGTTTATGCTATTTGAATACGTACAGCACTTTGTGAACCCTGTCCTTTATAAATAAAGGTGCTATGGTATCACAGCTGTCACGGGGCAGAAGCCAAGGTACATCCGATGCGTTCCTGAATAAGTCTGAAGTTAGTATTGAATCTGAAATGCCCTCTCAACTCAGATTTCCTACTCGTAAACTCCCACCAGCCTCAGCAACCCGAAGTTAACAATGCAAGATGGCGCCATTGAGCATAAACAATAGTAAAACTGTACTGCCATTTATGACTCACTAAATAAGACAAACAGAGAACTGTCCAGGCTCTATCCACGAACGTGCTGCAGCAGTGCTTTAAGCGCAGAAAATAAAACAAGTGTTATTCTGTATTGCTACTGATGCATAAATGGCACTACCTAGCTTAAAAACCAAAACAAATCCTGTTTGTTTTTCAGTTTCACATTCCGAGGTGTCTGCAATGTGGCAAACCTGGAGAGGTTGCCAGTCTAGACAGGCTTCATTCTCACATTTACACCACTGCCAATTAACTTGAGCCATGCATGTCTTTATAGAGAACCCACACAAGCATGGAGAGCACTTGCAATGTATTCTCTCTGTTCCTGCTGTAAACAATAAACAGTTTGCTTTGTCGTTAGGCCTGGCAGCTCCTCAGACTGCTCGATTCATACAAAGCTATTCACCTGCTTTTACAGTAATCACTGTTTAGGGGAAGAGTGGGCCTGCATGTGCAGACAAAAGGATGGATATAGTGAGATACTCGCACCCACTTTCAGCTGAATAGAAAATGTTATATACATGCACAATTTGGTATGTTACAGCCAACCTTGTTTACAGAGATTAGTGATTTAGTAGTACACTTGTAAAATGGCATGAAGTCATAACATTTGCCTGCTTTTCTAAAAGTCTTTAAATGTTTTAAGTTGTTTTTAAAAGCATAAAAATGGTGAACATGAAGAGTAAGTGAGTGAGATCCATTTACAAACTGCTTGGTTCTAGTGGGGGGGCCAGTCCTGATGGGCTGCCAGCCTTGTAATACACTTTCGGAAAGCTTGGAGGTAGAAAGATACTCTTTTAGGGGTAGGGTTGGGTTAGATAAAATGCATAAAAGGAACAATTTAACATTGTTTCTGCATTTCTAATTTATTGTCAGTACTATGCTGAATGTATTTTACAGAGACCTATTTGGTTTCAAAATGTCTCTGGGCAATTCCAGTGAATCCAGTCAATTGCAGGTTTAATTTCCATGGTGGCAGATTGTCAAGTAACATGTCACAGAAAGGTCTGATGGGGTGAAGAGATTTCCACAATGATTTGACTTTATTCGTGCTGTCAACCCAGTAGCTTCCGTCATGATTTTTTTTTCATGGTTTTATTGCAAACAGAGTCAGTTTTATCGAGAACATCTGCTTCTTCAATGTGTTTTCTATAAAAGACATAAATCCATGGAGCCCTCAAAACTTTCTAACAAGGATTTTTCTTTAAAAGTAATTCTAACTGTATATCATGGTTAAATTGCTGTTCATCTTAGAGAAAAATGTTAAAAAATACCTCTCTGAAAGAGACGCAAACGGTGACAGCCTCTATTATTGCCTGACATGAGCAGATTACAAAATCCCACGAAGCTCAAATCAAAGCGCTGGCTTTGATAGAGATCACATAAAAAGCAGGCAGCGACTTGGATCAGTATACAGTTCATGCTGAGGGTTCAGATTCCCTATAGCTAAAATCAGTACAACATGTATGTTTATGAGCAGTGAAGAAAGGGACTGGAACAGACAAGATGGGGTGATTTTAGACTCAAATTCCAACCTTATCAACAATCTGTCATTTTCAAAAACGCTATCTGCTAAGAAACCCCCCACCAGCCGGTGATGGAGTGATTCTGACACGTCAGGCAACCTTCATGAACCTGCCTTAACAGGATTTGGAAGCCTGCCGAGAGATCTCCTTCTAGTAAAGTCAAGTTAGTGGAATTTAAAGAAAGCTCTTCAAAAGAAACTAAAACAAAACGCCTCATTTAGAAACTTTTTTATTCTGATACCTGCATCTGTTACGAATCAATACCAGAGTTAACGTTCTCACTTTGACCAACCATGACTGTATTAATTTAAAAAAAGCACTCTTAACACGCATAAGCATACCAGCAAATGTTTTGTAGCCCCAAGCATCTACCCTGACCTCCTCTCTTTGCTCACCCTGGTGCTTCATAACAACACAGGCTGACTTGCTCATTTGCTTCTGACACCCAGATGCTGGCGATCTGTCACCAAACAGAAACAAACACCAAAATATCTTAAAAAAAATTCTTGCAGATATAAGTGGTGCTTATATCCCAGGAAATGTGTCATCTTTTAAGAGCAAGTATGAACACATAAAAGTGATTTTAAAAAAGAAGAAAAAAACAGTTGTTGCATTTTTAATTGGCTACATCCGAGCGTTAACCAGTCACTGCTCTGCAAACACCTACACTGCCAATAATAGAACTAAAAACTATAAAGCAGAAACAGAAAGTGACAAGAGCAGAGAAAAGTAATCTGAGAACTCACAGCTTTCAGGGTCTCATCGGACCTGTTCTCCACATGTGTGTCTCTGATAAGGGTCCTGTTGAAAGGTTCACTCCCGTTCAGTCCCAGCAGGCTGCAAAGCACTTCTGACAGCCACAAACACACATAAAAAACCCACAGCTACAGTTATACAGACGTACACTAAATACACACCTATATACACCAAAGCCACTCTAACTGATATATTTAGTTTGCAATTAGCATCATTTTTTGGTGAAGAGTGAGATCCATTTACAGAAGAGCGAAGAGTTTCTCAGTGAAGAGAGAATCCACAATTCATCTGCTTCTTCGAAGATAATAAGCTTTAACTAGCCAATATTTTGCAGGACTTAATCACGTCACATAAATGCTTGAAAGCACACTGAACGCAAAGGTGAACTACTACGTACAATACACCATCATTTTAAAATCTTTTATATTGTCCAGCTTCTGTCTTTGCAGTTCTGACTAACTTGAGGAATGGACAGGGTAGAGAGGTCCTGTAGTACCTGGAAATATTCAGAAATTCACATTCCAGGATTGAAGAGGAAATATTTTTTGCCTTAAATGCTTTCAATGACATACTGAAAAGAGATACTTCAAGCGAATGAGTCCTTCAACATCTTTTGATTTTTTTTTTTCATTCAATAACATTTTAAGTGCCAGGCACCAACAGAAAACGCTAACAGATTCAATCCGAGGCCAGACCAGATTTAAAAACATCATGAAAGCTGAAATGCTCGAGTATGAACATGTGTTACATCTTTCCTAGGCAGACAGAAAGGGTACGACATATTTCCTCTGATCATCTAGTTGAGCGGAGACTTGGCACGAGTTGCTTTGCCCTCAGGGTAGGATTATTTCAAAACAGGATCTCAGTTCTTAAAGCTTCGCTTCCTCTTTACAGAGAAGTTGGATGACGATCACTCAAAGGTATATATTCCAAAAAATATTATTGTTTATGTTGCACCTACAAGGTTGCAAACAGGACAAAGTATAGACTAATTTGCTATGAAATAACAATGATTACATAAATTTTATTTCCTGAGGTTGACAACTGAGGTAAGTATCCGCTATCAGCCTCAGGTCAAATTCAGAGAGACTTCCTGTTTGATCAGACAAATCGTAATCTCTGCAATGAAACGTGAAAAAAAGAAAAAAAAATAGGCATCAACATCAATTAATCTCTTTACGTTGAAAGAGTATGGATAATAGATTTACTGTGCAACACATCAGACACAGGCAGCCATGTAAAACATAAATGTGGAGCTTAAAGGTGGAACATGATTGTTGAGATGATTAGGAACATAATTTAGCCGTAACCCTGATTGGACCAGTCAAGGTCAACCACCATATAAAAATCATTAAATATGTAATATGGGTTCATAAATCTTCAGATGCACTGCATCCACATTTTGTCATGTTATAGCTTTATTCCAAATGGATTGAATGTATTTTTACATTTTATAACCATAATATTCTGCACACAATTTAATGGCATAGTGAAAAAAAGTTTGCTTGAAATTCTTGGAAATGTATTAAAAATAACACAAACAAAAATAGAACATGTACACATACAAAATATAACTTTGTTGAAGAAGCTTAGACATTGCAGCCTCATAATGCTACCCTGAAATGATCTGACATATTACATTAACCAAAACTAACCTTTCCATTAAGTGTTGTGGCTACATCATAGAAATGTGCCGAAATCAAGGAGAAAACTTTGTTGTCAGCAAACACCAAAGGTAATGTAACGAGTAAAGTGTGTGTTCTGCTGTTGCTTAGTAACTGTAGTATTTCAACTTTCAAGAGCTAGAATTATTGTAAATATGCTGCCCAGTGTCCTCAGTGAACCTGTAGACACAAGTCATTCTGTTTGGTTTGCAATAAAAGGACACAATATTTCAGTGATAAGCTTCCTAAAGTTTGTGGTTCTGTATCTTCAGATGGAATCCTATTCAGAGCTCCAACAGCTTCATCCTTCTGCTTCAACTGAGCTGAATGTTCAGCCTAATGCTCAGCTATGTTGATGAACAAGTATAGAGGTAATGTGAAATAACAAAGACACTGGACCTCATTCGCAAACAAGGTGTGGCTGAAAATTTATAGGCTTCAACTTCAGCTTCAAAAATATGCTTATAGCATTACTGTATTCATTTAGTTATTTCATTCATCTTTTATTCATTCATTTAAAATAACTACTTATGCTTGCTGGATGCTATCATAGTTTCTTGGCACCATCCCACAGATGCTAGAGAATATGGATGGTTTCTCTATTACTGCAGTTTGTTTCTCATCCTCGGCTGGCAGATCAGAGGGTGCAGCTTGTCGTCCACCTGCTTTCTTCTCTTTTTAATGGTTTGTTAGGCTTTGCTTTCATGTTTCAAATCTGATGCCGTTGCTTTTTTCCTTTTGGGTTTCTTTTTTGTTTTTTTATAAGGGGAGCATCTCTGTAGAGAAAAGGACATGACAGCATGATGACTGCAAGTAGCCAGCAGAAACCCACCGATGAATGATCGTGATTTACTAATGTAGGCATGGTGGTAAGAATAAAATTAGTCATTGTGCATGTTTCATAAATCTGATGGTAATTTTGCACGTTTTCTTATGCAAGGTAACAACATATCAACATATGTATATATTAGTGAATGAAGCTCAAAGCCTTTTAGAGGATGAAAAATTCAGATATATGAATAATATGGTGTACATTCTGTACTGAAAAAGGTACTTTGATGCAAAATGGAATAAATAATAAATAAATAATATTATATAATCTATTCTTCTGTTAACCAGAGTCAAGTGTAAAGTGTTTCCAACAAATTAATGTAAATCAATTCACACCTTTCACACACTGGACCCGGCTTTTCCTGTTTGTCTCGCATTTCAGAGAATCTAAAGTCAACATGGAGAATGAGTGGAACATTGACTGGTCAATAACAAGTGGACGAAATAAGACAAAGAGGAAACTGTTGTTTCAACAGTATGGGAAGCCATTAAAATACAGACAGGAAACACATTGACAGTCCACCTCTGCCAATCGAAACTTTAATCATTACAATCATTTCCTCTGCGAGGAATTACTGTGGTGAAAAACAAATTAGGAGTCAAGCAAGTTGTAATCATAAAAAAGGAAAGCATTTACTGGTGTGTAAAAGTACTGTCTCGTCTACTTCAATGTCTTAAGAAAGGACATGTGTGACCTCTGGTTTGACCTCATTAGTGGGACTCATATTGTTTTTTTAAAGATGGATAAGTTTCTATTTGTTTCCCTATCACCCTTTTCTGTTTTCCCCACAGCGCCTAACGGCATACTGATTGACTTGTTTTGTTAGCTGCAGGTGTGAGTAAACAAATTCAATAAGTAGTAAAACTTACTTTCACAGGCTTTAAAGTTAGTGTTACGTGAACATGAGCTCAAACCATTAAGGACACCTTGAAAACACTCTCTCCTGTCCCTGCTTTTGCTCTTAGTGCTTAGAGTATAAATAACACTGTGACTGTGTTATTTAATGGTTTACAGTCTGCCACCATGGGGATATGAGATACAATAATGTGCTAGAGGTGTTTCCATTAGTCAAGATGCATCTGTGGTGAAAAGCTTGATACGGTGAGCCCACTTTACTTGGAGAGGAAACGGAGGCTCATCTGTGCTGTACCTTGACCCTGCGTCAGAGGACACAGTGTGAGATATAATGTAATCACTCAAACAGATCTGAAACAAAAAGAGAGCCATCACTCCCACTGTGCACAGATTTCTAAAGCTGAGAGCAATAATTCACTTTCTCTTTTCATTTACAGAGGCTTTGTGGATGGATGTGTTTTTGTGGAAAATAGAAAACTGTTTTTAAAGACACATTTCAAAGTCACTGCAGTAAGAACAGGTTGAACTCTAGTGAATCCTAACTGTACCCTCTGAGAGGTCTGAGAGAAAAGGCAAACAAATAAAATAAAGAAATAAGCCCATACGTTTAAAAATGTATTGTGTGTAGTAAATGTAAGGAAGCCAGGCTATGCACAGGATAGGTATTCACTATTATAACATCCTTTGGTGAAGTCCAAACAAGGGGAGGAAGCTAACACTATCCAAGAAAAATCCGAGTTGCTGTGTAGACGCACACAAAGCTGAGACAAGGAAGTTGCAAAGTGGAAGAATTTCCCGCCTGATTTATTCTCAGGAAGTATTAGAAAGTTAACTGGATAATTTGACATAGTTTGGGGATTCAAGAATTTGTCTTCACAGTGAGGAGCTGACAAATCACACCATATTAGCAGCATTTTACAGGAACAGATTGGAAACCTATTACAGGCACCTAATTGTTAAGACTTTAGTACAAGTGAAAAACTGAATCTCTATACTGCTTATAGAGAACTTCCCACATTTAGACTTGACTGGTGCCAAGGACCCAAGTGTATCTGATAACTCATTTAAAAGTTTAGCATGTTTTTTGGTCCTAGCGTGGAACTCCATAATTAACCTTTCTGTGTGAAGAGGACTCTCCATTTACATGAACAATTGGAGTCTGTTAGATAAAAGATTCATACCGCTGTAGCTCAGTAGCTTTTTTACCAACAGCAGGCTGTAATCACTGTAATAAAATATTATGGTCAATAGTATCAAACCCTGCACTGAGGTCTGCTAGGAGAGCACAGAGATGAGTTTACTGTCGTAGGTCATTAGAAGATCATTTCACTAATGTTGTCTCTGTGCTGTGATGAGCTCTGAAACCTGACTGAAACTCTTCAAATAAACCAGTCCTGTGCAGATTAGTTAGTTGTTTTACAACTACTCATTACTATTGAGTAATGGTTTAACTACCGCCAGCTTGAAGGCCTGTGGATTGAGAAGGATTGATCACATTGAAGATTGAAGCAATAGTAGGACTTTTTGAGCAGTCTTGTAGGAATGGGGTCTAAAAGACACCTCAATGGTTTAAAGGAAGTTATTAATTCATTCTGCAGTAATACAGTAATTTCAATTACTATTAAGTTAACTCAGAAAGATCAATAGGGGGAAATCAATATCAGTGGTACTGAAAGTAGCTGTACGTAATGTTAAGTCTGTGAGATGTTTATAAGGAATTTTTTCTTCGGTGGTTAAAATGTTATTTGTGAAAAAATTAATTTCGTCACTTGCTCACAGAGACGCAGCTCTGATTTTTGTCTGGCTACAATGTTGTTCTTATTTTTCTTCAATCGGTGACTTTCATGAGTGATTAAGCAGACAATTGCTATATCACTGGAAAATTTCACGAGGATGCAGTTGTCGGTGTTGTGCTGGAAGTATAGATGGGAAACAGGAATGGGGTCGGAACAGTTTGCTCAGTATGGCGCTAAAGACAGGTCTGCAGACACAAAAACTGTGGTCTGCAGGATAGACAGTTCAAACACTACTGACCTCATCTAGATCATATTAGGCACTAGGGAAGTCAAAAAATGTGAACCTCGGAAATGCATCACAGAGTGAGCATCCAGCTGTGCATGAAATGCTTCAGATTCCACCTGACATTCAGAGATCCACATTCCTGATCACCTTTTTTTAAGTTGTTGATGGAAAGTACAGAAAGTGAACATGTACAGGGAATTGAATGATCAAAAGTTTGACTGAGTCTCTTCATCATCTCCATTTCACTAATACTTTGCAATGCAGTGGACAAAATGTACAGTTTCTAGCCCCTCTTTAATTGTATTTTTTTTCTAACCTGGAAGCGAGTTAATGGCTTACAGACTTGAAAATGAGGGGCCTTCTGAAAAGAAGGTGTTGCATTCTGCCATTTTCCTAAAGATCAAACAAAGACCTTTGAATTACGACGACTCATCACCAAGATGTCTCTTGCTTCAACCAGGAGAAAGCTCAGGAATCTTTTAATCTGATTAAAAAAAGGGTCTTTTTTAGTCTGTGTGATCTTTCCTGGAATCATTAGTGGGTGTAGGGCAGTGCTGATGAGAAACGTTTCCTCTTCTCAAAAACCGAATCTTTCTCTTCCAGACTTTATGTCCACCTTCTGGACGTTAATGGTTCGTTAATGAGAGGTCATCTTGTGCCGAACTTATTTGTTTGTTGCAAGCTAAGTAATTAGAGCAGGTGTTGTTTGCTTGACCTGCTTACTATTAAAAAAAGATCAGAGAGGAGGTGACGTAAAGGTATTGTGAGATATTTTTTAGGAGGAAAAATGATGAAGACTGATCATGATAAAATCATTTGCAGCCCTCCAACAGCCCAACAGCAATATCAACATCAGAGAACAACAAGATGAAGTTTAGCCTAGATTAAATAACATTGATCTGGGCTATGCAGCAAATTAAAATCAGGGCACACTGCAAAATGTCCAAGGTGAAACTAAAAACTAAAAAACATTTTCATTATATCAGCTAAGCCAGCATCATGGTACTCAAAGCAGGTTTTGATGAATGACCTTTGGGGTCCCAAATATTTTAAGAGACACGATCACATAAATGTAATACATAAACAAGCTAATATGTGTACATGCGTCAGCAGTTTATATCTGAAGTTAAGTATATAGATATATAGTAAAATGGTAAGAAGTGTTAAGAAGGTAAGAAGTTATAGGAAAGACAAAGAGGTAAAAAAAAAAAAAAAGGTCCAACTCACTAAAAAATGAAAAAAGCTTTTCCCTCGCTGACTAAAAGCAAATGGAATATTAAAGTTGGATTTCATTACACTGGAATGGGCTTTCTGAATAGAAAAAGGTGGGGTGCTAGTAATTATTATAATTGCCTATTTATGCAGTATTTCATTACTGATATTACCCTCACCACACTGGGGCAGAGATTTGATGGATAAAAGTGAAGTGATAGCAAAATGTTCTGTTCCCAAAAGAACTGAAAAACTCCTCAAAGTGCTTCTTTGGTTCAGTAGAGATCATAAAAGTGCTGTAAATGCATCCATTTCCAGCATTACTGCAATTTCACAAAATTTAAGTTGAATTTCTATATATGAGGTGTAACATTTTTAACATACATGCATGCAAACAATTTTCCGTGTGATTATCTGCAGGAATGATGTTATCCTTAGCAAATAATAAACTGGGTAGCTGGTCCTGAGGAGTGTAATATGAACATATTCAGTTTTTCTTTGTGTCAGCAGCTTCACAAAACCTATAACCTCTCAGAAGAGGTATCACACTGGTGGTTTTCAACTTCTTTTGTCAACCCAGGCTTTTTGCTGTGTGTGCTCACATAAAAGAAGGCATTTGATGCATTGTTTGACACATTTTCTGCACAAAATGGACCAACTGATTGCTGACGAAGAGACATCAGCAAAGGAACAGATGACACAAATCTAAAGAATAGGCTAAAGTGTTGCTGCAAGAAAAGGCAAGGGACAAACTGGCAGTTAATTTGTTGGATTGTTAACCTGGGAATCAATATGTTTGCATCCGTTTTTCCACTTAGTGTAGTCTCACTAGAAACTTTAAGGTCCGACACTGTCTCAAAGCCCAGCGTAGGAGATGTGGAAATAAGATGAGTTTTTTTCCAGATTAAAGTTAAATTAAATTTATTGATTTAATATTCTCGGTGATAAATGCCCTACAAAATGGGTCAATCAGTCTTCTAATCTGTGCTCCATTCGCTACAATTCCTGCAATATAAAACAGACTTGGCACCTAATTAGCATTAAGCATAAAAACATTTATACATTTTCTGCATTTTAACCGACTGAATTCCTGAGACCATGTAGCACATGTGTTTGCCCTGCTGGAACTTCATCCTTCTTTGGTGGTGTTATTAAGGGGAAGCTCAAACATGTTGCAAATACAATTTAAATTGCTACAGCACTTTGTGCAGTACTGAGTCCATGTAACCACTTTTAAACTGATCATACCCTCAGTTATTCAAGTTCCTGTTATAACGGATCAGGTAAAGAGAGAGGTGCTTCATTAGACTGAAAACTCTCGCTTTAGGTCCCTTCCATAGGTAATGCATCCAAATCCCGCAGTATATTCATACAGACAGTAAAGCATAACATCCCACACTGCATTGTAAAAAGCAAGAACACATCAAACTGGAATGTCCAGTTTTAAATGACTTGAATGAATTTCTTCAAACAAAGAAACCTAATTCTTCACTTACAAAAAAAAGAAAAATGTATACAAAGAGAGGGATAAAACCATGACAAGTCCAGGCTGATCTGGCTTCACCAAAATTTAGAGCCTTACCAGCTGCTAAAGGTGACTCTGGCTTTGTTTTGGTCTAAAATACCGGTCCTCACATGTGACAACCTCTGCTCCAGTATACACAGTAAAGCGCCTTTAAAGCTGTTTAGCATGTGTGCACCACACTGCCTCTGTGACCGGCTGCATGTCATTTGTTGACACTTTAATTACAGGTTTATACACCGGTGACTGTTTGGTCATGCAACTTGAGAACAAGCACAGCTATAATAGACATTAAATAAAACTTGCTCTCCCAGGTGTATGTAATGAGGTCAGCTGAGCACAACATCAAAGCACATTAAATCCATATTCCAGTGCACTGAAGCATGGTTGGGGCTGCAAAATATAATCTTAAGAAAACACACCTGGTGAGTCATTTTCTACAGCTAGTGACAATGAAGCTGACAGTTGCGGGATTTATTGCGAGCTCAGTAAAATGAAAAGTTTCTGCTTTCTCACTTTTAGCTGTTTGAGCTTACACAGACAGTGATTATAACATAAAGTAGTTCCAGTAACAGTTTGTCTTCTAACAAAGAGATACAGTCTTCTGTGAACAGATGGCAGCATCCCAGGCGATACACTGCAGAAGTACTGCAGCTTGTGTGCAACCTGTTTAGTGGTGCCTCTCCAAGGAGACAAATGAGCATGTGTCATGTAAAATTCTTCATGTTGTGTCGCACACTTATTAGGTTTACTGTGTAGCACAGCTTACCCATTTCAAGTTTTTAAATACAACATGTTGGTATTTCTGATTTATAGCCACAGATATTTGGTGATTCCATGTAAACTGAACAAATGCCTGTCATCCCATATTGGGGTTTTTTGTAATAAGGAGTATTTTCAAGCCTTTCCTGAGCAGTTTTTGTTTTGTTCAAATAGCTGGAAGGAATATGGAGTTTTTAAATAGGTGCAAGTTCAACATAAAATTTAGAGAGTTTAAATTTGCTTAAAAACAAACAAACAAACAAACAAACACCAACACACAACGTCATTTTGATATTCCCCCCAAAAATGGAATAATAAATGGTCATGCTGGGGATTATCTTAAAATGATATGGAATTCTTGTTTATAAAATGGACAGATATAACATGCAAATGTGTAGATTTCTAGCAAAAAGGAACCAAGACTCATTAACTTTACTGTACAAGGATGAATCATACTTATAAGGTACTGTAAAAAGTAAAACTGGCTAGATGCACCTGTTCTATTTTGTTCATGATGACTAAGAATATAATGTGTACAAGAAAGGCATTGCTTCTGATATAGTTCAGCATTAATCGTGGCTAAATACTTCAACTGTCAAGTACTTTAAGTTAAATAAAGGAATACAACAAGCTCCCTCTGCGGCGAGTCTTTCGCTATAATTTCTCTCCCCACTGTCTTGGACTTTAAGTGGCTATCGTGTTGCTTGCTTTGCTCTGATCTGCTCTGGGTGAGCTCAGTGCAGTAGTACATGATATAGTTCCACCTGCAGCTGCAGTCTCAGGTTGCAGTGACCCTTCAGTTTGCAGGAGATTTATGGAGCAGAACAAAGGCGATGGTTTTAATATGCAAGTTCTGAAGTCTGACCGGCAGCTGAATGATGCTGACAACTTCCAGTTGGGAAACGTGACAGGCAGGGCTTGGGTTAGGTGGTTTTAAAATAACAGCGATTAATCTAGCAACAAATGGCATTCTCCTTCCAGCCTCTCTAGAATACATCTGTGTCTTTTTCATAAGTTTATATTGTCAAGTGTTTTCTAGTTTTGATGCAGCAGTTTACTATTCAAAGATGACTTTCTCCTGTAGGAGACAATGTCATTTTCATTTGATATATCTGGGTCAGCGAGTTTAATCCAAGTTGTATAAACACAGTCATTCATACACAAATAAATCTTCTAAGTTTATTTATTTATTTGTTGTAATGTGTCTATACAGATGACTCCTTATTTAAAATCATAATCAACATACAATTTTTAAATCTCTCAAATATCAGTGTCAACATCTACCTTCAAAATCAGCTAAAGCAGTCTGTCAACCTCGCTCTATTGTACGGAGCTTTAATTGGTATATTTGTGGAGGACAATAGCCTGAACCAGCTTGTGTTTAAGCTGTCAACCATAGAGCTGTCTTTTATCTGTAAAAGCCACATTCTGTATTTCTTGCCGTTCTTCATTTCATGACTTTCTACAGATTTCTGGACTGAACTTAAACACAAAGAAACCCTTAATAATAAACATTCAAGAAAACAAAAAAAAAATCCTTGGATCCCCAAACAGTGCATGGTTTTGGCAGTTTTTTAAGAAACTTTGAAATGCTGTAATCAACTTGTCTTGCAGTTGTCAACTAAAACTACCGAGTATAGCCGACGACTTCTTGGCTGACATTCCAGCAACTTGAGTGAGTTCAGATAAGTTGTTAATCATGTTGCCTGCAGTTTGATTGCAGGGTCGGTGCTGCATGTCAGGACCGTACAGTGTAACTGTTCCCACATCTGTTTAGCAGATCAGGGAGTTTGTGTGTGTGTGTGTGTGTGTGTGTGTGTGCACGCGTTGACCAAAAGAAAAGCCTGTCCATCCTCATTTGGGAAACCAACAGTGGCCGAGTGGTGTTAAAAATGTCTTTTTCCTGCAGGTTGTAAACACAACATCAAGAGTTCAGACAATACAAACAAGAAAGACTTCCTGATCGTGCTGTGACAGCGAACATTTGCACATAGAAAAGCTGCTTGAACTAATTTTTGGACATGTTTTCCCAGTAAATTAAACATTTGGTGATAAGTGTGTCTGTGCATGTGAGTGTGCTTTGTTTTTCTTCCCCCATTCACACAAAGGCTGCACTCTGTTGCAATAATATTTTCAGATTTCTGAGGAAATACGTTGTTTAAAAGGATTCAAAGATTTGAAATATACAAAGAATAAATATTTGGTTATAGTTACTGTGTTTGTTGGATATGCAGAGGAGAGTTGTCCAAATGCAGAGCAGATCCAGGACTGAATAATGAGAAAACATGTAATGGTGCCCAAACTAAATAAATTCTGAGGATAATGTGATTTGTAGGGTGTGGTTTCTCTTTCAATTTTTGGTAATTAGTAAAGCTATAAAACTTGAATGATAAAAAAGGCATGAAAAGGTGATAAAACCTGTACTTGGTGTTTTGTTGACTGGAATAAAAGAACTGCATGCATCTGAGATATTTCTTAGATAATCCTTCCAGTGACCTTCAGTCTTTTCACATCTATTTTGAAAGCAAAGGCTTATCAAATACTGCCAATTATTGTGACATTCACATCATTAATAAGTGCTCTTTGATAGCTTACAAAATAAACAGCACGCTATATATAATTCAACGGTCCTATCAAAGATGTTTTTTATGCCCCGCATGATTTATGTCCGTCTTTCTCAACAAACAATCACAGAGCATTGAGCCATGGTTCATTGCAGGGTTTTTTTAAGCTCCCTTTGGAGAGATGTAATATTCCTAAAAACAGCAAGCAATTATTCCTGTGCTGTAAAAGTTTATAGTCTAACACATCCTTAATCACAGCGACAAGCAGTGCAGCTCGTAAAAACACAGTGTGCCCTCCTGTGCATAAAAAGAGCTGTTTTATATCAACATCTACAATAAACAGACTTATGATCACACTTTCACAATATTTATCAACGCTCTGATTTAAAACCCGGACCATTCGTCTGTGATATGCCTCAAAGCTGAAACAAATTACGGCCAGACGCAGGCGTGTATCAGCTAATGCAGACATGAGGGCATTAGGGTATCGTTCACACAGTTACTGCTGGTCTCTGAGCAGCAAGAGCCTCCCGCTGTTGAGAAAATGACTCTTCCCCCATTTGTGTAGCCACATAACCACATCTTTCTAAAACACTACCGTATCAAATGATCCATCATCCCTTTATCTTCCAAGTGAGGAAATGGCTACCTCTGTGGAGAACACTGAATTGTTCTGTAGTTACCTGTTTGCTCTCCAGCAGCTTTCGCGTTCTTGCTGGGTTTCCTGTTATTTCGCATCTCTCGGATGATCCACTGAGCACAGAGACTGCTCACTCACACTAATTAGGTTTTTCATTATATCCATTTACACATACGGATTACACTGATCAGCAAGCATTTTGCTTTTGGGATTTTTACCTTACCACAAAAAATGTCACTTGCTGACGGCAAATCTGAAACCTGTTTTCGTCTAGCAGGTCAAATTTTTTTAGTTATCATGGCCAAAGTACTGGACAAATAGGATGATTGGACAGAAAGAGAGATGCATGTCAAGTAAAATGTCCGGCCTGAAGCTTGAGTTATGCAGCAATGATCAGAAACACAGCAGAAAGTCCACTTTGGATGGCTCAAAAAACAAAGTGAAGGTTTTGGAGTGACCTAGTCAAAGTTCGAACTTAACTCCTGTTAACGTTAAATAGGTTATTTAGTCTTTAAAATGCTGCGATGTGGCTGAATAAAAATAATTCTGCAAAGAAGAGCAGCCCAAAATTCCTTGACAGAAATGTGAAAGACTAACTGTCAGTCACTGGACATTCTTGACTGCAGTACTTGTTGCCAAGGGGTTGCACAACCAGTTATTAGGCTTAGGGGGAAATACTTTTTAGCACAGGTGGGTTGGGATAACTTTTTTTTAAAATCTTTAATAAATGAAATAACAATTTTTAAAAAACTGCATTTTGTATATTAACATGTTTTGGATGGTCTGAACCACATAAGTGTGACAAATATGCAAACAAACTAAGAAATCAAGAGGGGCGCAAGTGCTTCACAGTACAGTATAACACACGAATCCCAGTTATTACCACATGATCCTGATACCAAATCTATTTTCAGACATGATGCATGAAACCAAAGCTGCAATAAAGAAATGGTGTTGTTTATTCAAACCCACATCATTAGCCAAGTATTAAGTAAACCTAAGAAAAAGGAACGCAGTTAAAGGTTACAGGCCTGCAAAAATGACGCACCTTCTTAAACATAAAAAAGAAAAAACAGATTTAATTTGTGCTCCTTCTGGATGATGATGTGTATTAATATAGGCACTTTGTATTTAACATACCTTGAAGCACCTGAATCACTGGAGGCTCTAGCCTAATTTTTTGACAAAATAAATCTTTCATCTTTCTAAATTATAGATGAGCTGTGCAGAGTGATGATGTGGATGTGTGCTGGGCAGCGTTGATTGAAGGACATCACAGATCAGCTAGTTACTCCACTCTCTGGTGCACAACTCTCCCCACTGTGCAATTATGCACCATTTCAGGTTTGGATGAGTCTCTGTCTGAAATTAGCAGGCTTAGGCTATAATGACAAAGTTCTGTTGTAAATGAGCAGGAAAATACCTGAGGCAACAATGGAAAGCTAATTTATCACTTCTTGCCCATTGCCCACAGAGTGCACCTCTAAGCAATGACATATGTCATTTTGTCCCCAGTGCCAAATGATTTCACCTCTTGTCATCATGGGTGCTTGTTTGGAAGCTGCAAACAGATTCTACAAGTGCAGCACATGTTGAATGTTGAGTAGTCAAAGTGTTTACCTAGAAACTGCTAACTGCAATTTGCAAACAACCTGCTATTTTGATGTTGTTTTGGTCTTAAAGTGGTGCTTAGAAATCTGAAAAGGCATTTCTCCATCCTGTTTTTCTGTGTGCAGTTACAGACAGAATCAGTCGGTAATGCTGTGGAAATGACTGCTTTGATTTGACAAGCATGTTGAAAGAAAGAAAGATTGAATGTTCAAAACAGGGATGATGATTAAAGATGATGGCGATAGCGATGATGATGATGATAATAATAGTGAAGGTGATGATGAGAGTAATTACAGACTGTGGTGGCGGATGAGAAGAAAAGCAACTGTTGACATTTCAGAGTGAGCTGTCAGCAAAATTGAGTAAAGCTGATTTGATGCCCGTGGACAAGCCCTCAGCAGGAGGATCCAAACTGAAAGCCCCAGTGTTGCCGCCTCTCACAGAAAAAACGGGGGCAAGAAGAAAGGGACAATGACTGAGATGAAAAGAGTGGATTGAAGGAGAGAGCACAAAGCCTAAGAGTTTGAAGAAGAGATAAAAAAAATGGCGATAAAAAGAAAAACACAGGCCGGCTAAGAAACAGAGCCACTCAGCCGAACACCACTGTGAAAACCGCTGCTCGGCCAAAATCCGCCCTTTTGATCCTATTCCACATATATCATCCGTCTATGAAACTACACTCGCCGGGCATCCAAACCTCCACCACCACCACCACCACCACCACCATCATCCTCCCTTGAGACAACTTTTCCAAATCCCTGGATGCTGGGGTGAAGGATTGTACACCCCCTCTGAGCTGTGATTATTTAGCGGGGGCTCTGCCATATCAAACCCTGGCCAGCTAAACATTCCAAGAGGAAGAAGCAGAGCGGGGAAAAGAAAGAGATCTGCACCACCACCCACCTGTGCAGGGCAGAGATAGGAACAAACCAAATGGCACCCCACTGGATACTGCAATCTGCAAGTGGTCACCCCTCAAAGACACCATCACAAGGTTTTCATTTTTCCATAAACTGCAGCGCCGCAACCCCCCTAACTGAGATCAGGTCGTTTATTCTGCTTCTGCAGCCTGCTCTAATCTCTCGGACAGGGTGGCCGCACGCTGTATAGGGACCATATGAGCTGCTTGAAGGAGAGCGTTTTTCATGCCCTTTGTATGTCGAGGTTGATGAGGTCAACCAAGGTCCCGAGGACTGCAAGATGAGGAGTTTTCACAGAATTGGTTTGGAAGTGTGGAGCTGCTTTTAAGTTCACCTCTTATCACTCATGTCTGTACACTGTAACACACTTAAAGACATAAAACTCAGAGGAAGGAACATTTTTCTTTACCCACATATTTGATAGATGTTTTCAAAACTACTTTCTTTCACCAGAATAGCTTCTTTCAGTCTGAATTGGAACTCTTGTAGTGTAACAATATTGTTTGGATAAAATACTGTTTTGGTTCAAATAAACAGTGCAAGTTCAGTTTAAATAAGACGGTGTTGTTTCATCCTCATAAACTTGGAGAGATTGCCAGTTTAATCCACAGAATGTGTATGAGAGGTGAACATAGCCACCATAGTGTGGCCCATTGGTTAGTCACGTTGTGAAGCCTTAAGCTGAGCATTTGCACTGTCATCATGACATTTTGATGTCACGAGTGAACGTCAGCTCTGCAGAAGACACTTTTCCCTGATACAAGACCTGCCCTAAAACAAACCCTTATTTCTAAAATTGTTTTTAAATCTAATTCTGTCTATTATTCACCTTAAACTAATGACTGAGACTATAGTTCTGATAGTTATCTATCAGCAAATTGTTTACCGAGGGCAGAAAGCAAGTAAGCCAAGGTATCCTGGACTTCATTGTGCAATCAAAGGATTGACCCCACGATGGCCATTAGCGCAGCTCATCTGCAGTGTGTCTCTTTGCGAGTCAGTTCAACTGGGTAGCGAGTAATTATATTCTCGTTAAATTACTGTAAAAAACAAAAAAACAAGGGAAAAGTTGATGAGTGCTTATGTCCTGCAGGTAAATCACCATCCTGCACACAGTCCCAAAAATCTTGGTCATGCTGCGGTCTCCAACCACTGTTTTTCCCAGTGTGACTGGGGAATAAGGTATTCTTTAGTTCCCATTGTAATAACAGCTCATTAGAGATAGTAGAACTATTAAGTATGAAGCCAGGAGACATTTTAAACCTAATACCACTTTAACTTCAATTGTTCACCTGACATCTGTTCATCTGTTCATCAAAGTAAATTTTACCATGATTCATCACCATGTGAATAAGGTTATAGTAGTAAGCTCACACGATGGTACATTCTGTATTACTTTCTATTCATGCTGACAGTTGGAAATAAATTCCCCGGTGCCTTAGCAGTGGGCAAGCACAGAAGAAGTAGCAGATGGAAAGTGCTTTGTTAACCAAGCAAAATAGCAGAAACCCTGGAAACACTACTCACGCTCAATTTAAATCTAATGAATGACACCTCATGACCTAACAAAATAATGCAGAACATGCCGTATCCAACATTACCTCCTGTGGCTCACAGCAAATTAGATCCACTAACACATCAAGTTGGTAGACCAAGCGAAGATTAGGGTTTGTTTGGTTTTAACATTAAGCATCAAGTTTGTAATACTTGAGAAAATAAAAATGAGAATTGTGTTATTTCAATATGCAGTTTAAACATCTTCTCAGCATCAACAACATAATTATATCCTAGCTGTGTGCAATTTGCTGCTGCTGTAAATATTTTCAAACTGCTCATAGGGGATCACAGGATTGTTATGGCTTCCTCTCTAATATCGTGGGGTCTTTACCTTGTGATAATAACGTGCCTTGAGATGCCTCAATATGAAATGGCCCCTGTGGATTGAATAAACATAAGAATGTACGATACTGTGCAAAAGTCTTGAGCCACTCCTCATTTCTTTATATTACTTTACGTACACCCAAAAAAAAAAAAAAAAAATTCTAGTACTGTTTAAGTGGTTTAAGGTTTTCCAGGACGCTTGCTGCTCTTCTACCTATTTTTTAGTTCACTTTTTGTATATTTCCATTTTCGAGACGGTTTCTTCTTTGCTTGCTTTGTGAGCTACTTAACACTGACCTATGAATCATTCAAACATAAAATAAATTCACCTAACTCAAGAAATGAACCAGTGTTGTCTTTATATAGAAGCAATTTTAATTTGCATTTTTAGGTTAATAACTCACAAAAACCATCTGAAATTGAACAAGTGGAGGACAAAAGAAAAGGCAGGCCTAACAATCTACGAGGGATAGGTCAAGTAAGGTCTCCTATTGGTTTAGAAATACAAACAACCATTTATTTTTGTAGACGCTGTGGCAGCATTCTCCACGACACTGCGCGTCCACATGTCGCTCGTCAAACTGTCGCTCTCCTGCAAAACTTTGGTTGGAACTATATCCCCGACCCACCCTACAGTCGGACTCCGCACCCACTGACTACCACCTGTTCCCAAAGTTAAAAGAACATTTGTCTGGAAGGCGATTCTGCGGCGGCGCGGGTATGACATGGGCATTGTAAAACTGCCACAGCATCTACAAAAATGCATCGACAAAAACAGCGATTATGTAGGAAAATAAGTCCTCGAGCTTTAAAATGATGTGAATATTATGGAAAATAAACGGTTGTTTGTGTTAGTGTAGAGGCAGAGAAATCTCATCCATCTGAAGGTTCAAATGTTATTATCTGACAAAGTGAAATTATCTCAACTTATTCACAGAGTTTTTCATGTGTTAATGAAAGGCTGAAAGGAAAATTAACTTGCTTGGAAACTATGAGCTCAACAGTGTTATAAGCATCATTAGCAAAGGGCTGTCATTTTTTAACTGTTTTTCACACCTGTTAGCATGACTGGAAGTTTATAAAAAGCTGAAAACATAAAATTTAGAGTAAAGCATTATCTGTAAATCATCTTATGCCTCACCAGGCATCACACCAATACTTACAGATTTTTCCCCAGACTTTATTCTGTCACATCTCATCAAATCAAAGCAACTGTGAGACTTTTGCATCTCACAGTTGTCTGCAAATCTCTTGAAAGAATAATCAGTTCTGACACTGACAGCCAAAAAAAAAAGCTACCAAAAAGGCCTGGCAGCATTTCCGTCTGATATATCAGCGACACATTGGCAGAAGTGGATAAACGTTGATTCAACCACCGATCACCGGCAGTTATCTCATTCCTGCCTGTCATTCCTGTTGTTCAAGACAGGCCACTCTGCAGTAACAGCCTGTGTTTAACCTCATCGGACGATCGAATTCTTCTCATTCACAGCACTTGAAGTGGCCTCCTGGTGCCCAGAGGGATCAATACAAGAAGCATTACATCTAATCAAACACTGATTACTTTCTCAGCGTTGACTGCAATTGGCTGGCATGTCACTTGTTATTGTAAAGTGTGTTTAGCTTCTATAGATTCAAATGATCAAACAACAGAAGCTGGTATTTTTGTCTCAGAAGGATCAGTCACTTTCACCGAGACAAATTACATGCAAGGTCAGAACCCAGAGCTACTTGTTCGTTAAAATTAACAAGATTAGTGCTGGGTTTTTGTCAGCTGCTTGTTCGGATAGTTTAAATCTTGTTCCACCGCTGTACATTAATGTGCAGTCCTAGCTGAAGCAATTAATTAACAGTGGGGAATTTGTCACTTTCACAGTGTGACATAAAAGCTAGGATTTTTTTTTAATGTATCAGCTAAACAACCATCTCATCATCAAGGCTGCAGATTTTTGCAGCCTGTCTTTAAAGAAGTCACACCATAGAGATCAAGAGTGCAACCTTGCTAACATATTCATATGGTGTTTCATGTTTCATGAGCATTCTCTCTTTGAACATGCTGTGTACCAGTGACAGTCTTAAAATCATGGATTCAGACAGCCAGGCTTTCATACATAAGAAAGTAATTCCATCAACTTGAAGGTAGGGCTAACTTGCCAGGACCAGCAACACATTACTAGTTGTTTCATACGCTCAATTGAAACACAAGTGCCAGTTATTAACGGCCATTGATATTCAGTGGGAGCTGTTTGTGTCACGGCTGCCGTGGCGAGCCGTGTGGTGTTGGAGGAAAGGACCCAAAATGCAGGCAAGCGACGGATGATATGAGTGAGAGTTTATTTACAGAGTGGCAGAGTGACAAAAACGGGCAATGAAGCACGAGCAGTTACTGAAGAAAACCTAAACTGGGAAAAACTAAAGAGCAAACCTGAAATCATCACGAAACGGAGTGAGGGGCAGACGCAGACTAAGGAACAGGATACCAAGAAACACAGGGTAACACAGAGGATGAACACAGTGACAACAAACACAGACCTTCAAAATAAAACAACACGAACAGGGCACAAGGGGAGGACACAGAATACCAACATCAGAATAAACTAGAACAGAAGACAATAATCATATAAAACACAAAACGCTGGGTCAACAGCCCAGCACCATGACAGTTTGGCTATTATTCAAAGACTGACCCAAACCCGCTCTCAAATAATACCACCTTTACCTGGCAGAGTTTTCACTTGTCATTCTTCCACACAACTTTTTGTTTGGCTTTGCCCATTTCTCTTGTTTTTTAGCCTCTTGTATCATCGTCTTTCACATATTTTCTCATTCTGAAATCTAGAAGTTAGTAGCATGTTTTTGTGTTGTTTTACTTTTTATTTCTGTTTATCTTTTTCTTTTTTAATTGCGGGTGGCTTGTCTTTTTTGGCCGGCGGTCATAGGTCCCTTCCAATAATATGATGCGAGCCTGGAATAAAATATGTCCATGGACTGGAAAACTTTATTAAAGAAGGCACAACACAGCACAACCACCAACACCGACTAAAAGAAATGGCTTCCTTTTATACTCTACCTATTCAGGTGAGCATCCGGACTAGCCAAAGTATGCGGTTAACTAATCAAAATGAAAACATAACCCTCCACACAAACAAACATACAATAACATTAGAACCCATAACAAAAATATACATATTTCCAACAACCTCTTCCTTGGGGGGCTCAACCCGGGGGTTGCGGTCATGGCCTATTAAGGGCTCTGTTGGCTCTTAGGTGACAGTTTCCTCGTGGCTGCGTGCAGCGGGGCTAGGGGAGGGTCTGTGCTGACGGACGTGGGTTACTGACCTGGTAGCCTGGGTGCCCCTGGGTGGGTCCGGGACGGGCGTGGGGTTCTGGGGGTGCTCCGTCTCTGGGCTGGGGCCCTAGCTGGGCCTTGGGGGCTTGGGTCCTGGTTGGTGTGTTGCTGGGGTTGTGGGCGGGTGGAGTGTATGGGGGCCCAGCGCAGGGTGCCGCCAGTGCATCGAGCCACCTGGGGGGCTCTTCAACTGGTGAGGGGAGGCTGTTACATCTTGTAGGAGCTCTCTCTGCAGGAGGGGGAGATACAGGAGAGGTGGAGGAAGATCTCAGCCTGGGCATCTATTGTCTTGTGTAGTCTGGAAGATGAGTGGATGATGGGGTAGGTGCAGTTTTCTCTGTGGTGGGGTTGGGTGGGCTGTCCCGGGCTCTGTGGGGCCGGGCGGCGCTGCTGTTCTGGGCCCCGGTCCGGATGGGCCTGGGCCCCCTTTCCCTGGTAGGTTGCAGAGTATGGGGGTGCCTACTGGGGTCAGCGGGGGAGCTGGCCCCAGGGAGAGGCCACTTGCCCCTCCCTTCCTTCCCTCCACATCTCCAGCTGCCTCCCTCTTCCCGCTCCACCACAATCATCCACACATGCAGGGCCTTGGGGTAAAGGTGTGTCACCAGGGTGCAGGGGAGGCACCCCTCTGTCCCCTTCTGGCTGCCTGTGCCTCAATTCTATCTCACAACTTAGACATTCACATTACTCACACTCTCATAACACATACATATAGGACCATGGGGGTGGGCACGCTACACGGACTCCAAAAGACCATCAGGGTGTACACCTCACCCCTGCCGTCGTTGCCCACCTCTCAATTTTAAATACATGTAGACATGCCCCTCTGTTGGTCTTCCTTGGTCTCTTGTGTTCTGGGGGCCTCTGGATGTCTGGAGTCTTGATCTCCTCCATACCTGCTTCATGCCCTGGAGGACGGGGCTGTGGACCCCCCACACCCTCTAGCAGATCATTACATGAAGGAACCTACCTTTTAAAAACAAGCGCGTCCATGCTCACAGGTGTACACACGGGTGATACACCTGGAGACAAAGACTATCACAACGTTTCCCAACCAGAAGCCGTGGGTGGATAAAACCATCCGCGACGCTCTGAGATCCCGCACCGCTGCCTACAACACGGGACTCACGACGGGGGACATGGACCCGTACAAAGCCGCGTCATATAACGTGCGGAGGGCGGTGAAAGAGGCGAAGCAGCGCTATGGGAGGAAACTAGAGTCACAACTCCAACAGAGTGACTCTAGGAGCCTGTGGCGGGGACTAAGGACAATAACGGACTATAAAGCACCAACAACCGGTATGACGAACGCGGCCGTGACTCTGGCAGACGAGCTGAACACTTTCTATGCTCGCTTCGAGGCTGCAGCTAAGGTCTCCAACAATGCTAGTGTTAGCGGCGCTAACGGCTGCAGACAGGAAGATACTGCCAGCACCGGAAACGTGCTCGTCATCTCCGAGCATGAAGTAAGGAGAGCCTTCAAGAGAGTGAACACCAGGAAAGCAGCAGGACCAGACGGCATCCCAGGTCGTATCCTAAGAGACTGCGCATACCAGCTAGCTCCTGTGTTCACTGAGATATTCAACATCTCTCTATCTCAGTCGGTGATCCCCACATGCTTCAAAGAGTCCATCATTGTTCCTGTCCCGAAGAAACCCCACCCTGCTTCTCTCAATGACTATCGCCCTGTAGCCCTCACCTCAGTAGTGATGAAGTGCTTTGAACGCCTGGTCAGAGACTTCATCATTTCTTCACTACCAGACACACCGGACCCACTACAGTTCGCTTACCGTCCAAATCGTTCCACAGACGATGCCATCTCTCATCTCCTCCACACATCACTCACTCACTTGGACACTAGAAGGGGGAATTATGTTAAAATGCTCTTCATAGACTACAGCTCTGCATTTAACACCATAATTCCCTCCACACTCACCACCAAGCTGGAGCATCTGGGACTCAGCTCATCTATGTGTCAGTGGATCTCCAACTTCCTAACTGGCAGACCACAGGCAGTAAGGATGGGCGGACATGTCTCAGCCTCCACCACTCTCAGCACTGGAGCCCTCCAGGGGTGTGTTCTGAGCCCCCTGCTGTACTCTTTGTACACATATGACTGTGTGGCCACTACCAGCTCCACCACCATCATCAAGTTTGCTGACGACACCGTCGTGGTGGGCCTGATCTCTGATAACAACGAGACGGCCTACCTGAAGGAGATTAGGAATCTGGAGAACTGGTGCCAGAGGAACAACCTCCTTCTAAACGTCAGTAAGACAAAGGAGCTGATAGTGGACTTCAGCACTAAGCAGGAGAGGAACTACCAGACCCCCGTCATCAACGAGTGCCCAGTGGAGAGAGTGGACAGCTTCAAATACCTCGGAGTTCACATCACGCAGGACCTGTCATGGTCCTGTCACATCAACACCGTGGTGAAAAAGGCCCGACAGCGTCTCTACCACCTCAGACGCTTGAGAGACTTCCAACTGCCCTCCAAGGTGCTCAGGAACTTTTACTCGTGCACCATAGAGAGCATCCTGGCGGGAAACATCTTAACCTGGTTCGGGAACAGCACCATGCAGGACAGACGAGCTCTACAGAGGGTTGTGCGGTCAGCTGAGCGCACCATCCGCTCCGAGCTCCCTGACCTGCACTCAATCTACAGCAGGCGGTGCTGGACCAAGGCCAGGAAGATCGTGAAGGACCTCAGCCATCCCAACAACAGACTGTTCTCTCTGTTGAGGTCAGGAAAGCGATTCCGCTCCCTGAAGACCAACACAGAGAGACTGAGGAGGAGCTTCTTCCCGCAGGCGATACGGTCTCTCAATCACACCACCACACAGTACTGACCCACACATACAGTTCTTACACACACACTGGACTTTCTGGACTTTGTTTTTGCACAACACTGGTCACTATATTCTTCATTTCCGGTTAATACTTGTACAGCTGCTGTTATTGTGTATATATTTATTTATATTTAGATTTCTTCATACATTCTTATATAGTTCTATATTGTGTATTTTGTTGTACAGCACAAACTTATTCTCCCACCCTTTTTGGCAATAACCATCAAGTCACAATTTTCTGTTTCCTTTGTTTTTTCTTTACGCTTCGATTTCCTACGCTTATGACTGCGGACAAAAACATAATCGTTTGAAATAAAATTAACCTTTTTGGCTCCTACCTCAAAGCACACTGTGCGCTTTCGATCCTACGTGCTGCACAATAATGTTTAATATTTACTGTGATATTACTATAGATGATGTTGTTTATTATGTTGCTCTTTTTTTTTCTTTGCTTGTTTTCTTTTTTCTTTCTCAACAGGTGATCCAGGTGATTGATAGATGTGTTTTTTGTCTGCTTATTTAGTTGGTTTTTGTTTTTGACCTTTATCCCCGTCCCTCTTCCCCGCTGTTTTTCTTTCCCTCTTTCTTTCTCCCCTTTCTTTTCCCCAGTCAAGTCTGTCCCGTATTTAGCAAGTGAAAATAAAATAAAATAAACAATAAAAGGTGAATCAAATAGACCATTATGGCAAGGCTGGGATGGTCCATTTGGTAAAGTAAATCTGTTGGGCATCTTTCTTCACATTTAGACAATAATTCTGATGCAAAAGAGCCAAACGGGACAGGCAAAAAAAAAAGAAAGAAAAAGAACCATTTGCAACATGTACTATAAACAAGTCAAAACCATAAGCTTCAACCATTACTATCTAAATTAAAACCCTTCTTAACCATACTCCCCTAACCTGGCACACTGGTCTGCTCCAGGAGCTGCTTTAACCAGGACAGGTGAGTACTGTTACCAATTCTCTTTTTACGACAAATGATTAAATGTAAACCGCTCTAACTTCGGCTCTTTTCTGACACAGGTAGGATGGCCAGTCCCCTTGCCTCTTCACCTTTAGAAGCTGGTAATTTAATCCTACATCAAATAAACCTGATAAAGAATTCATAAGAAATAATGTGTGTTTTCTTTATTATGTTGTTTTTAATTCCCAATCAGTCAATGAATTAATAAAAATACAAACGAGGTAATGGAAGCCCTGGTCTCCATTACATGGCTATACTGTGGTTTTTATTGTATTAGCGATATTGAATGGTATGAGAGCAAGAAAAGAATACATATAGCATTCCAATACTTGCAAAATTGACATTAGATCCATAACTAAAAATATGTGCCTTGTTGTAAGATCACATTGTAATGCTTATAGAACAACAACAACAACAACAAAACATGTGAATGAAGCTGTGTGTCGAGGAATCTACATTTCTTACTGAGGAAAATAAACTGACTGACACAAAGACTTTGTGTCATGGAGCATGGAATTAGATTATAAATAAAGTGACAAAATCCAAATGTGTACACAACCAGAAACACACAAGGGAAGGGAACGCACAAGAGAAACAAAAAAACAGCAGTGTGTGTATACAAAAAAGGGGTAATCAGGAAATAGAAAATAAAAACAGGGTAACAAGGCACAGGTAAAGACAAAGACACACTAGAGACAGTAGTCACTATCAAAAATAAAATAGTTCTAACTCAATGTGGATACACATGAATGAACTGAACATAGCAAAGCTGACAAAAGGGAATGGGACAGGGAACACAGGAGGAATAAAATAAACTCAGCAAGCACAAAGAAACAGAACTGTGAAACTTTAGTTGCTATTAAAAAAGAAAAGAGGAAGACGCTCCTATCTACACAGAAGTCCAAGGAATCTTCCAGGAATTACATTATTTTCCAGAGCACTGAAGGTCAGTAGGCAGTAATACCATATGTGTTGATCTCTAATATTGAACATAACCTGCTCCAGAGCGGGTCAGGGCTAAAGCATAGTTACCATGGCAATGTTCCCCAGTTAGAAATGAGCTCCCTTCATAATACTGAAAACCCAGCGTTAACCCCCGAGTTACCGCGATAGACCCAAATCCTGTTTCATTGCACAGGTCTCTGCTCAGCTTATTCAGCAATGTTTGAAGTTACATGAAGACACTGAACACAAAGGGTCAACTCCACCTGCGACAGTTTTGTAGATATAAATATAAAAATCACACAAACATGGAAAACAAAATTGAAAAAGTGCAACATAGTGCAGTTCCTTTTTTAAAAAATTGGATTTTAGATGAATAAAATATATCTCAAACCTGCAACAGAGAGGAGTTTAAGTGAATGAGTTCCAGTAAAACACACGCAAACTCCAAATTACAGCTCTAAATTTCTACAGAAAGAAATGCAGCACAATTCCAATTAAATTTATATGATGTCCATTTGTCCTTAATGAGGTGTCACACACTGTTAGAGCCTGTGGTCCAACCAGTTAAATGTTTCACAGACACACTGAATTCATCATACATGCATGCATCATGCAGCATTACATCAAGCTGTCTTCACAATGAGCCATGAAGCAGCCAGACACCCCCAGGAGTCTGGCTAGTGATTACTGGAGCAGCTGAGGTGTATGAGTCTGCAGGGTTTGTCTCCTAAAATACATCTGACCAAAAGTGAGGGACACTTCTTGAGGAAAGTTCGCTTCTTTTACACAGGAAACAAATCTTTAGTATTTTGTTGTAGTTGGAAAAAATATTCACTACAGCCAAAGAGAAATATGTGCAGAAACTGATCAGGAAGGCCGTCTGTTCTGGAGACATTTTTAGCTTCACTGTGGCAAAGCTCACTAGAGGAAGTTACTAGAGTTAAGTTTCATAAAGTTCAAAGTTCTGATGTTCTTCCTCTTTTATTTGCCTGACTTCATAACTTACCAGCAGATCTGGGGTTTGAATCACTGGTTAGGGTAAACTGGCTGACATCTTGGGTTTTATGAATTTCAGTTATCGAGTATTGTTTCCTTATACTCTCTATTTAAATCTATATTTACATATTTCAATGAATTGCTGCACATATTCTGCATTTTCTTGGCAAAATATAAACAAATGAGAAGCATTTGAAGACTTTTTTACAGTACTGCACATGACTAGATGAAAGTCAGACACTGAAGTTGTGTGTTACATTTCTACACAACTTCAGCTAACATAAACCAGCAGATCAGTGATGATGTATCTCATCTAGCACATGAGACATCACAATTCACAGGTTACGGTAATGTGTGAAGTACAGAAAGAAGGTGATACATTTTATTTTCATGCCTGCACAAACTACTGAGAATTAAAATACATTGAAAAGTCAAGGACACTTGCAAACTTGACTGTTTTAGAACGGGTAGAGATCCTTGTGAAAATGGAAAAGTGCTAGTGAAACATGAAGCAACAACTTTGTCCTTGAGCACAAATTGAGTTAACACCCATCAGGTCAGCGGTCCCCAACCCCCGGGCCATGGACAGGTACCAGTCCATTTTGTACCGGCCCGCGAGAGTTGAGGCTCGGGTGTGAAATTTATGGTTTTCAGGGTTTTTATCATTAACTCAATATCCCTGTGTCTTTTCCAATGTTGTAGTTGTGCGTCTTATTTTGAAAGAAATATTTACGCGTTACCATAGCGACCAGAGAGCATTAAGGGGCAGAGAGGAGGACGTCACTCTCAATGTTGTTGGCGCATTTCAGGAGGACGCTGCTAATAAAGTTACCCAATTACACAGTGAATGCGTGTTTATTATTTGATTTACAAAATACCACCGTTTTTGTCTTGGTCGTATCATTTTATTTTGTTGTATTTATCCGTGACACCTTAAAGGCCAGTTCGTGAAAATATTGTTTGACATTAAACCGTAAAAAAGGTTGGGGACCGCTGCATTAGGTGAAAACTGTTTCACAAAAACGTCTGACCAATAATGGAGGAGGATTGTAGAGGGACAGCCAGATGGATAGGGTGCTCAATGTCATCGCGTAATCTCACTGGTCCTTCAGCCGGCTATGCTAAACATAAAAATACTACACAGACCAAAAAGCAGGTCTCAGAAACAGAAGAAAATAAACTAAAAGGAGGTTTCTTCCTGTTGAAAGTCAGTTTTTCCTTCCCACTGTCACCAAAGCCCTCGCTCATAGTGGGTCCTATGATTGTTGGGCTTTTCCCTGTTTTCTTTGTCTTTTTGTAGAGTCTTTACCTTACAACATAAAGCACCTTGAGGCAACTGTTGCGATTTGATTTGTCACTATATAAATAAAATTGAATTGAACTGAAAATTGGTTTTATTAAACTAAAAAAAATTATACAGCATATTATGAGTAACAAGACAAGGAAATAAAATCACCCCTTTGACTCAACAGAGAAAACATATCGCAAGAGAGAAGCTGAAGCAGATAATTAGACAGGGGGAGTAGAACTGATTGCAAAGCACAAGAGGCAAGGGGTCATTAAAATAAAACAGGAAACTGACCTGAACTGAGACACATGAACACAGAGACGAGACTAGGACACGAAAGGGAGCTAACATAATCAAACAAGGATTCCACGAACTAGAAATACAGATAATAAAGCTCAGAGGCGCTAGCAATATAAAACATAAACAGAAGACTGTGGAACTCAAACACAAAACTCATCTTACACTAAAAAAACCCAAAAGACCTACATAGAACAACAACACAGAACTATATTGCAAAGACAATCAAAAACATCCCCCAAAACATCCCAGTTTAACATAGTTAGACCATATATTCAGTCTCCATGCCAAAACCATCCACCACACTGAGACACACACATTATGAAACAGCAGACCTCAACTGCGAGAAGTCGTGAGCACACCCTGAACTGTTATTCCAGACATCACATCTTTGACCATGGGTGTTTGATCTGGCATGTTAGGTTAAAGCTATGACATTTTGGCAGTGGGAGCAATTTCTGTACATGATGCCATCTCAACCTGTCACCTCAATGGTGCAGAAACACTTTCACAAAAAGATTATGTTCTGCTTCCACTGTATTAACTACATAATGATTTGAGTTCATGCATCTTCAAATGGATTGTGCTTGCACACTTCAAGTGAATTTGAGAGTTTATTTTTTGTTTTTTAATGATTAAAACTTGCTTGTTAGTACAAGATGTCACTGTTTTAAAAAGAACTATGTCAAGGAGAAGTAAACAAGCTGTTCTGAATGAACCTTGAGAGAATTCAGTAAAGCCAACACAGTCATAAAAATTGCTCTACGCAGTGAAAGTTTGCTCAAAGCTTTCAAATTTATTGTGGTTTCTCGTCACCTGCATGTCAGCCTTTCACAGTAACCTTTTCATCACTTTTCTGCAAATATTTACTTTTCAACTTAATCTTTGCGATAAACTCCTGGTACCATGTACTGCTGATTTTGGCAGTATAAGACAAATTGTTCTTTCTGTGCCAGACTGAGGAAAATATAAGGAAGCAACTGTTTCCTGACATGCTTGAATCTCAATGTAAAAACTTGGGAGCATGGATTGTCTGGTGCACCTCCCTAACCCCCGACAACAGTCAGTGTTTGTACCAACTGAGGTCACATTGTTCAATAGTCATTGTCATGGGTTTGATTAAAAACAGATGAGATTGACTGTGCAGAAAGGTGTGTCGGGTATTTGCTTTCTACAGTTAAACTGGCATAATTAAATAATTATAAATAATAATTAAAAGTAAGAATGTATTTAAGCATGAGCTTTTTCAACTTGTGTTTATTTGCATATAAAATGTACATATTTCAGTGCCCTCAATGGCTTTACTTTTACATTCCAGTCACTACTGTGTAATTTCATTTGTGTTTTTATGCATGACAAGTCAAAACAAACTAGTAAAATTATAATACACACATTGTCTGCCTTTCCTCATCTTCCACTGCATCTGTGCCTCCGTTCAATCTCTTATTCTTCAAATATTTCATCTAGATTTCTCAAAAAAGATCCCATTCCCAAGGCTTGGAAATGTTTGAGAATGCACAACAAAAATGGCAGCTCTAGCCTTCAAAGGGTGAATGTTAGATTAGGTCATTTCCGGTAATTTCGCACATTTGTAGTAGGATATCAAATGTCTCAAAAAAGGAAAAGAAATGCTGTAAATCTGTTAGAATGTGTGAAAAAAATCTGAGTCCATTCGTGATGCTTGACACATTTGTCAACCTCTTACACACTTATCTCATCAACTATATGTGAAAGGTTTTCCTGTTTTGTCACAAGTGAGAAAACAATTACAAAGAACATCAAAGGGAATTCCTGTCTGTCTTCTAATTGTGTTCATCTAAATGTAAACGGTATATAGTGCTTTACTAGTCAGTTTGAGCACTTTACACTTACTTACTAAAGTCTGTGGTTCTGGTGGATACGTTGCTCACTGCATGCAAACTTGGAAAGTAATGTGATGTCAGAAATACCCCATATTGTATGTATAAAGAGAAAATAGTGTCATTATACTGACACTTGAAGCTATGCAGGACTCAGCGGGTTTTGCAACCTGTCAGTTGCACCATCAGCACTGGTATCTAAATAGAACAGAAAATAACAGAAGTTTTTCTCCAGAACATCTCAACTCTTTTAACTGTTACAGTCATCTCCCTTTTCATCATCTGGGACCCTCTGTGCATTCACATATCGCTGAAATGCCTTACTGTACAGCAAGCATGAACTGAGCCCTGTGACAGACAGGCAACCTTTCCAGGATGGACCCAGTGGTAGCTGGTGACTGACTCTAGCCCACAAGCAACCCTAAACCGGATGGATGGATAAAGAGATAGAAGTTTATTAGCTGGATTTTACTTTATCAATGTTGCAAGCTAGGGCTGGCACAAAACAGTGATAATTATTTATCACAGAAACCCAAAGTCTAAAACATGAATTTACTGCATAGTGAAACCAAAATGACTGAAACGGACTATAAAGGTTTACCTTTCTTCTTTCTAATAGTCTCTGTTTTGTCACCTTGGCTCAATCGGACCTTAGTCTTCAACAGCCTGACCAGTAATGTTTGGCCTTCTAGGGGAGAAAATACCTGCTGTAGAGGAAATGGGGTGTGCTCCATGTTTAAACACAAAACAAATAAGAAGACAATGGCAATAAAGGAATGCAGCACAATAATTGTTTTTATCTCCATTATGTTGTTGAATATAAGCAAAGCCCTGCTGTCTTTTGATGCACAGCACCTGTTTTAATGCAAACCACTATTAAAAAAGTTTCAAGCAAAACACTACTCAATTGTTCCTGGGAACTATTCCAAGATCATCCTAGATCTGAAATCCCTGTGCATAGTTATAGCAAAATTGTGACATGCTAGCTTTACCCGGTATAGGGGATTAATCTAGCTTTTTTGGTCGCTATTATTATCTTTGGCATTAGAGGCGAGTCCTGTTTGTACTCTACCATTTTATCACCTGGGATTAAGTAATACATTCTTCTCCTGTTAAACAGTGACAGGGGAACAGCTCTGTTACGTAACCAAAGCTAAATCGGTGTAGAGCACTGAAATGGCTGGATTATACAGTGGATGTTAAGAAAACATCAATACAAGACCTGTGCTCATTAACAAAACATTTAACTCTTAGATCCTGTCTAAGAGTCAGGTATGAGCCCTGTGGTAGAAGGATGACATCACCAAGAAAGCACTCCTTAATTGAAACCACCAGCTCCTCAAGCTATCCCATTACATTGGCCAGGTTGGGGTTGCCAGGTCAGAGTATGAGAAAGCTCCCATGTGTAATTTATAGCACTCTTACCACAGATAATCCATACATATAAGCTGTGAGGTTATGAAGCTGCAGACCCCCTACCCATCTGCAGCCAATTTGGCTCTCACACAATCCATCTTAAATCACAAAGGCTCAGACCATGCTGACTAGACTATAGAAATCGTTTCATTGCAATTCCCTCTGCATACTACTTTTGGCAAATTTGAGAGAGATAGAAAAAAAAAATCAAACCTCTGGTATTAACTACCTGAACTAGCAATCCTCTTTAAAAGCCCACACCCTCTGCTTTTTCCTCCCACAGCAGTAAATTTTCAAGGAATGTGGGCCAAAGATCAGATCAATAAAAATCTGCAATTTAACAAGAACAGATGCTGGCAGTGCTACTAGGTATGTCTCGCTACATTTTAAGTAAGATCTAAATGAATATGTGCATGTGGAAGTTCTTGCAAGTGTTTCAGGGACGAGAAAAAAACGGTGGTGGGGGTGGGATGTATTGTTGTACCCAGCCTGTTATCTCAACCATCAAGCGTGTGATCCCGTCTATCTGTGAGATTATAGGAGCTTAATCACTGTGAAGATTAACCTTATCAGAAATCACATTTCTTCACACAGTTTCAATTATCAGGACAAACGCGGTGTTGGGGACGGGGAGTTGGAACAGGGCGGCACTAACGATATAAACAGAGGATTGGTCCCGGTGAATAAAGATGCCTGCTGGCTGTTTTCCAGCTGTGTTTATCTGAAAATCGTGTTTGAAAAAGAACACTGCACTGTTTAATAATTGGGGAGCCTTCATCCTATTTTCAGTATTGTGCTACTGATGCCTCAAATCAAAAGCATTATCACACGGTTACAGCGGACAAATGCTCCTGGATCTACAGGGAGAAAAATAACTGCATAACAGTCTTCTAAATTTTGTTTTGCATCTGCAGGTTTCTATACAAAAACCCTCTGCAAGAAATCACTTAAAAACACTACGTATGTTTGGGGGGGGGATCACTGCAGCTGTCACAAACACCAAGACTTCTTTGTTTTCAAGTGTATGATAATTACTAGGGGTGCAACGATACACAAAATTCACGGTTCGGTTCGATACTTTGGTGTCCCGGTTCGATATTTTTTCGATACAAAAAATGTTCATGCTTTTTTAATTTGTCATTTGTTAAAATTATAAATATATATTTTAACTCAAAAGTACAGTTTTTAAATTTAATGTTGCTGAAACAACAAAGTAATAAATAAATAAATCCCTCATCTTTGGAAAAGAGAGTTTATTACAGAGAAATGGCTCTTTCAAAATAAAAGCTATACTATACGCTTCTTCTGGGCTATATTCTCAGCAGCATATTAAACATATCAGGTCCCCATAAGGAGAATCATGTGCTAACGGCTGTCTAAATGACTCGGGTAAAGTTTGTAGCATGCGTGTTGTTTTTGTCTGCTTCCACTTGCCTTTGCACTAGGATGATGTCGGCGTAAATGTGCAGTCATATTCGTTGTGTTCCCACTAGTGCTGTCAGCGTAAATCTCGTTGAAATGACGTTAACGCCACAACACGGCAAATCTCCGTTAACGAGCTACCGCGGATCGCCCCGTGCGTGGTAGCTGGACGGCCAACACATTAACAAGCTAACAGTTCCCACCCATGTAATTGAGCATTGCGTGGCACATCCAACATACTGTTTTACTTTAGTCCATGACGCGCTTACCTTCAGGGTCATACGTCACATGAAGACCAAAATAGTTCCAAACACCAGATCTGAATGAGGGTGGGGGAGGTTCAATTTGCCATGTTGCAACGAGCTTAACTTCTGTCTGGCTAGCTTGCCCTGCGCTCAGTGAATCTGCATTCGACTACTCCGCCTAGGCTGCACTGTCGAGCGCAGATCCACTGAGCGCTCAACACAGACAGCATCGTCAGAAGAAAAGTTGATAAAATAAATTTTAAAAAAATTGTATTGTTGGATACATATGCGTACCGAACCGAAAGCACTGTATCGAACGGTTCAATATCGATACGAGTATCGTTGCACCCCTAATAATTATAGTTGTCTTTCACAATTTTACCCTTTAGTTCCAACATGGTCTCTAAAATGAGCACAAAAAACGTCCAAAAAACTCACTGAAAAGCCTTCAGCTAATTCAAAATGCTGCAGCAAGAGTCCTGACAGGGACTAGAAAGAGAGAGCAGATTTCTCCTGTTTTGGCTTCCTGTTAAATCCAGAATTGAATTCAAAATCCTGCTCCTCACATACAAGGTCTTAAATAATCAGGCCCCATCTTATCTTAATGACCTTGTAGTACCATATCACCCTATTAGAGCGCTTCGCTCTCGCTCTGCAGGCCTACTTGTTGTTCCTAGAGTATTTAAAAGTAGAATGGGAGGCAGAGCCTTCAGTTTTCAGGCCCCTCTTCTGTGGAACCAGCTTCCAGTTTGGATTCAGGAGACAGACACTATCTCTACTTTTAAGATTAGGCTTAAAACTTTCCTTTTTGCTAAAGCATATAGTTAGGGCTGGACCAGGTGACCCTGAATCCTCCCTTAGTTATGCTGCAATAGATGTAGGCTGCCGGGGATTCCCATGATGCATTGAGTTTTTCCTTTCCAGTCACCTTTCTCACTCACTATGTGTTAACAGACCTCTCTGCATTGAATCATATCTGTTATTAACCTCTGTCTCTCTTCCACAGCATGTCTTTATCCTGTCTTCCTTCTCTCACCCCAACCGGTCGCAGCAGATGGCCGCCCCTCACTGAGCCTGGTTCTGCCGGAGGTTTCTTCCTGTTAAAAGGGAGTTTTTCCTTCCCACTGTCGCCAAAGTGCTGCTCATAGGGGGTCATATGATTGTTGGGTTTTTCTCTGTATCTATGAAGCGCCTTGAGGCGACTTTTGTTGTGATTTGGCGCTATATAAATAAAATTGAATTGAATTGAATTGAATTGAATTGAAAAAAAATGCTCTTGCACCTGCAAATCTGCTTTCCAAAGAGCTATAAATAACTTACAAAGCAGAAGCATTTTCTTATCCAGATGAGGCTGCAAAGGCTTTTGTTAGTATCAGTATGTACCTTGGTTTGGAAGCCTATGTGAGCTACATTTTGGTACATTTGTATCATTTATTTTCATAAATGTGAAAAACACTGAAGTGTCAAATTAGGAGTTGTGTCACTGAAATATTCTAGAAAAAGAACCAGCCATTAAATTCAGGATTAACATAAATTAAAGACAGTATTGAGTACACACCCACCCCACAAACTAGCTCGATTCTGTTTTCCTCTGGTTTCAGTTCTTTTTATTTCTAATTTCAAAACAAAGGCCACAAATGCTAAGGTAACCTGCGCTATTCCTGTTGCTCAGTTTTATACATCTATAAACTGGATAAAAAACTACCAAGAAGTTTAAAAAGCAGCTAAAGAAGCAGGCGAATGTTATGACTTACCATTTTGCCTGTTCACCTAATATCTGCGCACTGATGTCCACTGATAAAAGCTAAGCTAAATTACCATATGAAATTGAGGCCAGCTGCAAGTCAAGGCTTTCCCACTGGTGTACACACACACACACACACACACACACACACACACACACACACACACACACACACACACACACACACACACACACTCTGATTTCAATTCATGCTGGAAGTGGGAAATAACTCCTCAGTGTCTTTCTCTGTCACCCTCCTCATCGTGATTTGTTTTATAATAGCAGGTTGATAGCACTATATCAATCAATCAACCCAACCCCTCACCGGGTCTAACACTTTCCTTAATGGAAATTCTGGTTCTTGCAGCTCCCATTAACTGTATACAATCAGGTTAATACATTCATGTAATGTAATTATATGTTGCATGGTGGTTGATGGGCTGGTCTGAGTATATCAGACACTGCTGATCTACTGGGATGTTCCCACATAACCCATCTCTAGAGTTTACAGAGAGTGTGCCCATCTTGTGATAACGGCTCTAAAATTAAGCTTTGTGACAACATTCATTGCCCTGCTTCAACTGGTTTCTTAATAATAATAATAATAATAATAAAACCTTTGGGATGTGGTGGAACAGAGAATTTATACCAAGGATGTGCAGCTGCAATCTGTAGCAAATGCGTAACATCACATCAATATTGACCTTTGAGGAATGTTTTGAACACCTTGTTCGATCTATTTCATGAAGAATTGAGGCAATTTTAAAAGAGGTCCAACCTAATATTATCAATTGACCTATAAAAAGTAGTTGGTGTAAATTTGGGACAGTATAGAAGATTATGTAATCCTGGGGCAGACTGCAGTGTACCCATCTTATGATAACACCTCGCAGATGACAGTCCAATTTTATCGTTTTTATCACTGGCCAACTACATAGTAGGAAAGCTAGATACCACATTTCTGGAAGAATGAACAGAGCAACCCCCCGGGGAAAAAAGAAAAAGAAATCCACCAACACCTCACTGCAACATCCCAACTACCCAACCTGCCTTTATATCTGACCATTTTCACTGCTGGATTTACAGCTCAGCTAAAAATGTGTGATTAACACATCTTCTATTTTACTAGAACGGCACTCAAGGGTCTCCTCCACCATGGCCCATCTCACCTGTCTCACATTATTAAAGAAAGTGACCCAGATCAGTCACAAAATCATTTTGGATCTTCCGGTCACTCTGCTCCACTTTTGCACAAAGTCCAGTAAAATCCAGCCCAGTGATTTTCAGGTAATCTTGCTGACTTACAAACAGAAAAACAAACAGTTATGATCACATACCTGCACTCAGGCAGGAGCTTAAAAATGATTCAAAGTGCAGCCGCTGAGGAGGGACAATCTACAGAAAGAGGGAGAGTAAACAACAGCCAGGCAGAAGGAGCTGAACGAATCAATGCAACGAGCTTAAGGTTTGCAATGAAATATGATTTTATCCATTTTAAATGGTAAAGAAATTGGAAATCAATATGTGGGGGTCAATATTTGTATTGTGGCAGGCTGTCACAAATAAGCCGATGCATAGGAAACATTTCAGTAACCATTTACAAGCTATAATGAAGCATGAGCAAAGCTAATTTTACAGTAATCTCAGCTTTATTGCAGCAGAACCGTCATAAAAGGCTCTGCTTTTTTAACTGTTATATCACCTTACAAATCTTCTGTCAAGAAATCCCAAGCTGTCTGAATTCTTAAAATTTCCACTGAGGTTTAATATTTATAGTATTAAAGTATACTTGAGCAAGGTTATGCACCCCTTGAGGTCTTTGAGATATGTGAAGAGGTTCCAAGGGGTAGAGCAGTAATTCAATTCAGCTCAATGAAAAGCACGCTGCATTCCTCACAGAGACTGCTGGAAACTTTCCATCTATTCTTCTACAGTTTATTAGATCCAGTTGTTGTAAATTACATTATGAAATTCTTGCTCAATGGATTTAAATTGACCACATGGGGAATGTTGACATTTTCTGTACAGGGTCAGTGGGCGTCCTTCCACCAATGACCTCACCGAGGGCCGGCTGTTTAGGACTGGATGAGAACTGGCGTGCCGCTGCTACAGAGCACATTTTAAAGTTAGTGCATAAACATCATCAGGTGAGGTGAGACAGAGGAACAGGCTCACTAAGCCTTGTCTGACAGCATTATCACGACCATTGGAAAAGAGTGGAGGCCACTATGTAAACAGCTTTCTCCCAGACGTCAATACAGCCAGAGCCATTACAGGAGTGAGGTGTCGGTTTGCATTCTAACATCAGGTTTCCACAGAGAAGCTCACACACATAAAAACGTTCTCATGTGTGCATACACACATGCCCAACCGCATTGTAGAAAAGCACAGGCACACGCACACACACTATATACATAAACACACACGAGCACATTGTGTGACAGAACAAACAAAGTAGGGATATCTGCTTCTGTTGCTAGGATACCACTTCTTCTGGCTCCTAAGTAAATCAGGGTGACTGGTGGCACAGACAGCTGTGAAAAATTAACACAAGCTGGGGTAACAAAGTAAAAGTCACTTCCAAGCTGATGCTCATGGAAAACGTGTTCACATTCAGTTGTGTTTAGAGGATGGTTTTGCAATTTCTCTATCCTCAGGTGCCAAAAAGGATTTGCTTGATGTAATCATTCCTGCTGTTCACACTGTTTTTTCAGTGATGCTTTATCCACAAACTATCACTGCAAGATTGCCTCCCGACTTTACCAGTCAGTAAGAATTTTATCCAGTTTCTACATCTAAACTGAACAAGTAATGGACATCCTAATGCTCCCTCGTTGCTTGCTTCTTCTGAGTGTTAGCAATGAGAATATAGTGACTCAGCAGTCATATTGGCAATGACTCTGGGTGGTTATTTTATTGCCCAACGGGGAGAGACAGACATGACTTCAATATCAGTGGTTGCCAGGACAGAAAAAAGTAGAAATACAGCAGGTTGGGAACCGGCACTGGGAGTACACTGGTTTGTGGCCCACATCCATGGCTGGGTGATAGCAGGGTTTTCAATGACTCAAAATTTGAAGGGTGATTCATATGCAAGCACAACTGATCTGCACTCAGTTAAGACGATTGTTCTTTTTCTTTTATGGAGATTATAAAAGATGGCCTTGGGTTCCAGATTGGAAAAGCGAATCCAGTGGGCCGGTTCTTTAGGCCTATATTCTTTTTAATAGCTACCAGTAGCAATGCTGATGACTGCAATCTGACTTTTGGTTGAAGTCTATGGGAAAACTGCCCTTTTTGTGATCTTAGCAAATTATTATCCAATTCCACAGTCAGTCCACCTCCCTCATTACATCAGGTTTGAAAACACTAATATGGTGATGTCAAAAATGCTCAACTCAAGGCTTCACTATGAGACTTTACATTAACACTACGGCACCTTGGATTTTATTTATTTATCTGTGGTTATTTTACTTAAAAGTGTATGCAACTTCCTCTAGTAATATATATATTCTTAAACAAACAAGAGCACTCAGAGAGCACAAGACACCCTGAAGGGCAAGGGCTACACTAAAACTTTGATGTCTTATGATGTTTTTATAACATTATGATGACATCAGCCCGTTATGCTGTAAGGCATTGTATTGAAAAAATAAAAACTGTGTTGTACAGCTCTCTCCATGCCCTTTCATATGACATATTAATCAATACGGTCTTATTTTTCTTTTCCAAGGTCAACTTTGACCTTGGGCGCTGACAGTGAAGGTCAAGGTCAAATGCTTAGACAGCCTGGGTACTCATGTTGCCAAAGGTGTCAGGACCCTGGGTCGCTCCGACCCAGGGTCCCTGAGCAGTTATGAATTATATTATTATATGTTATAGGTGATACTGTGCTGCTGTTCTGTGTCCACATTTCTGTATAGGCAGGTATGTGTGGGGGTGTGTGTGTGTATATATGTGTTTGGATGTCAAGCACCTGCAGGCCTGGTGGGTGTGGCCCTGCTAGGGGACTGGCCACACCCGAAGTTCCTGCCACACACCTGCTGCTGATCAGGGCTCGTCGGGGGAGCTACATAGGAGAGTCTTGGAGCTCCCACCGGCGCGGGATCATTTCGTGAGACCCCCCGTCACTTCTCCAGCTGGTCTGTTTGTGTGAGCCTACCTGTGTAGTTGAGGGTACTAACGGCTGCCTCTGTTTTTCCCAGGAGGATTGCTGGAACTAGAGGGCAGCAGACACAGAGTGCACTGGCACGAGGGAGCGGACACACGAGCACAAACACTGGGAAAAGACACGGAGTGGAAGTCGGGAGCACACGGGGATGTATTATTGTGTGTACAGTTTTCACTGTAAATAAAGAGCACTGTTTGCATTGCAGAGTACCGCGGCTGGGTCCTCCTTTCCCCACATCCCCACGGTCTGCCAACACAGACCGTGACAAAAGGCCTAGTATATTGTTATATTGTTACAGCATTTGAAGATATGCCATAAAAAACTCATAACATAAAGTTTTTACTGATTTTCACATTTGGCGTGACCGTGACCCAATTTTAACCTGAATTAAATCAGTTACAAAAATGTAAATAAAAAAATGCAATGATTTAATAAAACTAATAAAGTCATATTGTATTTCTGATAGAACAAAGAAAAAAAATCTAATGTTTAAAGTAAGAAACCCTACAGTACTTTTTTTTTTTGAAAGTAAGGTTATTTTGAAATTCATGCAGCGACACATCTAAAATAAACATTTGTGACGGGGCCATGTTTATTAGTGTGTGTAGTAACCCCTCTTCTTTTAACAACCGTCTGTAACATCTGGGAACAGAGGAGACCAGATGCTGGACTTTTCAGGAATATTGTCTTATTGTTGTCTGAAACAAAGTAGGGATCATCTTGTCTGTCTTGTCAGCCCTGTGTCTATGTCATTGTTTCTTATGAAACAGATAATACAGAGAGTGTACATAATTTAAGTGTGAAATTCCTTTTTGTTATTAATTTTCTCTGAAGAGACTAGAATTTGTTCATCTTCCTTAATCCACATTGGAACACAATAGGAAGAGGTCTTATAAGGGCTAGGGGAGGTGATACTTGTGTTGCAATGGACTTAAGGTAGAGGGGGAAGAAAAATATATATAAAGGCACCAATACACTGTGAGCAAATACATGTTTCTGTGTCTGCTGTGACCCGTGTCCCCTCTCCCTACACCTCTATAGTCAGACTGTTATTGAGCAATTATGGCCATTGATTTTCTCTCTCTTCTCGGTGCACCACTGTATGACAGCTGGCCTTTGTAAGTGGCCTCACTGGACTTCTAAGTGCTGCCACTGGTGGCCACACTATTTGCTTGAAGATTTGTCCGATCTAACACACTATCCCTGACTTGGTGAGACTCTTTCAAGCAATCATAGCTCCTGCTTATGTATGAGTTATTCACACAAAGCCATGAAAGAAGCCTGTCTTTATTTTCCCACATCTTTTACTTGGGCGGGCCACACAGATTATATGTGGCACAGCCACAAACGAGGCCGAGATTCATTTCTTTTTTAAATTAAAGGAATTCCAAACAGGAGACACAGCTGATCTCTTGGTTAAGTTTCCTGATGCAGTCCCAGCCTCCTTCCATGATCTCCTAACTGTTTTGAATGTAGTAGAGCGTCTCCCAGTTGTTAACAAAGTGTTGTACTACCTGGGTACGCTGATGTTTGATGGTTTGATAGACACGCAGTTATTAGTGTTACATAGTGTCTACGTTTCACAATGATTGTTTGTCCTTTTTAAGACAATTAGGTAACAATGAATTATTGTTGTTTTCCAAATTATATGATGAGAACTGTAAATGAGAATGTCCACCAGTTAATAAAGGTCCCGTCTCATTACACGCCATCACACTTCCAGTTTCCAATACTTGTGTTTTGACCAGGTTTTTTATTGAAACATCAATCACCTGCCCCTGCCTCACCCCTGGACATATTCCAACTTTACTGTTTTGGCCTGTAGCTAGTGATGGCAGTCTTTTACTGGATTCGAAAACCACTGCAAGCTGGAGGAAGGCTTTAACCAGAAGCTGCCGCTGATGGAGAGCTTCTTGCTAAACTGCTGCTTCGCCAAGCAGAACAGGGATTTCTGTCAATGGAAGGTTGTCTAAAATAAAGTTTTTTCCCAGGAAGATTCACTGGGCAAGCAGCTGATTACATCTTTCAGGTATTTTGTCACAGAGTACTTGGCAAATAATGACACATATACGCAGCCAGAAACTGATGTAAATCTGTGGAAACACTGTGTACCAATTTTGAAGACACTGGCATAAGTAACAATTTCAGCCCCTAATTTCAACCCAACTACATTGCATCATATTCAAGAACATCATAGGTCAAGTAATAATTCTCTAGAGTAGCTTTTCAGTATTTAATCTAAATGCCAAACTGATGAATCAATTTTACAACAAGTCTGTAACTCATGTTTTAACAAATTGTAATGCTTTTTTTTTTGCAAATTACTTATTACTTCACTTAAGCAATACCTCGTCAAACTGAGAGCAAGCTCCAAGTGAAGTATAGTCTCAGTCAAAACACAGCATGCTAAAATTTTGCATGTGTGTGCGAGCTCAAGCTGATAGCCGTGGGCTTTAGCACATACTATGCAAGAAGGAACTACATAACGTTTTTCAAATAATGTGTGCTACACGTGTTGTTCTCAAGTTCACACAGCTTTAAGTACTTGTTCTTGTAAATGTAATTTTAGATGTATTTTTAGTGCACACTGCACAACTGTTAACTAAACTTCCCACCTTGGCTGTTACCACCAGTTGAGCGATTCAGGACGCCAAAGCAAACACAAAGAAACTACGCAAGTTTACCATCAAATTACCAGAGTGAGACTCAAGCTATCAGCACAGACGAGTGTGAAACAGCTTGATAGCATTATTGCAAGGTGGGAGGGTTATAGGAAAACAAGCAGAATACTGCTTCTTACACTGCATGAATGTTTGACTCATCTTCATGAGTGTACCCTGCAAGCATCTAGCTTTTTCAAAGATTCCACATTAAACTGGCCATGCATTTGTGGGTTTTTCCTTCAGTGTTGATTTTTCTGCATGCAAAAGGTTTACAAAAATCACAAAGGCCAAAGTGCATGTTTACACCAAACCACCAGACCAGCATAATACAGCCCCACTGTGTGATTTTACTTAACATGCCACTGCTGCAAGAATTGTTCTTCAATGCATTCAGCGTTTGAGGCTTTTACGCAGACACTGATTTGGGTTTCTGCGATGCACTAATACACTAGCACTTTTTGACTTTGACTGACTTCCATCAACCTATCAGGTATCATCAGCAACCGACAACAGTGACTGATGTTATCTGTTGTGTCACATCAAGCTTTTGCTAGATAAATCTACAAATGAAGTGTGATGAAGAGCAAAAAGGTAGTTCAGTTCCTTTGTTATATGAGATTTTTGTGTTTGCATGGCACAAAATCATCATTGGCTATCTGCCAGATGGATTTTAAACATTCAAAACTAGTGCATTAACAATTATGACCTCAACTGCCAGCTTAAAAGCACAACCACTATGACCCCGTGATGACTTTATAAGCATTATTTCTGTTTAAAAAATTAAGGAATGGATGGATGGTTGGGTGGCTTGGTGGGTGGAAGAAACAGACCAACTTCCAATAATTACAGCAAGTCACTGACATACAGTATTAATGCAGGGTCTTTACCTTGAAGTATAAAGCGCCTTGAGAGGATTGTTGTTGTGATTTGGCACTAAATAAAAACTGTGATAAATAAAATTGAGCTGAAAAAACAAACAAACAAAAAAACAAAAAAACAGCAGGAGTCATGAGAATTAATTCACAAGAATTCGGGGAGACGGACATGGCAACAAAAATGTTGACAAAAACCTTATAAGAAACAAAAATATTAGCTTTAGTTTGCTGGGAACAATTCATTTAAGTCGGTATTTAGTATAAACAACACAACATGATCAGATTGTCAAAATACTAGTCCGGATGGTAATATGTGATTTATGTGATTTATTCTCCAGCCTCTACAAGTGAATAGAATAGAATAGAATAGAATTCAACTTTATTGTCATTGCACAAGTACAAGGCAACGAAATGCAGTCCAGAAAGCGCTTTAGCCATAATATAGATATATTACAAAATATATATTAGCAATAATAGAGATATATAGATATATTACATAAATGGGTACAAAATATGGGTCTATTATGGGTATGTTACAATGTACACGGTATGAAGGTATGTTGTGAATATGCTATAAGTATGTACAGGATATAAATATGAAAACGATACAGAAATATGAACTATGCAAGTTATAAACAGTTGTAAGTAAGTAAGTAAGTAAGTAAGTGAGCAATATTACCAAAAATCTCCACAGTATCTGTAGTTTTCTGCTTTGAGTCAATCAGCTGGAACTAATGGAGTCCAACGTAAGAGTCCTGCTGTAATTCTCCTTTCTAATGATGATGATAATGATTACATTCTAATATTAGAAATCTGCAGCTTGTGGAGTTGATGAGCGGTATCGCATGAGACAGAGGTGTTTCTGTTACTCTGCCTGTCGTCTGTGGTGTAAATGAGGTGACAAAATATTAGACACATCTGTCAAGCATAATATATTAATATAGATTTCTCAAAATGATTACTGATGGACACCGGTTTAAAGCAAATAAACAACATAAACCGAAAAATTAAGGCCCACACACCTCAAAACAAGATGTTTTATTCATTGTGTGCCATAGTGTGAGTTAGCCTTCATTTCTTTATATTTTGCTAGGAAATTTGGAAGCTGGTGCAGTGATTTACTGACACGTAAACATATATGGGAATTAAGTATACAAGTCAAAAAGCAGACTTTGACTTGACCAAAATTATCCTAAATTGCTTAAATAATGCTGAGGTCTGGGCTCTGGGGAGGCCAACCCACGACTGGTAGTGTCCCGCTGAGTGTTTTTCTATCCAGGTATGGATTGTCATCATCGTCAATAATAAAGCGGGAGCAAATCACATGCTTTCCCGATGGTACTGCATGGTAGATCAAAGTCTGACATCTGGTAAACTGTGAAGTTAGAATCTGTTGTCACTCATTTCCAGTCCAATTCTTGTGTAATTCGGTATACCTAAGCTGCTGCTCCCAGTTTCCCTTTCTAAAGCTGGCTTCTTCTTAACTTTGGCTCGATGCATCTAATAAGCTGGAACTTTGTGACGATTACAGTCATTCATTGCTGATTAATCAAAGCAATTCAAAATTCACTGCCAGATTTCCCGACCCTACAGGCTTATCTGAATAAAGTCATGTTTACATCACATGCTTACAAAGTTTCATTATACACTCATCTCAAGTCAAACGATGAAGAGTGTGACCCATCTTATTATCATTATCATTATTATCGGGCGATCGTGGCTCAAGAGTTGGGTGTTTGTCTTGTAATCGGAAGGTTGCCGGTTAGAGCCCCGGCTCGGACTGTCTCGGTCGTTGTGTCCTTGGGCAAGACACTTCACCTACCGCCTACTGGTGTTGGCCAGAGGGGCGATATGGCAGCCTCGCTTCTGTCAGTCTGCCCCAGGGCAGCTGTGGCTACAACTGTAGCTGCCTCCACCAGTGTGTGAATGTGAGAGTGAATGAATAGTGGCATTGTAAAGCGCTTTGAGGGGTCCTGAAAAGTGCTATATAAATGCATTCCATTATTATCATCTTATTCTTATCCAATTTAGCATCGTGGGGGGGGACTAAAGCCTATCCCAGCTGTCGGCAGGGCGCACCCTGGCCAGTCTGTCTCAGGGCCAACACAGAGGGACAGACAACAATTCGCACTTAGATTCATACTAAGGGCAATTTAGAATCAGCAGTTAACGTAATCCCGCTAACTACATTTTCACTCAGCTGTATAGCATCGTTAGCTCTGCATACACATTGAAACGTGACGGCAATCATATTAGCAGCAGACCTGACGTCTTACCTGTGTAAAGTGAAGCAGGAGTCGTATCAGGTGTGTCTGGATACTGTAGCAAAAAAGTCCTGTTCCGGTCAGTAGCTCCCAAAGCTAGCCAGATACACCGCCCTCTATCTGCTCCATACAGGTGTGCAGATTGATACTAACTGACAGAGAGTCGGCGAAAGGTGTGCCTGAATCCCAACAACCCTTAACGTGTATGGCAGGGAAAAAAGCAATGTTGTTTTCTCTGTGACGTTCTCCAAAAGCAGTACAAAAGTCTTAAAAGAAAGCAAGCTTGATTAGAAAATGCCCCAACAGTTGGAGCATTAACAGAAAAAGGGGACTTACGGATTCCTGTTTTGATCGACTGATAATGTATTTAAACTTTGTCAGGTGATTTTTTTATCTAGTTTATTGCTATAATTTGAATATATCTACAATATTTTTTATGGAACAGAATCTGTCTTCAATAAACTACAAGTAGCAACGGCAGCAGCAGCAGTTGTAAAGGATCAAAGCAGTGGGCAGATCATTTACTATTTATGGCAATCCTGTAACAGCAGCAAGGCTGCAGGAGTTATTCACTTCAATTAAATACATATTTATAGTTAATCACTGGTGGCATTATTCTGAGCCTACATATCTGAATAAAACAGAGTTGGCTTCATGGTTGATATTTTAACTCTCTTCAAGAGAAGTTTACAAATCTAGGGTCACAATGCTATAATAATACATGGAATCTGGGGTATTGTCCCTGTTAGGCATCAGACATTTCATTTTCTGTGTTCTGGTGAATTTTTAAGCAGCAATGTTTCACTTTTCTGCACTGACATATGGTAGAAATGTCTTCATTTATGTAGCACCACAAAAGTAATTGAGGACAGACTGTGCTGCCAATGACTGAGATCACCACACTGTGTGTTGTGGGGTCTTGAATAGTTTGGGAAAATTAAATGTATCATAGGAGACTCAGGCCACAAATTCACAGGTGATTGCTTTCATGTTTTTATTTTATTTGTTGCTTGTGATTGAAATTTTGGGGAGATCCTTGAAATCTACCTCCAAAACTACTTCTGACTTCACTGGACCACATAATACACTAGTGCAGTTCAACAGTTTAACAGAAACATGTCTTCAGCATGGTTGTAACAGCTGTTGTTCATGAGGTGGTCTGTATAAAAGGCTACAAGTTTAAACCATCTGCCTATTGGTGCCATTTCGGGCACCTACACCAAGTACCAAAATCTGCAATTCCTCAAGCAACCACTAGAGGCTATCTCCAAAAACGTGTCAGTTTATAAATGACCAAATTTATAGCAGAGAAAAGACCGTTTTCTGCCTGGTCCAAAAAAAAGCTTTATCTCAGTAGCTATTTTCCCTTTCATAATAGCTGTATGGGGTAGGTGTGGCACAAAAAGGCAGGAAGCAAGACAATGGCTGGAAGTACAACAAACTGAAGTGTACAGTAATACAAAACACAGATTTAAAAAAAATAATAATACAGCAAGTGACTAACACAACACAGGCTAGACTAACCGTTTTTTGTGAATAAATAGATCTCAACTGAAATTAGCAAGTATCTGTTCCCGTGTGATGCATTCATGCAGTCTATAGATTATACCATAAGTTTTTTACAGCAGCACATTTTAAAGAGCATCCACACTCCCTCCAGTGACTTACATCATGCTACCACATATCATCACAGGAAACAACATTTATACACCCAGCTTTCATCATTATTTAAAAGACCAGCCCATCCACTGACCCACTGCCCACTACTCCATACACCACATCCCATGGAAATTTCAGGAAAATAAATATGATACATATTAATGTTTAGTTTAATAGTTATTTTTGCTTAGATTTCTTTTCATATGCAAAGAGAAATACTATAACTTTTCTTTGCTGATCGAGAAGCTGATATTTGTAAAGTTCTGTTTCTAAGTTCATGAAGTTTAGCTGAGGTAATTATTTTGAATTAGTCTAACATTTTTTTAACTGCCTCCTGCGCACATACGATCCAATTTCCACTTTCACATACCTCCACAGAGGTCCTTGTGTTTACAGCAGATGAGTCCTTTTGATGTGATAACTGTAATTATAGCAAGCGGATGATACTTTTGGGAGAAAAAAACCATATTGCTCTCTACATCTGCTTCCATTTTACACATATCTGTGCTGCTATGTGAAATGTATTATTTTATTGCATCAAACTGGTGTTCTCGGTTTTGAACATCTGTGCTTTCAGGGTTTGTTTGGGTTTTTTTCTGTATTTCATATATTTTTATGGTATCTGTGGCAAATAGCCACACTATCAACTGTATACACCAGAAGGTTTGAAAAAAATCATTCAGATCTGAGTTTCACACTTTCTGCAGGTCACCTTGTAGGCCATCTGACACATGGATGAAACTATTAAATGGACTTTTGATAAAAGATTATTTTGCAGCGTTTTGCTTTTCTCAAGATCTGGAATAAACCCACAAGCTCACATAGATGTTTACATTGATTTGTGACAGAATAAGGTGAAGTGTGTTTCTACTCCAGACAGGCGCTCTTTCAAGTTCAGTATTTATCTACAAAAGTACACACAGCAGATACAAACAGAAAGGAAAAACCAAAACATTTTCTTTATAACAAATAAACACACTAAATAAAGAAAAACACCAACATTTCAAACATCGCTCAGTGTGCCAATTTAAAGACAACATTCTTGTAATTGTAATCCCCACAAATTATTAAAATATGTTTTGCACTGCCTAGTTATTTGACTAAAAGGTTGAAAATTGTAAACATATGGTGTGTTCTGCATTGCGTCTACCTAAACATCTGCCCTAAGATCTCAACATCTGCTGGGGCTTCAACTTGACAAGTCCATTCTTGTTGTCCTGTCGTCACTGTGCACCAAAACACAAACACATTTCCAGAGCACTTTATCTGTCCTTTTTCAGTAGACCCACTTGAGCATTTTGTTTGTTTCAGTGGCTATGCTTACATAACATCGAATTATAGTAATGATAATAAATAATAATAAGGCCAAAAAATAAATAAAACGCTTCTGGAGACCTGTGCTAGCCAACATACCGAGTCACATATACAATCTGAGTCTGAAGCAAGACAACAGGTCAGTATTATGCAAAACATCCTGTCTGGTTTCTGGTGCTCGGTTATTCTACTGGCTTATAGCCCTTTTCCATTAGTTTCTACTGGCCTCAACTCCACACTACTCTACTCAGTTTATGTCATTTTCGATTGAGTACAACTGAATGATGTGTGTGGGCTCATTGCAGCAACTTGGCCGAAAGTTCCATGATGTCATCTGTACGTGACATAAGCAACCCAACAATTGAGGATGTCAGTGTGATGATATGGCTGCTCGGTCTATGGCTTTTTGTCAGACTCAGGGACCACGGTGTTAGGTTTTGTGTAGCCATTTCCCATGTTATCAGGTTTCAAAAATGTTTGTGAAGGAGTCGCTCTCATGACTCATCTAGTGACACTACTGACTGGCCAGTCGGTGGCATTCAGTCTGTTGACATCACATTTTTGGACTGAGTCAGAGGGCTTGGAAGCAAGGGTTGTAACCTTGGAGGTGGTCCTGAAGGTCATTCACCCACTATTATTTGAGTTGTCACATGAGCCAAGTTGTGGAAATAAAACAAAAGGTGCAGATCATAACCATTACCCAGTCCACCATCATGTGAGCTACTGTGGTCACTTGAGGTAAGGTTTGAGTGAGGGTTGAAACACCTAGCAAGCAATGTCAAGACTGCATTGTACATGGCTGATAGCTAGTATGATAAGCCACCGCCTCCTTTGAACAACGGTTGCTTGCAGTGGACGTAAATGGCCTCCGTTATTCCGCTGTCTTCTTGGTCCAAATGTTAACACTGACACCCTTGAGTGTCTTTTCTCCTGGCTGGTTCCTGTACCAAAGAAGTTGACACGATCAGAGGTTATTGACTATCGACCAGATGCCCTCGCATCACATCTGATGAAGGTGCTGGAGAGACCTTATTGACCCATTTGACTCACAGGTGAAAAAATTGATCGACCCTCTACAGTTCACCTTTCAGCCTGATCTGGGAGTGGATGATGCAATTATCTGTGTGCTGCAGAGAGCATGAGGATCACCTTCTTTGATTTCTCGAGTGCATTTAAAAATGACTCTGTGGAGTAGTCTGGGAGAAATCATCTCCTTCTATATGAATAAAACTAGTGAAATAGTGAAAGACTTTATATAGAAGAGGATGTCTGTATGACCTCGGTCTATGGACAGGGACACAGAGAGCACAGAGAGGATGAACTGGCTTTATTTCCTAAGGAAGCTGAGACCATTCAATGTTCACAGGAAAATGTTGGAGATTTTTCTATCACTTTGTTGTGGAAAATGTACTTTGCTCTGGCCTGCTGGGTGAGCAGCATCTGAATACTGTATCTGAACACTTTATACAGCATACTATATAAAGTGATTAGGAAGGATAGCTCTGTGACTGTCTGCAAACAGTCACAGAAAAATTCCTAAATATTAAAAAAGGAAGCGTTCAAACACCTCAATCAGAATAACCAGACCTAAACCCACTGGTTTAGGTGCAGAGGTTAATTAACTTCAGAGGGGCGAACCTAACCTTTCTATAAAGTGAAAAAAGGAAAACAATTACTACTAGAAATTACTACTACTAAGGAAATTATTTAACCTGATTACTTTTGGATCTGTTCTTCCCTCTGTTACCCTCTGCTCTGTTCTTTAACCCATGCGCTCTATCTTTACCTAAATGCACAGAGCTGTGCTCTCCAAGAGGAAGACAAACCCCCTTTCTCATTTCTCAACCTGAACATCCTTGATCCCTTCCCTCAATACCACCCCTCACTTTTTAGCCCTTGCACCAGAGATCTGATCAGAGGCGACAAGGAAGAGACAACGGAGGAGAGGAGTCAAGGCAGCAAGCATTTTACCTTGCCTTGGAGCCTTATTTTAAAGGAATACAAATTAATAATGATCTTTAACACCACTGCATGATAAAGAGTTTTGTTATAGCCAAGCTACAACTGTTTGTGTAAGAGTACTCATGACACTTTTATGTACATGTATATTATCTCTATCCTAAAGGTGGATTTGAAACATCCTTCAGTGTGGCATTCTGAGTCTGAAGCAAGAGGAAGGAGGACAAGGGGGCAAATTAGAGCCCACTACTGTCAACAGCAGACAATAGAAATCCATCTTCTGAGTGCAGATCAAGCACATAACGAAGAGAAAGGAGAGTTGTTGAGGAAGATGAATGCAGTCATCACTTTTCAGACAACAAAAACTCATTGAAAAGACGAGGTGTGTCTGCTAATTGATGTGTCCAGGTACCAGGTGGTGTTTGGTGAGTCTTGATGGCAGTGTCATTCTGAATCATGCATTTCCTTCTTCTCCCACAAACCACACCTGAGTTCAAATGTCCACCTGTAGCTTTAGTCACACAGCTTGCTTTGTGAGTCTGCATGAGTTCATAGAGGTTTGCAGCCATTTCGCTTACTCTGCTGTTCATCTGTTTATGTTAGACAGTGAGGTAACTTGCTGTATTCTCCTTTCTTCATTTAAGGTTAGGCTTCTTCAGATAGATTTGTTAAGGCTGGTCGGGACTTTAGCCTTTGTTTATACCTACACCAACTGATTTGTACATAGCTACAAATAAACACAGCAGTTGCTTAAGATTTGGAGAAGCTGGGTCTCAGTCATACCTAGACTGATCACAACAGCATGCAAGCACACCCGCTGCCACCCACTTTTCCATTTTGCTGATTATTAAATATATTTTTTGCCAAATGCCTTTTAAGTTGAGTAGCTAAAAGTTTTCTGTGACAACAGGCACAATGCAACTCTTCATACTGACTGACTATAATTGTGACAGCATGTAGATGCAGGTCAGGGTTTTTTTGTTTGTTTGTTTTGGGGGGATGCTTCTTTCTAAGGTCACATTTTGTCTTATATTTGGGCTAGTGTTGCTGTACATGATTCATAATCCTCATTACCTTATACTGGGCTTGGTGCAGCCCAACAGTTCATGCACCGTCTGAACCCGCCCTTTAAGTCAAAGTTATTTTGATAGGTTGCGTGCTCACAGCCAGAACTGAGTATCTGAGAGGTAGAAGGTAGATAGGAATTTCCATTCTCATTGACATCATACAGGGCTGAGTAGAAAAGGAAAGCCTGAAACTGAATGTTTATAGCACTCTGAAGCTAGGAAGGATTGTGTGTTTGTCTGCTGACCACAACTTATTTGGCCATTTATAATATCAGAGTCCACAACTGTAACAGTACATATATGAAAATTAAAAAGGGTTACCATTTTAATGCATACATACATGCTCAGTATATGAAAAATAAATGCTCTTTTGAATCACAAAGTACTCAGATGCATGCCCCCTTTATTGGAATTTCCTTCCTTGTGATAGTGGAGAGTTTTAAAATGCATTCAAGTGGATTTTTCAAAAACGTTTTCACACTAAATAATCACTAATCCCTCTTTTCATATGCTTGAAAACTTACTTTAAAATAGAAAAGGCTGGCTGAATCAGAAGCCGTAGTAAACCTTGGCCTGACTTTGAGAGCAGGGGTTAGGGGGGGCATAAGTAGCAGTAAAATGTGAGAGAAGATGGAAAGCACACGCATGCACAAGCTCCACTCTCATTCACATACAAACACATTCAAGCATCTGGTTCTCTTTTGAAGGTAGAGATACAGGTAAAGGCTGGTTGCCATGTAGTAAAGTATTTCAGCTGCAGCTGCGTCAGAAGTTTTTCCACTAATCTCTGGAGTTGAGGCTCTTTGAGTGGGAAACTAAATATCTGTATCTGAGGCCTGTCACACAGCGTCGCATCACAGGATGATCAAAACCCCCTTCGGCAAGCTTTTGCATTGTCAGAGACGGGCCTCCTTTGAGAAGCAAGAGAGAAGAGTTTGGCTGCTAGCTGCTGTGGAGGGAAGAGGAGTAAAGAGAGCTGGAAGCAGGGTTAATCCCACACTGTCATTATCCTCACTTCTTAGCCACAGTGTGCGAGCATCCTCGTAATGAAGGCCATTTCCAAGGATTTACACCTGGCACAGGCACCAAATTCTGCAGTAATTACCAGCACAGAGATTTCTCTTACCTTTAGCATTTACTTAGGGCTATAAATAGCAACCCCTCGACGTTCTGCACAACTGTAAACCTGCAGAAAATGCAGCATCTACAGCACTTCTGCTTCTGACGGATAATGATGTTTACTGTTACAGAACAACCACTTCCTCTCCTCCTCTGTGGAGAAATGTCGACAAGAGGCTTGTTTCGACTCATTTCACAATCTGTTTGTTTAATTGGTAATGATTTGCCCCAGGAGATAAAATAATAATGGAGATACCGTGTTATCTAATAAATAAAGTAAACGTCAGCAGCGACTCTCTTCTTTCATGAAAGTTTTAAAGCCATTGTGTACTTCAGTGACAAGTGGAGTGACAGGAAAAGACCTGCTATGTTCAAAAGGCATGTCAAAGATGTCAAAGAACACAAACCAAGCAGATTTCAATAGAGAACATTTATCCTGATAATATCAGCTCTTCTGTCTATTGCAACTTCTATTTTCTGTAACTTGCTTACAAACGGAGATCCCACTGCATGTTAACTGCAGTCTCCTGCAACTGTTTATACAAAAACCCAGATTAGTCATTATGAAACACTCCTGTTTCCCATGTGGCACTAGCACTGCTTTCCCATGACTTAACGTCACCAAGCATGCCCGAGCATGATGATTGAGCCCCGACCTCTCCCCTCTTCCCTTCCGCTTGCCTCATCTTACAAACGCTGACGTTTTACACATTGTGATGCACGAACTGACAGTAAAAACGGTAAAACACACTTTCTAAATGTCACGTGTGAGACATGGTGCTCACATTTTTCATTACTTTGTTATATTTGCTAGTTGAGCTCATTAAATGTGGAAATATATTTCTCAGATAAAAGTTACATCACATGCTTCTCAAGCTTATACGTAGTTTATTTGGCAACTTTATAGAAGTGGAAAATGTCATCTTTTTCTACTGTGAGATTCCACTGTATTTACTTTTCCAGTAAACCTCTCCCACTCACACAGATGTGTAGACTGTTTTTAATTAAGTTTCATTTCGTAATGTCAAACTTCCCGAACCATTATTTACATGTCTGTGATGAATATAGTAATTAGAAAGTGCCAACTAATTTACATCTTTGCATTCACCAGACACTTTATTAGGTACACACAACTCAAATATGTAATTGGCTAATCATATCACCAACTAAATGCATTTAAGCATATAAGACATGTTCAAGATGACCTGCCCAAGATCAAACTGAGCCTCAAAATGAGGAAAAAAAGGGACTGAAGTCACTCTAAATGTGGTATGATGCCACATGGGCAGAAACTGCTGATCTCCTGGGATTTTCCCACATAGCCATCTCTGGGGTTTACAGAAACTGTCCAAAAAAGAGAAAATATCCAGAGAGCGGCAGTTCTCTGGGTAAAAAAAAATGCCTTTTTGATGTCAGAGATCAAAATGGCAAGGCTTATTCAAGCAGAGAGACAGCAGGTAGACAACAGTAACTGATATAACCACCCGTTCCATGCAAGTAATGCAAAAAATCATTTCTGAATGCAAAACAGCAGAAGATCACACTGGTGCCGCTTCTGTCTGTTAAGAAAAGGCAACTGAGTCTGTCGTTTGCACAGGCTCACTAAAACTGGACAAAAGAAAACAGGAAAAATATCTTGATTTCAACTATGACGTTTGAATGGTAGAGTCAGAATTTTGCATACACAGCATGAAAGCATTGATCCATCCTGGATTCTTAGCTGGTGGTGCTATAGGGCAGCGGTCCCCAACCCCCGGGCCTCGGACCGGTACCGGTCCGCGAGTCGTTTGGTGCCGGGCCGCGAGAGTTGAGGTTCAGGTGTGAAATGTTTGGTTTTCAGGGTTTTTATCGGTTTCCAGCGTTATTTTGTTAGCGTTTTTATCGTTTACTCGGTTTTCCTGGGTCTTTTCACGTGTGTTATGAATAAATCTTTTTTTTTTTGGTACCGGTACTAGTTTTATTTTGTTGTATTTATCCGCGACACCTTAAAGGCCGGTCCATGAAAATATTGTCGGGCATAAACCGGTCCGTGGCGCAAAAAAGGTTGGAGACCGCTGCTATAGGGGATATATCTTTTGGCACATTTTGGCCTCCTTAGTACCAACTGAGCATCATTTAAATGTCACAGCCTACCTGAGTATTGTTGCTGAGCATGTCCGTCCCTTTATGAAAACAGTGTAAACATCACACCATGGTTGGTTGGTTTCTCTGTCTTATTCTGGGGTCTTTACATCACAATATAAAGCAATGTGAGGTGACTGTTGTTGTGATTTGGCGCTTTAGAAGTAAAATCTTATTGAATTGAACTGCTGAACATGATGATGAGTTTACTGTACTCAAATGGTCCACAGTCACTGTTCTCAGTCCAACAGAGGACCTTTGGGATTTGGTGGAATGGGAGAATCACACCATGGATGTGCAGATGAAAAATCGGCAGCAATTGTGTGATGCTATCGTGCCAATGTGAACCCAGATGAGGAATGTTTGTGGAACCCTGTTAAACTGATGCATGGGGTAATTCTGAAGGCAAAAATGGGATCAGCAACAGTGCTATCAAGGTGTTACTGATAAACTGTGCACTTAGTGTATATAAAACATGAATATCAGACTGTTCCCAGAGTTTCTCAGCCTTGAATGTTGATTTTTCTACTTTGCTAGAAGACAAACATCAAGTGTCCTTGAGCAACAAACTGAGTTCTGGGCAGCTACAGGGGATCTTATTTGTTATATATACCAACAAGGATAGAGACAGAAAGAAAGGAAGGTTAGCTGTACTTACAGAGCTAGCCTATATGTACATCGAGTATGACACTAGAAGAAGTACTTCTGGAAGCTCGAGCAAAGCAAAGAGCTTTAGAGATGGCTGAAGAGCTGAAAAAAGACGAAATATGACCAAGTAAAAGAATTCAGGAATGCAAATATGCTTACATAATTATTTAATTAAATACAATGGATAAAATACAATGGATAAAATAAATAAAAGACATAATAAAAATAAGCATAATAAGAGAAAATGAAACAATTTAAAGTACAGGTGTAGTAAAAATAAATAATTAAAATACAAATGGTTGGTTTTGAGTTTGTATTTGGAGACTTTCAGTTGCTCCTTAAAGCTGAAAATTTAAAAAACTCCCCAAAGATTTTTGTCTCATAATTTGAAAAAACTAAAAGAGTCCCGTCAAAGGACCCAAGAGACAATCTTCGTTCAAAGGCTGGAAGAGTGTCAGACACGTGGCTGGTGCAACTCAGTGTAACGTGTTCCCTACTTCTGGTCCTGGTGAGCACACGAGGGGCAAAGTTATGAATCAGTCGCAAGTGATTTGTAATTTTTTTGCTTAGTCTAAATGGGACAGCATTGCACTAGTCTAACCTGCAGGATATAAAAGTGCATGTTAGTCCCTTTGAGTTGCTCAGAGAGTGAAATCGCCTTGAAGATGCCATGTTTTTCAGAGGTAAGTGTTTGAAGTGCATTTTCACTCAAATATCGGAAGGATCCTCTCTTGTTCGACCAACCTACCTCGGCCTTCATGTGAGAACTGTTTTCAACCACAGATAACATAACATTGGTGTAAAATTCTACGTAGGCATGAAAAGACTGAAGAGATCAGTCACTTAATTATTTGCCATTTTTGTTTTTAAAAATGAGAAAGATCTGCAGGTAAATGAGAGGATTGGGGCTTTGCTTTGCAGACTAAATGGTTCTGACAGTGTTATTGTTGATTAGCTACAACATGACAGCTTTTCCCATACGGTGAAATTTCTCAATCCGTGTACTTCAGACAACTTTTCACAACAAGGCGGCTTGTTTAATTTGCAGGTGTTTCTCTGAATTTCTCTGAACCGGCCTTTAAAAGCTTGCACCTCAATCCAGACCTCTCTGCTTTAATGAGCTTCCTTTCGGTTATTGTGATTTGTGTCATTCGTCATCATCTCATATTGCCAGCAGAAGTAATTGCAGTAATTATCCACATGGTGAACCCACTTGAACAAAGAAAAGCATTTCAATAAAGAGATGAAGCTTTCGAGCAAGCTGATGACCTGCGCTGTGTGTTTGCGCTCGCACAAGTGTGGGTTTTGATTCAACGCATATAGAATTAAAACTATGCAATCAGACGATAGAAAATAATAGCTGTTGAGTGGGGAAATAGACATTGTGCCTCCTTAGGTGTTTAGAATTGCAAAGAAGTGAGATATTGTGCACTGAATGAATTTCCACTTCACAAATTGAATAAGAAAAATGAACATTTTAAAATATTCTGATTTCCTCTGTAGAATCAAAATGATCGTAAGGACAATGCAATTCAAATAGCATTACCAATTATAGCCTGAGGGCATAGATATAATGTATTATATTATGATGTGAACATAAAATAAACAGTGTAATGTTTCATCACTTACAGAGCCTGTAGGAGTACTGACACTCTACATCTGCGTCCATTATAACAGATCATCAGTGATAGTTTACTAAATTTAACAAATTTCAAGTCATGAACTCTTACAGGCGTTACAGCATTCCTGCAATTCTTGTTGTCCAGCAACAAATTTCAGTGAAGCTCAGTTATAATTCTGTGCTAATTATAGAAACTTCTTTCCTTTCTGGATCTTTAAAAGAATCGTGCAGAACATCACATGGCAGCAGTGGCATTGCCGTGCTTAACATTTCCTTGTGTGGGTAGATAAAACTTAAGAATAACTTGATTTCTTACGGATACGTTTTGATCAGAGTCATGAAACATTCAGAGCATGCACATCGCATATTATCCATAAAAGTGTGGTATCTGTTAAGCCCGCGAGAGCCAGATGAAACCTGTTTATATGCCCCACACAGTTGGCACAAGCGCTAAATAAAATATTTTCAAGTATGCTGATCGTGTAGCAACACTGCAAGAATGACATCAGGAGTAAAAGCGTGCTGTTTGTGACATGCAGCTCTTAATTCCTCTGCGATTTTCTTCCACCTTATTGAATGAGGTGCTTTTACATGGCATTTTTCTGGGCTTACTGACCACTCAAAGCAAGGACACTTCAATATGTGGACTGGAGGAGCCATGGATCTTTTGATTGAAGTGCAGCGCTCTCCGTTTCCTGAGCCACAGCACCCCACCCCCTCACAACACACCCCCAGATTCCTTGCAAATAGTTACTGGGCTTCAAGACTTTAAAGATAGAATATGCACTATAGAGAACACCGCTGAAATAATTAATCGACCCTGGACTTTGGAGTAATTTTGAGGTATTTGACTGAACACTTGCATTTTTACAAAGTAACTGATTCAGGTCAACAAAGCAAAACTTTTCTTATTCATTTCTTATAAATTGATCCTTTAAGTATATTTTACAAGTAATGCTTGTGATCTTTTACTCAACTGTACAAAACTTCTGCCTTTTTGTCAAGCATGTATTTTTGTCATACTTGATTAGTGTGAGCTCAGGTTGAGGGAAGTCACAGAGGAAGCTCTGAGGGTGTTTATGCTCTGTGAATACGTACTATTGTCATGTTAATGTGCCTGGTAGCCTCTGATGATCCTCAAGGCGGGATTATATTGTACAACTGAACGCTGAATTCACACTTTCTCAGGAGAGCCAAGGGCAGAATCTGAGGATTACTAAACTGCATCTAAAAATCAATGTGGGGAAACTCTTGGCTATATCAGCACTTACACTTTACACACTGGAGGCATGTGTGTTTGCATTCTTTTTACAAAGAAAGGGTGCGTTTAAGAAGCAGAAGCAAGCTTTTGTTGTGGCACCAAAGCTTCTGCTGCTGTAGCCCTTCAGTCTGCTTTATGTCCGCGATGCCTTTTCACTTAAATAACCTACACAGCAGAAAAATTTCCCAAACATGGGTAAAATCAGAAGCATCCCTATTCAGCAGCAAAGCCCTTAATCTCTTTCCATGCTTCAAGGCATAATGTCAGCATGGGAAACAGTTAGCATTAAAGATTGCAAGCAAAAAACAGTTCTGAATTACCCAACTCATTGGAATTTATCATTTCCTTGTACCAGTGCTGTCGTGTCTCGATGACAGTAGTATTGCATAAAACAGTGATGAGAAAGAAGAAGGATGAGAGAAGGATGAGTTTATGCTGAAAACCTGTGCATCAGGAAGCAGGAAGCAGGAAGGGATTCATAAATAGTCAGGGATAAAACCAAAATCGATAAGTAGAATCAACAAACTGATATCAAGCTTCAAATATCTGATTTAAAAAAGCAAGCATTACACAATATACACAAGTGTATTAACAGCGTTTTTTCCTATCACACTGCGTCTTTTACTGCTTTCTCATCTCTGCAAGTCAAATATGACACAACCTATCAAGGTATTTGACGTTAGTGACGTGCCACTTATTCATCGCCACTTTGAAGTCACTCAGTCTTTCTCACACTGACTGTACATCCAAAGGTGAGTCAGAGGACATTGTGAAATCCTCCAATGACTCAGTTAAACACGAGTAAATATGAAGCTTGGAGCTGAAAAGACACTTTGGACTCATTGCTAAAGTGATGGGAGAACGATTTAAATATGTCAGAAGAAAAAGAAATACAGCTCAACAGGTGGTGAGATTGTGCAACTTGGACTCAGTGACTACCCACAGATGCAGTTGCATTGTGGGCAAAGGAGGAGAAGAATGCCAGGGATGAATAACTGGCCTGTCTCTTTCATTGATTTCCCCTGAAAGCAACAGTGAAGAGGGAACTCCTGGAGGCTCAGCTGAATAGTCTTTTTCAATCCCAATCCTGAGAAGGCTCAGCCTCTCTATGGGCAACAAATTCACTGAGTAGAGCATCTCAGTCTGCTTGAATTGAATGTTTGGCTTAAAAAAAAATCATAAATAGTCTTAAATCAAAGCTAGAACACCCATCAAGACTGGAGCGATTTTCTGCTCTGTGGCGCAATTATATTGTCGCTTTCTTTTTTGCTTTGTTCCTTCTACATGATGCATAGATCACCTGCTTCAGTTCTCCGTCACATATCACACATACCAGCGGCGGTATAGCTGACAAATATGATAACATTTTAACAACCTGAGTCAGTAGGGGGAGTGGTCCTGCAGGCGTGAGGTAGGCGTAGACTTCTACACAACAGCTGACACTCAAAAAACGGGAGGACGGCGTCGGTCTGAGGCTCAGAGGAGGCGCTCCGGTGAAGTTGTGCCCCGCGCAGCGCAAGTTTATACGCGCTCGGAAAATTCCCAGACGGTACAGAGGTGGATCCTACATAATTGCTGGTGTGGAAGCGGCGGTGCTGTGAGCGGAGAGCCTCCAGCTGCAAGGCATGAAATCTTTGTCGAGTGGACGATTGTAGTTAAAAAGGTAAGAGATAAACGGCGTTTCCTGGATTGGCACCCAATGCAACCGTCATATGGAAAATATAACGAGAAAAAAAACAGCTTGTCTGCATGATTTCTTTTTTTTTCTTTTGGCGGTGCAGAATTTAATTTGCAGAACAAACCGCACCTGCTTTTCTATTTGTTTCCTGTCGCATTAAAAGCAACATCTACCGTGAGAGCGTTTGACCTCTTTAGCGCATATTTATTATTTTAGTTCTGATTTCTAAATTAATAAATTGTTGATCAGTAGTTGCAGAGAATAAAACCAGGTGAGTCTCGGCTTATCGACGTTTCACTTCGTCTTTTGATGCCATCAGCTGACTGTACATAAATCATTAGCACGGTTATATAAATGACAGCATGTTTATTATAGGGGCAGACACAGTTCCTGTTTGACGTGAAGGTGATTCGTGTTTGCGGACGTTAAACGGCAGAAAGTTTAAGGACACTGATTATGTTAAAGGAAGTATCGTTTGCTAGTTTAACTTCCTTCTAGGATTTGGAGTTGTGAAACTTAATATTTGTCTTTCTGCCAAAAGATTCACCTGTTATTGGTCTGCTCACAGCTGTTGTCTTTCCTTGTAGTTGCTGCTGCTGGCAGAGAAGAGGCTGTTTTGGGGTTTTTCTTCTTCTTGCTTTTCAATCAGACCGTTGTCCACAAGCAGCTGCTCTTTCAATGTGGGATACAGTTTTAGTGCTTTCGCCAGGCTGAAATCCTCCAGGGTCAGGACCTCACTCATGGCAGCTTTGCTCCTTGGGCTGCTGCTTTTTGCAATGCAGTCCCCGCCAATACCCTCCAGGCCAGTGGCCGACGGCGACGGGGGGCCACCTTTACCTCCAACCTCATCACCCGCTGACAACGGGACCACCAGCCATCCAAATGGGACACTCCAGCAACTTCCTCATATTCTAATTATTGGCGTGAGGAAGGGAGGAACACGGGCGCTGATTGAGATGCTCAGCCTGCACAGCTCGGTGGCTGCAGCTCAGAACGAGGTGCACTTCTTTGATTGGGAAAGTCACTTTCAGAAGGGCTTGCCTTGGTATCTCAGCCAGATGCCCTACGCTTTCCCCGACCAGCTGACGGTAGAGAAGACGCCGGCCTACTTCACCTCCAGCAAAGTCCCTAAACGCATCCATCAGATGAACCCTGACATCAAGCTGCTGCTTATCCTCAGAGACCCCACAGAGCGGGTGCTCTCGGACTACACCCAGGTCTTTTACAACCGCCTCCAGAAACACAAGCGCTACCAGCCCATCGAATCTGTGTTGGTGAAGGACGGTGAGATCAATCTGGGATACAAGGCTCTCAATCGCAGCCTTTACTATGTCCACATGCAAAACTGGCTGCAATACTTCCCACTGGAGAGCATTCATATCGTGGATGGGGATGAATTGATCAGAGACCCCTTACCTGAGATGAAAAAGGTGGAGAGGTTCTTAAAGCTGGAGCCTCAAATAAACGCTTCAAATTTTTACTTCAATAAAACTAAAGGATTCTACTGTTTGAGAGACCACGGGCGAGAGCGGTGTTTACATGATTCGAAAGGCAGGGCTCACCCTCACGTGGCTCCTGCCATCCTGCAAAAACTCTACCAGTTCTTTCATGAACCCAACAAGAAGTTCTTTGAGCTGGTGGGTCGAACATTCAACTGGAAATGAACGTCAGAGTGTCTGTAGCTGGTTGTAGAGTTTCTTGGGGAAATGCGTGGTTTTTCCACACTAACAATGTAGACAGAGAGTCAAAGCTAATGTAAAATTAAAGTAAATCTATTTTTGTACTAGTGTGTTTGCTACAGAAGTATGATCCAGCCAAATATCAGGGCAGACTGCATTTGAAGACATGCTTTTAGTGCATGTCTTGTTTTTCTTTCCTAAACACACGTTCTCTGTGTTTCTGTGCTGTTACACACTCACTCTGCTGTTCAGCCCCTCTGAACAAAGACAACTTACTATGACGTCGATAATGATATTCAGACTGTAGACTGTGATAATGTGTTGCATCAAAATTAGTACTGAGCAGTTTAATATTGTCATACCCTCTTTTTCTCACTTCATATGACATTATTAATGTTTAACTGCATTTTTAGTGCTACGAAGGACCTTTATCTGCTGCTATTTTTTTTTCTCCTTTTTCAGTCACTTTCAGGCAAACGCCACACTGAGTATGTATTTGTTCTCCTTGCTACTCACGTTTCCTCATGTAAGAGTCAAAAATATGCTGTATGCACATCATCTATTGCTGATTATTACTGTAATTATTGTTTTTTTTAAGTGAAGAATTAATACCATAATAAAGATGTATTTTATTTTTAGCATGTCTGATGCTTTTGCTCACATATTGAATTATTTTTATTCATTTATTATGTATTTGTGTGTTGTGTCATTTGTCTACAGGTGCATACGTGTGCTGCAAAACTGTTTTGTGGATTGTAAGTTCCTTCAGAACATTCACACAAAAAATGCTTTAAACATGCTGGTACATGCTGGCAACAGTGGTGGAACTTATCGTTTTCAATCTGTGTTGAATTTCCTGTTTGGCTACTCTGTGCCTGCTGGGGGGGGGTCTTGTTTATGAAGCTAATTTCTGCTTCTCTGGTGTTTTTAATTCTCCAGTTATAAACAGCTGCATTCATTTGCAGGAAATTGACTTTTACCTTAATAAATTAGGACTACTGTGGCATGAGTGGGCAGGCAGGTGAAGTCAGAATTGAGCACAGTCTTTGCCATGAGAAATCTAAAGAGGAGTTGTTTATGCTCAAGGGTGTGATCTTACTCAGTTTTTTAAAGAGGCATGGCATTATTTATTCAAATCGTATCGCTACTTTGAAAACATCAGCAGCACAGTATCGAAGACATTAAGCTCTAAAAATCCACAGTAGCTGTTTCATATTTGAATGTGGCCTAGATTTACTTGGGGGCTCACTGGGACTGTGCAGACAGGAGGTTAACCTCAATGCCCCTGAAATGCGGACCACAGCAATATTTATTTCTTGCTTTTTTCTTTTTTTGCCCTCAGAGAGCAGGAATAGTATTGCAGTAACATGTGTTTTTTTAGTATTAGTACTGAGTAAGACTGTCTATGGTTTTTAAACAGAACAAGTTTGGCTACAGGCATTGGGAGGAGGGGGGAGTCAAAAACAGAGAAATGGTGCGAGGTAGAGTCTGATCCGCTGCGCTGTAAGATTATCAGACATCAGCATGCGTCATTTGGTGTGTACAGCAATAACACCAGATCTAGCACGTTCTGCTGATAGTGTTGTTTTTAAAACTGTAACTCTCCAAATGGTCTTTTGCAATGGCAACACCTGGAGAAACTTTCAGGAATGCTGTTGAAATTCGTGAAATTAAGAACAAAACAACAGCAATGTCAGCGTCACCTTCCTTCGGGTCAAAGCAGGACTGATGCATTTTCCAGATTGACCTGTTTTCCTCTCCACCTCGCAGTCTGCAAAAGCACTCATTTAAGGAGAATCATGTGGAGAAATACTTGGAAGTAATGTTAAGCTTTTTTTTTACCTCTACTTGGGGAAAGTACATTTCAGGCCTTGTTCTCTACGCTCTCAGTATCCTGCTGCTTTATAATTCTGCTTTCACATAAGCTGACAAGCCATAAATTGAGCTAATAAAATGCATTACAATTGTTTTTGGCAAGTAGTCCCACACGGGAAAACAGCTGTCACTGGTCACTGCTGGCACTTCCACCAAAGAGGATTTTCACCTCTCAAATTCTCAGGAATTAATTTTAAATTTAACAAGCTGAAACCTTTAAATTGAGAGATAATAATTTACAGAAAGCCAAAGAAAATCACAATTTGTGTGGTAGGAGTTTGTTTTTTCTCATTTCCAGCATTATTAATCATCGCATGTCTCCTGAGATTTAAAGGGGGTTGCTAGTTAAATGCCGTGTTTGTTAAATCATCTTACAGACAGTCAGAATATCAGTATATCAGTTGCTTTTACTTTTGAAATTTTGCAGACACCTCACACATTATCTTGGGAAGAATTTTAAATGCAGAGTTTATTGTTGGGGTATTTTTGCATTTATGTATTAGTACTTTTTGTCCTTTTTCCTGGATAAAGTTAATAAAAAGTTGATCCTGGAAAACATTTCTGTGACAGCAAAGTTGCCCCAGCCAAAAATGGTTGCAGTTCCATGGCTACAATTGCAGGGCAGTAATGAGGCGGGTTAATTCACGTCTAATAGCGGTTGAGTCAGACCCTCTCTTCAAAAGCAAAAGGCCTGTGTGTGGTTTTCTTAATACAACATGTGATTTACAGCTGAATTGGTTATGAAGTGGTTGTCATCAAACAGACACACAACATCCACTTCACATACACAAAATACACATGGACACCCATGTATTGAATATAAAATCATTTTGATGACATTTATCTATATCCCTGTTTCATAATGTGTTATTTGTTCAGGTCTGTACTCTCACAATCTTCTGATGTCACCAGTATGAGCCTCTGGTGTATATTTCTCAAAGTACAGAAGGATGTCATGCAGAAAATGAGAGGTCATGATCACAATCTCATCTCACAGTCCACCTTTTCTTCATCTTCCTCTTCCTGCATGCCAGATTGTTTTTAAGCAGTCAGAGAATAAAAGATAAAAGTCCAGAGAAGACGTCCAGCTGATATTGATGGAGGACACTTTTTTGTCAGCCGTTAACGTATGTGTTGAGTGGACATTCAAACAGCAGTCATTCAGCGAAAGAAACTGAAGAGCAAAACGGGATTCAAATATGTGTTTTGTCTTGTTTTTAAAAAAGGTCCCTCTTTTTTCTCATGGTCTGCTTTTGTTTGTCCAGCAACAGAAAACCTGTTTTACATACAAGCCTTCATCAGGGAGTTGATCAGATTTCATGGACACAAGCGGAATATTCCACTTTCACCTAAAGGGGGAGTGGAATATTCCGCTTTGCGCACTTGAAGAGTCAGGAAAATGCTCATATTTTAATGGTCATTCAGCCCTAAAAATATTCACTGGAATAATTGAGTGTTTCTGGAGCACTGGTGATAATTCCCTCTGAGTTTGTCACCGTGGAAGGTTATAAACTCTGCTCCTCTAGGCACTCAATAGCTTTCTGAAGCTTTCTGAGTTCTTTCTGGTGACAATGCTTTGTGCAAAGACACATATTTTTTTTCCTGCTGCCTCTCCTTCTGCTTTGCTCATACTCGACATCGGAGTAGCATCTATTAAGAGTTCATGAACGCCCCATTAGTCTAGTCAGCTGTACAGACCTCTAAAGTTTTACAGTCACAAATTTCCCTTAACGTCACCTAATTAATCTCCGCCACACTATTAATTTGCCTCCTCGCCCCACATGCAGTAAGAGCGGTAAACCAGCGCTACAAGCAGGATTAATAGCCTTGCCCTCTTCCCAGCAGCTCCCACTGCTCCAGTACTTCCACCATAACGTTATTTGCTGTGGAACTTTCTAGACTAACTTGGAACCAGTCGTCCCCACCCCCACAGCCAGCCCACACTAGTTGTTCTTGAAGGGGCCTGTTTCCTCCGAATCACAATCGGCTATTCTAGGGTTTTTCAAAGGATGATGTGATGCGATGGAGCATAGCTTCTTCTGCACTCTCCAGGGCTGCAGCTCGCTTTAATTGGAATAGATTGTTTGTCCACTCGGTGTGTGAAACTCGGCAGAAATAACACATGCACCCACTCTTTCTCTATTTTCCACAAGAACAGTGGAATGCATACATCCAAACACACACATACACACACATGCAGACTTGCATTGTCTGCTTGCCAGCCCTGTATTAAGCTCTGCCTGTCATGTATATACTTCCTGAGCTAAGCTTCCAGATTTCACAGAGTTATACACAGGAAGCGATTTCAAAACAGCTCATGTTTTAAAGGTCATTTAAGAATTGCTGCTTTGTTTTTTTTTCTCTTTTCAAATTCTCCAAGTACTTTTCTAACTCACAGAATGAAAAAATAACTCTTCTACTGCTTGATAAGAAAGCTTTTTAACCTGCCTCTTAAATCGGCTCTTAATTTCAAAGCAAATTCGTCTTTTAAACATATTTTCATGCTGAAAATAGACAGAGATATATAAAAATTTAAATACAAATATAAGAGATATATGCCACTTCCGGCCAACTGGATTAAGAAATACAGTCAAAGCATAAGAAATTGATTTGGAAACTGTTTTGTAAAGCAATAGAGACTCTTGAGCTTTTTGAAATAACTTCAAAACAGCTGTAAGTTTTGTTAAATGTCCTTCTGTTTTTTTATGTTCACAAGGAAGGTAATTATTTTTATGAAAAGCTGATGCTTAGCTCTGAGACTAGAATGTAACACAAATTAATGTGAGGCGTGACAGGTAGAATTACTAAGTAGCATTTGAGTCTTTGTGAAGAGAAAACAACAGTAATATGATATGAAAAACAAAATGCCAGACAGACAGACCTTTTTTTCATTTAGAGTTTTTCATTTAAGTATGTAAAAGCTTTTCTAGGTAGCTTTCATTCAGTGAGACGTGCTCAAACAGCCTGAGGTAACGTTTCTTCCTTTTGAACCAGGTAACCTTGAAATCAGGACACACCAGGCAAATGAAAAGATTCTCACAAAACTGTGCCTCTTCTTTGCAGTCTCGGCGATCAGCTTTGATTAAAACAACCAAAACACAGACAACAGTGAATCAAAGTAATTGTATGTTGATTTATGTCAATTTAATTCATGAATAAAGAGGGCGTCCATGTACTTAGGCATGGTTTTTTTAGGCGGCAAACGAGGGGTTTCTCTGTGCTGTCATGAAACATCATCAAATGTCAATACGAACTGTCTTCTCTTGTTAGTATTGACATTTCCACTAAATCTATATTCTAAAGAGTTGCTCAGCAAGCTTCCTCACTTATTTCACGTTGTTGAATGTCGTGAAATATACATTAAAAAAAAAAAAAGAAGTTAAAACGCTCTGGTCAGAGTTGGGTGGCCCAGTTATCCCAGCCCTCAGCTTAAGGTGGGGGCCTGGGACGTTGTGCAAATTTTCAAAAAATGTACTGTTTGGGACCCACCATTCACAGGAAATAAGGTTTCGTTTTTATTCTCAACTCACCATCTGAGAGGCTGTGACTCAGGAGGTAGAGTGGGTCGTCTACTAATTGGTTGGTAGTTTGATGTCTGGTTCATCTAGGCAGGGATCAAACTACATCAAAGTATGTTTTGGAAAGACACTGAACCCTGAGTTGCCCCTGCTGCATCCACTGGAGTGTGAGTGTGTGTTAAGCTTAAAAAGTGCTATATGAGTAACACTCCATTGACTTTTTTTGGCACAATGGTTCAAACTTTAAGGTTCCGACAGCTCTAGAAGCACCAGCGTGTGGCACTGATTCTTTTCAAACCCCAAAGCTGGCAGATCACAGGGTGGTCCATGTGTGCCACTGCCGCTCCTCTCTTACTTGGCAGAGGTATAATTAGTCTTTACTTTGTTTTGAATTCAGTTTAGTTTCTGTAGGTTTCCCAAGTTTAGTAGCTGCTAGTTTAGTTTTTACTCCTTTTAGTGTTTTTTAAACTATTACCACAGGGTCTTTGTCAGAGACATATTTAATAATTAAAACTGAATAATTACAAGTTCAGAATAGATATAGGTTCAAGATGACACTTTTCCAAGTCAATGGACTCACAACCATTGCAGGCATTCCAGTTCTCTATTCATCAATCTGCAGGTTATGATAACAAAGGCTGAAACTATGCATAGGACAGATCCTATGCATTTTTATATTATTTTGGTTGGTTTTAGGAACGCACAGAAGACTTTCCCAAAAGTAATTGTTTTATTTTTTATACTTAACATGTTATTAATGTTAACATGTAGTTTGAGTTTTTAGTTCAGCTTAGGGTTTTTTCTATATTAAGGGTGTGATTAGTTCCTGATTGAAAAGCTTGTCTAAATGTGCCTGGGTTCTGTCACACAGGGAGTCGTCAAATTTTGGTTGTTACGTCTCAGTTTTAGCTCATCCAGCTTTAATCAAACAGAACAGCACAGCAGGCACAGGACCACACCCTGTGACAGGCATGGCAGCAAGATTCATGCCAAGGATATCGCATCAAGCATCATGAAGACAACTGTTTGTTCCCCAAGTCCCATCCCCCCCTTTGGCAAGATTATCTGCATTGTGGGCACGCACACATGTAGCTGATGGCCCCACCATGTGGCAAACTTTACAAATTCTTTCTATTGAAATTTAGAGCTTAGTTTAATAAACAAAAGAGAAAAAAGAAATAACAGGTGAATGAAAGGCTGCAACATTTTTTTGGCTTTGCTTTGTTTGACACAGTCAAATGAAAACACTGTGGTTAGCTTTAAAGCTGTTGAGAGAAATGTTCAGTAAAATGACTAGCTGTAGCTGCAGCTCACAATCACAGCAGGTTTAAGATTTAAATGAAGTTAAAATGCATTTCATTTTAATTGCTACTGGGAATATTTTTTGCTTTGCCAGCAGGTTGGGTTTTTTTTTTATATTTATCTTTTTAATTCCAAATGAAGCTCCTAGTGCTTTGCATGCATCTGCGGGCTCGCTCCAAGCATGAACGTCGGTGGGACACTACTGCTACAAAGCCAGATGACTTTTGCGAACTATGCCGAGCTATGTCAAGTTTGAAGTCAGGATTTTCTGTGTCAAGAAAGTCGCTCTGTGTTTACCTGGCTAAATCACCATGGTAACTTGTGTTTAAAAATATCAACTTCTCTATCGTGCAGCCGCCATCTTGGGGGGAAAAAACAGTGGCACTGAGCAACAAGAAAATTTGAATTCAAATGTACAATAAATCCCAAGATAATGATTTTCTTCAGCATTAATCGCTTGTCCTATTTGCAGCAGTCTTGCAGGATACTGTTAAAATGTTTGTGTTCTATAGAGACTTTTAATCACCATTTTCATCATCATCATCTGAGTAAGTGGCACTCATGGGAATCATTTTATGCAGAAGAAGGTTCACATGACCTCCAGAAACTTAATTTTTTTAATGTGAACATGCATAGAGCCTGAAGCAGAAGGACTGCTGTTGTGATACACATTATGGAGATTTAGGTTTTTTAAAGCCAGCTAAGGGAAAGACACCCTGTCTATGTTAAACATTGTTCATAATATATCACTCAGGATTGAAAATGTTAAGATAGAACAACAGAGAGAGGTCCGGTGCCGGCAGGAGACACTAAAAGTAGGAAGAACAGGAAGAGACTGTAGAGCACACAGACAGATTGACAACCACATGGAGTGCAGAGGAGGAGAAAGAAAGAGAGAGACAACAACTGCAAAACCAAAGGGCACTCCTTACTCAAACGTAGCAACTGGCCAACAGTAATAGGGAGTGGATCCTGCTTTGCCCTTCTTTTGACTCAAAAGAAAAACACACACAAAAAATAAATGATAATAATAATAATCATTTGTATCCATTTAGACTTTAAAGTATGGATCAAAAACCCATCAGAAATATGTTTTCTTGGGTCTTAGATTAAATTATTAAATTCTGTCTGACTTCGAAACAACTGGACAACTAAAGTAGTCGCCCCCTGCTGGTGATTGTTGTACATTTAGTATCTAGGTTTGTTGCACATTAACAATTGTGGCAGAAATTTAAAAAAATAATAAAGCAACTTTGTTACACCTTACCTGGCTGCTTTTGCAAGCTAAAGTGACAGCTGTTGCTATAGCTTGCAGATTAAGCTAGTGTTAGCCTGCTAGTGAGGTAAAAATTCTGGCCTTGTGTTTTTGATCATTTCCAACTATAACAAGGTGTTGAATACTGTATGTACCCGTTGGCTACATAAATAGTCTTTTTTTGTTGTTGCTAACTTATTGCTTTGAAATCAGTAATGATCAGCGAGGGGCTGATTTGATGGTGAAACTGAGGGACAGTGGTCGCTCATAAGATAGCAACTTGTAAATCCACAAGGTAGGTAGGTTGGTACAGTACAGTATCATGGTGAAGAGAAAGCTGAGCCTAAAGCAATGTTATCAAATTACAAGTCACTTATCACCATAAGCTGTGGGTAATGACCGAAGCAGATACACATGGTGTACATAAACTTTCTCTGAAGGGTGTCTGCTCTCTGCCCTGGAGATGTGGTGAGAGGTGTGGTCACTCTGGAGGGGCTGAGAGTAGCTGTACTCCTGCTATCACTTTGGGCATTTGGCTACGATGCCCCCTGAATCCATTCTGGGTGACGTTTTCCGGACAGATCCTATTGGGAGAGGACCCCAGGGCAATTCCAGGGCATGCAGGGAACAGTAAAGTTTTCCCTTAGCTCAAGGGTCTTTCATTCAATTAGACTTCTTTTTAAAAAAAACAAAAAAAACATTGGCCCCCTGCTGTTATCATTAGAAGGACAACAACCATGTGTTACGTCCCCACATGAAAGCTAGGCGAAGAGGGTGGGGGACAGTAACAGTTGGATCCAGGTTGAAATGAAAAGGATGCCAGGCAGAGGTGTTTAACACAAAATAAATCTCTATTATAATTAATTAACCCAATAATCATATAAGCAGTAACAACAGAAAGACAGCAACGCTGCTTTAATGATAAATCGGACAGGCCAACCCAAAGAGATGGTGACCGCTTCAATTAAGAAAACAACTATAAGGCTTCAACAGAGAAAAGACAGCAACGCTGCTCTTAGCAATAACCAGGCAGCCCAAACCAAGAAATGGAGGCCGCCGTCACTCAAGCAGAACCACCTCCCAGTTACAACAAGCCACGCACGGTGGGGCTGGTCACACACACACACAGCAGGCCTTTTCCACACCTAGACCAGACTCACACACTGACCAGCACAGAGGAAATCCACCGCTTGCACTTTTGAGACTGTCTAGCTTTTATATACAGTCTATGTCTTTAGAGTAACTAAAATTACAGTTTTTTAGAGTGGATATAAAAAAACACACCAGCTGAGAAGGCTTAAAAAAGGCACCTCTTCTTCAAATGTTTACTCCCATTTTATACTGTAGAGATTTGCAGCTCTACAGCCATTTCATAATTTTTCATATTGCTTATCATCTGTCACAGACTGATCTGGGATCTGTATTCCATCTTGTTCTTGCACATTTTAAATATTAACTGGAAAGAGTCCTCATTACATGTTGCATTCTCTTGAGTATGTCCGGTGAAAAAAGAAAGCTTTTCGCCTCTATTCCTCAGCAGTCAGGACACGTGAATGGTTTCATAACCTTTCTCATTCTCCCTGCACAAACAGAAAGGGATTTTGGCAGTAAATGACAACATTACAGTAAATATATTAAATCACTTAAATTAAATACCACTGTTTATGACTCAAAGTTATGATTTCTTCTCAGGCTATCACACAAATCATCAATTTCCCTCCATGCTTATTACATCTATGAGTGTTTTCATTTTGCAGCTTGACATTGTAACAAATAACGTTTAGATATTAGATCAGAAAAATGCGCTTTTACCTCTGAGTGAGCTGCTTCCTCAATCCTGTTTACCCTTTCAGAGCTAATGGGTCATAAATATACATGTCATTAGGAAAGAGGGGAAGGCAGAGAAGGCCCGTGCTCTCCAGTATGATGTATGTGCACATATTTCCATCTTTCCCTCATCTCGCTCAGGTTCTACATGTGTTGCTGCTGTGAGCCGGCAGTCATTGCTGTGCACTGTTATCAGTCATTTCCTGGCATGGTGTCTTCTGGCAGAGGAATAAGCCTCCATGGCCAGTGATAACTCCCACTGCCAACAGATACCTCTGCATGGGTAAAGCATGACTGGGCCTACTGATAGTCCTCACTCCCCATGTGTGTGTGAGAGAGAGAGAGATGCACAGTGGCTTCATGGCTTGCATGAGTTTTTGTTTACTCATGAAGGATATCGACCAGTTTCCATGCAAATGTGTATGTGTTGGATTAAGTACATGTGTGTGTCTGTCCATAGGGAGCAGGGAACCATATGGATTATGATGCCAAGCAGGATTTTTTTAAACTCTGGTCTCCAGATCCTGCCCACAGAGCGAAACTCTAATAACTCCAAATGTGTGCTGTTACTGAGAATAGTGTCATTCGCACTTGACGTCACTGCTGAGCTTATTTGGACGCTTCTGACGCTCAAATTATTCTGCAGTGTTACCCTGCTTGTAAGAAAACATGGTCTCTAGTGTGCGGATATAATAACTCTGTTTGTTCTCCAGACACGCAAGAGATATTCTCTGTTAACATGCTGCATATGGTTTGAATCAAAGCTAAATGACATGCAAGTTCATTCAAGTATCACATTACAACATAACTAGGTTTTTTGTGTGTGTTGTTTTGATGCCGGGTATTGAAACCAGGTGTTGGCTTTTCCCTGGGTAGCTGTGTCATGCTCCTGAATATGCTGCAGTTCTAGATCAGTAGAGAAGAGACACAAAATAATGGTATTGTAATTAAACTGAGGCTCAATGTTTAGTGGCACTGAAAGGGGTGGGTCCAGACAGGTGATCAGGTGTGGCACAGGATCCCTTTCTATAGGAGTGGAAGGTGATAGATAGTTGAACTGTTTATTTTCCAAAGGAGTGTCAGCATAGCATACACTTACCAGCCACTTCATTAGGTATAACAGTTCAACTTCTCCTAAAAATATATGTTCAATCATTCAATTACATGGAACCAATCCGTTGCATGTAGGCATGTAGACACGGTTAAGAGGACCTGCTGAAATTCAAACCAAGCATTAGAATGGAAAAGAAAGGTGATTTGAGTGACTTTGAATGTGAACTGGTCGCAGGTGCCAGATGGGCTGGTGTAGGTATTTCAGAAACTGCTGATCCACTGAGATTCTCCCATAAAACCTCCACCAGAGTTCAAGAGAACGGTACAAAAAAAGTGAAAATATCCACTGAGCAGCAGTTCTCCGGGTGAAAATGCCTTGTTGATGTCAGAGATCAGAGGAAGATGGCCAGACTGCTTTGACTTGATAGGAAGGTTACAGAAATTCAAATAATTAGTCATTACCAGTGTTGCGCAAGTTACTTTGAAAAAGTAATTATTATAGTTACTAGTTACTTCTTCAAAAAAGTAACTGAGTTAGTAACTGAGTTACAAGATTCTAAAAGTAATTTAATTACTTGAAAAGTAACTATTCCGTTACTTTATAAAAAAAATGTTTAACCCTCTGGGCTCCAGGGTATAATTGGCCATTTGGCTACTTTTGATGTTTCCTCTATTTCACCGTTAAAAACTATTTACTTTGCCTTGTTTGGTATCATCCTTTTCAGCACAACCTCACGTGTCTGAATTTACAGTTATGTTTTCATTTTGACTACTGTATTAACATAATTGATCTAAAATCAGATAAAAAACATAAAATCGGAGTAGAAAAAGTTATATTTTTTACTGTAACAACCACAAACATGTTCAATGAATCATATTTCATAACTTTAAATGCAAATATAAATTGTCAATGTTAAAATCATATGCACAAGTTCTGCAAACAACAAAGTTATTTGCATCCATTTACCTTTTACCCCTTTTTAGATAACCATTTCAAACTGTTTACAGAACAATCAGCTGTTCTTCAATAAGATGCCACACAAATTATTTGTGCCGCTCCCAAAAAATTATTACTGTCCACCATGAAGGAGAACATCACAGCCTGATACCTGCAGGTCTGACAGCAGCAGGTGTGTCACTCCTGTTTCTACCTGGAGACAGCAGTCTCCTCATTGTTCTGACACACAACACAAAACTATCCACAACACTACACACTAACTACACAAGACAACACATTAACTACACACTCCAAACACGCTAAACGTCACAAATCTCTCACATCTCAAAACTCTCTCTCTCTCTTTTTCTGCTGTCTTTATCTCTCTCTCTCGCCGTCACTCCTAAAACTTCCCCCTCTTCCTAAACAACCAAATGTCATGTTGCCATATCATCTTTTGATTGGTTGACATGGTGCATTTTTTCACCAACACCAAAGGGCTGTTTTTTGTTTTTTAATTTTTTGGTCATGTGCAGAGAGTGCTTGCTAGCGCTGTCCTTAGACAGCAAACATGACGAAACTATTGAGGAAAAAACACCGCCTATCGTGACTCTGGTGTTACGTGGCCTATTATAAACTGGTATATATCACCTTGTTGCTTTGTCATCTTAAAGTGGTCGTGTGATTGGCTTACCACGACTACTTTCACCTGGAGCTAGGGGGCAAAACATACGATTGTTTTGCCCCCTAGCTCCAGGTGTTGTGCCAAAAAGTGATCGTCTACCAGAAAGTGATTGCCGCCCGCGGGAGCGCGTGCAGCTGCTTAAAGCTGTAGCGCCCAGATTACAGCTACTTACGGTAAGCTGAACACAGCTTCAACCGTCTGTTTGTTGAAAAATAGTAACGCAACCGCACCGCATTTTCTTGTTAGTAACGGTAACAGCGTTGTAACAATAGAAATAGTAATTAGTTAGATTACTCGTTACTGAAAAAAGTAACACTGTTAGTAACGCCGTTACTTGTAACGCTGTTATTTCCATCACTGGTCATTACAAACAAGATATGCAGAAGAGCATCTCTGAATTAATTAAATCGGCAACAGGAGCAGAAGACCACACTCTGTGCCAGAAGACTGGAAAAGTGTCACCTGATCTGATTAGTCTGTGGCTGGTGATTGCTGTGTAATGGTGTAGTGGTACAGCATAGCTGAATATTGTTGCTGATCATGTACCTTTACAACCAGAGTGTACCCATCTTGTGATGGCTGCTTCCAGCAGGAACATATGCATGTCACAAAGCTCAAATTATCTCAAACAGTTTTTTGAACATACTCGAAGGCCTCCAGAGACACCAGATCTAAGTTAAGTAGAGCACCTTTGCATGTGGTGGAATGAAAAACTATGTCATGGATATGCAGCAACAGCATGTCTGAGTAATGTTTCCATCATCTTGTTGCTCTTAACGGCGCAAATTACCATCAAGAATTGAGGCAGCTCTGAAGGCAATAGGGGGTCCAGCCTGGTAAGTAGTACCAGGGTGTACTTTATGAAGCGGCCAGTGAGTCTAGAGCGTAATTTGATCTCAAGAGAGAAAGATCAATAGCAATAACATGCACTCAATTTATATTTTCTCCAGATTTAAGAAGTACATTCTGCTGAAATCACACTGAAGTGAAAAATGCTTGGATTTTACAATACAAATTGCCAGACAACAGAAGGCATTATTTCTTGTTAAATCATTTTTACTCATTCAGTGAGTAACCCATTTACAAAACAGCCTGAGACGTCATCAGAAAAATAAGCGCTGATTACTCTACGTCTACATTAAAGTTTATAGCTCCGAGTTGAAAAGAAAGAAACTGTCACAGTCTTTAATGTCTTTCTGACTCACGACTTTTATAGATCCGGAAATACTTTTACTCACCCATTTTTACTCTTGTGTAATGTTAGCGCCACTCCCAAAATGTTTTTTGTGTGTGTTTTTCTTACTGAAAACATTGAAGTAATTACTGAATTCAGTGCAATTTTTCATGCTCTGCAAAGCCATTCAGCTGGCTAAATTGGACCCTTTAGAATCAGGCTGGTTCTGGAGATGGATTTGAACATTTCCTGATTCTTGAACACAACAACAGTCATAAGACTAGCAATAACAGCAAATGTAACAAGATACAAAATGATCATCAAATATTGCAACAAAAACCCACAAAATGATGTAATTCAACTTCAAAGAGCTACCAAACCAAAAAAGCAAAAAAGTGCAAAATGACTATAAGTATCACATGATTGCGCCAATTATGAGATATTGAGATATTTGGTGCTACAAAAAGCAGATTTTTTTTTGATAGTCACAGAAGAATATGTAATGTTTATTTGAGAGTTATTACACTGATGTGCATATTGTAACTATTTTTAAAAAAATGATCAGCTTTTATGACTGTCTCCCCAGCGCCTCCTGCAGCTCACCCGACAGCATTCAAAAGTTTTTAAACCCACCCCTGGATGTTGCGCCTGAATTTCTGAGATTACAGAAAGAAAGACAGCCGAGCGCTTTATGAAAAGAAAAAAAGTTTCTTTATAAATAAAGTCTGTGTTGATTTGATTTGACATTTGGCACACTTCAAATATTTCTCCATATAATCTCCTCCTAACATTCGCGCAACGCTTCTCAGAAGAAACACACGCTTCCCCAGTCAAACAAAACTTTTTCCTATACTATTTACAGTTGTTTTCTTATTTCAAACATTTAGCAAAAAAATCTCATATTCCCCAAATGTCAGCCTGTGAAAAGAAAACAGGTGGAGAGTGTGTTTGCTGTGTAAAGACCAAATTACATTCAATCAGCATGCTCGGGGAAAGAAATTTCCCCCGCCTCATGCCAACCTCTGCAAACAAAAACAACAAAAATCAATTGGCTGTTTCATGATTGACCAAATCCCCTCACCTGCGAGTCTTGAAATCCAATGACCTGCAAGGCTGATATATTGCGTCTCACCTAGAGAATGATAATGTATTCTTTTAACTAATTCTAACATAACCAATTAAAACCCATTAATACTGTGTATTGACATTGTGAGTTCCTGTTTTCTTTTGTGGTGAAAAAAAAGAAAATTGTTCTCTGGTGATTTAAAAAAATAATTGTAATTTTATAGATTTTTATTTGCACATGCATGCCCTTTGGTCACACTTTGCTTTTTAGATAGCAAAAAATGGTCAACGTTTAACATCAGCTGTAGAAATTCTCTCTGGCACATCATAGGAAGGTTTTTTTTGTTTTGTTATTTTAGCTCAGGAACCAGAGTGGGCTGTCTAGAGGAGAAAGAAAGATACTGAACCCCAAATTCCCCTTGTTGCACATCCACTGGTGTGTGAGTGTGTGCATGATAACAGCATAGAATAAAGTGCTTTGTAAATTGGCGATTGTGGTGCTCAGAGAGAGTAGAAAAGCTCCGAGTACCAGTCCATTCATCATTTTTAGCCACGGTATCTTCTGGATTTAGGCATGAAGGTATTGATCACCAATTTGGTCCAAAATGAAAGGATGCCAACAGGATGGCATGCAAGGTTTAGAATTATATCAACTGAGATTCATAAGGTTTGGGGTTATGCAATTGATTTTTGCTATGATTCGACATTTCATCAAAAAACTATTTAACATTTGACTTCAACTCTTTTCCAACAAACTGTAAAGCTGTAAAACTTTTACAGTTACTGATCAAGCAAGAAACTGAAAGCAGATCAGACATGAGCTCAGATTACAGTTAATAAAACAGGTTTGACAGAGACCTTGAGAAGGGTAAAAAAAGCAGTAAAGACACGAGGTCTTTAGTGAGAGGAGAGGATAACTTTGTTTAAAAGTATTGTTTAAGTTGCATTTCCACAGATGAAGGGTTTTCGATTCATTCAGTTGCATTTGCAGCTGTCAAATAAGCACATATTCTTTTTTTCACAATAGAATGAGAATAACTCAAAGCCTGCCTAGTCAAACTTCTCTATTGGTCTCAGCTTCAGGCGCGACATATTTCAAACTGCTGCAGACGTTAAACCCTGACATCATCTTTGTTGTGTCTGTTGTAAGTCAGAGATGTTGACCTGGCACGCGTGTCCTTAAAACTCTGAATCACAAATCAACCAGACGGATTTAATCAGATATTTTCAACCGCTGACCTTGGTCACAGAACATAAAGGCAGCGCATCCACTGCATGAATACAAAATGTCTCTCAGAGCGGGAGAAGCATATGCAGCATCTGTGCAGTATCTTCCACATCACAGAATCTCTCTATTTCTTACATTCCCTCTGAAGTCAGAGGAGGAATATACAACAGCAGCTGAAACCTTGGCTTGCCATCCTTCAATCTCGCAGATCAAACGGTGTAGCCAACAATCCTGAGGAGCCTCAGAACATTTTCTCATACATCTGTCAACATTTTCAGGTGCTCCACCGCCCTCGCGATTCCAACCAGAGCAAGTTTCAGCATTAAAAGTCCCCCAGAGATGCAAACGGAGGAAAAAAGAGAGAGAGAGAGGACATTGATCTGGTTGTGTAACACTGTGCAGTTTGCCGTAGGTCAATGAAATTCCATCAGCTTTTCTTCCCTTTGGTCAATATCTATCTGAAGAGTCTCTACACACATTGTCTTCTCTTAGCCCTCAGTCACTTGTATTCATCTTCAGCCGCCTGCCTTCAGTGATAGGACAGAATCAGACTGCAGGTTGGAGGAAAGAAAAAATGAGCACATTGTACTACAGAGAAATAAGACACCTTTTCCCTGTATTTCTATACTCGTCTGCTTCAAAACCTGCTCAATGGAAAAAGTCTCCAGTCCATTAACTTTACGGAGGATGTAAGTAGACAACTAATAATATCCAGAAAGCATCCCGACCTGCTCAAATGAAAAAAGAATCAATTTGGAGTCTGTAAGCTGCACACAGAAGATGATATGAATCCTGACACTGTCTCAATACTTTGCATTTGTTTGTTTATGCTCCCTCTAGTGGATTATTGAGTCTCCTCGGTCTTGAAGGTGAAAATGTGCCTGTGATGAAACAATTTGTTGCTCAGATTTTTTTACAAATTTACTTTAAAGTATCAGTACAACAATTTAATAAACACTCAATATAATGGTTGAATTTAGGGCTAAAAATCATTGCTGAAGGACTGATGAAGCCCTTACTAGCAACCTGTCTATGACAGCTGGGATAGACTCCCCCAGTGAGCCTGAAGGACGAAGGGTTGAGAAGATGGATGGATGGAAGAAAACCAGCAACACAATCAGTGAAATTACACCCTGACAATATTAAACTAGTAAACCTTGATTACATTACCAGTTGGTTGCAAAAGCATGGGTACAGGCATGAAGGATGCCCATTTATATATTTTATTTGACAAATAAAGTATAAGATCAGCTCTGCAACAAAAGAAATTTTAAATGATGGTTAAATTAAACTTGGTTATAACAAAAAAAACCAACAGCTACAAACACTACATAGTTAAAAACAACAGCTCTACTGTGTAGCTAGAAAATCAATACAACTGGGGGCCATTTGGGGAGGCAGTCTACACTGAGGAGTGTCCAGAGGTGCTACAAACTATTGATCTGATGCATCTCACTGCAATCCCTGTTTCAAATCTCACAACGGACCAAAATAGTGTCTCTTATACTCCCAGTGCTTTCATTCACCTGCATAAACGTGAGGAGGGGACTTCAGCAAAGGTGCCCAGCCTCCCAACAAATATCCCTAAAAGAGAAAAAAAACAGAAACAACTTAATAACTCTAAAGAAAGACAATAAAACAAAACAAAATAAAGATCACTCGTATGGTTAATGCTATAAAATTCACAACTTAATCTAAAATACTACAGAACAGGCCTAAGCAAAACAGAAGCACGAGAAATCTCTAAAAAAGGAGAAAACTACTGTTGTTGTAGTCTGAACTAGAGACTTCATGATGTGGTCCTGCTCATCACTGTCAGGCATTGGGTAGCCAAACACAGTCACCAAGGGAAATAGCAGAGCTGGTCCACAAACACCACTGTAACAGAAAAACAGTTTCTAAATGTGCTCTAACAGTTAGTCTATCAGACACCATTTTCAAATTTCCAACAAACTAATAATCCTGATATATCAGTTAATATATTGATGTATAACACCACTGATGTACGCCATGGTCACAGGGTCACAAACATGCAGCCTCGAGGTCTAAACTGGGTTGTTTTGCAAGTCATACATTTTTAAATCTTTCTCAGTAAAATGCATTACTGCTCCTTTTGTGATGACTCTAGCTTTACTACACAGGAACATATGTAGATTTTTTAAATGTTGAATAATATTGTTGTTTCTCAGCTGTGGTCCGTTAATAGGACACGTGCTCAGTGGATGTGGAAAAACTGAGATTTAATTCAGAAATGTCCTTATTTTTTCTTACTACATCATTGTATCATCTGTTTTGCAAATGGATTGCTCATTAAATGAAAAAAAACGTAACCAGAACGAATACATGCTGATTTCTATTAATTTCATCTTATTTAATCTTGGCTCTGGCCCAGGTGAATTCTTTCAACCTGTCGTCTTTACACTGAAGAAAGGGGGAAAATATGGAGGAGTGTCTGATTACGCAATTAATTATCCATCCTGGCTCCACTTGAGAGAAATGTGTGGCATATGCAGCACATGAGCCTAACAACTCTATTAGACTTTAAAGGGACATTTATTGGCCCGGGCTGGTTAATTGATCTATATATGGTTGCTCATTTTTAACATGGCATATAATAAAACATGCATACACTGATCAACTATGTGCAACCTAAACATTGTTGCATACTCTCATCTGTGGCATTCACACTCCACCCAAAGGCTTCTCACTACATTTCCTAGAACAGGCCCAATTCACAGAAACCCACAGGACCCACACAGACAGACACTACACTATACCTGCAGTGGTCACATATGCATGTCCTGGCAGGTCAAAGCTGTTTTGCTGTTTTAGCAATAGAGATACTCTAGTAAAGCAGAAAAAAAATGTGCTTACTGCTCTGTGTTTAGTTACTTTGTTGTAATGGTTTGTCCAAAAGCAGCACATGAAACATACAAGTTTACAGCACTTTGTTACTGTGTGATGATTAATGTTATGTAGCAGATCTTACTCCCCCCATCAGCAGTATTCAGTTCAACTCTCCAGCCTCGATGTTAGAGGCGGTTCTCATAGTTCAACTTGGAGTCAATGAGTCTATTTTGCATATTACCTTGGCAACTGCCTATTTTATCATTGGGCCACTGTTCAAAATTTCCTTAATAGTAGTTTCATTCTAACCCAGACATTTCGTATGGAAATGAGACTCCTCCCTGCTTTGAGAAAATGAGGCTCTCAGCAGAAAGGATTTTGTTTCGAACTCAAAAACAAGACCCATATTAACATATCAAGGAGCCGGAAGAAAAAGAGAAAAGATTGGGAGATATTCTCAACATCTTCCCAGTGGACTTCTGACAATAGATGTCTGGTTTTATTGGAGCAGCAGCTTTTTTTTTTCCTGCCATGTGAATTTCAAACATAATATTCTGTATTTCTTTGATATTTCTCATTTATTTGAGCGTTTCTTGTTTTGCTTTTGTTTTATTTTTTATTCCTCAAGTGTAAGAAATTGAGGCTTTTTAGCTTTATGTCACAAACTGACTTCACGTCTTCACCATTTCCATATATAAACAAACAGCCGCCAAACAAAACCTCGTCAGCACGAAGCAGCTTTGAGCCTTCTGCCATCAAGAGATGTTCACACTACGTCTCTGCAGGTTTCATTAAACCTGTAACTCACAGAAACAGATGCTCATGAAATTTGTCTCAGTGTCATATTTACATTAATGCTCTGAAAGGAGGTCAGTGTAGCGTTTCTGCGTTTGGTGGGATTTTTTATTTATTTATTTTTTGAGGAGCAGATGACAAGAAGTGGAGCGGGTGTGCTGCTGGTGTGTGATAGCGATGTGTGAGGGCTCTGGGGGGTTAGGGTGGTGGGGGGTGCGTGCATTAGCTGCTGTCTGGCGTCTGTGAGGGTGAAGGGAAGTGGGAGAGAGGCTTAATGTCTGTCTACTTCTATTTCCCTCTTAATTTCACACACTGTTGAGTCAGCCTATTGACTGACTGTTTATGGTGATGCTGGCGGTCCACCAACACTGCAGAGGAGGCAGTGCATATAACTCTTCCTCGCTGCTCCATTTCACCATGCAGGACCTCCACTTATCTAATAAGCTGGTATGAGGCCCATTCTCACCCATTCGTGCGTATATGTAACCTGCCTCTTACATGGGAGTGTGGCTGTTTGATGCACTTATCAGGTTGTAGCTGTGGGCATCCCAAGACTGCGTGCATGCTTTGTGTGAGGAGAGACGAGAAGAAAAGTAAGACTGATCCTGCATGCACTCTGAAGGCTCTTAGCACCTTTGTATCCCATGTGTACTCAGCCTTCAAATCAATACTCCTTTACTCTCTTTTTTTCTAAAGTTTCCAAACTTTAACATTTCATGCAGAAAGTCAAAAGTAGAGAGGAGCACGTTTCAGCCACCTGAATGCAGAATATAAGGTAAACAATATAAGTATTAATATATATCCAGACCTTTAATGTCCTAAAGGTCTGGATATATATTAATACATAAAGGTAAAATTTTACTCTCTTGAACCGATTTGTCTTTTTTTTTTTTTGCCTGTCCCGTTTGGCTCTTTTGCATCAGAATTATTGTCTAAAGGCGAAGAAAGATGCCCAACGGATTTACTTTACCAAATGGACCATCCCAGCCTTGCCGTAATGGTCTATTTGATTCACCTTTTATTGTTTATTTTATTTTCACTTGCTAAATACGGGACAGATTTGACTGCGGAAAAGAAAGAAGGAAAGGGAAAAAAAGCAACATAATAAACAACATCACGATGATCTATGGGAATATCACAGTAAATATTAAACATTATTGTGCAGCACGTAAGATCGACAGCGCACAGTGTGCTTTGAGGTAGGAGCCAAAAAGGGTGTAGTTTGTGTGTGTGAGCACCCGTGTGTACACCTGTGAGCATGGACGTGCTTGTATTAAAAGGTTCCTTCATGTAATGATCTGCTAGAGGGGAACCGATTTGTCTTAACCTGGGTCTTAATTTCAAATGTCTTCATTTTTTTATTGTCACTATATGTTATGATTAATAACTAGATATGTTGTTCTATAGCAATGTGCACTCCTGAAGCTAATTTTTTCCCTGTTATTTCACACATTAAACAAGATTAGATTTGGTCTGCTGGACAAACAAAGCGAGAAATTTCAAGTGTTACTTTTGATCTGTGGTTTTAACTGTTTACTGGTCAGGATCAGGGTTTCTGCCACTGTATGTAACCCGGCAATGGGGGTGTTTCCATACTGGATTGCCCAGGCCCAGCATTAGCAATGACCTCCTCTGGTGCTGTTGACCAACAAAGTACCAGCAGAAACTCTGCTGCTGTTGGCAAAAGAAAAGGAGAGGGGAAAAAACCAATCAGGAAATCATGGATGTTGTGAAGGATGACATGCAGAGAGTTGGTATGACAGAGGATGTTAGGGACAGGGTGAGATAGAGGAAGGTGGTCTGCTGCGAGGCATGCAGCCTGCTTTACCTAAAATGACCTGCAACAGGGAACTTATAGATATTTTAATCTTAAAGGTATCGCAAAGATTTTAGGTGATTACTTGGCAACATGATGATATCATAATATAAAATTCATAATGTAGTTTAATAAAGGGCCATGGTGTAATAAATGTTACAAATGTATCATTTTGTCCAGTAGTACATGGTTACTTGGCAACATGATGACATCATAAGATCTGATAGAAATGACCCTCCGCAGTCCAAAGATCTATCTGTGTACTTAGTATGTTTGCCCAACTTCTGGTTGCACAGGACGAGTTTACAGATGATTTTGTGCATTATCTGTGGCTGGCTGATTCTTACCAGAAACCTGACGTGTTCACCTTAGAATTGCCAGTGACTCACATATGATGATAAAAATTTGTTCACAACCAATGCTGTGAATTTCCTCAGCAATTGTGCTACTTGATCAAAAATCATGCTTTTTATTTGTTTTTGTTTCTAATGTCTCTGTAAAGCACTTTGAATCACCTTGTTGTTGAATTGTGCTATACAAATAAATTTGCCTTGCCTTGATTATTGCCTCCTACTATGTGGACTCGCATAAATACATCCATAAATGAATAAATATGAATAAAAAAAGCAATGTGTAACAACACACACTGAACTGAATGCAGAATTTCAAACTTTTTAATGGCCTCCACTGTAAAAAAATAAAAAAAATAAATTGAAAATTGAAAAAAAACAAAACTGAAAAAGCAAACAAACAATCAAATTGACCTGTAAACTGTGACCTTTATAACTCTGAATGAACACATCTGTCTGAGGAGGAGAAGAGCAGAAACTGCAATTTACCATTTGACCAGTCCCGTCTCTGTCTCTCCAAATCTATCAGCAGTTATGAATAATTAAAGAAGTAACTATGGTTTTGCCACATGTGTAAATGTGTGCCTTACTGCTATTTCTCTTACCTCAAAAAGCCCTTCAAAAGCTAGTTAATCCCTATGAACCCTCATGTTAAGATGGCCAGCTTCACAACAGAAATAAACTTGTTTACAGCTTGGTTTTTGTTGAGGCTTAAAGTCTTCTAGAGTCCCTCTGAATCATGTTAGTGTTGTTGCTGGTTATTTGAGTATATCTGAAAATGCCATGTTCTGTTGTGTGGTGCAGCCCAGAAACATTTGCTGAAGTTCTGTTGAGTCAAATTATATTTTTATTTGCCTGTCAGATGAGACTAATAAGCAGGTATATGCGTTTATGCAGTTTGTAGCTTGCAAACTAGGCTAACTGGCCTAAGATGATACTGCAGCATGCAATGCGACATGGCAAATATGGCATCATCTGGATTGAAAAGCACAATATGTGGCCAAAACTTAATATTGTGGTTCAACTTCAGTCTTATCTGCTCACAACTTCTTTTTTTTTTTTTTCTTTTTTTTTACAATTTTGAAGGGTCAATTTCTTTGAATCAAAATATTGCATCAAACGGTATGGAAGTTTGTTCCCGCCACCGAACAAAAACATAAAAGAATAAAAACTTCATTCATAAGGTGAAACTTCAGGTCACAACCCTAAAAACTTCAACTTACCAGCTCAAAGGTTTTGAAAAAAAGTTTGATTTATGTATGGCCAAAAATTGGTTTTAATGATGGATTTAATACAAAAAAAGATGTAACAACCAATTATGTATGCCAGATAAAATGGCAACAATTACATCATACAAGCGTATACATTTTTCTTCAGTATATACTGCACTTGATTTGCCTTGTTTCCATATAAGATAATGACAAAAACATCGCGCTCACACAGGCTCAAAAATAACATACCGGTGAAATAAAATGGTGTGTGCTGATTATTGTGATACTATGGTTAGCTCGCATGCTCCCAGAAGTACATTTGTGATCTACATTATAGAGGCAGTTTCCATTTTTATTTTGTTTGTTAGACTCGGGGGGAAATGAATAATAGGATTAAATCTGTACGCTATGAAAACTTTACAGTGTTTCACTGCCACAGTAGCTTCTTCCAGGTTTTCACACTGTTGGTGCAGATAGCTGCAGTCACAATGGTGACAATTATGATGGCTTGATAACTTCAGTAAACATAGTTTTCTATAAGGCAACAAAAACAAAATTAGATGCAATTCACTTCAGACCACTTCCATAAGGATTCAAAAATTGGGTACCGCAAATGCTGTAAATAGTATCTCTTCCAATCTGCAGGGTAATCTCTTCCCAAATAAAAAGAAAGTTGCTTGAACGGTTCTTTGGAGGATTCAATAAAACACCACAGACAGTAAATCAAGTCTGTCTGCAAGGGAACAGCAGCGTCTACTGAAATTGGTCTTCTTTTCTAGGTCACAGAAATGAATAAGGTAAATCAGCAACTTGTAATCTGGCTGCTGTCACCTTACTCCACAACTAAAGGTGCTTATCAGTGTTGACAGTGGCTGAAGCCATTTTGTTTGCAAGGTGTAAATAACGTTACGTTGGTCAGGAAGTGAGATAAGGTGTTTTGTGAAATGCGAGCCCTAACAGATTTTGACAGGTGGATGATATTTGGTTCACGGAGGAGCGCGTCGGAAATGAAATACAGAAACATGCAGAATGCGTGAGATATCAATGCAGAAATGGGAACGTGCATTTGACACTGAGGGTGTTGTCAGTATCATTGTGGGGTTTTTCTTAAATGTGTGAACTCCAGGGAGAAGCGAGAACTACATTTATTTATTTATATACAAGCCTTTATTGCTTTTTTTCCACATGGTATGATGTGTAATTTACCAAGGCTATAATCAGCAGAGAAATGGAGGAGAAAGTGGACAAAAAGAAATGGTTGCAGGTATAGCTCCCGGGCTGCAGATTCTGTATTTGTCTACTCCCCTCTCGTTATAATAAACTCCTTACTCGCCCTGAGAAGGAAGCTTCTAGCAATGGGCTTCTTAACAGGAAAGAAAGCCACGTCTGCCCCGTGATTTGTTATTCAGTGAACCGCATCTCTGGAGAAATGGATTTACTGGCATGCCCTCTGCGGAGGGATGAAGGTCAGCCCCTACCTTGGAGATGCCATTTGCAGCACGATACAATTGTTAATACGCAGCTTTGAGAAAAGCGAGCAGAAAAACATTCATACCCGTTTGGAATTCTGGTGATGGAGAGAGATGAATACAGAAGGGTGGAGGGATTAGGAGGGCACAGGCAGAGCCGGCTTGTGGTTTCTTTCTTTCTCAGCAGTGCTCTGCAGTTTCTTACACTACCTCTACAACCTGCTTCTGTTTAGTGAGAGAAATATTAGAACCGAAGCTGCTGTCAAACCACATGCATTCGTGATTCTTCACCGAGCTTGAAGGAAAATTTCACTTTTGACCCCGACGATGTGTGAGGCCGCACGGCGAGGGGGTGGACATGTTTGGTTTTACACCTGGCAGTGCTTCACCTTTATTTGCATGTACATAGCCTACAGCCAGCAGGTTGCTGAGCAGCATTTCACTGAGATATTACTGAGGGTTTGCTTTGTAAATCATTTATTTAATGTTGTAGCTTGTAAAAAATAAATATTTATTTTTAAAAAGTCCATAGCAAGCAGATGTTAGCTTGAGCATACAGATAGAAAATGGGGGGGAAAAAAAATCGTAAAACTTCTACATGCATTCCACCTACACAAACCTCCAACGCATTATAATCGTGATGCGTATAAAGAGTCTTCCTTCTGACACAGGTTTTGCATTTTTGCATCTAAAACACACAAAACACAGAAACCTCTGAGATGACACTACAAGGTGTCCAAGAAAAAAATACATAATGATGAATATGCTCATGCTTCACTTATACTTCAGCCAACCCTAATTTCTCTATATTATACTCATAATATGGGAATTAAATAATTACAGAGATATTTTTATCATTTCTTTAAGTAGTCCTCAGGAACAGTTCTTCTTGCTTCCTGAAGGACATTTAAAAGCTCTTCTTTATATGTTGGCTACCTTTTGTTCACTTCTCTTGTTCTCTTGTTAAGATGATCCCGCTCCAGGCTCTGCGCAGTTTGATCCATGACTGATCGTCACTGTTCCACTGTGTGTTTTTCTATCCAGGTTTGCTTTTACGGCATTGACAGTGTTTTAATGATCACTGTCACACTGAAAAATAAAGCCAATAAGATGGTTTTCCACGTGGGAGTACATGGTGGATCAAACTGATCATACTTTTCTGCATTCATAATTCCTCCAGTTTGACGAGTGGCAGAAATGCAGCCCCGATCCATCATGTTGTACAACCACTCTCACCGTGAATTATTTTTTATTTATTTTTAAACAGACTTCCACAGCTTGTGGGGACAAAGGACCTGTGGGACTAAGAGGCAGGTTAAAAAAACATTTAAATAAAATATCGTCTTTATTAATGCAAAAAAAAAAAAAATGCACAGAAAAAAGGATAATGAGACACAAAAGATTAGGAATAAAAGGCAATCAGACATCTGACACTATATCTGCACAATTCAGGAACATTGGAAATGAAACACAGTTGGGAACAATTGCACACTAATGAGGCCAAGTACGACCAGGAACAAGAGCAAGACGGAAAACCCCAACAAAACATGAAATAACCAAAGAGGAAGAAAAATTAATAACTCAATGATAACAATAATAATAATAGTAGTAGTGGTAGTAGTAACACATGAAGAAAATGAAACTGGGGAAATGTAAATAAAAATCACAAAATGGGTTATAATAAAAGCAAGATGACAGCTATGCATGGTCCTCACAGGACAGCAATGCTTCAAATAAGGATGGGGATCCAAAACCGGGTTTGGTATAGAACTGGTTCACAGTAGTTCAGTTCCTTTGATTTGATGGTCTCCTTGCCTATTGATCCCTCTTGTTCCTTTATTGGTTCCTCTTGCATTTGTGCTACAATCAGCTGATTTCAGTTCATGTGCTGGAGGAAGAAAATAGTGTAGTCTATGTCATGGATATTTCATTTATATTTTATTGAAGAAAGGTTGAGAGCATGATAGTAAAGTGGAAACTGTATCCAGGACCGAAACAACGGCATTATGTTGCTAATGCAACTTAAGCTCTTTGCAAGCCCTGCACAGATAGTATGCTAATGCTAAGCTCGCCAAGAACCCAGAGTGATGTTAAAGCTAAGTGAGTGCAGACCCCAGCCCAGCAGCAAGACCCTACACCTCCACAGGTAACAAAAGTAGTAATGTACAGTCAGGCTGCAGCCTCTGTTTCTGCCTGTTCATGTTTCTAAAGTAGCATCACTGTGCCAATCACTTTAACGTCTCTTTTTGCTCGTTTTTATCTTTGCTTTGTTTTGTCGGCAAAGAATGACAAACAATATTCATTATTTGATAAAATATATATCTGACCTGGCAACCTGGCTGCCCCTGGGTGGGTCCGGGATGGGCGTGAGGTTCTGGGGGCGCTCCGTCTCTGGGCTGGGGCCCGGGCCGGGCCTCGGGGGCTTGGGTCCTGGTTGGTGTGTTGCCGGGGTTGTGGGCGGGTGGGTGCATGGGGGCCCGGCCCTGGAGCAGAGTGCCGCCGGTGCGTCGAGCCGCCTGGGGGGCTCTTCAACTGGTGGGGGGGATGGTCACATCTTTGCAGGAGCTTTCTTCTCTTCAGGAACTCTCTGCAGGAGGGGGAGATACAGGAGAGGTGGAGGAAGATCTCAGCCTGGGCGTTTACCGTCTTATGTAGTCTGGAAGATGAGTGGATGGTGGGGTGGGTGCAGTTTTCTCTGTGGTGGGGTTGGGTGGACTGTCCAGGGCTCTGTGGAGCCGGGGGGCGCTACTGCACTGGGCCCCGGTCTGATGGGCCTGGGCCCCCTTTCCCTGGCGGGTCGCGAAGGGTGGGAGTGCCTACTGGGGTCAGCGGGGGAGCTGGCCCCAGGGAGGGGTTACCTGCCCCTCCCTTCCTTCCCTCCCCATCTCCAGCTGCCTCCCTCTTCCCGCTCCTCCACAACCACCCACACATGCAGGGCCTTGGAGTAGGGGTATGTCACCAGGGTGCAGAGGAGGCTACCCCCCCCTCTGTCCCCTTCTGGCTGCCTCTGCCTCAATTTTATCCCAAAACTTAGACATTCACATTATTCACACTCTCATTACACATACATATAGGATCTTGGGGGTGGGCACAATCACGGAGTCCAAATTACCATCAGGGTGTATACCTCACCCCTGACGTCGTTGCCCACCTCTCAATTTTAAATACACTTAGTCATTGAGGGCTAGCAGGAGGGACTATGCGCTTACCTGCTGCTCCTTGGCAGGTAGCTCCATGCCCTCCTGGGTTTTAATTGCACCTTAGAACACATATGCATCAACACTACAATGAGCGGGTGGAGGGAGGTTTGGAGTCTTCTCCCACCCCCATTCTCTGCGGCCTGCTGGAGCGGGAGGGCTAGTAGGAGGAGTTGGCCGTCCGACTGCGGTCTGGGGTGTGGGGCCTCCCTGCTGCTGCGGAGTCGGGGTGGTCTGCCTCTCCCCACCGCAGGGAAAAGGGTAACACCACCTGGGTCTGGGTGCAATTCCCCCCTCCAGGGGCAAGGGTACCTAGACCCGGTTTGTAGAGTACGCTTGGGGAGTGTGATTGTGTGTACAGCGTCTCTTTATGTCTGTCTCCACGTTGGTTGAGTGTGGAGTGAGTGCATATGAGAGCATGAGGGTGGGAATGGATGTTTGTGTCTGTGTGTGCCTGTATGTCTGTGTCTATATGTCAGGTTGGGTATCAGACGCCACCTCTCTGGGGACACCTCAGGCCCTCCAAGGTATGGAGGCCTATCTCCACCCACCACCACTTCCCCTGCCGGTGGCGGACTCCCTCAGGTGTCAGTGTGTTGGTGGTTCTTTGTGTCTGGGGGTGGGCGTCCGGGTACACACCGGCTCACTCCTTGGCGGCCGCTTGTCGGGGCCTGGGGCCTGGGGCTCGCTCGGGCCCCTTTGGAGATGGGGTGCCCCCGGCCTCTCGGCCTGGGGCTCGGTCACTCGGGCACAGCTGGGGGCCGGTGGAGCTCACGGGCGCGTCACTGCAACTCCCCCTGGCTTCTGCTCCGCGGCTGCTGGGCGAGCCCTCATCTGGGACTCTCCTCAGCTCTTACTGGAACAGTGGCGCGGCTGCCCCTCTGTTGGTCTTCCTTGGTCTCTTGTGTTCTGGGGGCCTCTGGAGTTTTGATCTCCTCCATACCCGCTTCACACCCTGGAGGACGGGGCTGTGGCCCCCCCACACTCCCTAGCAGATCATTACATGGAGAAACCTTTGGAATGCAAGCATGCTGATCCACACAGGTATGCACACAGGTGTACACATGGGTATTCACAGACGCGGACTAAAGCTTTCTTGGCTGCTGCCTCAAAGCACACTGTGCGCTGTCTATCTTGCGTGCGGCACAATATCGTTTATTATTTAGTAACTATTGATATCTATGACTAGCTAGTTTATTGTGATGGTGCTTTGTTTTCTCTATTATTATGTTGCTCTTTGTTGTTTGCTGTCTCCTCTGTTTGTTTGTTTGTTTGTTTTTTTTCTCCATACAGGTGACCCAGGAGTTGTTTTTTTTTCTCTCTCTCTTCCCCCCCCTTCTCACCGTCTCTTCTCCCCTTTGGTTTTCTTTCTTTCTCTCCCCCTCTTTCTCTCATTCATTCCCCCTGTCCTATTTATTAAAAAAATAAATAAATTAAAAAATTAAAAAAAAAAAAAAAAAAAAAAAAAAAAATGACAAAGGATGAACTGAAGCTCTGCCATCACGTAATGTCGCATACTGCTGTTTCTGATGTCATTTAAAAAAAAAAAAAAAAAAAAAAAAAAAAAAAAAAAAAAAAAAAAAGAAAATATATATCACATTACCCGAGATTAAACCACAACAAGGACATAAAATATTTAAAATGAGTTCAACGTTAAATATTTGCAGTCAGGTTTTATTTTTATGCAGGTTGTTGCAGTCTAAAGTGCTTTACAGATGACGGACAAGCCAATATGACATAAGCAATAGAACAAAGCACATTATATGCAATAATAAGTGATTAAAGTGGCCCATAAGTACAAGAATTTAAAAATTAAAAATAAAAAATAAAAAAAGAGATGTGAAATAATAAACTAAACATACATAAAACCAAATAAATCCAAAATAAAGACAGAAACATTAAAAAGACAAATTGTTATGGTTTTCAGATTGGACCTGAAAGCAGGATGCAATAGTTAAAAAGTTAACAGGCTTTACTGACAGTCACCAGAGAATATTGCATCAACAGGGGATTAACTGACAGGAGCCAGTAAGCAAACAATCCAGAATATGTGCAAAGAGGGGTTTTCCAGTTAGGGGGATTAAGGGGGTGGCAAAGGAGAGACAAGGATAAGGGTGACGGCAAACAACAGATAAGTATGCAAACACGTTCACATTGCAATAAAAGGCCTGAGCAATGATACTCCATGATGTAGTACAACAGTCTGGAAAAGAGCAAAGGAGAGGACCAGGCCTAAATACTGCTGTTGAGTGAAGATCAGAGACAGTTGTGCTAACTGAGAGCCCTCCAGGTGTCCACCTCCTCTGTCTGTCTGTCTGTCTGTCTGTCTGTCTGTCTGTCATATATGTCATCATGATGTCCTGCTGAAGTTCAAACTGAGAATCACATGAGGAAGGTGATTTAAGTAACTTTGACATGCTTGTCGGTGCCAGATGGGCTGGTCTGAGTATTTAAGAAACTGCTGATCTACTGATTTTTCCAGAAAACCATTTCTATGGATTATAAAGAATTGTCAGAAAAAGACAAAATATCTGTGGAACAGCAGTTCTTTGAGCAAAAATGCCTTGCTGATGTCAGAGGTCAGAGCACTTCTTCAAGCTGATAGGAAGAAAACGAAAACTCAAATAACCACTCATTAAAATCATGAACCTTAATGGGTGCCATCAGCAGTAGACCGCACCAGAAACCCTTCCTATCAGCGTAAAACAGAAAGTCGAGGTTATCATTTGGATTGGATTAATAGAATTGGAAAAAAGAAGATTTGAACAACCTTGCCTGTTGTGATGAGTCACAATTTCTGCTGATGTATTTCAATATGGTCAAAAATTGTCATAAACAACATAGAAGCATGGATTCACACTGTGCTGTATTAATGGTTCAGCTAGTGATATATAATGGTTGAGGGAGGTATGTTCCTGGCACACTATGGGCCCCTTAGTTAAAGCTGACCATCATTTAAACACCACAGCCCATCTGAGCATTGCTGATGACAACGTCGATCCCTTTACGACCGTTGTGTATCCAGCTTATGATAACTGCTTCACGCCATGTCACAAAGCTCAGGTCAACTCAAACTGGATTCTTGAGCATGGCAGTGAGTTCAGTGTACTCAAATACTCCAAAGTCACCAGATCTCAATCCAATAGAGCACCTTTGGGATGTGGTGTAACAGGAATTTCACATCATAGATGTGCAGCTGACAAATCTGCAGCACCTGTGTGACGCTGCTATGTCAGATCAGAATCTCTGAGGAATGTTTCCAGCACCCTGCTGAATTTATGCTGTGAAGAATTAAGGCAGTTCTGGGGGCAAAAAGAGGTCCAACCTGGTATTAGAACAGTGTATCTATCAAAGTAACTGGTGAGCAGAAGAGGAAGACAGATGGGGACTACAACAGAAACATCAAAAAATAGAATTAAAAGTACGATAATCAGAAACCTCCAGTCAATTATTTAACACAAGTAATTCTGGAGTGTTACGACCCGGCTCAAAGCCGCAACATAAAAAAGGAGACGAATACCAGAGTATGGGTGAGAAGGTTTCATCTTAAAATGGAAAACCAGGTTGGCTAAAAGGGCTGATGCCACCAAGGCAACGACAGGTGAGCTCTCTGGGAAGCTTGCCTCAGGTATGCTTTTATCCACACCTGACTAGGTGTGGCCAATTAGCACCAGCTGAAAACATTGAGGACATTAGGGGCTGCAGAGGGACGTAACCGGAGTAAAGTGCATTATGCACATCCCAAAATGCCACAGTAAAATCAATAAGCATCACATATAACAATAAAACACCGACATGGAATATTCTTCTTCTTCTACAGAATAAGTTATGCTTCAGTAAAAAAAACAAAAAAAAAAAACAATGAATAGCACATAATTTTAATAGTAGTGGGCCATTTTACACCCATCCTTCCATTTTCTTCCACTTGTCCAATTGACAGTCCTGGGAGGACTTCAGCCTGTCCCAGCTACTATGAGGTGACCACCAGGGACAGGTTCACCAGTCTGTGAAGGGGAGTTTTCACCGAGTGCTGTTGCTACTTTTACTCCAGGAAATCAATTAGCATCTCTGCTCGCCTTCCTCTAAAGATCACTACAAGTCGTCGCTACATATTTAGTGTATTGGTATGCAGGGTTGTTTCAATGTCCTCATCTAGCTCCTCTGTTTAAGAGAATAGGCAGCAGAAGACCATAGAAGACCAAACCCAGGAACATTGTTCTGCAGCAACATTTGCTAATAGCAAACAGTTTTACTTGTAGTGCAGCATTTTCACAGTGTGGTATTGCTTTTTTTTTACTACAGGAAATCGACACTGCTCACCTTTCTGTAAAAGTAACCACAAGACACCGACGTATATTTAGTGATCAGATATGAGAGGTTTTCAGCATCCTCATCTGACTTGGTACAAGACAGAAAGAAAATCGTAGAAAATAAGCATATTTCCAGAAGTTCTGAATTAGTTCTTTAAGGAAAGTTCCTTCCCTAATATACAAGCTGAACTAAGAAAAAGGGCACTGTCTCAGTTTGATGTAATAATTTCATCGCCTTGCTCGGAGCTGTTTTGAATATGTAGGACAGGGTTTTGCATGGAAAACGTCTATATGCAGTCAGCTTCAAAAACTCTTCTTTAGCCTGTCATATGCCAATGAAGCCATTGTAACACTGCCAATGTGTTTTATATGATTGCTGCACTGTTGCTGCACTTTTACTTTACTCCCTGGAGAAGCAGTTTGGAAACTCATAAAGTATTAATTCATCTGAGATGTACTGTAAGATGCTGGAACCTCTCAAACTGTGTGAGTGACTGACTGTTTTCATAAGTGTACAGTTTAAGCAATGTTATACAAAACAAAAACATACACAAAATACCTACCAGAAAGAAGAGTTTAAGACACTGGTGCATATTCTGTATCTTCTCGTCATCCTTTTTCATTTTGATCCATAAATTTACCTCTATCTAGTCTATGCCTCTCTTTACTCGAGTCTTCCACAGGGACACACATTAATCTGGTGTCTCATGTGGCCTCTCTAAGTATCATGATGGTCTCAACAGCTCAGTTTCTAATTATCAATAAGATAAAGACAAGATGCGTTTCCACAATTGTCTGTTTAAAAAAGATAATCCTTCACTGAAGCTGTGGGAGAGTTGGAGACAGCCCTGTGTGGCATGCATTCGCAGAAGCTGAACCTTTCTAGACATTACTTGACAAGCGTGCATGTGAGGATTGAAATGTCTGAGGCAGCCAGATGAGACATTAAACAATCTTTAACCCGCGTCCTCCATGCTCTGCTCAAGCAGCACCTTAACAAACACCAAACTGAATATCCAGAGTCATGTGAGTGCTGCTCACACAAAATTTATGCCGTGTTACATGTGAGAAAAATCAACTTTGGAAAGCGTTCCAAGCTTGAGTCATTAAACAATTTCCAGTATTTGTATGTGGAAAAAAAACTAAATAAAAACAAAGCCAACTGCTGTTGGGCATTATAAGGGCATTGTAACAGTGGTCACACTGTGGTAATTCCTGCATGCATCCAGTGATTTTCCTTGTTATTGTCATGGAAATATCTGAATGAAGCCAGCAGGAACATACCTGCAAGAGAGTTCTGATTGAGAGAACAACATCTCAACACATAATGGCAGTAGTGTTACATATCTCCAGTACCTATTAAACCGAAATTGTGGTTCAGCAGTGGCAGTCCATGGACAGCCCATCTACCTGCAGAGAGCGTCTGTAGTCGATGAAGGCAGTGCACAAAGTATGCGATACAGCCAGTCTGTGGTCTATTCTCGCTTGAGCTGTTGTCGGTCCATCATCCAGCCACGGAGAAGAGCAAAGTCGTAACATATAAAGAGCTGAAGTGAGACTGAGTGTTAAAAATAATGAGAAGTGTCCACTGCAGTCACTGTGTGTGCTTTTCATGTGTTTTTGATCACATTCTCCTGCTCCTTCACTGTCACTCTCTTTCCTGTTCTGGAGCCTTATCAATTAATCAGCATCCACGTCGAGTGATGTGCATTTGGGATTTCGGAGTACTGCATCGGAGCACGGTGTTTGAAAATCTCACAAAAACAGCGTCAATGCAAAAGGGACGCTGTCTTTTTGTTTATGTGTTCAGAAGATTATCCAAAATCTCCACTCAACTCGAACAAGCTACAGGTTTGTCCACCCGCAAAACAAACAAAAATCAAAAACAAAATAAGAAAAATACAACAATCACTCAACCAGTACTTTAGCTTTTTTCCACAGATTTTAAGAAAAAGATCAATCTTCCATGTTTTTTAGCTTGTCAGGACAGTAGTTCTTAAGTGGTTGCTTTTTGGTGTGCTTCGCTTTAGAAGGCCTTAAAAGGTTAGCACCCACACTCCACACTTTTTATTAATCATTTAAAAAATTGACCTGTATAATACTAAGATGAAGGTCACCACGACAGATGAACAATCACTAGTTTATTTACTTTCCCAAAAGGTTGATTTTGTTGAGGAAACCTGCAGTCAGCTGAGACTGAAGACGTCGCTTGGACGAGTAACACAACGTTTCTCCCACTGAAAGCTCTACGTGCAGATCAACAGAATCAACCTTTTGGGATTTACTTACATGGATGATTTAACACGCATCGAGACGTTCATTTACTTTCCCCACAACAATTCAATTAATCTGACTGACTTTCACTATTTATATTTTCCCTGGTGGCCTTATGTCCCACTAGTGAGGCATAAAGTTTGAGAACCACTGATCAAGTGCACTGTGCTGTATCCCCCTGCAAAGCCTTCAGTTACCTACAAACCTCTCACCAAACCCCTAATCATATGTCCCCTGTGTGCATTTCTGCTAAGATTCGAGTCGATCATCAAACCTGACCCTGCAGATGGGCACAAAAAACAGGCAGTCACGAGGTCATCCAGGCGAACCCTCAAGGTCACCATCACAAAATTAATGTTACTTGATTTAATCAAGACTTAAGTCACCCATTTTGCCCCGAAATGCTGGGACTCTAACGTTCCATATACAGCATTTTCTAACACGTGAAATATTTTTTTCACATCTGTGAAGTAAATTTTTTGCAGCCAATATCCAATTAGCCCAGCTGAGCACAAACATTTAGAAAAGGGAAAAAGTGAGCTGGTGATTGTGTGAGACAGATGAGCTTAATCAATCTTTATGCTACGCTAAGATAGCCAAATGCTGTAAGTATCATGGTTACTGTGTTAGTGAATGGCATCACTTTAGCCCATTAGCCCAGGCTGGAGAGCTTTATCTGTGCGGTGCTCTGCCAAAGGTATGAAGATATTTGTTTTCACAACACCTATTTAGCACACGACAAGAACGACCAAACCATGCTGCCGATGGCCTCCACCCCCATCCTCAGTGACTAAACTGAACTTTAGAAACCTTTTTGTTTACTGAAATCTCCACTGAAAGGAAAAGTTTAACCTTCAGTGGATTGTTTCTGTTGTCAAGCAGGCAAGTCTGGTAAGACCCGCAAACAATGAGGTAACAGAAAAATGGGGTCTGTTTTTTCCCCAACAAATGATAAAACCAGTTTCAAAAACTCCAAAGTTCTTCTAATTAATACCCAGTATAAGCAAAGTATGAACAGAAACTGCGATTAAAATATATATAAAAATCAGCTTACATAGGTTACATCCCCCAACCCCCACCCTTGCCACATTATTTCCACATGTTTACATTTAGGAAGAAGTTTTGCTTGAATTTCACTCACCATTTGTCCCCTGATAGACATTTTTTGCATAAAGGAAAATCCCTGCACTGACTTCTTTTTCAAAATAGAAATGCTCATTGTGACTGCTTAAATTAAGAGTTGCAGTTAGCGACTTGATAATAAAATGAGACAGGCCAGTCACGGCTTGTTTCCATTCTCAGCCCAGAGTCGTTAAATTGTCCCACAAGGGGCTCGGGTGAACAAAATAACTGTAACACTGCGACCTTTCCAATTTAGAAGCACCGGACCTGAAATACCAAACCTGCTTCAAATTTGACAAAATGTCTCTGTCTTTGAGGCCAGCCAGTGTGTGCGTGTGTTTGCGCACGCATGTGTGTGTTAGATGGGGAAGCGAAGCCTCATCTGGTCTCTGCAGGAGAGTAAAAAGATGGTCTCATCTTTAGAGGCGAAGGAGTCTCGCAGCTGCTCTGTCTCAGAGACGAGACGACACAAACCTTTCTGCTGAAACTCTCAATAAAGGTTTTATTTTTCTGCCTTTAATCTACTGCAGAGGAAAAAGAAAATGTATAACTTCAGCAATACACATGCTACCATTCATTCTGTGCATTCTCTAAACCAAATATGTATTTTAAAGAGAAAACACCAGTTTTATTTTATTTTTTCTTACACTGTGTTTCTCCATGACATCCAAATGACTCCATATTTCTCATTGTCTGCTGATGAAGTCACTCACGCACGGGGAAATGAAAGATGTGTGATTACTGGCACCACCAAGTGGTGGCTTTAAAAAGAAAACCTGTACATGAAGAGAAACTGACACACTCCTTTACTTCTTTACTTTAGTAAGTAAATGAGACCCACAGTTAGAGGAACCATAGAGGCTGCATTTTTAATCACAATTTCAACATTCATACACAGTCTGTTTTTACACATATGTCATGGGTTTGTGAGATATTTTGAAGCGAACCAAGGGATTGGAACACTTATAGATAGTAGTCTCCTTTATGACTTCCTCTTTCAGTTGAATGAACACCTCAAGGTAATGCAATACGTCACGGCGAGTATGATAAAACAGAGATAAATAGGATGAGTTTTGATCGCAATCTGTTTGCATGTTCCGCAAGGAAACCACAGCGAAGATTGAGGCATGCATCACTCTCCCTGCTCCGCATGCTATACTCTGATATGATTTTGCATTTGAAGCAAACATAGCTGAATTCGATCAAGCAAATGCTACAGGAAAAGGATGTCGTGGTTGAAAAGATTATTTTTTAAATGCATCTTATTAGGAGAAATTATTAGTTGCCGTGAATTAATTTAAAAAAGAGGTTTAAAGATATTCTGGTTTCTTTGGTTTTTTATGGTTGTCCTTAATACATATGTGTGTGTGGGGGGGGGGGGGTGCCATGAATACTGCATAACTATATAAAGACTGTGTTGTGTAAGTGTGGCTGAAAACTGCTTTACCATTCTGGCTCGAGACACTCGATGAAAGGCGCAGGAGTCTATTTTAGGAGATTATTTTCCTTTCATGAATCTGTTTTAATTTGGAGTAATTTGTGCCAAATTCCAAAAGGTTGTGTCTCCAATAGTCATTGTTGGTCTCAGTCTTTTTCATGAAGTTTCTTGGAAATTACAAAACTTTTTTTTTTTAAACAGGCGGCATTATCCTTTTTTCAAGTGTGCAATGCAACAAGTTCAAGTTCAACATACATTTGACTGGTTAACATAATAGAAATTTATGACAAACAAAGGATTTCTGAGTTTCATACCATGGTTGTTTTCAGTTTTTTCCATTAAAATAAGTATGGTATTGTTTTCTTTGCTTTTAAATTCATTTATTTATATTTTTTAACTAATTTCTGCATATTGTAAATCAAGGATCCCTCCACTGTTGCTAATTTCTTGCTTTAGAGTCCAGCGATTATCCCTCTCCACACAACTAAATGTAAACCAACTATTTCTTCTTATTTTACAGCTTTAATCCCGCAGTGACACCCTTTAGCCCTCTCAAGGCAGGCGTTGCCGATTTGCAACAGTTAAAAACTAACAACCTGATTACCCCACATACATGTTTTATGAGTTTTTTTACTCAGAAGCACCACTGCAGGACTTGGTTGTGCATTAGCAACAAAAAGTTTAATTTGAGCCTGAGAGGGTTAATAGCACTAACACCATTTACGATGTCATCTTCTTATAAACAATTAAAAAAAGAATTCCTCAAGCATCCATATTCATTTACTTTTTTATCCACTGAGCATTACATAAAACTCTTACTATATACAGTACAAGTTGATGTACTTCTACATAGCTGTCATACTTTTTGGCCTGCACAGCAATTTAAGTAGTCTCAGCCTGGCCCCGCTTCTAAAAATTGTCTGGCTGTAGTGCTGCTTTCAGGTCCATTTCAGATTTTAGGTTATATAAGAAAAACTGAAAAGCAGGGCATGTGGTACACAAGGTTCAAAATTATGGCAATAATATTTAATATACAGCTGTTTGAAAAACCGCAATCAATCTTCCGTGTGGGGCACCTTTATTATATTTGACTTGATCCTCACCAGCATAACAAACAACTGGAATGAGGGCATCCTGTTTATATAACACATTTCCTTTCAGCCGCAGTGATAAATACTGTTAGCTAATTCCAGCTGTGGACAGTCACAGTCTGCAGAGACTCATGATGGTTTTCACACTCAGGCTGGGATCAAATCATTACAGTCATCGCACAGTCAATTAACTTCCATTCTCTGCCCCGCCGTGCCCTTTAAACCACTTGAACCTCATGAGCACATTGAGATCTTTGGCTGATATGAATGAAGTAGCTGTCGGATGTAGACACTGTAGCCAATGAGGATGAAAAAGGCTCCTCCTGCTCAAAGTTAATGTGGATGGATTGCGTCCGAGGTGATGTACTGCCACATTTACTGGAAGCTGCAGCTGGGGTGAGGACCTGAACTGATAGCCTGCTAAAGTGCAGTGTCACAATATGACTGAAACCTGCTCTCCCAAAAAGGTATTACACACACGACCAGACGAGAGGTGGCCAGGAGAGTAAAGACCAGGTTTCAGTGGTCACAAGGCTGCAGGATTTAGACTCCACCGTGCTACTGCTTATGCATTATTCTTGGACTCACGGTTGCTTATTTATAATTGCTAGAGCAACGCCTTCCTCCCAAGTGAATGGTGGTATGTGTCTGTGTGTGCATATCATTTCTGAGTAGTTCAACAGTCCACAGTGTTTGCAAACTAAAGTGGATGAAGACAATGTGAATACTCTAGTTTCTGAAGAATTATTTCAATCACACAATTGCATAAACTTTACATTAAAAATGCAGTTTTTGAATCCAGTTATTATGGATTTGATTTCATTCATTATATATTCAGGATAAGATTCCCCCTACGATTCAAGTAATTTCTTGAATCGGTGTTAATGTCATCCCTACTACCTGCGAGCTTTGTTTCCAGCTATGATCAGCCACATACATGTGGTATTAACATACAAACCACATGATGACATCTGCAGTTTTTCAGCCAACACAACCCACCCACTTTAAACCAAAACACATCTTACATTAGCTAGAAGCAATTTTAAACCTGTTTTAGGTGGTGCGTTGCTGGTGCATTGTTATTCATTAATAATAATGAATAACAATGCACCAGCATTGAAGCAATAAATGCCTGAACTGTTCAGCATCCCTCTGAGACAGGATATTTCTGATTTTGGAGATATGGAAGTGTTCCTGGACCAGTGTGTCATGGTCCCAAGGTCTTTGTGGTTTTGATTGATTGATTGATTGATTGATAATACTTTATTCATCCCGAGGGAAACTAGGTTAAGGCTGCCAGCCATGCCAGCGCCATCTTTGTGTAGTTGGAGATCTTAGATTTTTTTTTAAATATTAAAACCATTTTTGTTGTCGTTGTTGTTTTTAGTTATTTTCATGTTTTTGTGTTTATTCAATGTTACGTACTTCCTTTTTTATTTTGTAACATTTGTTTCCTGCGTTGTTTATCTGGTTGTACTTTCCCCCATCTTGTTATCAAGATTCTCTTCAGATAACAAGATGGCCTCGTTTCCCCCCGGCTGCCTGCTCTGCCTCTCCTTTGTTCTTCGTCAGAGCGTCTGTGATCCTTAAGCGTTCCTCCCTCCATGTTCATATTGATTTTGTCTTTCTCTGGCTTGCCTGCCTTGTTGGCTTCATGTTATGGATTTTGCAAACAACTTCAATAAACAGGCACACCTTTTGATTAATCCAGCCTGCCTCCCACGTCTGCATTTGAGTGCTTAATCGTACTTCATGACCCCATGCAGTGTTTTTCATGAAGAATCACGCCTGTATTTAATGCAGTGTTGCCCAAATGCCCAATAATCACCCACATCAATGCTGATTGTTGGGCTTGTCCTTTGCTTACAGAGATTTCTCTAAATTCTGTACTGTACTGTAGATTAAGAGATATTTACAGTCTTTACATTTTTATGTTGAGGAAAAATTCATCTACAATTTGTAGGTAAAGTTTGGGGGTTTCATTATTTTTTGTTTGTTTGTTTCCTTCAGATTGGTGAACTTATACCTGTTTTTGCTTCTGAGACTCTTTGCTGCTCTAAGATGCTCTTTATATGCCCAACCATATTACTGACCTGGTGCCAATGAACCTAATTAGCTGCAAAATGTTCCTCCAGTGGTTTATTTTAGCACCACTAACTTTTCCAGCCTATTTGCTAAGATAGCCCAAACTTGTTTTAGATATGTTGCTGCCATCAAATGTTTTTCCCCACAATGGTATATTTTAGACATTAAATGCCTTTAATGTCTTCAATTTTAAATAAAATAATGCACCATATTACGGGGTTTTTTTTGGAATTTTTTGAAATGTTTTCACCGTTTGAAATTTGTGATGGCAGATAATGCCAAGATATTGCTGAAATAAGTTCTGCTATATTGTGGTTTTGATATCATTTGTAACAGAAATCTGGGCGACAGGAAATGAGACACAAATCATGTAAAAGATAAGATAAAGTCACTCTTTGTGTAAAAGATGAAGTAAGTTTACCTAAGAAGCTAGGCAATGATAAGCAACTATCTTGTGTTACGTTTATATGAGGCAAAATTGAACTTAACACTATAGAGTTATGTATACTGAGTTATGTACAACAATAACGTGTCTTACTGAGGCGTTGGGTCAGTGATTGACTGCAATGATTCACATCATGTTTAGATCTCTGGAGGAATGAATGCCTCTAATATTGATGGAGAGAGATCTAAAAACAGACTGTGCCGGTATTCAAAAAACCAGACATTACAATTGCAAACTTAACAGCACTCCAAACATAAATTTAAAACTGAACCATATTTTTAAAATGGTTCGACAACGACCAGAAATAAAATGGAAAACAAAGAAAAAACCGTCTCAAATCGTGGACTCTGAAACACAGCTCATAATAGTAGTAGTAGTAGTAAAAAGATGATTTGTAATTTTTCCTCACAGGGTAAGTGGTGAACATGTTTACTTGTTTTATTTTAACAGGAAAAAAACACATGCTGATGCTATCAATGTTTCTCGCCACAGGCAGATGATGAGAAACGTACAGCTGTTTGCCAGGTGCACCACATCAATAGGAAATGAATGCGTGAGCTATGATGCTTCCAGAAATGAGCAGCTTTTATCAGTCAGGCTTTTGGTAGCGTGCTTTATACGAAACGTTAAAGAAATTGAGATTTGTCAGGGGTTTGTTTTTTTCTGATTAAAGCAAATGCATTTGCTGTAACTAAACTTTCTACAACTAATAATTAGTAAATTACTTTCTAGTTAAGACACTAAATTAAATCGACTTTAACATCACAACACATAAATGTATAATTTGCACAGTTTGCAGACACGTATGTGCTAAAGTCCTAAACTTCTCAACAGCTTCTTGAATGCATTTTCACTAATGTAGTTATCTGAATGTTATAACTACTCCAGTACTACCGTGTATGAACTATACCGTTTTTTTAATAAATATATGTTACTAAAAATATATATATATAGCTAGTTTTTTGGTGGGGTGTGTGTGGGCAGTACCAGTGCATATTTTATTTTATACAAAATCAAATTAAACACTGAACACAAAAGCTCATCATATGTATTTTTTTAAATACTTTAGCCCCCAGCAGAAAAAAAAGTATCACCTCTCTTAAATATGTATGTACAGAAGCTATTGGTTTCATACAAGCTAATCTTAGAAAGTTAAAAATAACACGTTACACTACAGCTTAACTGCAAAAAGTAAGAGAGAGACTAATCTATTTTTGTCTTGTACTGTAATCCAACACTTGGATAGGCACCGATACCTTATAGCAAGAGGCAGGTACACCTTGTACCGGCTGCCAATTAAACTAGAGCTAACACAGAGAGACAGACAGACAATTGCATGCACATTCACAGTTTTGGGCAATTTAGAATCACCAATTAACCTGACCCCACAAACTGCTTGTGTCTGGACATTAGGAGGAAGGAGAAATTCAGTGGACAGTGGACTCGGAACCTGCTAAACACCTGACTTTCCCTTCAATGTCTCAGCACAAACTTTATGATTTTGAGTTAAATATGCTAACAAGTATTGGCTGTAACTTCATGGCATCTGGTACAAGAATGATCACTGCTGTGTATTTATGTGCTATATTTTTCCAGTGAATATGAAGCAAACACCCAGAGGAAACAACTATCTCAACAACCACCACAGCCACCTCCATCATACAGTCTCTTAGTCTTTACATCTAGGGTTGTTATTTGGTGAAAGTGTGTATATCTCCATTTTTACTACAAAATGAATAACAAACTCCAGTCAGCTTTATCTTACCTTTGCAGTCAGTGCCAATTAGCAAATAGCATGCTAACATGCTAATCTGAGCTTTGTAAATCAAAGCAACCCTGTGCCTAAAGCCTCACAGAACTGATAGCATGGCTGCAGATTGTATGTGACAGTACTGGAATGTTTTTGTCTAAGTGCTGTTGATATAGCCATTTTTTCCCTTGTCAGATTTTGAATCACCTCTCCAGTGGAACAACCTCGAGTTACATGCATATTGAGTGTTTTTATCACCATAAAACAAGGCAGTAAACACCTACACATTTGCATTACTGACTTGCGTCACTGGCCTGCATCAATCTCAATGCAGGGTTGGCCTTCTGATGATTTGAATGTGCTTTCTGAGTGGGTTGAAGCACAGCTCCTAGCCTACTAACAATCAGCAGGCCAGCTCTCAGCTCATTAGCCCTGGCTCCACTCACTCAGACACACATCTTCCAGAGACTCCACACCACAGCAGGGGGAATGACTGGGATAAATAAGGAATAATCAAGGAATCGTTCTGACTGTGAGTTGACCTGAATATGGGGTTCCTTCCTGGAGGCTCTGCTGACACACTGCTACCATTATAATGAATGGAGCGATGCATGGATGCAAGATTGAGAGAAAAAGACTGAGTACAGTCACACTGATGCTCAGGGTGGAGGAGGACGCTCTTTTGTGGTTAGGTTCATACAGATGCTTGTTTCAGAACAACTTTTGCATGCTGTGACATCTACCCACAAGCTAAATTTAGAGTAGCTTCATTTGCAAGCCAAACAATATTAGTTTCTATAAACATGCAAACAATCAGTGAGTGGGCAGTTGTGCCTTTTGCAGTAGACTAAACAAAACAAAAAAAAACTTTTAGTAAAGTTTACGCTAACAGTTGACTGTGTCTCTGTGCAGCTTACATGAAAGACATCTGGCTCAGAGAAAGCAGCAAGATAAGAGAGAGGAAAATGAAAAATCACTATGTAGGAGGGGAGAAAAACAAATCTGTCACTATGACCCTTCAAATTCAGCTCACAGACACAGATCAGGCAGTACATCCTTTAATCTGTAGTTATGATGAAGAATTTAATGACTTAATATAGCAAGATGAATGTCTAACGAATCATTTTCATGACAATCTGAAAGCGTTCTTATGTGAATTAACATCACCTTTATGCATTTCTGAATAATCAACACAATACATTTATCCGTCTTTCCACATTTTTCAGTTGAAGCTGATGAACCACAGTCTTTCACAGAGTTCACATAACCATGACACATCGCTGCAGTATCAGATCAGGTATCTTCCTCCATGAGGATAATATTTCATGTACAGGACATTCGTTTTCTAGTCAACTTCAGCGACGAGCCACCGCCGGTGTCTGTCCATCCATCATCTTCTGACCTTCAGCACTGTACCCTGACGGCTGCCCGGGGCACACTGGAGAGTGACTAATGTCATCTCAGCTGCCACCTCCCCGCACCAAAGGCCCCTGATATCCGTCCAGTATTATCCGAGCCTGGCGTCTACAGATTCCTATCTCTGCTCCCAGCTTTAATTATTCACGCCACTGAATCACACGCTCATCGGAGAGATAGCCAAACTGGTCAGACTGCCTGCCCTCTCCCTCTCCGCGATCTTATCTGGCTGTTTGAAATTATCTCATCCTTCTCCTCTATCTAACTAAAGGAACAATTCTCTGCATGTATCTCTGTATGTGTACACCACACTTAGTGGGTGTATTGTTGGGGATCAAAAGAGGAGAAATGTGTGAAGTTATTTGGATGAACCGTCTTCATATTTTATGTTCTGCCAACATATTTTCTGTGATGTCCTTGCTGGCCTTCATCATCAATGGGCACTGACAGCGTGTTTACAACCATTTTCAATCACACTGTCAGCAGGCTCAGAACTCACTGACTGCAGGTCATTCAATCTTTTCCAGATAACATGTGTCTTCTTTGCATAAAGGCCATCTACTGCTAAATCTAGAGCTTTTAATGTCAACTAAATAACGCGTGGCGATAAAAGTAAGTTTGTTTCCATAGTGACAAATAATGCAACAAAGAAAGAGTCACATGGTGTCATTTTTGTATCATTAAAGATTGAAGCATAATTCAAGCTAAGTGCTTATTATGGTGAACACTGACCTTTATTGACAACTTTTGAAACTTTGAAAAATGACTGTTCTAAAAGCATGCAGTCAAATGTGGAATAGGTGAGAATCAAGACTTTTCACTTCTATCTCACTATTAGTTTATTGGGAAATACCTAAAGGAACTATTATTAATTATTATTATTATTATTAATAATAATAATAATAATAATTATTATTAATAATAATAATAATAATAATAATAATAATAATAATAATAATAATAATAATAATATTTGCATAGCACTTTTTCAAACTCATACACTCATATAATTATAGTTAGTTTCAGTTCCAGCACACAGACACAGTCAAGCAAATGGTCTTACATTCATCACACATATAAACTTCCCTACTTGCATTAGATCTAAAATGGTGAAAATTAATGGAATAAAGATGAAGCAAAAGCTAATGTAGAAACATTTGTTTTCAACACTTGTTTAAAACAAACAACAGATACACGTCTATTAATTAGCAGCCAGGTGCTCCTGAACTTGATTAATCGTCTGAAAAGTGACCACCTCTATTAAAGCAGAAGTGTTGGTGCTGTACAGGTCTGGAACATTCGGGTGTTAACACAATGCAATGGAGGAAAAACAGCACCTCTTGCTGTCCATTAATCTGGGAAGGGTTGTAAAGGCGTTCCAAACAATTTGACATGCATCATTCTACAGTAGGAAAGCGGAAAACATTCGAGAAACTTGCCAGTCTCCTAGCAGTGGATGCAAATTCACCAGCAAATTCACCAAAGGTCAGATGGAGAAATGCTTAGAGAAATTGCAAAGACCCCAAGAGCTACATCTACAGGCCTCATTTATCATTTCAGTAGCTACCTGGGGACTGCAGATATATCTTAAATTTTCACGACAGGAAGTGTTGCCAGGAGAAATGGTCTTCTCAGAACATGGCAGCACAGCTTAGGTCTGTGAAAAATTGCATCTGACCAAACAACAAAGTCCTTTCGGCAGATAAGACCAAAGTTGCCATATTTGGTGAAACCAAAGACACCACGCCAGCACAAATATGTCATACCCACTGTCAGCACACGGGTTGAGGTTTTACTTTTTGTTTTGCAGCCATAGGACTTAGGCACCTTCCAGTGAAACATGAGGCCATCTGTCCCACAGCTAAAGCTTTGGCTGAAACCGGCCAATGAAAGAGGAAAGTAAATCCAAGCACAGCATCAAATCTACAGCCAAAGGGCTAAAGAAGAAAAGAATCAAGGTCTTGCAAACAGGCAAAATCAACGTCCAGACCTCAGCTGTGGTGTGACTTTAAGAGATCTGTGCAAAAATGAATGCCCACAAACCTCAATGAACTGAACGCTGAAAAAGAAGGATGCCCCAAAACTCCTCCACAACGATGGAGGAGACTGATAAGGTCACACACAAAATGTCATGCTTCGTACTTAACTTAAGTTGTTCTGCTAAATAGAGTTCTATTAGATCGGGTTTAGTTATATTTAGGTTTCCACACTGCTTTGGCATTTTTAGCTTCATTTTTGTTAAATGCTTGAACTTATTTTTTGTGGGGTTTTTATACAACAGGGCTTCAGTGAGTTGTCATTACAAAGTGCAGCATTGCCTAAGCCTCGCAGTTCCGCTAAGACGGCTTTACACACCGAGTCTTGTCTGTTTTCATTTTTATTCTTTCAGCTTTTGAGACATAAAAAAGCTAAATAAATCTTTTGATTGGTCAGAACAAAGAATCAAATATAAATATCTATTGGGAAATATGTTTAAACCAATCCATTTGTGAATGTTAGGTAATTTCTTTGCAGGAAATGTCAGCCCACAGTTACTGTCACTTTGTGGTTCTTCTGTGTAGAGGAGGGCCTCCTGATACAGACTACTTCTGCAACTGTTCAATGATGCTTCTTTACGTGATGTGGTTTATCAGCGCACTCACATGCATCCTTCCTGTGGAGCTAGGAATTCAACATCTGTAACTCAAACAAGACAACTATAAATACACTGAAGCTTAGGTGATATTAACCCTCTCAAGGCAGGCGTTGCAGATTTGCAACAGTTAAAAGCTCACAACCTGATTCCCCCACATACATATTTTGAGTTTTTTGTACTCAGAAGTACCACTGCAGGTATTCTTTTGTGCATTAGCAACAAAAACTCAATTTGAGCCTGAGAGGGTTAAACTGAAACTTTGATCATACACGTACACAAATCTCTCCCATATTCAGCCTTTGTGTTCATCACACCCCAGACTGGGACTCTGGATCTTATTTCTTGATGACAGGTCCAGGATAGAGGAGGCTCATTTTTTGGCTGCTGGGATGAGGATGAGAGGGGGGGTTGAGGACACAGGATGGACTGCCAGATTGACAGGCCAGTGGAGCTGTCACTGGGGGCCAAGGTGTAGAGATGTTCAGGGAGTTGGCATTTGTGGCTCAAAAGATAAGCATCAGTGAGAATACGAGAGGCTTGATGGTAATCTTTCACAGGAAGTCAGGCTATACCATTGCAGAAGAAACCACAGGAGAGAGACTGACCTTGTGCGCTCGTGCTCTGCTGCATCGCTTTTCAGAGGGGACCAGGCCTCTTACCCTCTGCAGACAGGAAGACACTTTGCTGTAGCATTACTCTGTTTAAACAGACAGGCAGGTCAGCTCTAGAATGGATTTGCTGATCGCTGAGAAGTCGTCTGAAACTTCAGTATTTCAGTTTTTCATAACGGCAGCATTAAAAGCATTTAAATCCCCAATAATGTATGATGTAATTTATTTTTTACTCAGTTGCTCTAGGTGGCTTCTTTAACCTAAGCAACTAAAATAAACAGTACAAAGGTTAGCAGTAAGGTTACTATGTGCCCACAGACTATGTGAACTACTGTGAATGTGGGTGTTCAGCTCAGCCACTGACAGCTTATTAACTGAACTCACCAGAAACAAAAAAAATAAGTTTTTCTTTCATGTTTTTCTTTCCTTTTGTGTTTACTTAAAAAACAAAAACAAATTATATTCATAAATTATGTGTAACCTGATCTGTTTTGTTAAAATTGCACTGATCATGGCCAGGTTCTCTTTAGCATGACCCAGTGACTGACAGGATGGTAAACATGACTAGAATTATTATACACAGAGGAAGAACATGGGATCAGGAGTCAGGTGAGAAGCTCAGGGTAGAACACAGAGAAGGATAAAAATGGATTCATGAATACAAAAGCGGCAGGAAAAGGATCAAATGACTAAAGTAAACACATGAAACTCTTCAAAATATAACAGGAAGTAACTTTAAAAAGACACAAAAACTACTTGCTCGCATGAACAGGAAGAACAGAAGAAGCTGGCCAGGAAAAGAAAAACATGTGAAAAAATATTTACGCTTTTATATTACATCTTTTAATATAACTACTTTCTTTTAAAAAGCATTTATTTTGTAGAAGTCTTGGTTGTATTGCTTGTATTATCATAATAGTTTGCAAGTTAACTACTTAGATCCCTATAAAAAAATATTTACTTGGATCAAAGTACATGAAAGTCACAATTAACAGAGAAATAGCAGTTATCATCTAAGAATGAAGCAGAATTACATGTCAGCAGTGCATTGATTCCAGGCTTTACCATTTACAGATGGCCAAAGCAATAAAAGCGAAGCTCTAATAATGTGTGCAATCTTGGGACTGAAGGACCAAAAAGTTTTCCATTTCTCTTGAGCTAAAAGGTCATCTTAAGTGCGTGCACAGGTCACCACTTTCTGAATGTGAGAAAATGAGGCTTTTAAAGAGAACATTCATTAAATACCTTCCTGGATTTGTTCCAGATCAAGTTTTTTTTAAAAAGACAAAAACAATAAGTACTGTCTGCACGTTTCTCGTGAGCTATCCTCAGTGAGCATTGGAGCTTCACTCCAATGTCACTTCATGGCCAACAATGACGCATTTAAAACATGATTCAGCAGATTTCCTTCATTTGAGCTATTACATTACTAATATTAGTTAGTTACATGTTTACAGCTGTCCAGTTTGGGTTTCTGGGTTTATAACTATCACATTAAATGCCAAAGGGTTGAATGTGTGAACAAAAGCTTTTCTTTTAGCAGTGCTTCCTAAGTATATCCTCAATACTTTATTGGGTGCTATAAAATGAGTAAATATTGCACTGAAGTCAAATTTCGTGCTAAAATATTTACTCAGATTACAATTTGGGCTCACCCATATGGTTGTTACATAAATGAAGCCAGTTGATGAATGGGTAAATGTCACCGTGCTTCCTTTACCGCTTGGCAGAGCAGATGTCGAAATGTCATCATGTTCCTTTTAAAATCAACAGAAAAACCTACTTTAGTAAAGATTCGTTCGACCCTGATTTACTGAGCATCTGGTGTAGTGTTTAGCTTTATGCATGCTTTTAAAATAGTGTCAAACAATAAGCTGTCAAAATCACAGGGCGAAACAACACAGGAAATAATTCGCACAGAGCTAAAAGTTGCCACAGAAGTAATAAAGAAACTTAAACGAAGACTCGTGTTTGAAAGGACGCATCTGCAAAATATTTTGTTTATTTTCTGAATTGACTGTTTAGTGTCAGTAAAGTCAGGGCACAGATGCACAAGTAGAAACTGTCTGCAAAGAACCATTTTATTATCTAAAACAGAGAAGACCTCGGGTTATAGGCCAGTTACTCACCACACAGGAAGTTATTTTAGGTTACAGTGGGCTGCTTAACTCTGAGACTTAGAGACTTGATGCAACCTCAGTGTCTCTGCGCGTACACCGGGAAGGAAGACATACTGCAGACACTTTCTCTCTATAACCATACACAAACCAAAGAAGCACAAAACTGCTGGTCACTTACTGATGAAGGTGTGCTTGCTGTATAATCTTCAGAAAAGGTGGGTTCACTTTGAGTTGAATGTTGAAATTCTGCATTTGTGAGTGTAAATGCTACAAAAGAACAAAGCGCAGATGTTTCTCTGTGCTAAAAATAGATGAAAATGTGTGAATAGGAAAGGGGGTCTTTAAAAGGCAAGAGCTGCTGCAAAAGATGAGAAACTCACTTTGATTAAAATTCAAGAACAAGATTTCAGTTGGTTTAAATTTGATTAAAAAGTCGTTTTATTCTGTATTATGAACATTGAACTTCCTAAAACTGAAGTGTGATTGAAACCGTGTCAAGTTAATTATGGTAAATTCTAAAAATACATATATATGTATGTTAGAAATATAAGGTGCCTCTAATTTTGATTCACAAAAATAATTACACAGAGCAAAATTGAAATATTTCACACTGCGTAACCAAATTGCAGTCATAAAATGAAAACTGTCAACGAGCGCTTTTATTGCACAAGCTAAAAAGTCAAGTGTGCTAAGTGAGTTTGATAAAAGATGCACAAAGAGCGAACCAATCTACCTGCAAATCGATACAAATCGATTAACGTGTGTCAACAGAGGGAAATAACTTTTAATGATAATCATCATAATTTGTTGATGGCGCTTCCTCACACTGAGCTTATTCTCGCTCTCTGCAGTTGATACGTTCTTGATCTCCGTAGCAAAGCCAGGTCACAAATCCTTAAGTAGTCTGGTGGTTTGAGTTGCCACAATCCTCTGCACCCAATTTCCATGGGGCACAAGTTTATTTTCCAGACTAACTGCTTAACCTCAGATGCTAGCTCCATGTACCTAATCTCCTTTTTCATATGTCTCGCCCCACCCCACTTCCCGTGGCCCAGTAAGCTCTGCAAAGCAGTCAGGCAGCCCCACAGAGTGTTAGACCACAGTGCCAAATCCAATACTGAGTTTGCTGCTACTTGAGCCGGTAGCCTCTAATGTCAGCTGGCATTTTCACAATCCCTCAAATTGCTGAAATGTCCTAAATTCTATTTTGGGCAGGTTTCCTTCCTGCTTTCTGTTTTGTTTTCCTTCATGGCCAAAGAAAACTATCAAAAGCTGTCAATCAAAGACTGGTGGATAACTCGTGAGGATCTGGTTCTTTTCCTCTTCGTGCCCTTTTTGAAAACAGGATTTTAAAATTCATGGAATATTTTTAACCTTCTAAGACCCGAACTCTTCCACAGCAGCATTTTTAATTTCTCTTTGATATTTGGGCTGATTGGGGCACGGTGAATGTAAAAACAAAGAATTACCAGATTTTTTATTTTTACCTTATTTTTGTTTTTAAGAAAAATGAGAGCCACATCTGAGAACGGTAGCAGAATAATGTCCTCGTAAGTGGATATCAGGCCCTTGTAGAGCAAAATTGAGTATTTTGGTCTAAATATCCCAAAATGTGATGTCCACACATGTGGACGCAGGTCCTAGGAGGTTAAAATTTGAAAATTACACAAGTGAAGGAACTGTGACTGCACGAGTCTGTCTCAGTGCAGCGTGCTAATGCAAAAGCATAACAACTGTCTTTTTGCCCTTCAGCTGTTTCACTGTGAGATTGGATTTCAGTTCATTTGATCTGAGTGATCTAATGTGATCAAATTTAAAATGATTTCACAGCCACCTTTGTGATATTCACGAACTTGTGGACCACGTAAAATCTGCTCACTTTTATTCACTTTAACCCCCGTTTTTTGGCATTAAGAAAGACTGAAACCTCTGGAGCACCTAATTATTGAACTGTTAATGAGAAAACCGTCTGTGGCGCATTGTGATTCAACAAGTATGTGCCTCTAAATTACAGAAGAAGTAAGACTTTTACTTTGGACATACTCTCGCTAGTGATGTGTTAACCATTTGAAATACAGTGTATTTCAAACAGTGTAAAGTTAATCAGATTTAACGTATATTAAGTTTATTTGATTCAAAATACAACAGCACCAGCATGTTTGGGGTAAGGAGTGTTGACCGGTTAAATTATTCATGGATTAAATTCTGACATTGTATACGGTTGTGAGTTTAAATTTTATGGATTTTTCATGAATTAATTGTTAGATTTTTAAGACAAAAACTGTAAACAAAATCGTAAAAATCAGCAACATTATCTTGAACATACAGAGAGATACTTTTAGACACATGCAGTGATATTACCGAGTTGCAGGGAAGGCTCACGTTTGATCATGTTTGATCTGGTCTTATTTGGGTGATCTACAACTTGTTCGGGATGCTAATTACTTTGCGTATTTAACCAAAATCTAATGTCACGTTTCCTCTGCCTCCCATAATCCGCCAATACAGCCTTATTGCTCATTATGCTGATGACACTTGACCGAACCTTTTAGAAAAGAAAGTTATATAAAACAGTCATCACTGATGTTTAGGTATACTCATCTGTATGATTGAGCCAAGAGTGAAGGCAAGAGTGTGTAGCACTGACGCTGGTCTAGAAAAGTTATAAACGGAGTGTCCTCAGTTATTAATATGAGTTACCTCCATAAGCACCTCCATAAATCTAAACCAGGTCACGTCTCTTCCTTCAAATCCTGCAGAGCCTTATTTTAAGTAGGAATAATGTTAATATGTGAACAATTATATTTAAAAAGTCAAATATAATCATTAGCAAGCTTGATCATCATCATGAATTTTAACTAATACAAGTTTTTTTTTTTTTTTTTACCATAATACAAGTTTTTTGGTTTGTTTCTTAGATTTTTGGGTGTTGGGTGTTGGGGGGGGTCAGAACTGTTGACCATATTTCAGCTATGACCAAGAAAAACTCGTCAGTGTTAATTTCAAAGACACTTTGTTACATGTAAACTCAGCGTGCTTAACATAAGATAAGAATACTTGAATAGTTCTGGTATTTTTGTTTTGCTTGGTTTTTTGTTTTTGTTTTTGTTTGTTTGCTTGTTTGTTTTTTGCTTTTTGGCATCATCAGTCCTTCCATTTGAAGAACAAACTCCAAAGCCAGGTGATATTAGAGGTGGGAATCACCATACATCCCACGATACGATATTATCACAATACTTAACGCACGATACGATATTATTGCAATTTTAAAAAATATTTTGCGATATTCAGATTCTGCACATAAAGGTAAACTTTATCAATATTCATTTTATCTAATATCAAAGTGTCGCACTCAGTCTTTCTCTCATTTCAGTCAGTTTTATTGTTGACAAACTGAACGGTTTGTATTACAGTCTAGTCCAACTTAACTGAGTGCAACCATCTGGTACAATTACAGCTATTCTGAACTATGCAATTTATGAAAACTATGCAGCCCCTTCAGCAACTGAAGAATTTGAAAGTAAATTAAAACAAAATATAATTTTGCGTTAAATAAAAAAGTTTTAAACTTAATTAAAATTAAACATGTCTTAAATTAAAATAAGTAAACTGTCATGTTTATTGCTGCCAAAAAAAAAGTTAAACACATTTGGACAGTGAAGGAATGTCAGGATTCTTGCTCAGAAAAAGGATCAACATGCTCTGAAGTCAGAGCACAAAAACCTTTTTTGTAACAAAATATCGATTTCTGCTGTCCCTGTATCGATACATTATTAGCAAACAAAATATCACGATACTACACAGTATCGATTTGTTCCCCCACCCCTAGGTGATAATGTCAAATGTCAAATGATCAACCTTCAATGGATGGATGGATTGAGTTAACATTTTTTTTAAAAGTGTTAAAAAAATTCCTGAACAGTTTCTGTTATGTTAAAAATATAATTCAGACCCGAAAGAAAACATCGTGGCTCCAAGTGACAGCAGCAGGAGGCCACAAACGGCTCTGTTGTGTTGTATATAATGACCTCATTCCTCTGCATGTGTAACTGTTGAGTAAGAAAAGTCCAAGGACAAACTGTATTGGAAGGCCACATTCTTTTGCTGAACACCCAACTAATGATGTTTTTCATTTTTGTTTCACCCCCTCGTTAGCTGCAGAGAGAGGGAACAGCCATGAGTCTGCTGTGATAATGGTGAGTTATGGCGGCCGTATCCACAGCGTTTCGCTGCTGGTTCCACATGAATGTTCCCAGGGGATACGCTGGGAGTCTGCAGCCCCCTGTGTAATTACCTTTTAGCACAGAAATGACTGAAGTGAGATTCTGCTTTGTCATTGTTAGTGCATGGTAAAAACAACACATTGTAGGCGACAAGGATTGTTCTCTGTGATTTAGTAATATCATTTCTAAACTGAAATTGTGAAATATTTTATATTAGTGTCACCAATTATACAATAATTTTCTCATAAGTTTACATGCACTCTGCTGACATGTGTTGGTTACTATTAATAATACATGTTAATGAATTAATACATTATACGTCTATCATTTAAAAACATAAGAGGTTTAAAGAAATTAAAATAGTTGTTATATATTCTAGGTAAACGTATTGTTTGGGTGATTACTATGTAATGTCAGCGCCAAGGTATTACAAGGAAATGCTCTGTGTTTAGAGGAAAGCTTCTTCTGTACTTTCCTAAGCGCTTAGGTTCACGATGCTTCTCAGAAGTGCAGAGCAGAACGGCGTTGCATGGCGCAAAGTGCTAACACTCAAACGTAATGACCAAAGTCCTCTGGAAAGAGGAAACGGCTTGCATGTACATCAGAAAGGGACGAAATCTGATCTTAACTTAAAAACCTAAACGTATGTTTTTGTTCTTTTCTCATTCATCTGGATAACTCTATTGAACTCTATTGAACTCTATTGAACTCTATGATCTATATGATGATTCAAAGACTGAAAATGTCGAGTTAGAGTTGATTTCTACAACAAAAACATTATAGTTCAATCATATTCTGAAAAACTATTTTGAACATTGTATCATGAACTACAGCAAACTACAAAAATGTGTAACAGACCTGAAGTAAAATCTAATGCTGCATATCTCAAATGTTTTCTTTTCATAAAAGTGTTTTTAGCTGAGTAGGGCTAATATCTGTTTAAAAACCTATACTGTTACTTTTTTTTATTTGGTTTAAATGTCGATTAAGGATTGCTTGCAATTTAATTTTCTCATTAAGACTGCGTTAGTCAGGTAGTTTAGATAGATTAGTTTAATAAATGGGGAATTAAAAAAATACATTTCCAGCCCAGTATTTTTAAAATAAAGTCTCAGGGTGCATCATTAGAGACAGAAAACATGGACACATGGTTTCCACTTTATTCCTGTGACAAAATATTCAGGTTGGGTGGTGCACAAATGTCTAATGGTGACACTGCACCTGCTGGACACAAACATCAATTTCCTTGTGGAAAAGTCAGTCTTGACTGTTCTCCTCATTAAAAGCAAAGGAGTTCTGACGTGGAGGTTTTTAACTAAAGGAGAGGAGCAGGTTTGATTCGGCACGATCAATGCACCCGTTAACTGTGTATTCACCGTAATCTCACCCATCTTTCCAAATTTGCAACAGCAGGAACAAAATACCAAACATGGTCACAATGCACTTTGTGTCATTTGTCATTAACTCCCAGAAATAGACGCTGCTGATTTTTAACACTGTGTCACAAGATATCACCTCTTTTTCTATGATGTGTTGGCTTTGGTGCCTGTGTAATTGTAAATGAGGAAATCCCTGGGGGACAAGCAGCGGGTTATATCACCATAGTTGCTTCCTGTGCTTAGTGTAGTGTATGTGCATCGAAACTGCAAAGAGTTGCCTGCTCAGAATATGTTACTTTACACTGATGTTGAGGGCAAGAAAAGGCAAGTTAAAATAAACTACAACAAAAAACAAAAATAATGGCAATAATAACAGCAGGCCAGTGTCATTTCCCACTCTAAAGAAGCTGCAATTTTCTTTTCACAGGATCGCAGCAGAGCAGAAAGGAACAGAACTCAAAGATATGCTAACGACGTAGAGGAACCAGAATACGACGTGGTGGATAACCAGGAAGAAGTGCTTAATGTACGCATTCTTCCTGCGAGGCCCATAAATGATGACCAAGAGTATGCAGGTAGAAAGAAAGTCTTTCATTTCTATTTTAATGTTAGTTTTGTTCATACTAACATCTAGTACTGCTACTACCTCAGCTATAGCTTGATTTTAATTTCATGAGTTGAAAATGTATTTAAAGCGTCTTTAATGAGACCACTGAGAAAAGTTGTTTATTTGGTCCTAATAAAGCACATTAAAACATGAAAGTAAGAGGAGCTTAGTGATTATTATTATTATTATTATTATTATTATTATTATTATTATTATGTTTAATAGTGTTTTATTATTTCCTTTTTACTCACATATACAGTGGATTAAGGACATACGTCCACAAGTAATTATTAAATGAATTGTTAAGCAGTTATCTTAATCTAAAACCACTAAAATGATTTTAATAATTCCCAAACTTCTTCAAACTTGACTTAAAGTACTATTTGTACTTGACACAGGGACACTGAGTCTATTTTGCCTTCCTACACAGAAATGCTCTCATGAATGTAATTAGAATGAAGCTGAATGAGGTGCAGGGGAAAAAACAGATCTACCACAAACTGTGGTGAGAATGAAAGCAGCCTGGATCTGAGAAAGAGCTCATGCTGAGTGAGCATGATCTGCCAGTGGGTCTCCAGGGCCATCTGTTGGCTGAGTCAGACTGCGGGAGATTACAATTATCCAGCAGCTGAGGGGGAAGAGAGGGAAATGTGCAGTGCGAACAAGCTCGCTTTACTCTCCTGCTTGGATGTGGCCCGCAGCCAGGGGCCTCACAGCTGCATGTCTACAACTTTATAGTGAATGTGGCTTTTAAATTTGTTCACACTTGGAGCATTCTCCCTCTGTAATCAATACAGTCTGCTGCTGCAGTGCACTACTGGGACCGACATCGACCGACTTACAGGAATGATACAAACTCACAGGGTGTTTAAACTGTCAGCTTACACTGGAACTTCTTAAAGTACTATCATCACAGTCATTGATGAGAGTGTTTCTTTGGCTCTTAAGACAGGGATCTCCCAAGGTCATCATCAGCTCACAACCTTTCATCACTCTCCCCTGTAAGGTTTCTTTTTTGGTCTTCATTAATGAATATACAATTTGAATGGAACTACCTTACTGACCGTACTCCACATTTCGTTGTGCTCTTCAATCAATCAGGGAAACTCAAACATCCTCCCAAGATGTCCACCCAGAGAAACGCCATTTTCAACAGGTAAACCTACAACGCATTTAAAATTGAGTGATTATTGTGGTAAAGACACTGAACAGTAGCAGTGAAATTCAAATCAGAGACATCTTTGTTTACCTTGAAAAACAAAACTATTAAATCACAGTTAATTAACAATTAAAATAACTTAATTACATAATCACGCACATCCATACTTTGCCTGGTAACAGCAGCTTGTGCTGGCAAATATGATCAATGAAAATGAGAAAACATTGGATAAATATTGAAGGTAACTTAGTCTTTGCAATGGCTTAATAATTTCTCTCTTCTTGGTTGCTGCTCATCAAAGCACAGAGTCACTTAGACGGCATTACTCATGCTGAAAACCCATATGATGCAACTAACTTCATTAATTAGTTGCTGTCTGCCCTTGCACCTTTGCACTGCCAGGGTGGGCAGCGACTAGCTAATGAACATAGTGAAGCAAATACTAGCTCTAATTGTCGCTTAAAATCAAAGAAGAATGAAAAGAAAGTACTTCAAAAGAAATCTGAAGTTGTGTTTTACACTTGACCGACAAAGTAGGAAAGTCAACTCCACCTAAACAACTTGGGGATTTAGTGGTAGCTGTTGATATTCAGCTAGTTTTTAACTCAACCAGATAACATGAAGTTATGTAGTTCATTTCATCAGTCTGTATGTCTTTTTTGTTGTATTGTTTGTGGTAATGCTCAGAAACGAATGGATAGATATATTGTAATTTTTGAATGGATAGATTGACATGAAAAGTTTACCAGAGATGGCACAGAGGGCGGCATAGAGGTGACTGCACCACTGGGAAGGGCAAACGTTTAAAATTAATCAACATTTCAAAAATGGGAGACATTGTCTTGAAATTCTTAAGAATATTTTTTAACTAAGCAGGATCCAGATATACCTCTCATCCATGCATGGTGTGGTGAGAAATATTCAGCCTCTAGTGATGTGCAGTCTTTGGCTACTCTTTTTTTCTGTTTAATTTAATGCAGCTTAACATAAAATACTTTTTTCTCATAGATTTACAGCTTCTGATCTCAGTAGATTTGGCATCCTCTAATACTAAAGCTGATTATTACAGATTAATTGAAGGATGCTGGTTGTCTTTAGTTAAATGTATTGTAATGTTTTCCGTAAACTGAGTAAAAGCTGATTCTGTCCCAGAAGAAGAACCTTTTCACCTTTGTCTTCTGTGTTTGAAACACAGCACCTGTGATAAATAGAGATCTGAAGCCTGGCCGACAAAAGATGAAAACAGGTAACATCTCAGCTGACTGAAATTGTTTTGCCTTTCTGGGTCACAGTTTAAATCTCATATTGTATATTCACGTGGTGTAGTTACAGATAGGAGGATCCCACCTGTGCCAAAAGGAGACCAGGTAACTTCACCTGCCAAACAATACAGTTTACTGTACTACTGTTTGTTTGCTTTTTTATCTTTCAATAAATTGTAATGCTGACAAACTATTAAAAAGGTGACCAACTTTTTCTCTTTCTAACATTACAGCACTCACAAAGGTAATTTGCTAAATTATTGTTTAAGTTACTCATTGTTGTATTTATCTGCCTTATGGATGCACTTACTGATTGATTCTTTGTTCCTGCAGGAGTTTGCAATCACCGTCACCTTTTACCCTGGAGTTGGTCAATGTCTTGTCTGGAAAGGCTCCACAGCAAGGTTGCAGGAGAGAGTGAGTACTGTTTTATTTTACATATAGAACCTGACACTTGTCCCAGTTCCCTGTGGTTTTAATTTGCTGGAGTTGACGATAACCCAGTGTGACTTTTTCCCCTGCAATAATGGTGTAAAGCAAAAACAACGCCCCACAGTTTGTACAGTGTAGCGATGGCACCATCTGCTGGTTGGAAAGATTATCACAGAAAATGCTGGAGGCTCTTCTGACATTTTATTTAATGTCATTTGATTTCAGCAGAGAGCACGGGACCACTAGAAATGTAAGTAGCTAAAAATGCTGAACCTATTAGAAGGTGGTGTTTGTGTTTTATTCACCATCTCTTAACAAACTAAGTCCTATGAGAAATACTGTAAAATAAACATGCTTTCCTTATTCATATATACATTTGATTTTATTCTACAAATTTCACCAAGCATTGTCGTTTAACTCTCTTTTTATACTTTTAACAGGCAGAGTTTAGTTCACATATGAAAGGTAAGATAAAAATCACAGCCTCTTGTGATAAAGTGTTACCAATAATTGTTTACAACTGTATTAACACATAAAGGGTTTTTTTTAGGTCCACTCAGTTCTGAAAGTCTTACACACGGCAGTTACAGGCATTCACTGGATTTGGAGTCTCACTTAGAAAGAAGGTCTGACTTTATATTTTCAGGCTTCTCAAGATGCTTTTTTAAATGTCTTATTTACATGCATCTTTTCTCTCTTTTATTTAGGACCCATCAAAGTCTAGGTAAGTATCTTTGAGCTCGTCATTATCAGTCATTATACAGTTACTGACTTAATAAGTCCCCCCTGACATCTACTTAAAGAAAGGGTCCCATCAAAACGCCATCACCATGAATGGCCTCAGACGAAAGAAGACTTTGACCAGCACGACTTTGTCCCAATGGAAAAGCCTCAACAGGTACATGTGCTGCTACAGTCATGTGAAAAAGAAAGTTTTTGTTGAAGTATGTCTGTAAAGGTTCTCAGTCATCCAGGTCATCGTACTCTAAGGAGCTTGGAAGGAAGCGTCTGGACTTCTTTAAGTTTCCTTGAAGACTTTTCACCTCTCATCCAAGAAGCTTCTTCAGTTCTAAGAGCAGTTGGTGGATAGTCCCAGATTCCCAGCCCTATGGGAGTGTCCCCAAGAGGGTCATGTGCCCCGTAAGGATCCTCTACCTAATCACATGAGCCAAGGTGTGAAAGTGTGTGTGAGTCACAATCAGCCAAGGTTTCAGGTGAACCCACTGTGAAAACTAGCCCAATGGGTTCACAACATGGAAGAGCCACCTCCACGGGACACAACTCGCATGCATCTAAAGGACAAAGGTCATTGTTTCAAGGACGCCAATGTTCACATTTTGGACAGAGAAGACAGACGGTTTGAAAGAGGAGTGAAAGAAGCATCTATGTCCACTGTGAGCGACCATCTTTGAACAGAGAAGGTGGCTTACGACACCAACTGTCTGACATCTATAATCCAGTTTTGAGTTCCCTCCCCAGACACCTTAACACCCACTCACATCCTGGGCCATTTAACCTCAGTAAATCACATGACAGTGTGGGGATAGGTTTCACAGTGGGTTCACCTGAAACCTTGGATGATTGTGACCCACACCCACTTTCACACCTTGGTTCGTGTGATTCGGTAGAGGATCAAGAGGGGGTCCATGACCCTCTTGGGGACACTCCCATAGGGCTTAAAATCTGGGACTCTCCACCAACTGCTCTTAGAACTGAAGAAGCTTCTTGGATGAGAGGGGAAACGTCTTCAAGGAAACTTAAAGAAGTCCAGACGCTTTTCTTTGCAAACTTAAAATTTTCATAGAACTCTAAAAAAGACATTTGAAAGGTTAAGTGATTCAGGATTCAAGAATGACTTTAAAGGACTTTACCAGTCCCTTGTGTCATTGTGGAGGGATTTTGGCCCACTCTTCTTTACAACATTGCTTCAGTTCATTGAGGTTTGCAGGCATTTGTTCATGTGCAGCTTTCTTAGGGTCCCACCGTCTATTTTAATCAGGTTGAGGTCTGGACTTTGACTGGGTCATTCGTTGTAGATTTGCTGCTGTACTTGGGATGATTTTTCCGGTTGCATGATCCAGTTTCAGTCATGCTTTAGCTGTTGGACAGATGGCCTTAGACTTCACTTAAGAGTACTTTGGTATGCAGCTGAGTTTATGCTCAACTGCACAGGTCCTGTGTCTGCAAAACAAGACCCAGTCATCATACCTCCACCACCAGTTGGTAAGAGGTGTTTGCACTGACATGCTATGTTTAGCATGTGGCAGCAGCAAGTATCTTTGCTACTATGAGTCACTTCAGTATTGCATAGACACAGTTTTTAACACCTATTATTCAGTAGGAGAGCTTAATTAGCAGATGCACTATTCTCTTCAGCTGGCACTGCTCCTCAACCACTTTGCTCCACCTTTCCCTCCAGCAGCTGAGTCAAGAAATTACACCTCGCCACGCCAAATATCTCCACTTTGGTCTCATCAGTCCAAAGGAGACTGTTCCTGAGATGTTGTGGTTTGTTAAGATGCAACTTTGCAGACTTGCAGCCATGCTACTACGTTTCTTCAGAAAGAAGTAGCTTTCTACTGGTAACCCTTTCAAAAAAGCCAAACATGTTCATTCTTTTTCTAATTGTACATTCAAGAGCTTTAAGGTTCAGCATGTTAACTGAGGCCTGTAGAGTCTAAGATGTAGCTCTTGGGTATTTTTCACTTATTTTGCAGCACCTAGCAATGTACAGTTTGACCTTGGGGTGAATTTCTTGGGGGAATCCACTCCTGGGAAAACTGTAGTATTGTGTAAACAAACACCTGAATAATCATTTCCAGCAAAATGCCAAAGCTTCTGTGTTTTAGAGATGATCACATGTGCTGATGATCAGCTAATCAAGTGTATTGGCATCACCTGGCTGCTAATTACCCCTTTAATTCCTATGGACACAGTGGAGGTGTATTTAATTTTTCACAACTATCCATAATTAACCCAAACTAATCCTGTAATCAAGAATGATATCCATCACAACGTGATATTAACTAGCTTTGAATCCACTGATCAATGAACTTTTCTGGCAGACCTGTGAGGAAGATTGGTACATCGGGACATGTAATCGAGCAGATGCTGAGCACGCCTTGCACCTGGTGAACAAGGTATATCAATAAGGACTCTAAATATAAAAATATAACTGAACATGTCTTAAGCTTGGGCAGATGTTAAACATAGTTATTTGGATCTATATCAGTTGAAAGTGTAAAAACAACACACCAAAAGCACAGTTTAACAGGGGTATTCTTTTCTTTCTGTAACTCCTCCCATTAGGATGGTGCATTTTTGGTACGAGACTGCTCCACCAACAGCAACTTTGAACCCTTGGTATTGGTTGTGTATCATGAGAAGAAGGTTTACAATGTCAAAATTCGGTTTGTCGAGAGCACAAAAAAGTACGCATTGGGCACAGGATATCGTTCAAATGATGTGAGTGAGCACATTTCAGAAAATGTTTCATTAAGAACCCTCAATCGCACTATATTTACTCTAATTCCCTTTATTTTTCCTCAGATGTTTGACTCTGTGGCAGACATCATCAAGTTCCACTCCATATTTCCAATAACACTTGTCAGTGGGAGAACCGCGATGGGAAACAAGTACCCAGACAACTGTGTGCTGACATTTCCTATAACAAAAGGGGATGTTGAACAGTTGCTACAATAACATGTGAACCTTGCCAACAAAGATTTGTCAATGTGCTTCTTGTGTCATGTGTGTTCACAGTTCCACAAAAACTGTAGCGCTGTCATTCTGAGCAAGTTGGGGTGGATGGATTTTGTAAAAGAAAAATATATACGTTGATCAGACGTGCCTATAATTTCTGGTTATTTTGATAATAATAATGTGCTAATGGTTTTTAAATTAATCCCATAGACAAGTGGTTCTCAAATTCTTTGGGTCCAGTGACACAAAACCTCCTATAATCAAAATATCGATTTGGCTGGTTCTGCCACAGCATTCGAAAATCTTCCCACACCTGCTAGCTACCAGGCTAATAAACTAGCAAGTGATTTCATTGTTGCAGTGAGTCACAATCATATCAGTTCCTCCTGTTCCTCCATAATATGGTAGCAATTACTGGATAAAATATGCTTTTGTTATTTTATCAAATGGTCCCCAATCTGTAAAATGCACTTTTTAATGATCTAGCGCAATTTAACAAATTATTTTACAGATTACAGATCCCTTGTCCCCCGGACCCAATTAGAGACCCACTTCTCTCTGACAGATAATAGTGATCTACCCTAATTATCCTAATTTAATGTCTTCAAATTGTATATTTTGTAGCAACAATCTAAAATAAAAAGTCTGTAACTGTACAATTATACAAACCAAAAAGCTAGAACCAAATAGTGTAATCTTTGGTCACATTTTGCTTTATATGGATATGTGTATAAACATATACACATATCTACTGAGAAATAAAAGAAATATTAAATATTAATCTCTTAAATACTAATCTGGTTTTTGGACAGTTGATTTGGAATTCAGTTAAACACTGATCATGAATCCATATATAAAAGTTAGCATTTTCATGTGTTTCGCCTCCTTGTATACTTTTCTTGGCAGGAATGGACTTCCATACCTACTTCACATTTTCCTTTCTTTTTCTTAAATCAGACTTACTTCCCTGTCCTTATTTTTAACCAGCACAATGCTGTTTTTCAGTCATGAACTGCATGAAATGTTCTAAAGATTTTATTTTTATTTTATCACGATTTTATTTTAAATTATTACAAGAGTTGGGAAATTCCCAGTGCTAGGTTTCAGTTAACTTGACTCAGTGCCATTCAGTGGCTCTGGCTTAAGTGCAGTGAATTGATTTAGAGAGTGCTCTGCAGGTAAGGTTTCTGTTGGTAACTTAACTAAAGATAGCAAGTGAAACCATTTATAACGTGGAACTAAAGTTTACTAATTTTTACAATAAAGGTGGGAAAATGACAGATTGAAAGCCACTTTTACAAGCTAAATAGCAAATTTAAGGCTAAACAAACTACTTCAAGTCACATGATTGATTGATTGATTGATAGATAGAGTAACAATATTTTATTTATCCCGAGGGAAATTGTTTAAAAGGCTACCAGACAATCCGGTGTCATCATGAGCACCCTTTCTGACCATACATGGAATACACAAACATAACACTGGGAAGACAGGTAGGAGAGGTACGAAAAAAACAATGGAAATACACACGAGGAAAGAGGAGGAGAAAAAAGATATCCTCGCAGACTGAGCTCCTCGGGGAGAGCAGTTTGAGAACAGAAAAAAACACCTCAGCACAGAAAGCACATAAATCTTCACATCTTACAACCTAAAAGCACATGACTTGCAGCGGGGGGGGGGGGGGGGGGTCAGGAGTTAGTCCATGTACACAGCAGCCAGTCTTCCAGCGCTAGACAGATCCGCCTGCCTACTTCGGGTGGGAGTAAGCGTTTGGAGGCATTGGGGGGGTAAGTGTGTGTCTGTGTACATGACAGATTTGCGTGTGTGTGTGTGTGTGCGTGTGTGTGTGTGCGTGCGTGTGCGTGTGTGTGTGTGTGTGTATCCTGTGTTCAACTTGAGAGAGAGTTTCACCCGGTTAAGCAAAAGTCAACAGTCCTCCAGCTGACCCATGTGACCTTGAAGCAGATGGTCAAAAATAATGAACTGGTATGCATAATTACAGCCATACCAGATAGTAAGCTCATGGAGAAATGCAGTCAAAGTTAAAAACATCGATTGATTGATAGATGGCAGAGTCAAAGGAGAGAAACAAAGGTGCAGAAGTGGCTCAGTAAACTTGTGAGAGCATAATATGAACAATTTTCCATTAGTTTTACATAACCAGAGTGACGTCATTTAAACCTAAACCATGGAGCTCCCAGTGCACAGCATTTGTGTTGATGTTAAGGAGGGGGAGGTTTCGAGGCTCTGTGGTTATTGAGTCAGCGAACCCCGTTATGCATTGTATCCTTCAGCACTGCCCCCACCCTGGTCATGATTTTGGGGGGGGGGGGGTCTAAACACTTCCCCTTTCCAATCCGGTTGTTCAGTCTGACGTCACTAGCCGTGTCTGGGCCTAAACTCCGCTGCAGGTCCATATATCAAACGATCACTATGGCATTACTGAGAGTTGAAAAACTGTCTAAAGTCTTTCATCTTTAATAAAATGATCAGCGTTCTGCTCTACCAGGTGTAACAATTGAGTTTAACATCCAGGCATCCATGAAAACGGAATTTATGACATTTAACGGAGTTAGAAGTTAGCAGGGAGTTAGCTTGCTAGCTTCTATCTAAATACAATATAGCATGTCCTGACTGCGGGGTTTTGGAAACAAATTCAAACGTACAGCTCTGTTATCACTTCCAGCATAAATGAAGACAGAAAACTAAACAGCAGTGACGTTTGTAGGGTTACTGAAGTTTGGCTAGCTGGTATATAATGATGTGCTACGTGACCGCTAGCGACACAGCTATGTTAGCATAATATAAACAGTGTTGGGGAGTAACGGAATACATGTACCGCCGTTACGTATTTAAAATACAAAATATGAGTAACTGTATTCCGTTACAGTTACCGTTTAAAAAAGGTGGTATTCAGAATACAGTTACTTTATTGAAATAAATGGATTACACTGCGGTACTTTCCTGTTTCATTTTGTCGCGGGTCAGGACTGTTTGGGTTTTGTTTGACAGCTACGTTCTGTTGTTCCAGGTGGCAGCGTTACGGTTGCCATGGTTACAGGGCTACACTCTCTCTCTCTCTCTCTCTCTCTCTCTCTCTCTCTCTCTGCGACTGTGTGTTTCCTGGGTGAGAGAGCGCCTTTTCGTTGTTGTTGTTGTTGTGCTAAGCTAACAGGCAGAATGCTACAAGCATAGCTCTAAAGAATGTAGCATCATGGGCAGTGTAGTCCGTGTTGCAGGGAGAATGGACTGCCATACACGTTATGGGTCTGTGAGCGCGAGGAGGGAGAAAAAGGGGAGTGGAAAGGTACGAGTTGTCATCGAGCAAAAACGGGAGCTGGAAGCATATAAATATAATAATAACCACTTCAACCAAGAAGAGTGCCTGACGAGCCCAGCTGTAAGTAAGCTATTAAGACTCGACTGTACACCGTGTTCGTGTTTTCCTCCGAAAACAATAAGTTCTGTTGGAGCAGCCTTTCAACGCCTCTCTCTGTCTCTCGCAAGAAAAGTTGACCCACACAACAAAGTAAAGCTATTTTTCCTCTACGAGCCGACAGGGACCCCGCCGTATTAGTCAGAGGTCCCTTTACTACAGTTCGGAGTCGCGGACCTTCAGTAATAGTAATAAATCACACAGCAATAGTACATTCACGTTGTTGTAAAAAGCATGATAATATATTAAGTAATCCAAAGTATTCAGAATACGTTACTCTCATTGAGTAACGTAACGGAATACGTTACAGAATACATTTTAGGGCATGTATTCTGTAATGGAATACATTTTAAAAGTAACCTTCCCAACACTGAATATAAACATGCTAACTTTTTTTCCACTGGATAAAAGTTAACGTGAGTGTTCTCGGTGGTCAGGAACAAATGTAATCGCATGGCAGGATGCTGTAAAAGGACCAAACTTCAGCCAGGAGAACAACTGAGATAATCCATCCACAATACGAGGTAAGTCATTCATATACTGCTGCATGGGCTGGGCTGTAGCTACATCCTAAGGTTTTAAAAACTGAGCTTAAATAAATGATTAGCGGTAATAAAAGCCGAGGGAGGTCAGCAGTGATCACTGACTGTTTTAGGAGCTTTTTGAGATTAAATAGAAGAAAATACAAAACATTAAACATGTTAACAACACAAAAGCCATATTAAACGCAGACTACTTTAGACCCGGAAGTAGGATTCGTCGTGTCATCACTGAACAACCGGATAGGGCTTTGGAGTTGACGTCACGCCGCAATGCATTGTGGGAGCACGGCACCATTTTCGGGGTCTACGAATCAAAACAAACACACTGTGTTGGAACGACGATTACAAGATGCTTAAAAGCAGCTCAAAAGAGAAAGGACGGGATAGAGACCGATTGCGTTCAGAGGCGAAGCGGCGGTACTTGCAGAAAATAGCGTGCATTGGAAATGTGGACCCGTATGAAATACGGTCGTGGAGTAGAAACCCTGAAGACCAACCGCTATTGACGTAGCCTGATATATTTTCGTACCTTGTCTGTGGAGTCAGCACATACAAGTCGTCATTCAAACAAAGGTAAGTCAGCTGGAGTACTGCGTGTGAAATGCGTTTGATTTCCCTGCAAACATTCACATCAGTGCAGCATAAATTCATTCATGAGGGCGTTAGGGGTTACCTCTGCTTCAGTTCCTCATCCTGTTATTTGTAGATTTCAGCCCTTTAATTTTTTAGAGTGAATGAAAACCTAAATGAAGTGATGATGAGCAGTTTTACTTTCAGGCTGATTCCATCAAAGTAATCAAACTGATCCGTTGTGCTGTTGCTCTGTCGTTATCTGAGCTGCAGTTTAAACCTGTTGTCTTTGTCAAAGTCACATGACCTCTGCTGCGTCCTCAGAGCCTGTGGTTTAGTCTGAACCAGCTGCTGTATCCTGTAGAAGGCGCTGTTTCAGAGGTTTGACTTAACTTTAACTTGTTAAACTGCAGCTGGGCTCAGTGATAGAGCAGCAGCCCTGGGGAGTCCAACATCACTCTACTCAACCAAAACTGATGTGAACAGAAAAACAAGTTCTTACCTGTTCTCCAGATCAAAACAGATAAAATTCCCACCACAAAGTCTCAGAACTGTTTAAAATTGGAAGGCCAGCTGCAGGAGGCTGGCCTTCCAATACCTTTTGTTGGTGTAATACTAAGTGTAATACTAATCTTGGCCACAAGAGGCTGCAATGCACCACGTTCCCAGTCTAAATGGGTGATTTTAAATGTCTCCATGAACTCTAAACATAGGGTGTATGTATTGTGTGTTAGCATGTTACGTAACATAAATATCATATCTTTCTTTTGGCTAGAAATGTGTTTTACTGAGTGAAGGTTGTGTGTTACGGAGGCTTTAGGAGGTTGGATGAGGTTATATAAAGAATGACAGCATCAACAAGTCAAGGTGGATGGATGATGATGGATCAAACACAGGACGTCACCCAGGAGACTGGGGTTTGAATCCTGTTAACTTATTATTTTCAGTATTTTAATTATTTGTATTTTAGATCTTTCTGAAAGAAAGCCTGATGGCAAAAATGTGACCAGAGACTGACGGGGGCAGTTAAGACTTACTATGGTCCACCAGCATTTGTCTTGGTGCTCTCGATGGCCGACTTAGAAAAATTATCTTGGCCCCATCAAAAAAGAATAATTTTTAAAAATCTCACTTGCCTTTCAGGGCCTGTGTAGTTTTTCCTGTTTGCATGTGTTGGAATTAAACTTCACTTTATCTTCAGAGTCAAACAAACAATGAAAACTCTCAGAATGAAGCTGGAGATGATTTTTAATAACATGACATCTGCTTCTTTTACAATCACGGACAAGAGCAAAGAAGTGAAGCACATAGTGATGATGATGACGAGTCAGTCCAGTCTAAAGCTTTTTGATTCAGATTGAAAGAAGTTAAAGAACAAACTCTGATCAGATCAAACCGTCCTGGATGTGTGATTGATAAGTGATTTATTGAGTATTTCTTTGATTGTTAATTTACTTTAGTTATTTTAGTTCCACATCTATCTTGTTGATTCTCTCCTCAGTCACTTGATAGGTGGTTAGTTTCTGAGTGTGCGCTATGTTGTTGTTCCTGCAGAAATCTGCCTTTGATTGGGAGATGTCTAACCAAGTTTGTTGAGAATCTCCTCCAGTTTGGACTCCATGTTTTTCAATTTGGACTCCATCTTGTCCAGTTTGATGTCAATGGTGCTGATGTCAGGCACAGGATGTTGTAAATCAGTCTCTGAAGCCACGCTAATCGTAGACTCCTTTTCACATGTGTCTCCATAGTAACCATCTGGGCACTCACACAGCCAATCATTGGAGTCCAGCAGCCTCTCACACTTTCCTCCAAAGACAAAGACTGTGATGCTGTGGACCACCAACAGGACTTTGGCTTTTTAAACAGAGAAAAACCTGCAGGTCAGCATTTCTCTGTCTCTGTCCAAACTCTGTGTTTGACTGCTTTTCAGATCAATGTCCTCAAAACTGAAGTTTATTTCCATCAAACTTGTTAAAGATATGTCCTAAATTGCTTTGCAAGAGCAACTTGCAACAATGCAGTGAATGTACACAATAAAAATCATTTAAGAAACTGTCACTATAAAATCATTTGTGTTTATAAGAGAAATTTAAGTCAAGGTCAGTAACACTGTTTGTATGCAAAGGTCTGTGCCCATTTTTCCATTTTAACACAGTGCTGTTTCCCAGAGAGGTGACTCTGAAACCATCTACTGTGTGATATTTGTAGTGACAGTGACTGATTGAACCAGATGCCTTCAACAGATCATTAAAAAGATCTGTTTTCCTCTCCAGTTGATTTCCTGTGATCAGTCCTTTGCAGCACATCAGAAACCACAGTGGAAGAGAAGGGAAGGACGGGCACAGCTCAGACTGCATATGATCCTTATTAGCATGTCAGGATTATGTCCAGTCTCAAAGAGATGATCCAAAACGCTGCAGTATAACTGCTGATAGGAAGTAGAAGAGATTCTTCTGTGCTTCTCTACTTGGGCTCCGTGTAAAATCTTTTAATGGTCAGGCACCATTACATCTTAAAGAGCTCAGTCAACATCAGATTATCCAAATGCATCACTGTGGTTTATAAATGCACGTCTGTCTCTACATTTAAGGTTTGGTTTAAAATGGTCCTCTTTGATAAAGCTTACAGTTAAGGCTAATGTACTGCTGTGGGACTTCCCATGATGCACCGAGCATTTATGTCACATGACTGCAAGTCATTAATTTAATGTTTTCTCTCTCTCACCTCATTCTGCAGGTATCTCTCACTCCATATCTGCCACTACTACTCAAATATCATTGCATTTTCAGTGAAAAGCTTCATATTTTGTTTTAGATTAAATAAAAACATAGTAACATGAACAGAACTGTTCTGAATGAGAAATATTGAAGTGAATTTCAGGTCAAAAGATTTAAAGCAGTTCACTGGCAAGAAGACTAAATGTTTGGATACTGTTCATACACAGACAAGAACTGGTTCACCCGAAAGACAAAACGCCAAAACACAGACTTAACAATGTGGTGTATGCTGTACAGTGCAGCGAGGAATGCCCAGACCTCTACATCGGAGAGACCAAACAGCCACTTCACAAGCGCATGGCACAACACAGAAGAGCCACCTCCACAGGACAAGACTCAGCAGTCCATCTGCATCTTAAGGATAAAGGACACTCTTTGAGGATGCCAATGTTCACATTTTGGACAGAGAGGACAGATGGTTTGAAAGAGGAGTGAAAGAAGCATCTATGTCCACTGTGAGCGACCATCTTTGAACAGAGGCGGGGGTTTACGACACCAACTCTCTGCCATCTATAATCCAGTTTTGAGATCCCTCCCCAGACGCCTTAACACCCACTCACATCCTGGGCCATCTGATCTCAGGAAATCACATGATAAGGTGGGGCCAGGTTTCACAATGAGCTCACCTGAAACTCTGCTGATTGGGACCCACACCCAGTTTCACACCTTGGCTCAGGCGATTAGAGGATCATCAGGGGTCCTTTTGTCCCTCTGTGGGGGGAAACTCCCACTAGGTTTATATCTGTGACTCTCCACCATTTGACCTTAGAACTGAAGAAGCTTCTCGGATGAAACGTCTTTAAGCAACTTAAAGAAGTCCAGACGCTTTTCTTTGCAAGCTCCTTTGATCAGTACTTGAAGTTTGGATCCCTCTATGCTTACGGATCTATGACAAAAGTATGAGCTCAAACTGACATAGCCAACCTTGTGCACAGAGAAAGCAAAAGCCAGATGTGTTTTTTATTCATACCATCAGTGTGTAGTTGGTGCATTGTGTGCTTATTAATATGATGGCTTGTGTTAACTGTTGGATACGAAAATACAATTTTTACAAAGGTGTGGAGAGTTGAGCAGGGTTATTCGCTTTTACAAGAAAACTACAATGTTTTGCTGATTGGGTGAAGAGTTTTCTTATTTGTGTGTAGAGTTTTGCAAAAATAGCCAATAGTTAGAAAAAATGTGCTCAAGCCATCAGAAAAAACTGTAATATCAGTGTCTGCCCAGGAACAATGTGGACGACACTGTCACATGATTCAATGTGGACACTTATTGCACAATGACCTGTTTCAGTTATTTATCAGTCTTTCATTTTGTTCATGTGTGTGTGGACACATATGATTTTCAGTTAAAACCTCAGTGAAGTCAGAGAAATTAGACCCAGAATAATCAGTGTGGAGAACTCTGGCTCCACCTGGTGGACAGCTGTAGAAGGACGTCTCAAAATATCTGTGGATGGAGACTCACTGCTCTTTTACAATATTCTCTTTCTAATTCTCCAATTATATCTGTTTTTCACTGAACTGTTAATATATTTATTTTCCATGTGCACATGAATGGACTTGATCATTCAGGTTCTGAATGGGTTAAACACAGAGATGAGAGTTAACTCCATCTAAAGCACAGAGAGCTCTGATTTATATTTCTGTAATTCTAATGTCTCAGTTTTAAATGGTCTTTGTCTTCAAGGTAAAATATTTAATGATGCATTTATGTGATGAAGAAAGATGGACACATTAAAGAAGACATAACAAACAGGAGGAGTGGAGGAGAAGAAATGATGCCACCTAGTGGCTGTTAAAATGATATCCTGATTATTTGTTCCAGTATCATTCTCCTGAGTATTATTCCTCCTACAGATGCTGTCTCTTTTTTCTCTCTTCCTCTTTTGAGCTCTTTGATTTGTATTGAAGGAATCTCAAGGATTTTTCAGCCTGAATTTATTTTTGTGTGAGTTTGGAGTCTCGATTCATTGGTAAATGCACTTTATGGATATAAATTAATCTCAGTGACTCATGTTTTTACTATTCCTCAAACTGTTGACAGGACATCTCCATCTATAAACACAGTAAGTTATTAGTCTTGGGATTGTGTATTTTTGAGCCATGGAGTTTTAATCTTTTTCTTTCTTTCTTTCTTTTTTTTAAAAACTTGTCTAAAGTCCAGAAAAATCATTTTCCTCTGATTAATGTCAGGGCTGTGCACAGTCATGTTGTGTTTTGGAAACAGGGATCATTGTTCGGTTACAGCAGATGCAGTGTAGATGTGGAAGATTAAAGAGAAAACTGAAGAAATGACACAAAGGTGAGACTTCGTTTTCACACACTCAGATATTTGGATTTTGTGGTTTTGCCTTGTATTTGTTGATCACCTGTCAGACTTTGTTTTTGAATCATTAAATTTCATAAGTATTTCCTGATATGATGATCGGTGGTTTTTCCCTACTGCCCTGTAACAGTTCTTTTTAGGGTGTTGTAATTGACCTTATGTGTGTGAGAGAGAATACAGCACCTATAGAATATCTGCATCTTCTTCTTGTCTGTTATTACTGAAGCAGCTCTGTCTGGTGGGGGTGGGTATTAAAATATGTGAACACATTAGTTTAAAGTTATTGGAAGATATAATTTATATTATTTTTACAATTGTATAATTATAATTTTAACATGTGCTTTTATTGATTGGTTTGTTAAACCAGAGCTGCATGAATTTCTCTGAATTTCTTTCCAAACAATAGAACTTAGTGACTGGTTGTGACAGAAGCTGAAGTGTGTTCTGTTTGTTTTCTGGCTGTTTGTGAGCAGTTTCAGCACTTTCTCTGCTTTGACAGTATCCACTGCATCAGCTGTTAGCAGCAGTGGCACATGAAGCGTGGTAATAGCTTATTAATAATGGTAAAGCTGGGTAATAGCAGTCGTTGTTGTCTCATGATGTTTGACTGGATGCAAACCACAGGTTCTGAGGACGCAGCAGAGGTCATGTGACTTTGAACCAGACCACAGGTTTAAACTGCAGCTCAGATAACGACAGAGCATCAGCACATTGAATCTACAAGTAGCAGCAGCAGTAACAGTAGTAGTTGTTGTTTTCCTCTCCTAATATTTCACTGGATGTAGTAGTACTTGCAGTAAACAAAGTAGTCGCAGGAATAATAGCAGCAGCAGTAGCGGTAATAGTAGTAGTAGTCTCCTGATGTTTGAGTGGATGCAAATGATGCAGCCGAGCTGCTCTGTCTGTTTAAAGATGGAGGCAGCTGCTCAGCTGCACCATCAGCGTCTCTCTGTGTATTTAAGCAAGCAGAACCTGCTGTCTATTCAAATACCGAGTTTCTAGAGTCCTTTCATTACTGGATGTTCTTTATCAGACTGAATGTGACTGTGGATCCACAGGTCTGTTCCATCAGGACTCACTCTGTGTTCGTCTGATTGATTCAACAGGAAGAACTTCTTCTGTCTTGTGTGATGGACGGTGGAGACAGACGTTGGTCAGGATCAACATGTGACACCATATCCATGACATTAGTGTTTAATCACATGACCAGCAGACTTTGGCTGACCAGAGGTGTCCATGTTTGTTTGGTTTTCAGCCTCTTCTGTCTCATTAAGTGTCAAGTTGGACTCATTGGAGCTTTTAGACAAATCTGAGTTTCCCAGTCGTGATGAAGTCGACGAATCCTCCAACTTAAACCACCATATACTTAGTTAGTCCCTACCCTCTGATACGAGCCACAGCAGTGCACCAGCTGCAGGTGTACTGGACCGTTGTCTTTGGTCTGCAGCTCTAACTCTGTGAAGGCTGCTGTCTGGTCTCTGGGTCGCAGCCATAGACCCAACTCTGATCACCGGTGATGATCCCTGACATGAAGGGTGGGTCGTCCTGGGCCTGTTGATGGAGATCATCACAAACAGAGACACTGTGCTGTGTTAGGAGCCTGACACCTACAGTTATACTGATTACTGATAACCTCTGCACCAGTAACAGACAGAGATATCATGTTTTCAGGATGTCTGTCTGTCCTGCTCTCATGGAGAAAATATCTCAGGAACATCTTGAGAGAATTTCCTATAATTTGACACAAACGTTCACTTGGTCTCAGAGATAAACGGATTAGATTTTGGTCAAAGGTGGAAGGTCATAACTAATGTACTGATTATGACTAATTTCTGCCAGAGGCCTAAGAGGTTAAAATGATGAAGTGATGACATTTTCTATCCAAAAGGTCAAAGGTTAGCTTCAGTGTGACATCATAACCTTTCTGTCCATTATTCAACACCATACCTCAGGAACAGAAGGGGAGACTGTGACCATATTTCCTGAAACTTGATTGGTTTATGGAGGCGTACCACCACCAGGCCCTGATTCTGATTCTCTTTGTCCTGTTGAACTAAGTGCAGGATCAGACTCTGTTAACATTAGTGTGTATACTCAGTGTATAAGAGAGAGAAGAAGGGAGGTAAAGCCCTGTCTCATGGCTACAATTCACATCTGCCATCTCCTGTACGTGGTGTTTTCTAACTGGTAAAGACGAGGTGGTTCTGACCGTTGAACGGTATCTCTTTGTGGTTTTGGTCTGTTCAGATAACGCAGTCGTCTTCCTATCATTTCTCCATATAAGGTAAACCTCTGTGCCTCCAGCTCCACCTGCTCCAAAGTGGATGAGAATCATGTGGTTGAAGGGAAGGTGTGGTCAGTCAGCCTCCTATAAGAATGACTGGTTGTGCTGTGTGGAGCTCAGAGATCACAGACCATCATCCAACAACCATCCAGACTACCTGCTGATCAGCTCCACCAGCCTCACCTTTCTGGACCAGTATCCAGCTCTCCAAGCCTCTTCCCAGGTCTGAGTCTTTAGCATTTATTTATCTAACAGGGATCGTACAGTTAAACATAGTTACATACAGATGATGTACAGAGGTCCAGGTTTATGATACCTTCAGTATCACTCTCAGATCTGCGGCTCTATAGAAAATCAATAGGCTGCAGTACAATCTGTTAATGGCTCAGTCAAACTGAGAATATGTTTGTCTTCCATCCTACAAAGGTTGTTAAGGCTGTGAATAATAATTTTAAACATGTGAGAGACCAAACATATTTTACAGGCCTAATTTTTGGGACCTTAAACATTAAAGATTCAAACCTGAGATGTGCTGAAATCTCTTTCCTGGATTCTGCCTGGTTTGACACAGATCGACCTCATTGTTTCACTTGTGTAGTGGAAACTTCAGGTTTTTTGATTCTGGGTTTCCATGCCTGAGTCTTTGACTGACAAACATGACTGACCACAGGTTGTTCACTTCTTTTACCACTTGTTGCCCTTCTGTTCATGACTCCTTTGTTCTGATATCTGGGAAAATGTTAAATACTGTTGAATGAGAACTTGATGTAAAAATGCTGCATTTCACTGGTCTCTGGTCCTTCAAGGCTCGTTTTCATGAGACAGAAACTAAAACCTGATCTTTGTTTGATCATTTAAAATCAGTAGAATATTAATGTTGGTTATAGTTAGAGAAACATTTGTCATCAGCTGCTTCATACAGTCAGCTTACAGAGAAAATATGTAACACACCAGTGAGGTCAGTATAATGAGGCTGTGATGTTATTAACCTGTGCAGGCTCTGTCCACAGTCATGAACTGTGTCATTACTTCACAGTGTTCATCCAATGATGTGAAAATGTTCTATATTTAAAATGTTAATGTTTTTCTCACAAAAACATTTTCCACAGTCGTTTCTACAACACATCATTTAAACTTTGTTCTGAAATGTTGTTTTGATGAAGTTCAAAAAATTATTCTGACCAAATATTACCAAAGATTATTGATCATGTTCAGGTTAGTTTCTCCCTCCCCTCCCTCGCCCCATGTCTCTCTCTCTAAATTATAGGTAAGTTATGGAGCAGATGTAACTCTTAACTCAGGTTAGGGAGAATTGAATAAGCCATAGATATGTAACCCTGGAAGTAATAATGAGGGACTGGCCATTCTTTGTTCTTTTTTTTCTCTGGCCATTGAATGTTTTGCTGCTGCTTTCAGCTCCAACACAGAAGTGAGATCGGAAAGCAAGAGTTCAAAGTCTGACAATATGCAGATGATGTTTTAATATATTCGTCTAAATTAGACATGTCCATTTCCTCCTTTTGAACATAATGAGTGACTTTAACAAACTGGCAGAGTACACAGTTATGTATATAGTAGATTATGTAAGTTACATGGTCTTAAACAAACTTTTCTCTGAGCAGAAGAGGTAACTTTAATGTAACCATTTCACCAGACAAGAACATCGATATGGAACAATTTTACAATGTTTTAAAAACTGCCCCTTTGTACAGTATCTGTAAATCACAGCTGAAGATTAGGGACAGATCACGGTCGTATCAGATAAATTATAGGTAAGTTATGGGAAGGCTCAGACAATAAAAACACGAGTGGCCATGGTTCAGTTGATAAAGGGACAAATGTTCCTGCAGGTCTGTGATGGGATGTGAACTCTGGTCTCTGGTATGAAGGTCAGACGTACACATCCATCAAAGGACATGATGTAAATCTTAATGAACTGTCCAATATGGGCTTCATTTGCAGGATACTGAGCTGGTTTTATGGCCCAGTTTCACAAATTTGTCCTGGACAGAATCACAGTCTGTGCACCAAACAAAACTCTCAGTCCGTCAGTCTGAATAAGGAAAACTTCTAGAAAACAGCAGGTTGTGAAGGGAGGGTGAGGTACTCTTCAATGTACAGCATTAAGGAAAATGTCCCATGTTATGTTATCTGTGTTGCAGTCATGGCATCTCCACGGTGGTCTACCTCCATGCTGTTGGCTTCACTGATCCTCCTTCTTTACTGGACGACCTCCTCTGCTCGGTCACATGACTCCACCTCCACCGACCTCTCAGCTCTCGACAGGTTCAAGAGAATCCTGCCTGAAGACACCAAAGCCAAAACAGAAAAAGGCCTAAGTGTTGTAAAAGACTCTCTAAGTGTAATGAAAGATGTGGTGGATTCCATTGGAACTGACAATATAGCAGGTGTGTTGAAGGGGATCTCTAGCTTTGCCAGGTTGGCGCCTGGCATCGGATCTCTTGTCTCTTCAATCATTATGTTGGTCTTGGTTTTTATCCCTCAGCGTGACCCGTTGAAGGAAGGGTTTGCTGAGGTGAACAGGAAACTGGACTCTCTCTCCCTCCAGATCTCCAACCTGGCAACAGATGTAGAATGGTTCAGCTACGCCAGCGTCTATTCTCAAGATGAGGTCCGCATCCTCAACGCCTGGAAGAAGTTAACAGAGTTCCGTGAGAACAGTGGGTTGGTAAAAACTGCTGAAGACAGACTCCGACTGGCAGAGATATTCACCAACTACTATGAGAACACAGCAGTTGAGGCCAGTGTGGCCAACCTCTACCATTACCTGACAGTCAGCAGCACGTCTCTCAGTGGAAACCTCAACGACCTGCTGAAGAAGAAGTTTAAATGTAGCATTAGAGAGATCGGTAAATATAACATATATTTTAGCAGCTTGCTGTGGAGGGGGATGGTACTCAACCAGCTCTACTGGGATCTGGTTGGTTTTAACCCGTCAGACAAAGAAGCTGAACAAACCAAGATGTTGAAGACCGTCTCTGAAGCTCAGATATCAGCTGTGAAGTTCTGCCTGGACAACTATAAGGAGTACATGGAGAAGGATGTGGAGGAGATCGGCAAAGCAATGAATCCTGATGACAAAGAAGCTGTCGCCGATCAGGTGAAAAAGGCTCTGGACAAGAAATACAACTGGTATAACTGGGTGGTGCTGGTGTACAACACAGGCAACAATAAAAACCACATCTTTTATAATATGCAGAATATCCCTGTTGGTAAAATCACTGTGGCTGTGGGCTACACTCAGAAAACAAAGGAAGAAAAAAAAGAAGAAGTAATAAAAGAGTTGAGCTCGTGTTACAAGCAACCACAAAGAAAACAAGTATTCACAAAAGTATTCACGGAGATGCTTGAGACACTGTGTGATGATATCGCACGGGAAATACCACGTTGTAGTCAAAAGGTTGCTGACGCTCCTGTGAGCCAGTTTGTTAAAGTGATGCACACCAACCATAAAGTGGAAATTGCTAAAGTCCCAGATGCCCTGCAGACCTCCAGTTGTCTTTCTGGCAACATAATATCAAAGATAGGTGAGATCCACATCTATTACTCCAGAACCTTACCCCTCTGCGCTCCTAATCCCTGTGAGAACAATGGAAAGTGTGAGAAGCTGCTGGACTCCAATGAATGGCTGTGTAACTGCCCAGATGGTTTCTATGGATACAAATGTGAAAAAATATTTAAAATCAGCGAGACTCCAGTGGCTGATATAAACCATCCTGTGCCTGACATCAGCACCATTGACAACAAACTGGTCAAGATGGAGTCCAAACTGGAGGAGGTTCTCAAAACTATCAAAGAGCAACGTCCCCGTCAGTAGAAGATAAACCTCAAAAACCAACCACCCATCAAGTGATTGAGCACCTGACAACAGCACTAAACAGTCCAAATATTATCTCCGGACAACCTGCAAATGAAGATGGAAGCAACTGAACATCTTCAGTTCAGTGACATGACTGACAGATGAGATTCACTAGAGCTGAAAATCTGAGACTCAAGTCCTGAAGTTTCCTTTTAGCCTTGTGAGTGTTACATTTCTTGTACAAAGATCCAGATGTTGTGAACACAACTTATTTTAACAAAATCCAAATCTAGCTTACAAAAATTCATCTTTTCAAAAAAACATGTTTTATATGAACATGATCTACGTTGTGCACAACGATCTCATGCAAACATCCTTTATAAAATCAATTTAAACTGCAACAAGTGATTATCTTGGATCCATATGTTGTGAGTTATTTTGAGAATTGTCCTGTTAAATCTTTGCAGCTGCACAACAACAACATGTGGAATGATCTGCTGTGTGTTCAGACAGTTGAGCCAAAGGAAGAACTTATTACTCAGTGTGGTGACGATGTTAGATTGTTTACATGTTTCACCCTCAGGAGTTTAAAAAAGGCGGTAAAAAGGATCAGCTCTGACTTTACAAAACATCAAAATACTAAACTAGAATTGTTGCAAAGTTAACAAACCTTAAAATAACCTGTCCTCATTGGAAAAATAACATATGTATACAAGAGAATCATTTTCACACAAAAATCAAATGGATTTTTTTTCTGGGATGAGCAGACTCTAACTTTAACTCACCTGGGAAAGTTAGTTTGTGTGGTTGTCAGGTTGTAAATGTGGAACCAGAGAAAGCTCAGACTCATCTGAAAATCAATATGTAGATTAATAACTGAATAAATCAGTTATGATTTACAGTCAATCACAAATCATCATCATCATCATCTTTATGTGCTCCACTTCTTTGCTCTTTTCTGTGATTGTAAAAGAAGCAGATGCCATGTTATTAAAAATCATCTCCAGCTTCATTCTGAGAGTTTCCATTGTTTCTGTTTGACTTTGAAGATAAAGTGAAGTTTGATTCCAACACATGAAAACAGTCAAAACTCTGATTCTCGTCATTAAAATGAAGAAGTTTTATAATGAGTTATCCTGTCAGTTTTCAGCTCAGTGTTGTTTACTCATAATGAACAGTTTTACAGTATCAGGTCTGTGGTTTGTGTAGTTTGTGGCCTGCAGGGGGCAGCACAGCAACATCACGCTCCCCTCAGTTCAGCCTGGCAGGCTCACAGCTCCACCAATCAACAAAACGCTGGAAAAATACATCATCACAAGAACAAATACTGCAATTCAGATGTTATCCAGGAAAAGATACTATCAGTAAAATCTACTTTCTGTTCAGGTTTTATCTGCATAGAACAAGATAAAAATAAAAAACCCATTCTTTGATTGGTGACACCTAAAAAAATAAAAGACAAAATAAAAGGTTTTGTCTTTTAGAAATAACTGACTGATCTGATCTTAACTGTATTTAATGACAAATCAATTCTTCACTGATTATATTATATTTCATGCATCTTTGATCATCGCTGAGAACATTTCTTCTTAATTTCTCTTTAATTGATATTTCAGACTTACAGGTTTCCATTACCATTCTTTCAATCTTCTTCTTCTATTTTTAACTTCAACTCCATAAACATTCCCGTAAAATTAGGCTCTGAGGATGATTGGACCAGAACTGAGGTCAAACAGTCAAAACTCTCCTTTAACCCCTGATCCACAATCTGGATGGAAAACATCCTGAGGTCAAAGATGTGAAGGAGTTGTGAAGTCTGATTCTGATTCTGAGAACTAATAAGGATTCAGGAGCAGAGAAAAGATGACTGTTTTAAACCAACTTTAAAAGACAGAAACTTGTTGCTGCTGCAGAAAGAACTCAGGGCAAAAAACCCAAATACAGACCCAAGGGCAGGTAAAGAGGAACCCTTAATGGATAAAGTGATGAAAAAAGGAGGCGATGAGCAGGTAGGAACACCAGGAGAACACTGGGAAACAAAACAGAGCAACAGGGGACCTCGGCTGTGTCCCAATTAAGGGTCTGCACGCTTGAAGTATGCATTTTAAGTGCGGTTACGTCACCGCCACGCGACGGCGGCTGTCCCAATTCGAAGTGTACTTCAAATGCGCCGTCGATTTCCCCAAATATCAAGCGTGGTCCGGTGCAAGCTTCGTGGTCCCATATATCCCACAATTCATAGCGCGGCGGTGGGTGTGGATAATTTTGAAGAAAAATACGGCAGAAGGGAGCGGCCGAAGAGGTTTTTCTTTTTTTTTTTTTTCAAAACTTTATTGAAATTATAACGCAACAGTCAGTCATTCCAGTTCAGTTTGTACAGTAGACATACAAGGCAAATAAGAGTAACAATATACAGTACAATGAAATAAGAAGGATAAATAAATAAAGGGAAAAAAAAGAAAAAAAAAGGGGGGGGGGGGGGTGTGACAGACTTCATAACAACTTTGTACTTGAAAGTTGTGACAGCTCATTCGTTAAACATTTCGGAATGAATTTCAATCAATGATAAACCTTTTATATTGGAAGTTAATTCAAGAGAGTTTAAGAGTTTTCTTATTTGTGTGTAGAGTTTTGCAAAAATAGCCAATAGTTACAAAAAATGTGCTCAAGCCATCAGAAAAAACTGTAATATCAGTGTCTGTCCAGGAACAATGTGGACGACACTGTCACATGATTCAATGTGGACACTTATTGCACAATGACCTGTTTCAGTTATTTATCAGTCTTTCATTTTGTTCGTGTGTGTGTGGACACATATGATTTTCAGTTAAAACCTCAGTGAAATCAGAGAAATTAGACCCAGAATAATCAGTGTGGAGAACTCTGGCTCCACCTGGTGGACAGCTGTAGAAGGACGTCTCAAAATATCTGTGGATGGAGACTCACTGCTCTTTTACAATATTCTCTTTCTAATTCTCCAATTATATCTGTTTTTCACTGAACTGTTAATATATTTATTTTCCATGTGCACATGAATGGACTTGATCATTCAGGTTCTGAATGGGTTAAACACAGAGAGATGAGAGTTAACTCCATCTAAAGCACAGAGAGCTCTGATTTATATTTCTGTAATTCTAATGTCTCAGTTTTAAATGGTCTTTGTCTTCAAGGTAAAATATTTAATGATGCATTTATGTGATGAAGAAAGATGGACACATTAAAGAAGACATAACAAACAGGAGGAGTGGAGGAGAAGAAATGATGCCACCTAGTGGCTGTTAAAATGATATCCTGATTATTTGTTCCAGTATCATTCTCCTGAGTATTATTCCTCCTACAGATGCTGTCTCTTTTTTCTCTCTTCCTCTTTTGAGCTCTTTGATTTGTATTGAAGGAATCTGAAGGATTTTTCAGCCTGAATTTATTTTTGTGTGAGTTTGGAGTCTCGATTCATTGGTAAATGCACTTTATGGATATAAATTAATCTCAGTGACTCATGTTTTTACTATTCCTCAAACTGTTGACAGGACATCTCCATCTATAAACACAGTAAGTTATTAGTCTTGGGATTGTGTATTTTTGAGCCATGGAGTTTTAATCTTTTTTTTCTTTCTTTCTTTTTTTTTAAAAACTTGTCTAAAGTCCAGAAAAATCATTTTCCTCTGATTAATGTCAGGGCTGTGCACAGTCATGTTGTGTTTTGGAAACAGGGATCATTGTTCGGTTACAGCAGATGCAGTGTAGATGTGGAAGATTAAAGAGAAAACTGAAGAAATGACACAAAGGTGAGACTTCGTTTTCACACACTCAGATATTTGGATTTTGTGGTTTTGCCTTGTATTTGTTGATCACCTGTCAGACTTTGTTTTTGAATCATTAAATTTCATAAGTATTTCCTGATATGATGATCGGTGGTTTTTCCCTACTGCCCTGTAACAGTTCTTTTTAGGGTGTTGTAATTGACCTTATGTGTGTGAGAGAGAATACAGCACCTATAGAATATCTGCATCTTCTTCTTGTCTGTTATTACTGAAGCAGCTCTGTCTGGTGGGGGTGGGTATTAAAATATGTGAACACATTAGTTTAAAGTTATTGGAAGATATAATTTATATTATTTTACAATTGTATAATTATAATTTTAACATGTGCTTTTATTGATTGGTTTGTTAAACCAGAGCTGCATGAATTTCTCTGAATTTCTTTCCAAACAATAGAACTTAGTGACTGGTTGTGACAGAAGCTGAAGTGTGTTCTGTTTGTTTTCTGGCTGTTTGTGAGCAGTTTCAGCACTTTCTCTGCTTTGACAGTATCCACTGCATCAGCTGTTAGCAGCAGTGGCACATGAAGCGTGGTAATAGCTTATTAATAATGGTAAAGCTGGGTAATAGCAGTCGTTGTTGTCTCATGATGTTTGACTGGATGCAAACCACAGGTTCTGAGGACGCAGCAGAGGTCATGTGACTTTGAACCAGACCACAGGTTTAAACTGCAGCTCAGATAACGACAGAGCATCAGCACATTGAATCTACAAGTAGCAGCAGCAGTAACAGTAGTAGTTGTTGTTTTCCTCTCCTAATATTTCACTGGATGTAGTAGTACTTGCAGTAAACAAAGTAGTCGCAGGAATAATAGCAGCAGCAGTAGCGGTAATAGTAGTAGTAGGTCGGACAGCAGGGGGAGCTGTGTGGATACGGTGTGACAGGTAGGCGCGTATGAGAGATGTAAACAGTCTGACACCGGCCTCAACTGTTCATAACTCAAAATGTTTATAACATTTTTTTCCATGTGCACATGAATGAACTTCATCAGCAGGTTCTGAATGGGTTAAACACAGAGAGATGAGAGTTCCGAAGGACTTGGCTCCATCTAGTGGACATTCTTAGAATAACTATCAGTTTCTAAAAATGGTCTTTGTATTCCAGGTTGTATTTAGCTGTCAGTTTACAGGCTGATCTGTTCTTTCATGTTGATATATTTTGTATTTAACTCCATCTAAAGCACAGAGAGCTCTGATTTATATTTCTGTAATTCTAATGTCTCAGTTTTAAATGGTCTTTGTCTTCTACGTAAAATATTTAATGATTCATTTATGTGATGAAGAAAGATGGACACATTAAAGAAGAAATAACAAACAGGAAATCTGTAGTGGAGAAGAAGAAATGTTGCCACCTGGTGGCTGTGAAAATGATTGCCTGATTATTTGTTCCAGTATGATATCATTCTGAGTATTATTCCTCCTACAGATGCTGTCTCTTTTCTCTCTCTTCTTTTTTGAGCTCTTTGATTTGTATTGAAGGAATCTGAATGATTTTTCAGCCTGAATTTCTTTTTGTTTGGTTTGAGTTGATTCTTGATGTTTTTTTAGTAAATGCATTAACAATGAACTTCATGTTGCATTAAACTGAAGGATCATCTTCAGTTTCCAGTAAGTCAGATCAGGTAAAATCTGAAAACTTGCTATCAAGTTCTGTGTACCAGGTTTTGAGGTAGGTGGTTTTGTTGTGGTGCTCGCTATGGGTCAGGGTCTGAATGTTTGGGTCTGCCTTTTTCCAAACACAGACTCAAAAGATTTATGATAATTGTCAAATCCTTAATGAATACATTTTCTGTTAAGCCCTTAGTGACAATCTTACACATTTACAGTAGAATTGTGCAGCTTAGTCCTAAAATACAGTCTACCAAATGTGCTGCTGACAGCATCAAAATCCAAAAACTAATTTAACTGTCTTCCACATTATGCATATTAGCAGAGAAATCAACATGGCAGACTCCAGGAGGTGTTTTTGTTGAGCACATTGGGCTGGACTGTGTCAAATTTCAAGTCAGTTGGACTTGATGCGACGGACGTGGCCTTTCCAAAACTGAAGATAACAAATCTGCGAAAACACAGTTTCTTTTTAAGCAGGCTTTTTAAGTTTCTAAACCTAACTGTAACCTTTGTTTGTTTGTTTGTTTGTTTGTTTGAGTTTTATGACGGGTTCGGATGATGGCAGTGGGTGAAAAGAGACTTTAGATAATCAGGAAAAAGCAGGATACCTAAACAAAAACTTGGATGAAACAGTTTTTGTTCAGGTGCTCGGCATGTTGCGTCATGTCACTGGGCAGAGGCTGGTGTTGTGAAACCTTGTGCATGTGTGCACGTGACATAGAGGTGGTGTCTAAATGTTGTTTTAGAGACTTGGGCCTTTTCCCGTGTGATGCTGATTTTTTTTTTTTTGCTATTGCCTGATTTATGAAGGTCAGCAACCTTTTGTCTTATTTCATTTGTGTCATTTCATCTGATCTTCCTCACATTGATGGAGGACTGAGGATGTTTGGTCTGTTTGTGTGACATCGATGACCACTGAAATCCTAAAGACTCAGGTGTCCTTAAAAACAAGTAAAATGTGAACATACATAAAAACAATGTGTGTGTGTGTTTGGTCTCCAACAGTGTTTATGTGGGTGGTACATGTCAAAGATCCAGATGGATGTAGGAGCCAAGGTTTCCCAGCACAGCATTGGACTGGATCCAAATGATCAGTGTCATTCATCACCTCACATGTCAGTGGTTTAAAGTTGTGGCTGATCAGTGGATCTATATGGTCTTCCCAGAAACACTTGGCAGTAATTTACAGTCAAGCAAACAGAAACATTGACCACTGTGTTTGAAGAAGGCCCTCTGTTCTGTATTAACAGAGTACAAGGTCTTCCAAAATGGTTCAGTCCAAGATTTGAGGCAAACACCATGTGTATAAAGAACGTCAGCCTCAAACAGCAGACCGCAGACGATACAGCAGATGCAGCAGACTGTAAGTTGGTGTTTTTTCCTCCCTCTAAACTGAGATCATTGGATTTCAGAGATTAACTAACACTAATAGCTAATAGATGCATGGATACAAATTTAACCCAAATTATTTACTCAAAGCAACAGAATTCATCATCTTGGATAGATTTAACAGTAAAGGATACTGTAGTTATTTTACTGTTGTATAAAGCTAATACTCAACATTAAACATGTCCATTCCTAGAGTGATGCATTTGATTTACTTAAGTTCATAAATATGTAACATGGTGTAATTAAAAAAAAACTAATGATAACACAGATGTTTCCAGATTTTAGAGATCATTGAACAGTGTTAGAAGGAGATTGTTTGATTCTAGTAGTCACTGTTTCTTTAATCCATGATCGCAACCAGTTTGATCGCAACCCAAACTACCATCAGCGTCTCACTGTAACAAAGCCCAACAATATGAGCAGACATACGTCAGTTTGGTGTTGTGTTTCCTGCTCTTACTGATGTATGTATCAGCACCGGCTCCCCTCAGGGCTGTGTTCTTTCTCCTCTGCTCTTCTCCCTGTACACCAACTGCTGCACCTCCACCCACCAGTCTGTCAAGCTAATCAAGTTTGCAGATGACACCACCGTTATTGGACTCATCTCGGACGGGGATGAGTCTGCCTACAGGAGGGAGGTTGAACGTCTGGTGTCCTGGTGCAGCCACAACAACCTGGTGCCGAATGCCCAGAAGACAGTGGAGATTATTGTGGACTTCAGGAAGCACACAGCCCCACTCCCCCCCATCATCTTGACTGACATCCCCATCCCCTCTGTGGACTCATTCCGCTTCCTGGGTACCACCATCACCCAGGACCTGAAGTGGGAGCCCACCATCACCTCCGTCATCAAGAAAGCCCAGCAGAGGATGTACTTCCTGAGGCAGCTGAAGAAATTCAACCTGCCAACACAGACGATGATGCAATTCTACACCGCAATCATCGAGTCCATCCTCACCTCCTCCATCACCGTGTGGTACGCTGGAGCCACTATCAGGGACAAACAGAGACTGCAGCGTGTTGTGCGCTCTGCTGAGAAGGTGATTGGCTGCAGACTCCCATCTCTGCAGGACCTGTACACCTCCAGGACACTGGGGCGTGCAGCTCGGATCTCAGCTGACCCTTCTCACCCTGGACACAGTCTGTTTGACCTGCTCCCCTCAGGCAGGAGGCTCCGGTCCATTCGCACCAGAACCTCTCGCCATAAGAACAGTTTCTTCCCCTCTGCTGTTGGACACATGAACAATAACCGTATGACTGTTCCCACCACTAACACATGACCCTACGCTGTGTCACTGCATCATTCCATGTTTGGCACTGATCACCACCTGCACTCATGTATATATCTTTCTACTTAGCACTTTTAATTCTTATTCTCATGTATATATCATGTATATATCATGTATATATCATGTATATATCTATCTATCTACTTAGCACTTTTAATTCTTATTCTTATTTTTATTTTCATGTCTATTTAAGCTTAATTTACAACAGTATTTATAACAGTATGTTTGCACTGAAGCACCGCAGCAATTTCCTAATGTTGTAAACCCGCTCAACATTTGGCAATAAAACCCTTTCTGATTCTGATTCTGATTCTGTATGATTGTAAAGAGTTGTTCTCCTCTCTCTCTTCCTCTACAGAGCTAAAATGAAGGATCAAAGGAGACTCCCCTCACTCTTCCTCACTCTTGTCCTTTGCGTCTCTCCATGGTCCACCTCTGGAAAAACATTCTACAGCCACCATGGGATAAAATGCACCGACGACTGTCATCCTCAGGGCTTATTGCAGACATACCAGTGCACAGTACACAAGACAAATGGCACAGAAGAACTACAGTACTGTTCACCAATGAGTGGGGTGGACTACAAGGGAAACGTGTGCTTTGATTGCTGTGAGCAGCAGGACCATGGCTACTACCAGTGTAATACAGCCTCGGGTTTGGGATACTGTGGAGATGTGATAGAGGACTTAAACCATTACACCTTAAAATATGGTATGCCGTGTTATGATAGCTGTGAAACGCGCGGTCAGAACTACTACTGGTGCTATTCCACAAAGGGGTGGGATTACTGCTCACCAAGAAAAAACGTTGATTACAAAGGCAACGCCTGTCGCCAAGACCATCCCTGTGACACACATGGACGAGATTACCACTGGTGCTATTTGGACAAAGGAGGCTGGGACAAGTGTGGACGAGTGGAGCCAAAGGCAGTGATTCATGAAACCATATACCAAAAACGCTGCACTGATGACTGCCAGTATTCTGGCTACTTCTGGTGCCACACTCATGGTAGCTGGGGCTACTGCTCACCTGCGCCCGACGTCACCTACAGAGGTGTGCCTTGTCGCTCAGATCACAATTGTGGAGACCATGGCAGTGGATATAACTGGTGCTACACAACAGACAACGATGACTGGGATTACTGTGGAGTCATCTCTCCTGGAGAGTGCAGGTATTCTGTGCCACGCCGCACCAAACGGCAACCCGAGGAACCCAATCAAACTAACCCGCCACAGGTGATCTGTACTCGGGAGGACATTGACAACAACAGGAGGAGAGTGACCATGTTCGAAGCAGTAGAAAATCACCAAGCCATCGCAGACTCTCATAATTACCGTGCCGAAGCATTAGATTTAATTAACCAATGGGACGGCCGGGGCCTGGGCCAACAGGCCAGCTCCAACTTGGTTACATCAAGTAACCTTCGCATTGACCTACAGGGTCTGTTTAACAGGAGTAATCAGCAGTATTACAACCTGCAGGTCCAGGTGAAGAGCCAAAGTGTTAGTGGAGAAAGCACAACTCTGGCACACATTGAAGTCCCTGTTGACACTCCACTTGAGTACATGCGTTTGGCCCTCAGGGAGAGTTTACGGAAGCGAGCCACGGTTTCACTGGAAGTTACTGACCAACCAATAAACAACAACAACAACAACAACAACAAAAGCTGTCCCAGACGTCATTAATATTATCACTGAAACATATGTAGCTAATAAATGAGACAGAAAACTCTATTAACTTTATTTCTTCATCAGCTGCTCAATCACTGAATTCCACATAATAACCAGACAACTGTCAGACGATAAGCCTGAGTTATTCTGAGGCTTTGTACCATCACATGAAGATAACAGTAGTCTTCCATTTTTATTTCATTTTTGTTGTAAATATAGTTTAATATCTATCAATTCATTGTGTTTCAGGCTTAAAAAGCAATTCTGTAGTGAAACAGTGTAAAATGACCAAATTAAAATTCTATATTTGTACTTTGTACGATGCATTTATTCAAACAATAATAAAGATAATGCCAAATAAACACATTTTTTTAAGACATTTCATTTCATTTTTACAGTTTGGCGAAAACAAATATTTTGTGAGGATAATATCACAAAGCCTGCGAGGACAAACTAATGATCATACTTTCTGTGGGTCATTTGTTTTAAAAAACAAAATGTTTACAACAGCTGTTCACATTAAATCCATCTCGGTTTGAGGAATTTTTAATTAGTCTGTCGCTTCAGCTTAAACCTCTCTGAGACTTTCTCACGGATTTTCACCTCAGTAACTTTTCCTATTGTACATTTTATTATTTTTATTACATTTATATTTAAAGGCATTTTAAATGTGACAAACCCACAATCGACATGTGCAGCTGCTGGAGCCAGATATAACAAACCTTCTGAATTAGCTGCTGAATTACACAAACCCACAGAGTTCACTCTTTTCAACAGACTGCATTTTGTTCTGAATAACGTTGCAAATATTGATCATTTATGGAGGTATTTGTCGACCATCTTTACTTTTAGTTATGAACCGTTCACATCGGCCTTAAACGTGATTCACAGAAGTGAACAATTTCACAGCTTTTGTACACATTACGTTTGAGCAATTCAGTATCAGACCTCCTAAAAACACTTTTGTTCTGTTGGTTTTTCAGTTAGAGCAATTATATCACATTGAATAACACTGAACACTATTCCTAACTGAACCACAGATTTTGATGTAAATTTTGTCTGAATTTTCTCAAAGCTCAGGAATAGTTACACACTGAAATTTATACAGAGGAGGAATAATTAAAGGTCAAAAGAGTTAAAGTTACCTTTATTGTCAAACCTGTTATGTGTTCAGAACATATAGAATATCAAAATGACATTTATCTTTGACCCCCAGTGTTCAGACATAAATAAGGAAACGAATAAATAAAAAGCAAGAGTATTAAAGGAGAAAAGCAAGGCACAAAGTATAAAACTATAGAAAAACTGCATATACATAAATAATTTATAATGCTCAATGTTTAATTCTGTGGTTTGTTATCAAAAGGTTTTTTGAGCCCCTGAACTAAATGATGCACCACCTGCGCAGCCAGAGGGCGCTGTTGTTCTGCAGGTCTGTGAAACAGGATGTGAACTGAGGAGGAGGAGGGGGAGGACAAGCTGGGACTGGCAGGTCAGGGAGGGGCGGGGCCACAGGCACAGAGAGAGAGAGGCACCTGTTTGTGTGATTTGGACTCACCCCTTCAGGAATAGAAGAGAAGAAAACACAAAGAGCAGGATGGTTGGATCTGACTTCTACTGCAGGTAAAACACTGTTACGGAGCCCCTCTCTGGAAAAGTTGGAAAATCACAAAATAAAGTAACAAATGAGGATAAAACAGCTTCAGAAAGATCCTGTAAAAGTTATAAACTTTTAAATAAACATTGTGTCTTTCCTAAAATGTAACTTCCTCCAGTTGTTTGATTTATGTCAGATGACACTGAGGTTTAGTAGAGACATTAAACTTTTCTGTTTTCTTCTACTGGTAGAAATGACATTATAGAATAGAACAGAACTTTTTGTCATTGTTTCCAAAACAGTGAAACACCATTTAACAGCTTCTTGAGTGATGGTGCAGATAAAAAGATAAAATTGCCTTAAAATTTAGATAGATTTAGAAATTTAGATAGAATAGATAATTGAGATCACATAATCACAAACACAACACAATGAGATCACACGATAACAATATAAAGTGAAAAAGTGAAAAATGAGTGTCAGAGGGCTCTTTCGCTCTATTTTATTTCTATTTTAGTTATCACAAAAACTGAAGAAAGAAAATTAAATGTGGAAGAAAAAGAAATAATAAAATGTAGTGTAAAATTAAAATAAGATTTGACCTGACATATGGTCATAAATGTACATTACAGATAAAGTTCATAATACATACATATACTTATATTATACATTTCAAAGTAAAGCAAAATGTATAATATATTGAGGCAAACTGGATTACATTGCTTTTATATTTTACATAAAATACTGACAACCAATGAAAACACATTTTATTTTTATTCATTCGTTTATTATTAGACATTTTATGAGAATTGATCTGTTTTATTTTTTTTCTCTGTCAGTTTTCAAAGCATGATCATGTTTCTTATTTTTCTCAGAAGACGTGGTTAAATATTTTCAGATCTTGGTGATGTGTTTTCATTGACCAGATCACATTTTTGTTTTCCTTTACCTCTTTATGAGAAAAGTAATATCATCATTTAAACTTTTAAAAATTACAAAACAAAATGAAATTGTCAGATGATGTTTTACATCACAGAGCTGTGATTTATATCATACAGAAAAGGTTCATATATAATGTATTATTCAATGTAAATGTTTAAATGTGAGGAGAAATCAGTGACATATTCATAGATCGACTTGTACAAAGCTAAACTACATTGTCTGTTGTCTCTCTGCATAGTTTTTTCTTTGAAGAGTTTCCAGAGGTGCTTGGGGGTCCTTCAGGACTCATCAGAGGTCATTGAGGAGGTTCCAGGCAGTCCTGTAGTGCTGTAGTTTATATATAAGGTTTAACTGGTTTACCTGGACTCTGTCTTTAATAGACAGCTGACAGCCAATCAGAGAACAGGATTCTCTGTTGTAATGGTTAGTTTAGTTTGGGAGTCCTGGAGAAAATAGGAAAAGTCCTTGAGGAGGAGGTAGAGACTGTTTTGGGGGTAGCAGAGGTCTTAAAGGTGGTCATGGAGGTGCTTGATTAGGTTGTTGATCTCTATGGGGAGGCTGTGAGAGGTTCAGGAGAACATGCATGGCCTTGATCTGGTTTAAGAAGTCCTTGAAGAGGTTCTAGTGGTCCTTGAGCAGGCAGCAGAGATCTGCAATGAGGCGCAGGGGGTCTTTGAGAAGTTTTCAGGGAGGTTTTGGAGGTTTTTGTTGTATTGTTTGTGGTAATGCTCAGAAACGAATGGATAGATATATTGTAATTTTTGAATGGATAGATTGACATGAAAAGTTTACCAGAGATGGCACAGAGGGCGGCATAGAGGTGACTGCACCACTGGGAAGGGCAAACATTTGAAATTAATCAACATTTCAAAAATGGGAGACATTGTCTTGAAATTCTTAAGAATATTTTTTAACTAAGCAGGATCCAGATATACCTCTCATCCATGCATGGTGTGGTGAGAAATATTCAGCCTCTAGTGATGTGCAGTCTTTGGCTACTCTTTTTTTCTATTTAATTTAATGATAGATTTACAGCTTCTGATCTCAGTAGATTTGGCATCCTCTAATACTAAAGCTGATTATTACAGATTAATTGAAGGATGCTGGTTGTCTTTAGTTAAATGTACTGTAATGTTTTCCGTAAACTGAGTAAAAGCTGATTCTGTCCCAGAAGAAGAACCTTTTCACCTTTGTCTTCTGTGTTTGAAACACAGCACCTGTGATAAATAGAGATCTGAAGCCTGGCCGACAAAAGATGAAAACAGGTAACATCTCAGCTGACTGAAATTGTTTTGTCTTTCTGGGTCACAGTTTAAATCTCATATTGTATATTCACGTGGTGTAGTTACAGATAGGAGGATCCCACCTGTGCCAAAAGGAGACCAGGTAACTTCACCTGCCAAACAATACAGTTTACTGTACTACTGTTTGTTTGTTTTTTTATCTTTCAATAAATTGTAATGCTGACAAACTATCAAAAAGGTGACCAACTTTTTCTCTTTCTAACATTACAGCACTCACAAAGGTAATTTGCTAAATTATTGTTTAAGTTACTCATTGTTGTATTTATCTGCCTTATGGACGCACTTACTGTTTGATTCTTTGTTCCTGCAGGAGTTTGCAATCACCGTCACCTTTTACCCTGGAGTTGGTCAATGTCTTGTCTGGAAAGGCTCCACAGCAAGGTTGCAGGAGAGAGTGAGTACTGTTTTATTTTGCATATAGAACCTGACACTTGTCCCAGTTCCCTGTGGTTTTAATTTGCTGGAGTTGACGATAACCCAGTGTGACTTTTTCCCCTGCAATAATGGTGTAAAGCAAAAACAACACCCCACAGTTTGTACAGTGTAGCGATGGCACCATCTGCTGGTTGGAAAGATTATCACAGAAAATGCTGGAGGCTCTTCTGACATGTTATTTAATGTCATTTGATTTCAGCAGAGAGCACGGGACCACTAGAAATGTAAGTAGCTAAAAATGCTGAACCTATTAGAAGGTGGTGTTTGCGTTTTATTCACCATCTCTTAACAAACTAAGTCCTATGAGAAATACCGTAAAATAAACATGCTTTCCTTATTCATATATACATTTGATTTTATTCTACAAATTTCACCAAGCATTGTCGTTTAACTCTCTTTTTATACTTTTAACAGGCAGAGTTTAGTTCACATATGAAAGGTAAGATAAAAATCACAGCCTCTTGTGATAAAGTGTTACCAATAATTGTTTACAACTGTATTAACACATAAAGGTTTTTTTTTAGGTCCACTCAGTTCTGAAAGTCTTACACACGGCAGTTACAGGCATTCACTGGATTTGGAGTCTCACTTAGAAAGAAGGTCTGACTTTATATTTTCTCAAGATGCTTTTTTAAATGTCTTATTTACATGCATCTTTTCTGTCTTTTATTTAGGACCCATCAAAGTCTAGGTAAGTATCGTTGGGCTCATCATTATCAGTCATTATACAGTTACTGACTTAATAAGTCCCCCCTGACATCTACTTAAAGAAAGGGTCCCATCAAAACGCCATCACCATGAATGGCCTCAGACGAAAGAAGACTTTGACCAGCACGACTTTGTCCCAATGGAAAAGCCTCAACAGGTACATGTGCTGCTACAGTCATGTTAAAAAGAAACTTTACCAGTCCCTTGTGTCATTGTGGAGGGATTTTGGCCGACTCTTCTTTACAACATTGCTTCAGTTCATTGAGGTTTGCAGGCATTTGTTCATGTGCAGCTTTCTTAGGGTCCCACCGTCTATTTTAATCAGGTTGAGGTCTGGACTTTGACTGGGTCATTCGTTGTAGATTTGCTGCTGTACTTGGGATGATTTTCCCGGTTGCATGATCCAGTTTCAGTCATGCTGCTACTACTGCACATTCACCCAGTGTATATACTATATGTGTGTGTATATATATATATATATATATATATATATATATATATATATATATATATATATATATATATAATGTTCTTCCTCTACACCCCCCCCCCCCCATTTTTGCACATGTCGAGGAGCGTGTCAGGCTACATTTCACTGTGTGTTATACTTGTATAACTATGCATGTGACAAATAATAAAGAACCTTGAACCTTGAACCCTGCTTTAGCTGTTGGACAGATGGCCTTAGACTTCACTTAAGAGTACTTTGGTATGCAGCAGAGTTTATGATCAACTGCACAGGTCCTGTGTCTGCAAAACAAGACCCAGTCATCATACCTCCACCACCAGTTGGTAAGAGGTGTTTGCACTGACATGCTATGTTTAGCATGTGGCAGCAGCAAGTATCTTTGCTACTATGAGTCACTTCAGTATTGCATAGACACAGTTTTTAACACCTATTATTCAGTAGGAGAGCTTAATTAGCAGATGCACTATTCTCTTCAGCTGGCACTGCTCCTCAACCACTTTGCTCCACCTTTCCCTCCAGCAGCTGAGCCAAGAAATTACACCTCGCCACGCCAAATATCTCCACTTTGGTCTCATCAGTCCAAAGGAGACTGTTCCTGAGATGTTGTGGTTTGTTAAGATGCAACTTTGCAGACTTGCAGCCATGCTACTACGTTTCTTCAGAAAGAAGTAGCTTTCTACTGGTAACCCTTTCAAAAAAGCCAAACATGTTCATTCTTTTTCTAATTGTACATTCAAGAGCTTTAAGGTTCAGCATGTTAACTGAGGCCTGTAGAGTCTAAGATGTAGCTCTTGGGTATTTTTCACTTATTTTGCAGCACCTAGCAATGTACAGTTTGACCTTAGGGTGAATTTCTTGGGGGAACGCACTCCTGGGAAAACTGTAGTATTGTGTAAACAAACACCTGAATAATCATTTCCAGCAAAATGCCAAAGCTTCTGTGTTTTAGAGATGATCACATGTGCTGATGATCAGGTAATCAAGTGTATTGGCATCACCTGGCTGCTAATTACCCCTTTAATTCCTATGGACACAGTGGAGGTGTATTTAATTTTTCACAACTATCCATAATTAACCCAAACTAATCCTGTAATCAAGAATGATATCCATCACAACGTGATATTAAGTAGCTTTGAATCCACTGATCAATGAACTTTTCTCAAATTCAAATCAAATTCAAATTTTATTTGTCACGTACACAGTCATACACAGTACGATATGTAGTGAAATGCTTGGACAACTGCTCGTGACCTAAAGAAAACAAAAAAGGAAAAGGCTATGAATAAGATAGGAAATAAATATGAAAAATTAAAAAGGGTAAATTTAACTAGGAAGGAATAAAATATAAATTAAGGTTAAAAATGAAATAACTGTACAACACAAATTAGAATGAAGGGTAAATTTAACTGGGAGAATAAGATAAAATATATAAATTAAAGTTGAAAATAAAATAACTGTACAACAAAATACACAATATAGAACTATATAAGAATGTATGAAGAAATATAAATAAATATATACACAATAACAGCAGCGTGATTTAAGTAATGAAGTGAAAACAATGTCCAGAATGTCCAGTGTGTGTGTAAGAACTGTATGTGTGGGTCAGTACTGTGTGGTGGTGTGATTGAGAGACCGTATCGCCTGCGGGAAGAAGCTCCTCCTCAGTCTCTCTGTGTTGGTCTTCAGGGAGCGGAATCGCTTTCCTGACCTCAACAGAGAGAACAGTCTGTTGTTGGGATGGCTGAGGTCCTTCACCATCTTCCTGGCCTTGGTCCAGCACCGCCTGCTGTAGATTGAGTGCAGGTCAGGGAGCTCGGAGCGGATGGTGCGCTCAGCTGACCGCACAACCCTCTGTAGAGCTCGTCTGTCCTGCATGGTGCTGTTCCCGAACCAGGTTAAGATGTTTCCCGTCAGGATGCTCTCTATGGTGCAGGAGTAAAGTTCCTGAGCACCTTGGAGGGCAGTTGGAAGTCTCTCAAGCGTCTGAGGTGGTAGAGACGCTGACGGGCCTTTTTCACCACGGTGTTGATGTGACAGGACCATGACAGGTCCTGCGTGATGTGAACTCCGAGGTATTTGAAGCTGTCCACTCTCTCCACTGGGCACTCGTTGATGACAGGGGTCTGGTAGTTCCTCTCCTGCTTAGTGCTGAAGTCCACTATCAACTCCTTTGTCTTACTGACGTTTAGAAGGAGGTTGTTCCTCTGGCACCAGTTCTCCAGATTCCTAATCTCCTTCAGGTAGGCCGTCTCGTTGTTATCAGAGATCAGGCCCACCACGACGGTGTCGTCAGCAAACTTGATGATGGTGGTGGAGCTGGTAGTGGCCACACAGTCATATGTGTACAAAGAGTACAGCAGGGGGCTCAGAACACACCCCTGGGGGGCTCCAGTGCTGAGAGTGGTGGAGGCTGAGACATGTCCGCCCATCCTTACTGCCTGTGGTCTGCCAGTTAGGAAGTTGGAGATCCACTGACACATAGATGAGCTGAGTCCCAGATGCTCCAGCTTGGTGGTGAGTGTGGAGGGAATTATGGTGTTAAATGCAGAGCTGTAGTCTATGAAGAGCATTTTAACATAATTCCCCCTTCTAGTGTCCAAGTGAGTGAGTGATGTGTGGAGGAGATGAGAGATGGCATCGTCTGTGGAACGATTTGGACGGTAAGCGAACTGTAGTGGGTCCAGTGTGTCTGGTAGTGAAGAAATGATGAAGTCTCTGACCAGGCGTTCAAAGCACTTCATCACTACTGAGGTGAGGGCTACAGGGCGATAGTCATTGAGAGGAGCAGGGTGGGGTTTCTTCGGGACAGGAACAATGATGGACTCTTTGAAGCATGTGGGGATCACCGACTGAGATAAAGAGATGTTGAATATCTCAGTGAACACAGGAGCTAGCTGGTATGCGCAGTCTCTTAGGATACGACCTGGGATGCCGTCTGGGCCTGCTGCTTTCCTGGTGTTCACTCTCTTGAAGGCTCTCCTTACTTCATGCTCGGAGATGACGAGCACGTTTCCGGTGCTGGCAGTATCTTCCTGTTTGCAGCCGTTAGCGCCGCTAACACTAGCATCGTTGGAGTCCTTAGCTGCAGCCTCGAAGCGAGCATAGAAAGTGTTCAGCTCGTCTGCCAGAGTCACGGCCGCGTTCGTCATACCGGTTGTTGGTGCTTTATAGTCCGTTATTGTCCTTAGTTATTGTCCTTTTCTGGCAGACCTGTGAGGAAGATTGGTACATCGGGACATGTAATCGAGCAGATGCTGAGCACGCCTTGCACCTGGTGAACAAGGTATATCAATAAGGACTCTAAATATAAAAATATAACTGAACATGTCTTAAGCTTGGGCAGATGTTAAACATAGTTATTTGGATCTATGTCAGTTGAAAGTGTAAAAACAACACACCAAAAGCACAGTTTAACAGGGGTATTCTTTTCTTTCTGTAACTCCTCCCATTAGGATGGTGCATTTTTGGTACGAGACTGCTCCACCAACAGCAACTTTGAACCCTTGGTATTGGTTGTGTATCATGAGAAGAAGGTTTACAATGTCAAAATTCGGTTTGTCGAGAGCACAAAAAAGTACGCATTGGGCACAGGATATCGTTCAAATGATGTGAGTGAACACATTTCAGAAAATGTTTCATTAAGAACCCTCAATCGCACTATATTTACTCTAATTCCCTTTATTTTTCCTCAGATGTTTGACTCTGTGGCAGACATCATCAAGTTCCACTCCATATTTCCAATAACACTTGTCAGTGGGAGAACCGCGATGGGAAACAAGTACCCAGACAACTGTGTGCTGACATTTCCTATAACAAAAGGGGATGTTGAACGGTTGCTACAATAACATGTGAACCTTGCCAACAAAGATTTGTCAATGTGCTTCTTGTGTCATGTGTGTTCACAGTTCCACAAAAACTGTAGCGCTGTCATTCTGAGCAAGTTGGGGTGGATGGATTTTGTAAAAGAAAAATATATACGTTGATCAGACGTGCCTATAATTTCTGGTTATTTTGATAATAATAATGTGCTAATGGTTTTTAAATTAATCCCATAGACAAGTGGTTCTCAAATTCTTTGGGTCCAGTGACACAAAACCTCCTATAATCAAAATATCGATTTGGCTGGTTCTGCCACAGCATTCGAAAATCTTCCCACACCTGCTAGCTACCAGGCTAATAAACTAGCAAGTGAGTCACAATCATATCAGTTCCTCCTGTTCCTCCATAATATGGTAGCAATTACTGGATAAAATATGCTTTTGTTATTTTATCAAATGGTCCCCAATCTGTAAAATGCACTTTTTAATGATCTAGCGCAATTTAACAAATTATTTTACAGATCCCTTGTCCCCCGGACCCGATTAGAGACCCACTTCTCTCTGACAGATAATAGTGATCTACCCTAATTATCCTAATTTAATGTCTTCAAATTGTATATTTTGTAGCAACAATCTAAAATAAAAAGTCTGTAACTGTACAATTATACAAACCAAAAAGCTAGAACCAAATAGTGTAATCTTTGGTCATTTTTTGCTTTATATGGATATTTGTATAAACATATATCTACTGAGAAATAAAAGAAATATTAAATATTAATCTCTTAAATACTAATCTGGTTTTGAATCATGAATCCATATAAAAAAGTTAGCATTTTCATGTGTTTCGCCTCCTTGTATACTTTTCTTGGCAGGAATGGACTTCCATACCTACTTCACATTTTCCTTTCTTTTTCTTAAATCAGACTTACTTCCCTGTCCTTATTTTTAACCAGCACAATGCTGTTTTGCAGTCATGAACTGCATGAAATGTTCTAAAGATTTTATTTTTATTTTATCACGATTTTATTTTAAATTATTACAAGAGTTGGGAAATTCCCAGTGCTAGGTTTCAGTTAACTTGACTCAGTGCCATTCAGTGGCTCTGGCTTAAGTGCAGTGAATTGATTTAGAGAGTGCTCTGCAGGTAAGGTTTCTGTTGGTAACTTAACTAAAGATAGCAAGTGAAACCATTTATAACATGTAACTAAAGTTTACTAATTTTTACAATATAAGTGGAAAAATGACAGATTGAAAGCCACTTTTAAAAGCTAAATAGCAAATTTAAGGCTAAACAAACTACTTCAAGTCACATGATTGATTGATTGATTGATTGATTGATTGATTGAGTAACAATACTTTATTTATCCCGAGGGAAATTGTTTAAAAGGCTACCAGACAATCCGGTGTCATCATGAGCACCCTTTCTGACCATACATGGAATACACAAACATAACACTGGGAAGACAGGTAGGAGAGGTACGAAAAAAACAATGGAAATACACACGAGGAAAGAGGAGGAGAAAAAAGATATCCTCGCAGACTGAGCTCCTCGGGGAGAGCAGTTTGAGAACAGAAAAAAACACCTCAGCACAGAAAGCACATAAATCTTCACATCTTACAACCTAAAAGCACATGACTTGCAGCGGGGGGGGGGAGTCAGGAGTTAGTCCATGTACACAGCAGCCAGTCTTCCAGTGCTAGGCAGATCCGCCTGCCTACTTCGGGTGGGAGTAAACGTTTGGAGGCATTGGGGGGGGTAAGTGCGTGTCTGTGTACATGGGAGATTTGCGTGTGTGTGTGTGTGTGTGTGTGTATGTATGTGTGTGTGTGCGTGTGTGTATCCTGTGTTCAACTTGAGAGAGAGTTTCACCCGGTTAAGCAACAGTCAACAGTCCTCCAGCTGACCCATGTGACCTTGAAGGATAGGAGCAGATGGTCAAAAATAATGAACTGGTATGCATAATTACAGCCATACCAGATAGTAAGCTCATGGAGAAATGCAGTCAAAGTTAAAAACATCGATTGATTGATAGATGGCAGAGTCAAAGGAGAGAAACAAAGGTGCAGAAGTGGCTCAGTAAACTTGTGAGAGCATAATATGAACAATTTTCCATTAGTTTTACAAAACCAGAGTGAGGTCATTTAAACCTAAACCATGGAGCTCCCAGTGCACAGCATTTGTGCTGATGTTAAGGAGGGGGAGGTTTCGAGGCTCTGTGGTTATTGAGTGAGCGAACCCCGTTATGCATTGTATCCTTCAGCACTGCCCCCACCCTGGTCATGATTTTGGGGGGGGGTCTAAACACTTCCCCTTTCCAATAATAGTACCTACAGCTGTGGAATATCTAGGAAGTTAGGAATTTCACAAACTTATTGCAACAGTAATGTCCTATTACAATACCGATTTCAAATTCAGTGAGCTGTTTAGAAACAACCTATTATTTCACAAACGTTTATGACACACTGCATGGCTGCGTGCTTGCTTTTATACACTTATACTAATGTGATAGAAAACAACTTCAAAGATTAAGAGTTGTGGCCTAATAGTGTAGATGCACAATTTAATGAATGACCTCTTTTTAGGTCATATACTTCCCAAAATCTGACCTGCATAGGTCCGGTCCAGAGTCTTCCTTAGTCGTGATGGTTACATGATTGTTGCAGAACTATTGTTAACTGAATTAGCTTAAGCTTGAGCAGAAAAACTTCGCTGGCAATGTATGAGTTTAATTCTTCATTACCGTACTTATAAATGGATCATATAGTTGTGCATCAGCAGAAGTCAGCTGAAGGTCACAGTGATCTCTTTGGATGGCCCTGGACCCCGTATGTCTGTCCAAAAAGCAGACACTGCATTATGTAGATAGGAGATAACCCATTTAGGACTGTGATTATTAAGTGTACCAAGTGCCGTCGACTGCATGTGTCAGGAGTATCGGAACAGTTGAGACACATTTTTTCTAAACACCGCGTCTCTGTGGCTTTTAAACTACAAAATACAAAAATTGGTCCACCCCAAGGATCGGGTCCCCCGACACAAACAGAGTAACATAGTGTACGCTGTTAAGTGCAGGAGGATTGCCAAGATTTATACATCGGGGAAACCAAACAACCTCTGGCAAAGCGGGTGGCACAACGCAGCAGAGCCACATTGTCAGGCCAGGACTCTGCAGTCTGTTTACACCTACAGGCCAGGAGACATTCTTTCAATGATGAGGATGTAACATCCTGGACAGGGAGGAACGCTGGTTTGAGTGCAGAGTCAAGGAGGCCATTTACGTGAAAAGGGAAAGACCATCTCTGAGTGGCGGAGGGGCCTAAGGGTACGTCTGTCACCATCTTACAATGCTGTGATTGCAGCCATTCCCCAACTCTGTGAATGGGACTCATGGACATGGATCAGTGAGCTTTGATGAGTGAGCTTTGATCAGTGGTTGTTGATCAATGGTCATGAGAATTTGCATATTAATGATCAAGGATCAGACCTCGCAGCACATTGTTCCTTCAGTGGGCTGGTTTCAGTCATTATGCAAACGTACTGTTTATAAGATTGAAACCTGCAGTCAGCTGAGACTGAAGAAGTCACTTGGATGATGATGAAACGTTTCTCCCACTGAAAACGTTACGTCCAGAATCAACTTTTGGGGATTTCCTTACCTGGATGATTGAGCATGCATCAATGATAATGGATTGGATTTATATAGCGCTTTTCAAGGCACCCAAAGCACTTTACAATTACGTCCAGAATCAACTTTTGGGGATTTCCTTACCTGGATGATTGAGCATGCATCAATGATAATGGATTGGATTTATATAGCGCTTTTCAAGGCACCCAAAGCGCTTTACAATGCCACTATTCATTCACTCTCACATTCATACACTGGTGGAGGCAGCTACAGTTGTAGCCACAGCTGCTCTGGGGCAGACTGACAGAAGCGAGGCTGCCATATCATGCCAACGGCCCCTCTGGCCAACACCAGTAGGCAGTAGGGTAAATGTGTCATTCCTATTTAGCTTTTAGATGAGGTTAAAGGCAATCATTGTTTGTTGTTTCCTTGGTTTCTGTGTTTAGGTTCTTGTATCGTTCATCATGTGTTAGGTCTGTTAAGCTTGTGTTGTCATGTCTATTTTCAGTGTTTCCTGTTTTATTTTGTGTTCTTTGTTCATTGTATTTAGTTTTACTTCCCCTGTCCTGTCATTAGGCTCATGTCAGTCAGCTGGTCCCCCATGTGTTCCCACTTCCCCTAATCACCTCCTGTGTATTTAAGTCCTCTGTTTTCAGCGTGTCATTGTCAGATCGTCGGCGTTGTTTCCAGGCCAAGAGTGCATGTCACGTTGTTTCCATGTTGTTTCCATGTTGTTTCCATGTTGTTTCCATGTTGTTTCCATGTTGTTTCCATGTTGTTTCCATGTTCGGTCCATGTTAGGTCCATGTTCCTGTTGTAGGTTTTTATTTAATTTAGCTCACCCAGTTTAGTTTTTTATTAGTCTTGCTTTTTGCCTTTTGCTTGCAGTTATTTTGCCAGCCTCGATAAACGGCTCGTGTTTGGTTATTCAAGTCACGTTTCGTTTCGTCTGCATTTGGGTCCACCTTTCACTCTACACGCTGATTGTGACAACAACAGTCTATTCAAGGTGTTTTATATTGTAAGTTAAAGACCCTACAATAATCCAATAATCTTATGGTTTTCCATTATAAACCAACCTGATAAGTGCCAAGTGTACAGTGTAGCAGTCACAAGGCATTTGATTGCTTTAATACACATCTTAGAAGCTTGATGCCTTCGATGCTTGTTGCCTCCTGGGAACACGAGGTGGGTCTGGGCCCGCGCTGGAGTGATGGCGCAGTGGCAGGATGGCTGCTGTGTTGCCTGGGATTACTGCTTATCCCCTACCCAACTCTGTTGCTGGTCACGTGCTCTACAATGTTGTACTGTGGACATGTATGTGCTTTCTGTGCAGAGGAGTTTTTTTGTTTCCTGTTCTCATGCTGTCCTCCTGTAGCCCAGCATGAGCAGAGGTCTTTTTTTTCCTCATGTACTTTCCCATTGTAGTGTACATTTCAGTGGTTTTGTGTAATGCCACTGTTCTCGGACTTGTGTGTGTGTGTGTGTGTGTGTGTGTAAGGTCGGGGGGGGCGGGTTCATTCCACTGCAGGGCGACCTGCCACTGCATGTGGTGAATAAAATTTGAACTTGATTCTAATAGGAACCCCTGCTGTATTCATAAACTTCGCTTTTCTGTCAGTATTTTAGATGTCACCAGGGATCAACAGTTACATTTGGGCCTAGAGCGCTACTGAAGATCTGGAGTGTGAACCACTAATGGAGAATTGTACATAGACAATGTTTGTATCCCAGTTGATGCCAAAAATTAGGTCCATAGGTATTTGGAAAGCCACAGTTTTTGTCATTTTTCCTCACTAGACCACCACGGTGGATTCAAGCAGTTTAACAAAGGCATTGCATTACATTTTTTAGAAGTTACAGCCATTTATATACATAGTGCACCATTTTCAGGCTCAAAAATGAGCAATTGACTGACAAACAGTTTTATGGCCAGGTAAGATCTGCTTGTCAGTCAATTCCAAGACAAACCAGATAAAAGGTCATCAAAGAAAACATTCGCAAGCTGGTTCCACTGGCAGCCATTCATGCCAGTGGCATAACAATGCCTGCATGTCATGTATAACAGGTAATGTGGTATGCTGCCTCTTTCTTCATCATTTTTCTTCCCATGATTTCTGTAGATTAATCTTAGTTCATCTGCCCCATTGTGCAGGTTCTTTTATGTTTTCTGGCAAAGTCTGATCTTATCTGGCCTTCTAGCTCTAGAGTGTCAACAGTGAGTAGCACCTTGTTGTAAAACCTCCTGTATTTAAATTCATGAAAGTACCTGTTGATTGTGAAAGTCTCACAGGAGGCAGCATGTGAAACTTGACACAGTCTTGTCGAATTTTGGGGGAAGGGTTAGGCTTATATTTGGTTAACTGCCTGAACCTTTTCCAGATCAGTCGTTAGCTGAAAAGTGTTGTAGTCATTAAGTTTCTTCGAGTTTTTAAACCTAGCCTTGACTTAGCCTTGAACCAGGGCTCGGCATTATTATAACTCACCCTGCTGTGTGATGGTATGCAGCTGTCATCACGGAAGTTGGACGTCACAGCATTTGTATACTAAATCAGACTGTTGGATCGCAGTTCTCCCATTCAGTGAAGTCCAGACACGCCTGCATATAAGTTATAGCCTTATTAATCCACTCCTTAAATGTCTTTGCAGCAAGTTTAGAAAGTTTTAGTTCATGCCTGTATGCAGGGATCAGTCCACCAGTCCCATGATCCAGCCATAACTGTAAGCTTTACTAAAGTTTTTAAATTTAAGTTTGTCACCCAAACTAAGGCTCCCCAAGAGAGGGGTTTGATAGTTGAACACTGCTTTTAGAATCTCTAGGAATCACAAAAGCCCTTTTCTATTACTCGGCACGGTCAGCAGGTACTTTTATGTACCGTTCGTGTTGCTTATTAATTACGTAAAGGGACACTTAGACGTGTTGCTATGACGACGACCACACAGGTTAAGTAGCACTGGATTGTAATGGAAAACCAGTTGATCCAAGTCGAGTTATAGCGATCCATGGCGAGTCAATCCGAGTAGGAACTAATGGACGAGAGGGCTAAATAAACCTTCACTTAGACCAACGTGTTCTGTTGAGATAATAAAATACCGTAAGGTCTTTAGGATATGATGTACCCCGTTACGTACAACTTCGTATGCGACAAGATTGATTTTGAATTCAGCACTTGATAACCATGTCTGTCTGAACAAAACATTACTAACTCTTCAACAGAGTCACCATTGCCCCACCAGAGAAAACAGGCCCACTGTATGCAAATGGTGAATGCATAGTGTCACTCAGCTCCTGCCCCTTCCTTTGTTGGGAGATTGCAGTTGTTAACAGGTTGTTAAATGGCATCCCCTCCCCAAGTGTTGTTAAGAGGTGGAGTGACTTTACTTTTGACTGGCTACCATTACAAAATATATCAGATTTTGTGAGGCGAGGACTGTACGTTGCTTTGTGAACAAACCACGGATCACTACTACCTGAAAAACTGTTTAATAAAAAAACAAAAGAAACCCTTCAGGTCTGGAAAAACAGAAAAAACTGAACATACAGCATACAAAAAAGGGGTGAGCCAACTCTGAAGCTGAAAGGCTTCAACATGAGGGCCAAAAGGTTGAAGTTCTTCTTTTAGTTTGTGGTGAGCTCCTAAGGGACAAGAATAAAATCAGAATCAGAAAGGGTTTTATTGCCAAATGTTGAGCGGGTTTACAACATTAGGAAATTGCTACGGTGCTTCAGTGCAAACATACTGTTATAAATTACGCTTAAATAGACATGAAAATAAAAATGAGAATAAGAATTAAAAGTGCTAAGTAGATAGATAGATAGAGATATATATAGAGATATATATATATATATATATATATATATATAGATAGATAGATAGATAGATAGATAGATAGATAGATAGATAGATAGATAGATAGATAGATAGATAGATATATATATATATATATATACATGAGTGCAGGTGGTGATCAGTGCCAAACATGGAATGATGCAGTGAACACAGCGTAGGGTCATGTGTTAGTGGTGGGAACAGTCATACGGTTATTGTTCATGAGTCCAACAGCAGAGGGGAAGAAACTGTTCTTATGGCGAGAGGTTCTGTTGCGAATGGACCGTAGCCTCCTGCCTGAGGGGAGCAGGTCAAACAGACTGTATCCAGGGTGAGGGGGTCAGCTGAGATCCGAGCTGCACGCCCCAGTGTCCTGGAGGTGTACAGGTCCTGCAAAGATGGGAGTCTGCAGCCAATCACCTTCTCAGCAGAGCGCACCACACGCTGCAGTCTCTGTTTGTCCCTGATAGTGGCTCCAGACGTTCAACCTCCCTCCTGTAGGCAGACTCATCCCCGTCCGAGATGAGTCCAATAACGGTGGTGTCATCTGCAAACTTGATTAGCTTGACAGACTGGTGGGTGGAGGTGCAGCAGTTGGTGTACAGGGAGAAGAACAGAGGAGAAAGAACACAGCCCTGAGGGGAGCCGGTGCTGATGGTCCGGGAGGCCGAGACTTTCTTTCCCAGCCTCACATGCTGCTTCCTGTCCGTCAGGAAGTCAGTGATCCACCGGCAGATGGGATCAGGCACATTCATCTGGGAAAGCTTGCCTTGGAGATGGTCTGGAAGGATGGTGTTGAAGGCAGAGCTGAAGTCCACAAACAGGATCCTGGCGTAGGTTCCTGGGGAGTCCAGATGCTGCAGGATGAAGTGTAGGGCCATGTTGATGGCGTCATCTACAGACCTGTTGGCTCTGTATGCAAACTGCAGGGGGTCCAGGAGGGGGGCCGTGAGGGTCTTGAGATAGGAGAGAACCAGGCGCTCAAATGACTTCATGACCACAGATGTCAGAGCCACGGGTCTGTAGTCATTTAGTCCAGTGATCCTTGGTTTCTTGGGGACAGGGATTATGGTAGAGGACTTGAAGCAGGCAGGCACATGACATGCCTGCAGTGAGGAGTTGAAAATGTCAGAAAACACTGGGGCCAGCTCGTTTGCACAGTGTCTGCGGGTGGCAGGAGACACACCGTCTGGGCCGGGAGCTTTTCAAGCATTCAGACTCTTAAACTGCTTCCTCACATCTGCTTCATGAATATGAAGAGTTGTGGTGGGAGGAGGTGGTGTGAAATCCTCTTTTGTGTGGGGTGAGGAGGGGGGTGTTGTAGGTGAAGTGTTTGAAGGTGGTGATGGAGGGGGAGGGGTGGGGGAATGAGTGTCCAAAGCTAGTGACACCAACATGATTACGTGACATCCTCTTTCTTTGTTTGCGTAACCTGTAGGGTTCAACAAGGTTCCGTCCTGGGTCCATTATTATTTTCCTTTTATACGTTTTTGCTAGCCAGTATCATTCAGACTTTTTCTGGCAATTCTTGTAATTTGTATGCTGACGACATTCAGCTGTACACATCTTTTAAGCCTGATCAGCTGGATAGGTTGTCCACTCCAGTTGATGGTTTATCCTGGATTTCTCCAATAACCTGATTATTTTGAACTCTGGCAAGATTGAGGCCATGTTTGGGATCTTTAGTGTCTTTCTTTGAACTATAAAACATTGCTTATGCATTTAGATCATTGCACCTCAATTACTCTACCACTGTTTTTCATCTTAGACAAATCCTCTGTCACTCCTCCAGGCAATGCAAAATGCTGCAGAACTCTACAGAACGAGCTCACATTGCCCCTATTTTATTCTCTTTACATCGGCTCTCAAGTGTTTTTAGAATTCATTTTTAAAAGTCTGACACTTATAAACAGAGTCCTAAAGGGACAAGCTCCAGATCACCTATCTCAACTTGTTATTAAACACACTTCTTAAGCTCAAAATCTGTTAGTTGTCTCTCATAGAAGACTGAAGACTCAGGGTAACAGCCTTTCAGTCTATTGTACCAAGATTAAGCTTTTCTGTTTAATCAGGCGTTAGGGTTGCTAACATTTTTTGTTATTTACATTTTAATTTATTTTTATTCAGTTTTACCGTGGTTCTCTTTGCATATTGTGTTTTAATTGTTGTGCAGCGTGACTTTAATGTCTGTGAAAATCACCATATAAAAAGATGGTACTAACTTCAAAAATAGCAGTCAGGTAAAATTACCTGCGACCTTCTTTTGCTAGTTACACAGATCAAGGAAAGGTGAGCAGGAGGATCCATAGGGATAAGGAAATGGAAGGCATGATGTACAGAGTCTGACTGCATTTGCACACTGCTCCTGAAAACATGACGATGGATGTCATTAACATGGATCTGCTTTAGTGAAACTGCACTGATCCAAACATGGACTACGAAAGGCCAAATTCAGATACTTTTTTAAAATATGTTTTTGTAATGGTTAATCCTCCAGTATGCACAAGCTCTTGAATCAAAATGATACTATCAATGCTTAAATAGAATTTTTGTAATTATCCATTTGACTTATTTTAATTTACAGAGTTTTATTTACTATTTTGCAAATAAACCTGGAAAAAATTGTGAGGCACATTTGATTAACACGCCAAATTACAGCTATTTACTTTCAGTTCTGAACATAAAAATTACTTTTAGTGACCAAAATGTTAATTAAACACACTGGACCTTAATTAAATCCAGTATACCAGCTCAAATTTGACTATAAAAGCATGAATTCACTTATTTTTGAAAATATTTGATTTCTAAAGTGTTTATTTTCTTGTTTTTATGACAGGTGGTCTAATACATTTAGTAAGCATTGTATATATTCTTTACACAAGGCAACAAGTTCATACACTACCAGTCAAGAGTTTGCATACACCTCATTTAATGGTTTTTCTTTATTTTGACTTTTTTCTACATTATAGTTACAAACTGAAGACATCAAATATATGAAGCAAGATACATGGAATTTTGTAGCAAAGACAAATTGATAAATAACTCTAAATATGTCTTATATTTAGATTCCTGAAGGTAGCCACCGTTGCTTTGTTCACAGTGCTGCAAACCCTTGGCTTCTCTCAGTGAGCTTCATGATGTAGACATGGTTTTCACTTCACAGGTGTGCTTGTCAGGGTTCGTTTGTGGACTTTCTTGCCTTCTTAATGGGGATGGGATCAGTTGTGTTGTGCAGAAGTCAGGCTGGTACACAGCTGACAGCCCTATTTGACAACTGTTAGAATTCATATTATGGCAAGAACCAATCAGCTAAGTAAAGAGAAACAGCAGTCCATCATTGCTTTAGGAAGTGAAGGTCAGTCAGTCTGGAAAATTGCTAAACTTGTGTCTCTCTAAGTGCAGTTGCCAAAAACCATCAAGCACTACGACAAAACTGGCTCACGTGAGGTCTGCCCCAAGAAAGGAAGACCAAGAGTCGCCTCTGCTGCTGAGGATAAACTCATTTGAGTCAGCAGCCTCAGAAATTGCAAGTTAACAGCACCTCGAGCCCAGATAAATGCCACAGAGTTCCAGTGGCAGACGCATCTCTACATCAACTGTTCAGAGGAGACTGCACCAATCAGGTCTTTATGGTCAAACAGATGCTAAAAAAACATTTAGGAAAAGCAACAAGTAGAAGAGATTTTTTTTGGACAAAGAAACACAGGGAATGGCCATTAGACCAGTGGGAATTTGTGCTTTGGTCTGATGAGTTCAAATTTGAGATCTTTGGCTCCACCCACCGTGTCTTTGTGCCACCCAGAAAAGGTGACTGGATGGTCTTTACATTTATGGTTCCCACCGTGAAGCATGGAGGAGGAGGTGTGATGGTGTGGGGGGGTGCTTTGCTGGTGACGCTGTTGGGGATTGATTCAAAATTGAAGGCTCACCAATCCAACATGGCTACCACATGCCATCCCATCCAGTCTGCATTTAGTTGACCATCATTTATTTTTCAACAGGACAATGACCCCCAAACACACCTCCACGCTCTGCAAGGGCTATTTGACCAAGAAGGAGAGTCCTCCACGGTCACCTGACCTAATCCCATGGACCACAGAGTGAAGGCAAAAGGGCCGAAAATTGCTCAGCATCTCTGGGAAAACCATTTCAGGTGACGACCTCATGAAGGTCATCGGGAGAATGCCAAGCAATAATCAAAGCAAAGGGTGGCTTTTTTTTTTTTTTTTTTGAAGAATCAAAAATATAAAACAGGTTTTCAGTTATTTCACTTTTTGTTTACTACATAATTTCATGTGTTCATTCAGTTTTGATGCCTTCAGTGAGAATCTACAATGTAAATAGTCATGAAAATAAAGAGAAAACATTAAATGAAAATCTGTGTCCAAACTTTCATGTGGTTTGGACACGCAGGTTTAATATAATCTGGTATAACCTTTTATAAAGGTTTATCAGATGGATCCTCTGCTAATTAGGGTAATAAAGAAAGCATTCAGTCATGTGTTTACGCTTGTTTAGCTCTTATTACGGATACCATCAATATACACCCAGGTAGCCAGGAGTGTTCCTAAGCAAATTTGACTATCTGAATGTTGCCCGGACCTTTGTACATTAAGATATTTGCAGAGATTAGTTTGATGTTGAGCATGGTGGCCCAATGTCACAAACAGGACAATACAGGGTGTCAAAAAACGAACAAAAAAACTGAAAAAGAATTACCACGTATGCTTTAATAGATTTAAACTACCGTTGATCTACAGTGAACTTTAAGTGATGGGTTTCAGTTGGTGGGAAAAAATATACAAGTCAAACCGTTGTCAATTATACTTTTTTTAATAAAAGAGGAATTACACAATTGTTATTATAAAAGCATGGATCACAATGATAATGAACACTGAGAATGTAATAAAACTCAAAAACACTTGAACTGGAATATGACTAATTCCCACACAGATGAGGATTAAATTAAAAGGCAAAAGGAAAACAGCCATAAAGACATGTCAAACAACTTTAGGATAATGAATATATAACAGACTGCACAGCAGCTTTAGCTGCAATGTAAGGAAAGTAAGTGTTGGTGCTCCAGAAGGGGCCATTCCCTACTGAGTATGAACACCAGTTACCATGTTTTATATTTATAGGTCTATAAACCATAAAATCTGAGTGACCCAAAACATATATATGTATATATACATATACACACACGTGTAATAAAAACTGGGGCAACCAAAACCTACAAATGTGATCATAGGTCTAGCACCTTGTACACTGTGAATACATAATAAACAACACACATATGCTGTCGTAAAGTAAAACAGATCTGAGAAGTCTCAGGACAGAAGATTGCTTACGTTTGATTATTTTGAAAAATATACAACAGGTTTGAATTGTCTATGAGTCACCATTGTCTCATAGTCATGGCAGGAAAATACTTCTATTACAGGAATTGACCAGTTTAGGTTGCTTCTACCTTCTCTAGATTACTCTCATAGGTGAAGCTTTAAACCTTGAGAGAAAAAAAGTCACACAAGAAAACTCAAGTCAATCACACAAAGAAAAGGAAAGAAAAAAAAAAATCACATTACTAATTACAGAGCCAAATTGAATAAAAACCAAAAAATTACAACAAAAATAAAAAATTATCTTGATTCTTCAGGACGTTCGTTTTGCGCTTTAAAGTAAAATGACACCGTAAAGTATTAGGGTACTTTTTTTTAGTGCATCATCATCATCATCCTTACGTCTGGATTAGTAGATATACTCTAAATTTTAGCCTTAAGCTCTGTAACATTTCACTTCACACAGATGTACAACTGGCAGACTTTTGTATCTCTGCAAGACTCAGTGATTAATATCATATCTGAACTGATAACACAGCTGAGTGTATGCCCAGGTTCCATTATTTACACTTTGCAGTAGTTTGTTTTTTAAATTGGTTCACCAATCAAAGTTATCAATGATTAATTAAAAAATACAACATGGTTCTGTAACATGTTCCAAAGAGTAGATTTTGCAAAGAGTAGCTAAACGCAGAACTACAAAACCAGCTGCTGACATGAAAAGTAACATTTTTCCAGCTAAAATTTGGAGCTTTTAAAACTGGACAAACCTTTTAGACGGCTATTAGTGTTGAAATGTTCATTTTTTTTAGACACAGCACACAGTCATCTACACAATCGGCCATGTTAACCAACATGAAGTGATTGGGGCGCCTTCAAAGATGCAAATTATTTTAAAAATACAAATAAATAATGACTCAACTGGAAACTTATTGCCCCAAATTTGACCTAATTAGAACTGTCAATTAGACATTTTCATTCTTTTCAGTCACAAGGAATGACATCTTACAAAATGTCATTATAAATATTTAATCATACTTAAAACCAGCATATACAAAACATCTGGGTCCCACCAAAGAGGTTTTGGCTGGAAAATCACAAGGACTGTTTAACCAGTATTTTTTAACTGTTATTAAAGTGGGGTTTAATTCGCACAGGCATGAAATACATTTATGTGTCAAATAGCAGGAAATGCAAACTTTTCTGTTTAAAAAAAAGGAAAACACTGCCTTAAATATGAACTTCTCTCCCCAAAGGCCAATTTTAAGGCAGGAAAAAGTCTGAATACCCATCACTGCACCTATTTCAGGTGGCAGCATGGAAGCCCATAAAATTTCACTGATGCAACGTAAAAAAAAAATAAATAAAAAACTTTATCCTTTTTTAAATAAACAGCATGCATTAATGACATATCCACTGGTCTCTCAACCTTCAGAAACAGTACTTAATATCTGTGTTTTTGACTGCAATCTAGAACGGCATTCAGTCCATTTTCATTGACTCAAAGCAGTCAAACAGCATTGCACTTGAATAGTTCGTATTATACATATAAGACAATGTTCAGTGATACTCAGACGTCCATATTTTTTACTCTTATTCTCCCATAAAGAAAATAATTGGCTTGAGATTTTGTCAGTTTTTGACCTTAAACATCTCTTTACTGTAATACTAACTGCTTCCTCATAGATGTATACTTCTTTCCATTGATGAATTGTCCAATACATTCATGGAAACACTCGGACGGTGCAACCCATCACCTCATATTTTTGACCCATCACTTTGCTCAGTCTCATTTTCAAGATTTGGCACTTTGGAACCACTTCAGAAGCTCCTGTGTTTGCAAAAGGATCAGCTCTCGTTCTCTGTGCAGAGCCGCGAGGCTTCGGATGATTGAGCACTACCACCGGCTGGTTTGGACCCGGTCGTTTCACTGGTTGGTCCACTTTCAGCGGCATTGGGTAAATGACTGTACAGTCAGTTACACTGTCCACAGGTACCTGAGTCTTATATTTGGATATTCTAAGTTTCAGTCCCTTCTTGGTTTGTTTCCACACGCCCACTTGCACCCTCTTCAGGGTGACAGTCAGAAACTTTGAGTCCTGCTCACTTTTGACCATTTGCTCAAGAGGTTCTTCAGTTTCAGATGCCTTTGCGTGTTCTGCAACATTAGATTCTTCGTGTGTTGAAGATTTTGAAGCAGGACTGTGACTGGATTTATTATCATCTGGTGGTAGAGGGATCTTTTTTTCCTCTTTGATATCAACATGGTTGTGGGTCAGTGCAGGAGAGTGATGAACCCCCTTATTGTGGTCTTTTGCTTCTACAGGCTCCGTCTGCTCCATCAATAACGACTCACAGATGAAGGATCCGTTTTTTGTTTCCACCTGAGGGCTGGGCCCTAATGTCAGGGTCTTGTCCATGTGCTCCGTGTTTGTTATCTTAACTTGATCTTGAGTCGTACTGACAGAACTGCTACTTTTATCCATCACTATGCCTCGCAAAGCCATTACCAATGGCTGAATGGGACCTTGGGCGTCCTCTGGCTGCTGACTCAATGAAAACACAGAGGATATGATGGGGAAACTCTCAGGTTCTGAAACGTCTCTCTCTTTTGCCAGCTCATTTAGTCTGACTTCCGGCATCCAAGTTGAGCTCTTTGACTTGGCATGATTTGAAAAAACAGGAGTTTTGACTGAAACAAGCTTGTTTATAGTCTTGGGTAATGAAAAAGACTGAGTTGGAACATTATCCTTACTGACGAGACATATTGGTGGTCTCACTTGGACAGTTGGAACAATGGAACTTCTTATGGAGGGAGAAGTTGATTTAATCCTGTCCTGGTTCGAGGGTGCCACTTCTTTGATTGGTTTTGAAGCAGTGCTGCTCTTGAAGCAGATGTTCCCGGGTTCCACCTTCATAGCCACCGGCATATCCTGCATGTTTTTCGTTTCACCCGCTCTCCTGGATGGAACACTCTTGGGGTACTCTGGAAGTAAGGTCTTTCTCTCATCCATCACTCTCTGAGAAACCATGCTGCTTGGATGCAGGCTGGTGGTGTTCAACCTGCTGGTGACCCTGTTGGAGATAACTGGAAGAGGAGCTACGTGGCTCACCGGTACTGTTTGCGTAACTCTGATCCCACTGTTTACCCCTTCTCTTACAGGACTGATGATATTTTTGGGAAACTTATTAGGGATGACTACGTTAGACTCCAAGTTGATTATTTCCGGTGATACCCTTTTCAGTCCACTCTTTTCTTTGCTCACTGGAGTCACTGGGAGATTGTTGGAAATACTGACCGGGACAACAGCGGGGCGCTCCACATTCACCATCTTTGTGTCACATGATTTCCTGTTAATAGTGCTCGTGCCCATACTCCCAGGCCGCACCGTGTTGGTGTGATTGATTAATGTAGATGACAATGGCTTCCCCAGCGCTGTGTTTTGAGAAACTGTCATCCTCGTGTCCTTTATCACTGACTCGTTTTCTTGTTGGGAAACGAGCCTCAGCTTTAGTTCTTTTGTCCCATTTACAGTTTTCACCTCAACGAGTTCAACCAAGCAGCCAGCAGGAATTGTTACTTCTTCTGGCAGAGAAACTGTGAGAGCTCTATTGTGCTGAATGAGTCCATTCAAAGGGGAAAGACGTTCTGGGTTGCCATTAGTGACATTCGATACCTTCGTTTCCAGTGTTTTTGCTCTCTGTTCGTCTTTTCCCAGTCTGACAGCAGGTACACTCGGGCTAGGTACCGTCACCCGAACAACCGGCCGAAGCGATGACGGATCAGCAGCGTGCAGGCTTGTTAAGGCACTGGGGACGGGGACCTGCGGATTTTTCGTCACACCAGGCTTAGCAGGTACCTGAATAATGCTTTTATTATGCAAACGTTCAATGTGCTTAAAAAGGCACAGCCTCCTCATGTAGCCCTGTCCACAGTGAGGACATTTGAATGGATACTTCGAAGTGTGTCGTTTCAGGTGCGCGTTTAACTCCGCCTCACTATAGGAAATATCGTTGCAATAAAAACAGTAAAACCGTGTCCCCATATGCTCAACCATATGCTTCTCCAACGCTGAGGCATCTGTAGACGCAAATCCACATTTCTCACAATACCTCACGTTTGAAGTGGTTAACACACGATCCAGTGACAAATTTGGATGTCCACCATTCACAGAGGATGGCATGCTTTGATAGCTGACAGGCTTCATAATGAGAAGTGAGGTGTTCTGGCCATCTGGCAGTAATTCTCACAATTTCAGAGGCTGACGTGACACCCTGAAGTAAACATCCATCTTCACCTGATGTCCAGGGTTCATGTCCGGGGAAAGCAGACACTGATGCACCTGTCAACGATGTCTCTCCCTGTGAAAGGAACGTAAGAAAAACAAAAACATTAACAAACAAATGATTGACCTAAGCTCACTGTGTACTATGCTTACACTAGGACGAGGCCTGTGAAGCCCCTCCTCTCACGCACAGCTCATGCAGCATTTTCAGCTCCTGCAAATATTTATTTGGCTGTGCGCGCGCGTAGGCAAATCAAAACAATACAGCAAAATAAAATGCAATTAATCAAACTCATTGCACTGGTCTGTATTTGCATTTTTCTCCGTGCGCGCTGAGCTTTCTTCCTTTGAACGTGACGAAAAGGCCCTACCTAACTACAACGGGGGGTTGCGGAGACGACGGCCAACATTACAACTGTTTATATTTGCAACAGAGTCAAATGCCTCATACGCACCTGATTGCCGTGTTACGAAACAGCGATTTGTTCGGTGATATCTTTTTCAATAAAATGAATTTTAAAAAATCCACTCTTTGAACGTGATACTAACGCTTGTCAACGCCACCAACCGAGCCGCTTTGGGTTAGCTTGTCGTTAGCCATCTGTAGCTACCAAAAACAATGGCGGAAGAAAGCTGTTCTGGTTTTCAAAATAAGAGCACGCTAAGTTAAAAATATAGCTGATTCAACATGTTTAGAAATCTTGGTGATGACAAATTCTGTGTCCTTCGTTTTCAGTCAGATCATCAGCAAATAATATTATTTAACACAACAAAGAAACTATTAATATTTTATTTATTGAACGTTTTTTAATGTAAACAATGTCTGTGAAGGTTCTCAGTAATGTAAACAATATAACACAGTGGCTGCCACAGTATAAGACATGTATTAACAGGCAGATAACACTGATGATTTAAGTGCAATAAAGAAGAACAAAAACACCAGAGAGCTGAAAATAATATATGGCAGGAAAAACATCAGAACATCTTTTAGGTTCAATAAAAGACAAAATACAACAAATTTCAACCAATAAAAATAAATTAAGTTGAGAAAATATTGATCAATTTTGTGACAAATACGGTAAATTAGAAATAGAAAACCTGGCACCTATGTTAATGCATGGGATTGTTTAAAGATTCAAACCCTTTTGGATTGATTTAAAAAAATATGTTTTTGTGAACTCACAGTAAGACTGACATCTACATGACAATGTCGAGGGGTTTAATAACATGTAGCATCTAGTGGTGAAGATAGTTCATCCTGCTAGGCATGAATTTTTGTGCACTGTCTGATGTGGCTCACAATCTTACCACTGACTTAATGTACGAGGGCATTTTGGGTTATTGTGCAAATATATTAATTTGCTGGAAGCCTGCAAATAAAAATATGTGTTAAAACACAGCAAAGTTTGGTTTTCTGTCCAATTGCATGTTATTAATGTGCATGGAAATTATGTGCTAAACATGTGAATAAACTGATTAAATGGCCAGTGATAAACAGGGACAGTTCCTCGCTTGGTTTCCTTCCAAAAATGTCAGAAGTAAGGCTGATAAGCGCAAATACAAATTATATTACAGTAAATGCAAAGTCATGGATGATTATTGGCTGTTAAAGCAACTCTCAAGGTTGTCAGCTGCCATAAAACTAAAATAAAGAGGAAGTAACGAGAGCATGTAATTGATCTGTCCAGCAGCATGTCAAAAGCAATTGCCAGGCAGAAACTGTGTTCGTGCTGCTTGTGCATGTATCCATTTTCAGCAGCTCAATATGAAGTGGACAAACTGACATAGTTTTAAATATATGGGGGTTTTTTTAATCGTTGGATGGAAATCCTTTGCCTGCATTTGGTGATTGCAGAATCTCTTTCCCTTGGGAAATGCTCGGGTTGCTTTTTCAGCACGCTTTGGGTCACGATGTCCAACCGGTTTTGCAGCATCTGCAATATAAACAAGTGAACTGGTTACACTGGGTCACTAGTACATGCCAATACCATAATATTGTCTCCACCATATTTGACATGTGGCACGCTTCATACCTTTCTCATTCCATCATTTTGGTACAGTTTAATCTTGATTTCATCTGTCTAAAGAATCTTTTCAGAGCTGTGCAGGCTCTTCTGGCATTCGTGAAGTTGCCTTTTGATTGCAGACTTTGACAATCATACACATACCCCCTTGCTGGTATTCTTGGTTCTTTAGATGCTTTGAAGTTGTTTTTCTTAACCATAGAAAAAATATTGCAAATAATGAATATAATTAGAATAATGTATTTGTCTTGTGTGGTGTTGTGGGGTGTCTGAGTTGATTATTTGGCCACTACTAACATTTGTGCTATTTTTCTGAGAGATTTATTTGGGTTTTTGAGCCTATAGATGGCCTTCTTGTTAAGCTATAAAAGAGTCAGTTGAAATGTATTAATTTGTCATGCACTGCCATGGTCTGCACTTCATTGGCATCTTGTGTAATTTAAAATCCATTAAAAATGAAGAAAAGAAAATGATATCACAGTCCAAAACATTATGGACTCGACTGCTGTTTAGTTCTTCGTTTCCTTTAGGCGTTATCTCACAAAGTAATATAATGCATGCTGCTACTAGAGTGTACTCTTGTTTTGAAAGGCCCTGTGAGAAGTGTAACTTCATCATTTGTTTTTCTTGACAAGCTGAGCGCAACGGACCTGTGATTCTGAAAGAAATACCACGCAAATCTGCCACATCTTCCCCTGTTATTTACGCCAAATCTCCCACAAAAACAACGCAAGGCTTTGGCGGATCTACGCTACTCTTCAAATTTGGCGTCTTCCACCATCACAGTTTTACGGTTTTTACCTGTCGGTTGGTTTTTCCATTATCTCGCACAAGGACTGATTATTTTAGACACGACCAGGCAGCAGTTTGCTAAATCGGGGCATTGTAGAGGGGAGGGGGCTCACCCAGTGACCCAGGAAATGCTTTGAAGCTTTTGTGTGTGCTGTAATAAAGTCAAACAACACGCGTTTATCAGCTTGCAGTGGCTGTCAGAGAGAGGCAAAAGGCACCCCGTGGATAGCTCTGATTAAAATGCCATAAAAGCAGTTAAAAACATGCTGTTCACAAGAGTCTGCAGACTGTTTCCTACTATGTCAGTATCACTGGCATTACCGAGGTGAGTACTCCAGTAAGTTTGTGGCAAATAACGGGCTTTACTGATGTGTGTTTAGCGTTTCTGAATATTGTCACGATGCTCACTTTATATCCTTAAATCTGGAGTCGCCAGTGCCTGATCTCCTCAAATATCCTTAAATATTTCCATCAAACCCTCGATGCATGAAAATGCTCTGATTTATTCATGTTTTTGAAGCCACCATACTGTCGCTCGTGGGAGGATCATCATGACTATTGTCAGAACAGTTTCTGGGATTTGCACACCATTGTTGCAATTCACAATGACACAGCAGTGGCTTTCACTGACCCTCCCACTACCCGGTCTGCCCGACACATAGGCCCTGCCTTCCTGCGCCCTTCCTGGTTATGGCACTATTAAAACAGCTGGCCCGGACTCGAGCTCCGTGCTGGTTTCTTCTCAGGAAACAGTTTTTCTTTTCACTTTGCAGACGCGGAGTTATCAGTAGCGGGATGGCCTCAGACCCATCGGAGATAACCCGGTTCGACTTTCTGGTGGTCGGCGGCGGGTCTGGAGGTCTGGCCGGGGCTCGGCGGGCGGCGGAGCTCGGAGCAGCTACCGCCGTGATCGAGAGTCACAAACTCGGAGGTACCTGCGTGAGTAAAAATAATAATAAAAAAACCAATCAGACATGCCTCCCTGCTGCTGTCACTTTGCTGTCACCTCTTCAGCATGTACACACACACACTCACACACACACACAGACACGTTAGTTACCAGATTCACTGCGAAACCTCCCGACTCCTTTTTTGTGTGTGTCTGACAAACATTGTGGGTTTGAGGTACAAAGCAGCCGATGAGGTTATAAACTGTAACTCATTCCTGTTCCCTTGAGCTGAATCTGTTGTAACGGAGGCATTTTGAAATTATCTGCACAAGGCCGCAATATGAGGAAGAAAGAAGTGGTTTTAAATGCGTTAGGCCTGTCTGTGCTGACTATTAGTTAAATCAGGGCCTCTATAGTTTTTTTTTTCAGCTAAAACATCAGGGGAAGAAATGGCTACCAAAACCTTTCAGTCCGATGGTTTTGGCATAAACCACACAAAGCCACAGTGAAAAACAGTGTGGTTACATTTGCATATATTTTCCTTATTGATAAGTGAATGCTGGTGTTGTATTACTTTACAGCCATATGAATGCGCCTGACCTAATCTTTTACATCTTTTCCTTTTGTAAAATGTTGGTTTTATGAAACACACTGACACAGCATTGCATTTTTTGATACTGCAGTTCTTTTGCTTTGCACTACATAAATATTCTTCCTGTCACTGCAGCTTTAGTCTAAAACGTATCTCTTCCATAATCTATCTGTATCACTGCTACTTGACCAGCTTTCACTCAATTCATTTGTTCTGCTTTCTTTCCTTTTTTCAGGTCAATGTTGGTTGTGTCCCTAAGAAGGTACCTTTTTCTTTACACTTATTATAATAATATTATTATAATAAAAGGTTTTACATGTACACTTCTCAAAGTTCAAGTTCTCAAAGCCAGCTCTTTTTACTCTTCTTCTCAGGTGATGTGGAATGCAGCAGTTCATGCCGAATATCTGCACGATCATGGTGATTATGGCTTTGAAACTGGAGACGTTCGTTTCAGTTGGGAGTAAGTTACAGTTTCTGCTAGTGTCTACTTGATTTTTATCTTTTTTTTTTTTCTTTTTTCCTTTTTTGCAACTGCAATGAACTCTTTTAAAAGCCGTCTTGGTTTTTCCTGGTACAAAGAAGCATTCATTTCTCCCACAACCTCTCAGTCAGTTACTTTGTGTTGCTTAACTTTAGCCCACTTCTCTATCTCTGTGCACAATGAAGTTGGGCAAAAATGACTGTTGAAGATAAGCCTTCCTGAAGGGAGTGGTTGACTACATTTACAACATGAGGAAACCTTTTCAAAATATAACATTAGTGTGAGAGGAATGTGCTGGGATTGGGGTGTGCCTGCATGGATTACAGTAGAGTACTAAGTGCTCCACAAACATCTTCAGTGTGCAAAGAATCCCAGGGGTTAAAGTGGGATTTTGCAGGTGGGAGTTGTAGTGATGCAGTGTGGGGAAAAGAGTTACTTAGAAATAAGTCACAATTTGTATTGTGAGCTCCAATTTTCTTTTTGTACAGGCTGTGATCAGCTGACTTGTTGCTACTCTGAGATTCACTGCTGTTTATTTATTTAGCCAACTAAATACAACTGGATATAACCAGGTGTTAAATTTGTTTTTCTTCATCAAACTTGTGTTTTTCTTGTATTTTTCTACCATCTCACCTCTCCTATAGTCTCTGTGACGGAGACTATAGGAGAGGTCTAACAGTTTATGCTTTTTATGATTCATTTTCTAGAAATGGCAACACGAGGGTGATACAAGACAAGTATTCCTTGTGATGATGGTTTATTAACACAACATATTTTAGCTGGTTGAATAATTTATATTATGTTTTTGCAGAACCCTAAAAGCCAAGAGGGATGCGTACGTCAGTCACCTAAATCGCATTTATCGCAACAATCTTGACAAAGTAAGTGTCAGATGAATTCTGCTCTATTGGTTTCTGTTCTTTTCAAATGTAATTGCTGTGCAAAAGGAAAAATAAACTCATATGTGCTCTGTTTCAGGCTAAAATCCAAACCATTCAAGGTTATGCCAGGTTTATAAATGATGCTGAGCCGACTGTGGAAGTCAATGGAAGAAAATATACAGCACCTCACATCCTCATCGCCACTGGAGGGCAACCTTCTGTTCTGAGTGATGCAGAAGTTCCAGGTAATACATGCTATACGTTGTTTTACCAGTGAGCATCAGTCAGATGTGTAGAAGATTACAGCTGTTGTGTTTGTTGACAATTTCAGGGGCAAGCCTGGGCATTACCAGTGATGGCTTCTTTGAACTTGAAACACTGCCAAAGTAAGCTTGTCATACATACTGATGTTAATGGGAGACCATCAGAACCATGTAGGTCTGTGATTATAGTATCTGTTTGTTTTTTCCTACAGACGCAGTTTGGTTGTGGGTGCTGGTTATATTGCAGTGGAGATGGCGGGCATTCTTTCCACCTTAGGGTCCAAAACATCCCTCATTATTCGACAGACGGGAGTAAGAAAAATGACAACACAGAATCACAATATGACTGTTCTTAGAAGCGTGGAGCCATGCGGTCATCTGTGTACTCTCGTATTCTGTCTGTAGGTTTTGAGGAACTTTGACGCCTTTATAAGTGCAAACTGCACCAAAGAACTGCAAAACTCTGGTATAGATTTGTGGAAGAACTCTCAGGTGAAGTCTGTGAGTAAAACAGACAAGGGGCTGGAGGTGACGGTGGTTACCAAAGACCCAGAGAAGAAGAATGACGAGGAGAAGATCAGTACCATCCAGGGAGTGGACTGCCTTCTCTGGGCCATCGGCAGGCAGCCCAATACAGGTGGACTGAACATCGGCGAGATGGTAACAGTTTACCTGTGATTTTTATCTGTAGATTGGATAGTGTAATGTGCAAATAATAATTATTATTATTGTTATTTTATTTATTGGGAGATATTATGTGCTACTTACATGTAGCACTGAGCAGTAAGACACTACCGCTGCATAATTGTCCTTATAGATCATAACAGGACGGCAGATGTCTTTCGATAACTGTGTCTTAGGCACACATACCAACATGAAACTGCTTTCCACAAATAATAATAAAATATTTTATAATTTAAGGCTTGTATGCAAAAAACTGGTGTCCCAAAAAAAGCTGACTTAAGCCTTAATAACAGATAATCTGGGAACCAGACTGGACAGTTTCCACATGCTACTACTTTGTTGAAGGTGATGCATAAATACTTGATAAATGAAGGCGGGGCAGCAAAGTCTCAGTTACGCCAACGTCTTCTTTTGACTGTCTTTGATCCGTCTACCGAGCTTAGATTTGAGGGATGTGTAATAACATCGTTTGAATCATTTGTTATATGAAGGAAGAATGAATGACTTGTCAAAGCAGCAGTTTAACCAGCTCTTTTCCAAAAACCTAAAAACATGTTGAATGTTCTCACACTTTAAGACTTTGAGGCCCGTCTCTCTTTTGTCTGTTCTGCTTTACATTTAATCCTCCAGTTTAGCTGAGTCATCGTTATTTCTTGCCCCACACGGGATTTCTCTTCTCAGTCGCATGTCTCTTATTCACTGTCAGTATCATACATGAGGAAGCACACAGAAAGAGGCAAAACATGCACTACCTTTCCTTAAAACCATTATTCATCCGAGCTGTGTTTCTCTACAATACTCTCTCTTAGAGAAGGATGGGAGTTTTGGGAGGTTTCTTTTGAGACGTTAAAGTTATGGGAAAGCTGAAGACGGTTCCAAGAATAATAACCAGTTCAAAGGGAACTAGGAGAAAACATGGGCCTAATCTTTTGTTTTAATCTCCACGGTTCACATTTTTACTCGTTTCTAAGACGTGAAACAGTTTTTCTTTTCTTTCTTTTTCTTTGTCAGGGTGTGGATACAGATGAAAGAGGCCACATCATCGTGGATGAGTTTCAGAACACCAGTCGATCGGGGATCTACGCTGTCGGGGATGTTTGTGGCAGAGCTCTTCTCACACCTGGTAGAACCCAACTTTTCTTTATCCACTTTTTGTGTCTGTGTGTGTTCTTTCCAACCTGTTTCCCGATGTTGTAACTATTTTTCCATGTACTTAGTATTGCTGAGTGAAGCCTGGTGATATTAAAGGTTTCTGGGTCTATGTTTAATAGCTCTGAATGGATTTTATTGCTACATAGAGGATGTTTGAATATCAAAGCTGTGAAGGCTGCAGATGAGTGCACTGACAGGACATTATCAGAGATCTTATGTGTAAGTCGCTTTGTGAGAGTGGATAACGTCTCTCTGTGTCTATTAGAGGAAAGACCTACCTCAAGTTTAAAACCACACACATTTCATACACTGGTGACTCCAAATAACAGCACTGAAATGCCAGGTTTGCATTTTTGTGACCTCACCCATGGTTTTGGGTGATTACAGGGGATACATAATTTTGTGAAGTGGCTTTTTCAAGATATTTGTGCATATTAAAAATATGTTTTTAAATAGGAAAACTTTAAATAACAAGTCTCCAGAAATTTGTCCTATACAAACGTGATCTTGGAGTCAGAGTCTGTTGTGTTTACAACCGTCGGGTTTCTTGCGCGTGGGAGGGTCAGGCGCTCAGACAGGAAGGCTTTTCAGGTGTGACTCAGGCTCACGATTGCTCGTGTGGGTAAACAAAGAAAACAGTATTCAGACAAGGATTTGGTCCCAAATGTCCCCAGCTCTGAAATCCTTTTTGAGAGTCTATTGTTTATCTATATTTAGTGGATCAATTGGTCTTTTTCAGTAAGTTCTGAAGAGGGCAGGGTGAAATGATGAATGCTGATTAAAACCAAAAAAATCAATTCTTCATCTCTGTAGTTAACAAAAAACTCTTATTTGAGGTCAAAGCTTTAATACAAAAGAGTAAAAGAAAACTTTATTGAGTGACCAAGGTTTCTTGACAAAACATGTCGGTATCCTGGTGAAGTTCTTCTCCTGGTGCCTTTTTTCTACTTCTGTATTTTGAAGTGTTTGAGTTTGTTTTGTTTTTTTAAATCTATTTTTATAAAATGCCCTTTTGTGGGCATTTTGAGTGTTAGCAGCATTCTGATGAGGTTTTCATGTGTTGGGACAGTTGCCATTGCTGCAGGCAGAAAGCTGGCGCACAGACTGTTTGAAGGAAAGAAGGACTCCAAGTTGGACTACACCTGTATTCCCACTGTGGTGTTCAGCCACCCACCAATCGGCACGGTGGGCCTCACAGAGGGTGAGTAGAACAATAAAAAACACATCTAGGTGGGTTTAACTCAGTTTCTGTGGCCGGCTTTCATTTAATCGTTTATCTTAGGCGCTATTCCTATTTTTACTCAGCAAGATGTAAAACTGTCCTTACTTTTGATAATGTTCGTGTCACAGAGGAGGCCATTAAAACCAGAGGGAAGGAGAATGTGAAGATTTACAAGACTTCTTTCACACCAATGTATCACGCTATCACCAGCAGGAAGAGTCAGTGCATCATGAAGCTGGTGTGTGTGGGCAAAGAGGAGAAGGTAAGTGTCATCTCTTCTCCAGACAACAGGCTCTAAATAAATGTGACTCTAGCGCATTATTACTGTCACCTAAATTTATGAAATAGTGAATATTTTAATGAATATCTTCTTGACGATTTATTTCTATTATTTAAACAACAAAAGGAGGTTCTTCTCTAAATCATCTTAACGTTGTAGTGCATTATTTTTATTCGTAAACAACCACATTTGGGCTAAGACATCACCAGTAAATGTTAGCGTATGGGGCCTTTCCCCCAACCAGTAATACAGGAGCTCTTCATATTAGGGCTGCCACAAACGATTATTTTGATAGTCGACTAATCAGATCATCATCCATTGGACGTACAGCTTATTGCACCAGCAGCATCTGCTCTTATATAACTATCATTAGCTTACAGCTTTAAGTGTTTAAGGTGCTAACTGAAAATAAAGACAAGATGATAGTTTATTAAAGTTTAATGAAATTTGCAGATTGTTTCGGTGAAGTTTAATAAACTCCTCGCTATCTAAAATATAACAGGACACCGGAGTAAATTCTGGAGCATCTCACACTTCTGATGATCAGCTGTCTGCTTGAAGTTTATTCAGCTGTGTAAAAACTTTAATCTCAGCCAAACCGATTTACTCAGGAACAAATAAAACACTAAACAAAGCCAAACAACAACATTTTTAAGTTATCTAAGTGACTCATATATCATGTTTAACCTGAGTAGCGAAAGATGGCGGTGGGTTGGAAAACGATTTGCCGGGAGTCCGCTGTTCTCACGGCTCTAGTGAGCCTTGAACCCCGGCTAGCTATTGAGCTGGTGAGACGTCTGTTACCCTCGTCGGAGCGCTTTTGAAAATATGCGGTGTCTTGATAAACTGAGCAGATATTTGAGGTTTACACAGCTACATTCTCGCCTGAAAACATGTTAAACGTTTATTTTGTGACCCAGAAAGAATAATAAGAGTAATATTAAAACTAACTAGCTGCTGCCATTGTTGGAAACTGAGCTGGGCTGCGCTTTGAATTCTGGGACGGAGCTATTTCTTCTTCGGGGTTTAACGGCAGCTGGCATCCTTGTACATGCAGTGCTGCCATCTTCTGTTTCAGTGCGTTATTACACTCTTAAATCCTGCTACTTATTCCTGCGTCTTTTGTGATCTTACAAAGCTTCAAACGACGCGTCGACTATTAAATTAGTCATCGACAATTTTAATAGTCGACGTAATCGTGACCAGTCGACTAATCGTGGCAGCCCTACTTCATATGTTGTAAGCAATTGTTTTCTACACTTTCACAGCTATATGTACCAGGATTGAAGAATAGATTTGAGACTTTCTAAAAAAATAACTTGGAAGTACTTAAACTAATACAGGAGGCAGTCCTGAAGCTATCTTTAAGTGTCATTAAAGCCTCGACTAAAATCTTTTAACAGTTTCTATTCACTCTGCTGCAGTTCTTTTTTAAAAAAAAAAAAAAAAAAAAACGACTGTATTTCTTACAATTTTCGCAGGTGGTAGGGCTGCACATGCAGGGCCTTGGCTGTGATGAAATGCTACAAGGATTTGCCGTGGCCATCAAGATGGGTGCTACCAAAGCAGACTTTGACAAGACAGTCGCCATTCACCCCACCTCATCCGAGGAGTTTGTCACGATGCGTTAATACAAAAACAAACTCACCGAGGCATCCCCCACCCGCTACGCCTCTTGCTTCCCTGTACGACCAGCAACACAGACAAGCATACCAGGACAGAGTCACGCCTTCGAACTGCTCTCGCATCAGCTTGACGACTTGCTTTGTTAACCAGCCTACATGCTTCCATTTTTCTCTCATTTAAGTGACCTTATTTGTACGCAGTGTTTCACTTTTTTTTTCTCATTTTTAACTAAATGGACCAAGACCAAGTTATGGTCTTCCTAGACTGTACTGTGGTTCCTGAGTATGGGTTGAAAACTCTGGATTCCATTTTAATGATTGTGAAATGGAAGTGATGCATCTGCAGGTATTTTTGTCAAGAGATTGCTGGGAAGTCAAAAGACCTCTCTCCTAGTGTATGTGTTTGATTTGTCAGTCGTTCGTCACATGAATATAATAAGCACTGCTTGTTCTACAAGGCACCTATTCCCTACCAATGCAGGGTCATGACATGTATCTACTGTACTGTTAAGAAAAAAAACAATAAACCTGCAGATTTTTTTTTTTTTCTTAAATGTTGTGATTTTTATTTCTTATTCAGTGACTAAATTCTGTGGTTGATTGGGCAATAAATGAAGCGCTTCTCCTATTTGGGTAGAGGGAATAAATCCCCACTCAAACTAAAGAGAGATACTTCCTGTTTCAGGTTAAAAAGTGACTTTCAGAATTTAATTATAGTAAAAAGTATGATGAAACTGGATATTATTTGTCAACAAAATACCCTTGCTGTTTACAGTTTATTCTACACTTAGTGGCCACTTTAGATCACACTAGATATACCTGTTGAGCTACTTGTTAACACACACATCTGTTCATCCAATTACACAGCAGCAAGTGACTTTTAGCATGACGTGGTTGGTGCCACAAGTTCTGATCTGACAACTGGGATTTTCTCAAGCAACCTCCAGGATTTCAAGAGAAATGCTCCAACAAACAATATATTTAGTGAGTCCCATTCACTGTGGAAAATATGCCTTGTTGATGCCAGAGATCAGAGCAGAAAGGCCAGACTGCTTTGAGCTGGAAGGCAACACTAGTTAGTCACTCATTATAGCCATTGTATGCGGAAGAATATCCCTGGATACACAACATATCAAATCTTGAAGCAGACGAGATACTGAGGTGACAATTCGCACAGCTTCACCAAAATTGAACAACAGAAGATTTAGAAACGCATCGCCTGTCCTGACAAGGACTGATTTCTGCTGAGACATTAGGATATAGTACCATGTAAAAAAAAAAAAAAAAAATTTATCTCTCAGATGATGTGAAAGAGGCTTTTTCTTCGTCTCTTTTTAAACTTTGTGGCACTTTTTTCATAACCAGCCTTCCTTCACACAGCAAGCTTGCAGTGGGTATTGACATAATAAAATACAGCAAAGGAAAGTCTAATTTTGAAATCTGTTTCATCTGCAATCACTGTGGCTGAATATCCCCAATGGCCCAAGAAATATGTACTGGAGGACACTCTCTGTCCCCCAGATGCCCTCCTTTGTCAACTTAAGTGTTAAACACTCAGTTATTATAATAGTGGCTTCAACTTTAACTTGGAACTTTTTTATTTAACACAGACAACTTTTCCCACCATGTTTGCTGTTGCAGAATTGATCCATAAAGTGTTCTCTTTCCCATGTAGGAACAACCGGTGGAAAATAACAAAGTGGAAACAAAGTTATTGTTTACATGAGATGAATTGCAGAATGGGAGATAGAAACAAAATACTGTTACTGTTAATCTGACTGTCTTCAGGTTTTACACGCTTACACACGTTACTGTCCCTCCATTTAGAAAGGCAGAGGCGTCACGGTGTGATTATTTTACGTGTTGTTTTTTTCTTGTGCAATAATATTATTCAACATTGCTATAAATACATTTTTCAAAAAATGCCTCTTTGTGCAAAATGGGTTTAAAAACATAAACAACTATGAAATACTGTTTGTCATTTAGACAGGGGGAACAAATCGTGGCAGGATCAGCCTGATGTCAGGAGTAGTTAGTCATTACAACAAGTGTTTGTAAAGTAAAAATCAAGCATATGGGATACTGTTTGTCCGTGATTTTTTGTTTTGTTTTTGTTCCCTTTCCATACCCTCCCCACCCCCCTCCCGCAATGGCTCTGCGCCCCCCACGGGCCCCACACTTTGGGAAGCTCTGCTATAAGACATGCAGCAAAGCAGCCCCAGATCATCGCACTAGCAGCACCATGCTTACACCACATCTAACAGGATGGAAACGTTCCAAAAGTCAGTCCACAGAATATTTATTTATTTGTTTAAAGATGTTTTGTTTTGTTTGTTTGTTTTTTGGCAAATGTCAATTTTAACACCATCCAGCCACGACTTCTGAGGGACAAGCTGGAGCTATCAGGAGTGGACCACCACATGTCCCAGTGGATACTGGACTACCTCACAGGCCGCCCACAGTATGTGAGGACACAGGGCTGTGTCTCTGACACGCGGGTCTGCAGTACGGGGGCCCCACAGGGAACTGTGCTGGCACCGTTCCTCTTCACCCTCTACACTGCAGACTTCTCCATCAACTGCCCACGCTGCCACCTACAGAAGTTCTCTGACGACTCTGCCATAGTCGCCTCATCACAGGTGAGGACGACTCAGAGTACAGACAGTGGACTCTGGACTTTGTGGATTGGTGCCAGCAGAACCAGCTGCTGATCAACGCCAGGAAAACCAAGGAGCTGGTGGTGGACTTCCGGAGACGCTGACCCACCACACTGACACCGGTGAACATCCAGGGAGTGGACATTGAGATAGTGGACTCCTATAGGTACCTGGGTGTTCACCTGAATAATAAACTGGACTGGAGCCACAACACTGATGCTCTTTACAGGAAGGGTCAGAGCAGACTCTACCTGCTGAGGTGGCTGGGGTCATTTGGAGTCCAGCGAGCGCTTTTAAAGACCTTCTATGACTCTGGTGGCATCTGTCATTTTTCACAGTGTTGTATGTTGGAGCAGCAGTTTATCTGCAGCTGAGAGGAAGAGGCTGGATAAACTCATCAGGAAGGCCAGCTCTGTTCTGGGATGCACCCTGGACCCAGTGCATGTGGTGGGAGACAGAAGGACTGTGGCCAAAATAACATCTCTGATGGACAGAGTCTCCCAGCCCATGGATGTAAATGTTGCCGAACTGCAGAGCTGCTTCAGTGACAGACTGCTGCATCCTCGATGCATGAAGGAGCGTTTCTGCAGGTCCTTCCTCCCTGCAGCTGTCAGACTGTACAATCAGAACTGCTCCCAACAAACATGGATGTTTACATCTGTGCTGTAACTGCAATAATTTAATCAACTGATTCGCACTACAACCTGGTTTCCCTCTTATCTGTAGTTATTTTTATTTAATTTAATAACTGTACAGTACTCTGTTTATAGTAACCATTATCCTTAATGTAAATATGTAAGAAAAATTGTGTATGTTTCTGCTCTGTGTCCTGTGTACTGTTTGTTTGTATATGTGTCTTTCTGGCTGCTTTTACAACCAAATTTCCCGTTGTGGGACAATTAAAGGATTATTCTGTTCTTCTAAGACAAGCCTTTGTGTTCCTTTTCTCAACAGCTGACTGTGGCTAGTAAAACTGAACTCAGCTTTCCAAAAAATATGGTTAACCACAGTGAATTCATAATTTAACAAGTGGAGTTGGTGTATTTTTTCATATGGTAAGTTATGATAGCTTTTTCTTCCCCTTGATAAATCAAGTCATGATTTATATGGGTCATCTTTTTGTAGTAGGCTATAAAATAAATAAATGAACACTTTTTCACATAAAGCATATTTTTTCCCGCTGGTAAATTTACAAGACGAGCATCGAAAACAAAACCTAATAGAAGCATAGAAACTCTTCAAGAAGCATCAAATACTAGAGCAAACTACGGCTTCAAAGAAATTCCTGATCAGATGTCAAAACGAATGGTCCAAACAACGGTTTGTAAAATATCGCGATATCTGTTAAAGCAACGCCGAATACTTGACGTCACAAGTCACGTGTGTGTTTGTGAAGCTACAGTGGCGTTCACATCATCAGTTTGGCCATAGATTCGCAAAATGGACACAGATTATGCTGAATAAACCTCACCACAGAAAGGTACTGGGTTCTATGAGCACTCCATTTAAATGTACGCTCTAGTCAGGTGTTTCTAAGTGAATTAAAATGTTATACGGCACTTGTTACCTACGAGGGCTCAGGGTTACTAGCTCACGGTGTTGGCTAGCAAGGTTAGCTTGTTTGGTACGTAACCGCCGGGTTATCTCTGTGAGTGCTTGCAAGCAGGTACGGGGTTTAACTGACATCCGTGTCAGTTAAACGCTTGTTTGCAGCCATGCTAACGTAGTTGCTTGGTGATACTGTGTGGACGTGAGAGGCCTTAATCTGTCAGAAGTGGGTTACGTTGACGTGCGGACTGTCTGTGACTCTTGCATAGAAAGTTCCTGTGCGTCAGTACCGATTCCCGCTACAGCGAGGATGTTTCCCAGCCTGGCCGCCCACAGACCGTGGCATGTTTTCCGCAGGGTCTCATTGCAACAGAGATCGTCCCTGTCACAGCGGCCCCCGAGGTTTCCGCAGCTGTGCCACGGTGAGCAGACTTTCACGTTAAGGTCATCTGTTCATTCTCTTAAGGCTTGGTGTTTGTTTGAGAGGGCATGAAAAGGCAAGTTGTGATTGTGTTGCACAGGTTGGCAAAGCGGAGGGCTACACAGCTTATGGTTCAGCCTCCCAGACTGCCGTGTAGTTTCTCTAGGGTTGGGCAAGGTCCAGTATTACTCTACCTCTGATACCGGTAAAGATGGTCCCCCAAAACCACCATCAGGTGATGCCCCCTCTGCAGCAAAGGTTGTATCTGGTGCTGCACAGGCCACCCCAGAATCACCAGGTAAGAAACTTGAAGATTTCCATAAGCTCCATAAATTGTAGCTGTTGAGAGACTTGATATAAACCATTGTGATGTGCACAGGTTTTCCTTTATAATCAAGCATATTTTTGTATTTGTTGCTTCTCGTGTCAACACAAACAGTAGGAAACAGTTAAATGATAAATGTATGATTTGAGGAATGTGCAGTTAAGATACATTATTTGTTCTAATAGGTGCAACACCTCAGGGTCTGACTAAAGCAGAGACAATTCAAGTGAAAGGTAAAGAACAACATTTGTGATTCCATCACGTTAAACTCATTTAAAATAAGAATGTGGGTGTGATCGGGTAGCTTGAATTTAATTTCCCACTGTGGTCACATGCAGTTCGTGCTGTCCTGAAGAAAAGGGAATATGGAGCCAAATACACTCAGAACAACTTCATCACTGCAGTCAGAGCGATGAATGAGTTCTGCCTCAAACCAAGGTAACTCCTCGTCCTCAGTTGTTTAACATTCAATGTTTGATTTATACAACAGCACCAAATTGTAAATCATCAAAGCTAAGCTGAGTGTTTTCTGCTAACTTAGATGCTGGTAGACAAATTTCTTTTGGTTAATAAGGAAGTGTGCTGCTGTGATTAACTAATGTAGGACTGCCTTGTGCAGCATGGGTCTAACTTAAGTCTTACCCTCACGTGTTCACAGTGATTTGGAACAACTCCGGAAGATCAGAAGGCGCAGCCCCCATGATGACACAGAGGCTTTCACTGTCTTCCTGCGCTCAGACGTTGAGGCCAAGTAAGTGTTAAACACCTCTGCTTTCCATCTTAAGCACAAATACATTACAACACCTCCCAAACTATTACTGCTTAATCCAGAGACTTCACTGATATTTTTCTCTTAACCCCTGTTAATTCAGTTATTTCTCTTTGTTATTAGAGCACTAGATGTTTGGGGAAGCCATGAAGCTCTGGCCAGAGAGAGAAACCTCAGGAAAGAGGTGGAGAGAGAGTACCAAGAGAGTAGGTTTTTATCTTTGGTCTTAATCCAAAACAGTTCAACAGGCTTTGAAATTTCAAAACTTTTTGCTAATTTATAGAAAACATTGCAGTTGGAATACGTAGCCACAGTGTACCGAGTACACTCTTTTTGCTCACCATATTACTCTAAAACCTCTGACAAACGCTCATGGAACCTACCGTTGTTAGATCTAATGTACTGAAATATTCCAGTTCTTCACACTCAAAGCCTGACACGGAAAATAAATATTTGTCGGGACACCCTAACACAATAAAGTTAACTCAACATGTTATAGATCATTTGTCATGTCAGCTGTGATATACAAACTAACTGTCTGGCCATCAGTGTTAAAGAAACTCAGTGACAAAGACAAGTTATTTCAGTGGCTTTGAAGTGTATACGGACTAAATCTTAACATTTAAAAATTATACCTAGCAGTCAACCTTGAGTTAGGCAAGTGTGGAGTTAACAGTGACAGCAGCCATGCTTACATGCACAAAAGTAACAAGATTAAAAGCCTGACCTGAATAAAAACGCTAGATATGAATGCACCAGTGGGAAGGTTCTGACCCATCTGTGCTCCTTTGGATCAAAATGTCCTGCCAGTTATCCTTACCGTGCATGTCTGTTTCGTCAACACAACAAGAATGCAGTGTAGGTCCTTTCAAAGATGAAAAATAAGAGTCACAAATGCGTCAGAGAGGAGAAACTGAAATCTACGCAGCAAGGTGAGGACAAAAGTAGAAAATCATCGGAAGCGCAGCTACTACTACTGTTTCCAGAAAGTCAGGCAATCCAGTGCATGTCAAAATGATTTACTCTATTCAAATGCTTCATGCATGTAAACACACACAACAGTGAAGTTCTAATCCGAAGCTTGATTTTTGGTGACAAAATGTTTAACAGCAGCCATGAAATAGCAGGTGGAAACATGTATTAATGATGACATTGTTGTTTTTTTTATTTATGTGAAATGATTCTGTCGTTTGTTGGTCTGTGAACTAATTAGCTTTGTTTTGCCCTTTTTTTTCTTTATTTTAAGATATTTTTCGGAATCAGCGCTTGTTGCAAGAATATAAAGACTTTTGGGGAAACACTAAGGTGAGCTCTTTGCTTCTATTGCTGTAATTGTTTAGGGGTTAGAGCAGATCATCTACTAAATGAAAGGTTGATGGTTCGATCCCTTTCTGGTCCACTCTGCAGGCCAAATATCATTGGGCAAGATGCTAATCCCAAGTTGCTCCCTTGGTGCTCCCTTGGTGCTCCCTTGGTTAGATATAAAGCACTTTTTTTTTTTTAAAAAGTGTGTGAACGAGACAAGTTGTATAAGGTCCTGTGAATGCTCAGGTAGAGTAGAAAAGCGCTATATAAGAACCAGTTCATTTACTATTTACATAATATTACCAGCTGTCCATAGCATGATAAGTAATGTTAATCTACCCACGTCCAAGTTCTTTGGATAAAATAGTATCAGTTGGTGTTTACCTGATCTTTGCCCCTGTTAGAGAGGTCACTGCATCTCTGACACATTCCTATTATCTGTTGGCATTCACAGTCCCCCTTTTTAGTCTACGATGCTGACATTATTTCAGTGACTGCACTGTTCTCCATTTGTCTGGAGCGTCATGGTATTTTCTATACTCTACTGGTGTGTTACATCCTGACAACAACATACATACATCTTCTTATTTGCTTAGCAACCTAAACTAGGGTTTTTGGATACCTAGAGCATGTACTGCAGTGCAAGTTCAGCATACATAGGATAGCTTTTCCACATTACTCAAAGGTGGTTATTAATTCTCAAAGTCAACCCGGGGTAGACCCATCACAAACACAGATCTGCTGATTTGTTGTCTAGTGGTGTCTTTTACGAACAAAGAGTGGTTGGGTCACAGCTCCTCAGCCTTTAGTATCAAAAGGGACATTTTTGAGCACACACAAATTTGCATGGAGCCACAAATCATATATGAGCCCAATAACGATAGTAGTAATATCATCTTTTGCCTCAAGTGGCCACGTAGCAGTGGGCCATTTATGCTTATTTGGTATTTAACTGGTATTTATCTGATGCTTTTCTTTTTCTGTAAAGATTAAGTTCCAGTGGTGGTGTAGCACCTTCATATGTTAACACTGAAGTCCTCTCGTTAAGCCTGTAATCCTGCTTCGTAGTACAGGTCTTATTTCCTTTTAACTGCAGAGTAATAATGTCTCTTATCTTTCATAAAGCCACGATCAGGCCAGAGGACAACATTTCTACAAGGGCCAGGGAAGGTGGTCATGGTTGCTATTTGCATGTAAGTTGTTTCACCAGTCTCCCTCATTCATGAGTGCATTTTGGTCTTGTGGCAAAGTCTTTCTGCACTCAGCAGCTTTGCTGAGCTCTTGCACACACAGTGGGAGGTATTGGATTAGAGAGAGGAGCTACGGGTCTGTTCTCAGCAGGGTTACTACATACAGTATGCTGGATAAGTATCAGAAGGTGCAAAAATAATCAAACGGCAAAACAGAAATCTGCTGCGGATGAATAAAAGTGCAAAACATTCACCTCATGTGAACTCAGATGAGAAGTAACTTGTAAAGACTCCCCGAGAAATGCACACATTTCTATTAGGAATTGCATGGAAACTGCATGCATCATGTGCAGTCCTGTGGCTTATTAAGTTAAGGTGATTGTGTTAGAGAACATGTGCAGTCACATGTAGCAAAATCAGTATGAAATAGGAGAGTGGTGAGAGGCTCACTGGACTCCATAGTGCACATGACAGTGATTGAGAGGCATTAGAATAGAAACTGGAACAATTTACACACAATGTTGGATTAAAACAGTTTTTAAGAAATGGGTTTCAGTGCAGGCAACCTGATAAATCTATAAACCAATTTAATCAGAACTGTTGTTGAGCTTGAAATGTGAGACCTTACATCTGTGTGCCCGGTGAGCTCTTCACTTATTTATGTTCTGTTCTCAGAAATGGGCTGAATTTCTTTTTCAAGCTCCTGGCTTGGGTCTACACTGGATCAGCTAGCATGTTCTCTGAAGCCATCCACTCTTTGGCTGACACGTGCAACCAGGCTCTGCTCGCTCTGGGAATCAGCCAGTCTGTCCGCAACCCAGATGCTGTGCACCCGTAAGTGTTACACCTTCCTGTACTAATTAAAAGAAGAGGTTCAGTGCTCGCCAGAAAAGGAATAAAAGCAGTAATGTGTCAAAGTCAGTTGCAGCATATTGTCAGCACCCAAATATTAAATTTTCTTGCACATTACTAACATTGGCACTACAGAAGTATAGAAATGTAGAAACATTCGATACATTGATGTGGATACTTGCTAATAAATAATTCATAGAAGGGAGAAAGGATTTGGAAAAGACACCCACACCATTTTTTTAAATTTTTGGAGATGAGGATGCACATAGTGAGTATAAGTAAGCCATTTTCTCCAGGTAGGTCTTTTGAACTTTCTTATGTAAATTTATAACTTTACTTTCAGTGGTCAAAAACATTTAAAAGGTTTTGTGTCCTTATGCAAAATCAATCTACAAGGCTTTTTTTCCCACCTTCTAAGTTATACTTTTTCTATCTATTTGTGAAGTTTCATGACATTGCAACTAATTCACATTATGAAGACAGTAAGAAAAAAAAAAGTTATGCCTACATTTTTGCTATGATGGTGAGTAGATGTGCCCACAAAACGTCTTCTGTGGGTACCTCAGTGTCGCTCGGTGTGCCTGCTTCAGCTGATTGACTCTTTGAGGCTGCGGCGGGTGTCACATCTCTGTTATTGCTCTACATAAAAAATGGTGGAGTAAATGTTGGCTGTAATTGAGCGCCATTGCTCTGTATTTGCTTTTTTGTTCTGATATTTAGATATGGCTTTTCCAACATGCGCTACATTGCCTCCCTCATCAGTGGGGTGGGCATTTTTATGATGGGAGCAGGCCTCTCTTGGTACCACGGCATCATGGGATTGCTGCACCCGGAACCCATCGAGTCTTTGTTATGGGTGAGTGTCTGTGTTGACTCAAATTATTCAAAACAAATTTAAAAAACATTTCCCGACATATTTTTTTCTTCATTGCAGGCTTACTGTATTTTGGCGGGCTCTCTGGTGTCTGAAGGAGGTAAGTTATAGTAATGAACCAACAGATCAGATCAGATATTGCTCTGCAGCTTGTTCTCAGACATCTGTTTCTTTCTCAGCCACATTACTGGTTGCCATCAATGAGATAAAGAGGAGCGCCCGCCAGCAAGGATTGTCTTTTTATGAATATGGTACGTACAGATCAGTTCATATCTGTCTTTACACCTGGCGCTACAATTTATTCCAGGTCAATGTGGCAAATATGTGCTCATTTTGTTTGGGACTACAATGTCCCAACTGCAAAAACGAAAGCATCTTATCTCAACATGAATAACTGAGTAAAAATATTCTTTGGATGAGATTATGCAGGTTAACTTGTCTTTGTGTGAATATAATCCAATGAAATTCTCGAATGAGATTAAATAAGTGCAAACTGAGTTACACATATTACAGTTATTGTAATATGTGTTGAGAAAAGTGCTCTGTATATAAATATTAGGATTAAAATGCTGTGTCCCACAGTTTCTATTACATTAGCCCACGGTTCATAATTGCCTTTAGCATTCTTGTTTGAAAGGGTGAAAGTGTTAAAGAAAAGATCAAATGATATCAATATATTAGCAGCTTATGACTATTTGTGGAAAACATGGCAGTAATTTACATGATGATCATCTGTACTTGTCAGTGAATTATCTCCTTTCCTTTCATAGTGGATGCTAAAGTGTATCCTGTGCTAAAAGCATTAAAACAGCTGCTATTATGGCTGCCTCTTAGAGATTTCCATGTTAGGAACTGCTGTTTGACAACAAGCATGTTTTTGTGTTGGTAAGTAGCCACATGTATGATTGTGCCTTTTAACTTAAAAAAATATGTATGGAAATAACTCGAGATTTTGTTGCGATTACACTTACAGCAGGATGAGGTGTAAAATGAAAATAGTGTGTTTTGTCTTGCTGTGTGTAGACGGCATCACTGAGGCAGAATTAATTTGCATATTGCAAAATAAAGTCAGAAATCTGAAAATTCAGCTGTAAATAAGCTCTCGTATTATTTCATGTGTGCAGTGATGCAGAGCCGAGACCCCAGCACCAATGTGGTGCTGCTGGAGGATGCTGCTGCTGTACTGGGAGTTATCCTGGCTGCTGGTTGCATGGGGCTCACCTCACTTACAGGTAAATACATGAGTTGTCATGTCTCGGTTTTATAATGTTTCTGATCTTTTGGAGTGGAGTCATTAACCTGAATGTTTACTCGCTGACCCCAGGTAACCCGGCCTATGATAGTTTGGGCTCTCTTGGCGTTGGCACATTGCTGGGCACAGTCTCCGCCTTCCTCATCTACACTAACACAGAGGCCCTGCTGGGACGCTCCATACAGGCTGAGCGCGTGCAGAAGCTCACAGAGTTTCTGGAGAACGATCCTGCTGTAAGGTCAGCAAACGCACACGCGAACCTCCTCGACTGCAAAACATGAACTCGGTCTCGATTAACTCAGAATCTGGATGATTCGTTTTGATAAATTGAATCCTCCCACAAACAAGTGGTCAAGATTAAATCAACATGCAGTGAACAGCAGTTCAAATTAAAAATGACCTTTTAACCAGTTTCACCGGTTTCTTTGTTGCATTTGCATTTGGATCGTTTTGTGTTGTAGCAGATTCCCTCCACTAAGATCCGTAGTTTTCCTGTTTCTTCCATTGAGATGTTTTATTGTGTTGTTGGCAGGGCCATCCATGATGTGAAGGCCACTGATATGGGACTGAGTAAAGTGCGCTTCAAGGCTGAAGTTGACTTCGATGGCCGCGTGGTGACACGGTCTTATCTGGAAAAACAAGACATTGACCAAATCCTCAACGTAAGTTATCTTGTTTTGGTATTGATGTTTGTACTCAGAATGAGAGCAGTTTGTGGACTGGATGTTTGGGCACTGCTATTTTTAGTAGTTGCTTTAATAACTTATTAATAAAGTCAGGAACACTATGCTAACTGCAAATGTTAGCATAGTTTTTTCTGTATACAAGATTCTAATCTGTTCCCTGAAGTTATTTATCCTGTGAACACAGCTCATCGTGTTGAGCAAACAGTTCGTGATCATTTGCATGTAGAAATCCTTACTTCTCTAAAAACGTCAGATGTACACAGCCACCTTGAGTCCTGAAATATAAAAGAACTAATCCTGTTAAATGTCACATTCACATTCTTGTGTCTTCCACACATAAATGTGTAATTATCATCTGCAGGAGTTATTGTCCTTGCAGGCTATGAGCTATGCAGTGTGTCATACAGTTCTTCAGTATGAATTCCAGTGATTACTGATCTTTTTACACAGACATCAGTTGCTTCAAGTTCTTGACATTCACTGGTGAAACAAAATCTTTGAGTTTAGTGCTGTGTGCATCTGACGTTGTTAAAGACACTTTTTTATTATTATTAATTATCTTATGGTGTTTTTGCTGTCACTACATTCCTCAAAGTTCAGACAGTAATTGGGAGACCACACCAGATTTAAATAAAATCTAAGTTTTATTTAAATCTGTTTTATTTAACACAAGCACCCAAGAGACAGACATCACATGACATCACATGGCTGAGCAGGTCATGTGGGCCATGTTTTATAGCCTTGAAGGCACAGATGAGCTGCATTAGCCAATGATCACTAATAGCAGGCTAGGACCGATGTCATGAATGTTGACCCGTATCTTTACTGACAAAACTACATGTTTGTGTTTGTGTCTCTGCAGGACATTCAGCAGGTGAAAACCCCGGAGGAGCTGGAGAACTTCATGCTGAAACACGGAGAGAACATCATCGACACCCTGGGAGCTGAGGTGGACCGGTTGGAGAAAGAGCTCAAAGTACTGAAATATACATTTCTTTGCTATTCTAGTTTGTTGTTTGTCTCATGCTGTTACAGAGTGCAGCAGGAAAAAGTCATAAAATCTGGGAATGACTTTATTTTTTCCTGCATCACGAAACACTTTTGGTGCCCAAAGAGGTCATGGCCTTAGACCGGAGAAGGATCACCAGTATTGTGATGTTTAATACATTTTTTGTAAAGTTGGGTTTAATTTGCTCAAGTTTAAAATACATTTTTGTTACTTAAATGGCAAAAAGGGGAATGCTTAAAGTTCTCCTAAGGCAAAAGATTCTGTGTTGCATGAATTGAGAAGATGCAGACCCTTTGTGTTTGTATTCGTAGTCACTCCCTCCAGATTCCTGTTTTAAGCTGGGAAACACTCAGGATGAGCTCTCATATCTCAGTCACTGAGTTCATTATAATTATAATAATGTCCTTGTTAAAATAATTGCAGCAGCTTTTCAGATTTTGTAAAGAAATAAGAAATATCCCACTTGTGAATTTGACTAAGAGTGTTGTCTGGGAAATCTAACATGATCCCATCTCCCAAAAAAGATCCATTTCTGATCATCCAGCCATGGTGTCGTTCATTTAAAGCCTAACGTTGACAATGTTGCTTCTGGTAATTGCATTTACATATCAAAAACATAGATTTGGTGGCGGTTTGATAAACAAAAATTATACGCTTTTTTCACTCAGACATTATTTTCAGCAAAAAACATCCTGTTAGCTTTTTGTGAAGAGGATCGCAGTGATCCAGACTTCCAACCTATCATAAGCCACAAACCTCCGTTTTCACCATATAATGGTATTTTTAAATAAAAGTATTTGATTAAGAATTGCAAGTCAAGTTTGTGCGTAACTTTGGTTTTGTGCCTCTACAGCAACGCAACCCAGAGGTCCGTCATGTAGACTTGGAGATACTCTAACATCCCGAAATGCCATGAAGAAAAAGCTGAAAGGATGGCCACGCCTGCCTCTGCCTCTCTTTCTGACTACAAAACAAACACGGACAACAAACCCGCACAACTTCTCAAGTCTTACTGTAGAATAGTCCAGAAGGATGAGCACAGACAGTGTTCGAGCAGCTATGCCCGAACTTCAGTCTGGGACACTGTGAGTTCACCCTGCCAGAGATCCGCTTTCACATTCCAGTGCGAGTGTTTCTGGCAGAAGACTAACGGCTGTCATTAGGCTCCTTGAATTTCACTAGAAATTCGCACACAAACTACGACAGCGTGGTCCACTGGCTGGTTGCTTAGACTCACATTCCTCCATAAAAGTGTCATGATGTGGGCTCATGTCTGTGTCTAAAGCAAAACCGAGAACAGGACCAGTGTCGTTTACTAGACTCGTACCACAGTGACAGAGTTTCCTTTATTAGTGCAAAAGGAAACCAAAGAGCTACAATTTCAACCCAGACTTATTTAATGACCAGACAATGTTAGAGGGTTTTTCTTTCTGTTTCCTTTTAATGTCAAAACTGAAGACGGTGCGATGCCGCAGCTTCTCTAACGAAGACAGAATTTGTGATGAATAGATTTTTATTGCGATTATAGAAAGTCAAATGGTATTATTGAGATATTTGATTTAATAGGTAGAGTGAATATAGTAGGACTTGATGTTATGAATACAAGTTGTCTAACCTGGATTTGCAGAGTTTCCACCAGAAAAGTTGACCGGCCTGACCAGCAGTGCTCGATAAGTCAGGGTTTAAAGTTTCATCACTTTTTTTACATTAGATTGGCTTTACATGATTCACAGTTCAAAATAAGCCAGACTGTATCCTACACTGGGCCTTGGTGCAGGCCCTCATTGCATCCTCAGTCTCAAATGAGCTGTTTTATCCTGGTTACCTTTAAGCTAACAGTCTTTTGATTGGCTGCCCTTCAGCAGATGGCTTAAACATGTGGGCGGGGCTTCTCTGCTCACAGAGCTGTGTTCCTGCCATGGCCATTTTGGGAATACTGGCTCGCTATGTCATCATACATAGCAAAACAAAAAAGAAAGCTTCTGGCACACAGGGGTTACTTGTACATATGCCGACCTCATTCTTTGAAAGCTTTGCCATGTTTAATATGATCCTCCACCATATATATAGGACAGAATGACAAGCATAGGAGCCTTTGTGACACTGAGGAACTGTGAACAGCTAGCACTACTTTTTCTCTCCAAACACAAGCAAGCAAACGGTCTGTATCAGCAGGAGATACAGACCAGATCAAGATGAAACATGCTCACATAATCCAAGCGTGACTGAGAGTCAAATATCAGCTGAACAACATTGTATTAAGGCGTAACGTTTGTCCTAGTCTTTTTACTTTTTGTTTTTCTTGATTCTGCTAACTCGTTCAAACAGCTGTTTTATATGTATAAAGCAGCTGGCAGAGCTGGTAGCCTAATAAGATACAGTAGCTAACCTAACAGTTGGCGCTGTTGCCTTTAAGAAAAATCTTAAATACTTGGTCTGGACCACTGGGCTTGAATACAGTGTTGGAAACCCTGCACTGTATTATTGTTTTCATTTAATGGGTTATAATCTTAAACAAGCTCTGATGACGACGTCCTTCCAAGCCAATAATAGGCACTGACTTTACATCTCTAAACGCTGTTCTTAGGGTTAGAAATGCTCGTCTTGTCACGTGACTGATTGTATTGTTCCAAAGATGAAATGCAGAAGGAGTGGAAACGTCCTTGCCTCTTGCCCACCATGTATAAATAAGAGATCTTTAATGAAGACAAGTGGACCAGCTACCTTTTATTTCCTTTTCTTTTTTTTTGAAGTCCACCAACAGCTGAAAACTTACAGGCATCGTCACCCTGTGGAGCATGTGGCAAAAAAATGAAAAAGTTGTGAAGTTACTCCTTCATGATGTATCTGCTAATGTTCTGTATAAACCGGACTGTGACGGTGTTTTTGCTTGTCATTCTTTGTTTGCCGCTGACACATGATCGTCGTGCTGTCATGCTTCAGGAGGGGGGCCGGAGTCATTTCGCCTCGGTTGGGAAGGCAGATCTGTGTTTTTGAAGGGGATTGTGAACTGTTTCTTCTTGGGTCATAACGATGACGCTACTGTTGAAGGACATGGGACGAATATGAGATAATTTATTAAATTATTTTTGGTTTCCTTTTGTGTCGTTTGTTTGATTCTCTTTTGTTTTGAATGCTGTGCCAATATTCATTGGTGTTGCTTGTAGAAGCTCCACACTTTCTTTCTCCACACTTACACACACACACAAGGAAAAAACCTAAATAACTTTGTAGGTCTTGGAAAAGGCACCACCAGATATGTTTATCTGTCTTTTTAAAAACGTAGAATTTAAAGCATTGTTTTTCCCCGAACTGGATTCCTGTTTCCTGTTTAAAGCTCAGATGGATGACTGGAATGTAAACCCAAGTCCATTAGATGGTGCAGTTGTGGGGATGAGAGAGGGGGGCACTAGCCTGTTCGCTGACGTCAATAAAAACAGTCATTTCCAACCAGTCTGCGCATTGACCGACCGTTCAAAACATTACGCACAGCATCGCGGCCGGACCACGCTAGACTGCTCGACTGAAATAATTTTTCGCCGAGCCTGGAGGGCGGACGATCTCCATTTGCAGGTTTTTCACCGTTAAATGTTGTCTTAAATTTTTGGGGTGTTGCGCGCATATCGGTGTCATGTCTCGTCATACCATTCCCAAGTCAGTTGTGCCACTGCCCATCCTGTTTCCTTCCATGTCTCCCCTCAAACAGAGAGAATCGCTTGTGCATGTGTAGCTAGAGAGAGAAAAATAGATCCTCGGGCTGAATCGGCTCATTTTTATTAAAAGGGAAAAGAAACCTGCGTCGAGGAGCGTCTTTCTTGTCTGGAGATCAGCACATAGATCTTCAGCCCTCTCGCAGCCTCCTGCACGCCACATCGCCGCTTTCAGTCATTTACAGACAGATCTTGTCGGCGCCTTTTTTTAAAAACAAAAAGGTAAAGAAAAAATGTAGCTGCTTTATGTTATTATTTTCGATGTATCCTGTTTCCCCCCCTCGCCTCCATCAACCCACAGATGGGGGCGCAGTTAACCTGCACAGTTGGGGTCTCAGATTTTCATGAAGCCTCTCCTCCATCACCACAAGCCTGTGGTTACAAAACCCCGAAACCCATTACTCTTCAGCGCGGGGTTGAATTCAACAAACGTAGCGTTGTAATCATCTCTCATTACTCCTGCAGAAAATCTCAACACTGTGTATTTGCTGTTACGCGGGCCCACTGTGTGTGCGTAAATGTGTGTGTTTTTTCTTTCTGACGCCCCCCCCCCCAAATGATCGATTTGGTTGCTGTTTCAATCACAGGTGAGGAGCATCTAGAATAATCCAGGTCGCGTATGATGGCACGAAAAGTCTTCATGGCGGATGAGCATCATCATCATCATCACCCTGCTCTACGCTTTTAGCCTCTTTACAGTGCTGCCTTGTCTAATCATGTTCAAGCAGCATTGTACAGGGCTATGACAGCATAGAGAGCTGTGCGGCTCGGGCACTGCGTTTCCCTGACCCCGTGGATGGCAGCCAACTAATGACATCATCCGTTTAAAAACACAAACTGCGAGGACTGCATGTGATCTGCCACTGAGCTGTGTCTTTTAGGTTCATGCTAATTTAGTTAAAGGCGTACATGCACTGCATTACGTCGGACTGTTAAAACGTGTGCACATCAAGAGCTCATTGGGTTGAATTATCCAGATTTCTTTGTTAGTACCATCTGATTGTGCTGCTTCTGCATGAACCCAAGTCTCTTAACATGTAGGCTCCAGTGCATCTGATTTACTGCCAAATAAACCTCATGCTCACAGCCAAAAATATCAGGTTTTTAATATATATATATATATAAACAGCAGGGTCTGTTCTCTAAACAACTTGAGGGTTTTGTAGATTTATCAGCACTGCACAAAAATGTAATTAAAATGCTTTCATTGAATATGGGTGAGGTTTATGTCTACTTACATTTTGCCTGCCTAGTTTTACTGATATCATGACGGTGCCCGTGTGGAGCCAGTTCTGCTGTGGCGCCTTTTGAAAACCAGTCTATATTCTGAAAGATTTAAGAACCTTAAATTATGTGAGGAAAATTGCAGTAGTTACCATGGGCAGAAAATTATGGTAACCAGAACCAGCTTATCTATAATTTCTTGCCCCTCCCATAGCCTCCGACTTCAACAGTCTCTAACCCAGCAATCATGGGAAGGAAGCTTTTTTGGCACTGGGTGCTCTTTTCATTAAAGGAAACGCCTGGAACTGGTTCTACATTGGCATCTACACTGAACTGATGCAAAATGATTATCTCATAAAATTCTGTTTTAATGTATGTAATATCATGGAATATAACACAAAACGATCACAGATCCCAAATTTCCAGCTATTTTTCATCAGTAAATATACAGAAACACCTTCAGATGGGCTATAAAAGTGCCCTCTTTAAACATTGATATTGATTTTTCCACTAATCATCTACTTAGCTCTGTGACTAGAATAGTAAAAACATGAGAAGCACAAACCCTGTTGCTGCATAAGCTATTGTTTGTGATGGATCGCCAGAGCTTTAAATAATGAGGTCAGCATATGTAAAGGATCCACACAGAAATTCAAACTGCTCCAATCTTTTGTTTGTCATGGGCAGCCGATAAAATAAAGGTGGTTTAACATAAGGTTGAAGTGAAGCAGGAATTATTTTGATTTGTACACAATAACTGAATTATTTCTTAATATATAAAATTTACTACGGTCAATATTATTGAAAAACTGACCCTTTTATTGAGCCATAGCACAAACTACTGTGTGTAATGTAATGTTAAAACTGAGGGTCAAGTCAGGTCAGTGTCAAGAACTAGAGTGAGTATCATCATCAAGAAATTCAGAGAGAACCACACAGTACAGAAGAAGCCTGGCAGAGGTGGGAAAGGAAAGACTTCAAAGACTCTGGGAATAAAACTAGTGAGAGATGTGTCTAAAGACCCCAGCGCAGCTGCCAAGATGCTGGTGTGTGACTTAGTCAAGTGGAATTGTAGTCTCAAAGAAGAGAATCGCTAGAATCCTGCACAGGGATTGACTCGCAGACCAAGAAAAACTCCATTTCTGCAGAAGAGATATCTTCAAGCCAGACTGAAGTATGCTAAGGACAACCAGAGAAAGGGTGTGCATACTGGAAGCGCATCCTTTGGTCAGATGATCAGAAGAGCACTTTGGCCTTGCTATGTTTGGAGAAAGAAGGGAGATGTGTAGAACCCAAAGAACACTGTCCTCACAGTGAAACAGTGATAGGACACCGTGCTGTGGTGACACTGCATAGCATGTGGAACTAGGAATCTCATCAAGGTGGAAGGAATTATGAAGAAAGAAGGGTGTGTCAAGATTTTGTAAGATACAAACCTGAGTCTCAGTCGTCCTTTTGCTTGCCAGTATGACAATTACCCAAAATATATATATATTGTTCTTGGTAAGAAACTCCATACCTGTAACTTCAAAGTATAGTACACAGGTAAACTGTGCTTCATGTCAACATACAGACTTCATGGCTGGGGCTGGAGCATCTTCTACAGAACTCCATGTTCTTAGTCGTTTAGGTAATTCTTTATGTTCGGGGTTGCCATGAGTACAAACATCTGAAGTGCCTGAAGCATTTGCACAGTACTGTGTATGAATTTTTAATGCTAGGTTTGAACAGTACTTGCCTGTAAACAACGTTCCAGTTTGCTGCCTTCTGCTGGCTGCAAACTGAGCGCTTGACTTTCACTCCTGGTGCTGAGTGTCTGTTATCCCGGACTCTGTCTGATATGGGATTATGTAATGAGAGCATTGTTAATGAAGGGGCCTCCTCACTAATTAACTAACGAGCTTAGGCTTGCAAGAGAGGAAGAAAGTTCATGACTCCTCAGCGGACCTATTTGACTGCCTGTTTAGAGATTCGAACAAAGATCTTTGAATGAGGATTTTGCAATAACCTAAACTTGTGACCTTCAAATGATGCTTTAACATACACACACGAGCAAAACCAAAATCCATGAATTCACAGATTTTATTACAAATTCAAATCTTCTTTGCTAACAATGGCCCTGGAGAAAGAGTCCTGCTGTATGGACTTTCACTGCCTGCGTATTATTACAGTCCCTTTGTAGGGTCCCAAGGAAAGAAGGAGTGATGTCGTTTCAGGCACTTAACACCCTCACTGGCTGCAGCTCGCACACGGCTGTAGGCCGTTCTCATTGCACGAAGTACACTTCAGGGCTTTGAAGGAATCCGTGAAGCAGTTACGAAACACAGACATCTTGCTGCCATGGCACATCGGGCACGGGATGAAGGCGTAGCCCCCGCAGGTCTGGCACGTCTGGGGATGCTGTACCCTCTAAAACGGACAGACAGGTTCATTTAAATAATAAATACAAACAGGACTGACTACCACTAAAGAACTTACCCATTAATAAAATTACACCAGGCAGGCATAACATTAAACACACTGACATCTGACATAAATAACAATATTCATTTTAATACGATGCAACATTCTGCTAGGAGATTTTGGGCCTGCACACTTGCACTAAAACCCAAGTAGCCAGCTCAATAAGAAACAGCTTTAAGTGTTCGCATGCTTCAGATACCAATGTGACTGAGCATCTGCAGAAGAAGTTTTGACTCCTACCTAATGTTGGGTCTGGTGCATGTCCTTTTTGTCTAACTTGTACAAAACCTGAGCTTTTAGCAATGACTGATAGATCAACATGAAACCAAAAGGTCTCTGAAGTCACTAATAAGTGCTTGTCAGGAGTACCTCGATCCAGGTTAAGAGCAAAACAAGACTGTGCTTTTTAGGTTGTGACTCCTAAGCTGTCAAACTCTCTTCCATTGGATGTTTCTTCTTGAAAAGCAACATATGAATACAGTTTACTTTTTTTACCCAGCAACATGCCCCCTTGGGCCCGCGTGAGAGCACTGTGGGCAGACCCACACAGCCCAGAAGAATTTCCTTTTGGCTGTCCAAAAGAGCAGAACTACTACGGGCCCCACAAGGACTGGACTACATGGGGCCCACATGGGTTTTCTGTGGGCAACCCATAGTGGATTTACATATAGAAAATTTATGCAGGGGCCCCAGAAAGTGTGGGTTTAGCCTGCCCCATAGTTCACCCACAGATGCCAACTCTGTGCCCACACAGGCATGTTTGCTGGGTATTTTCTCCTATGCAGGAGAGTTTTTGCCAATTTATTCCTGCTTTTAGTTTTATATTTAATGGGCTTGCGTGAGAGCTAACAACCTTCTTTTCTCAATGTGTGATAGAAGGAAAATAAGCATAATAATATTATTTTAAACACAGCTTCCTTTCCAAATTGCTCAGCTGCAGAGCTGCAGATATGAATCAAGCCATGTCAGTGGTCAGTTCTGGACAGATTTTTGCATGCATGACCTTTCGGAGCTGCATACTTTTGTTTAATACCATGCAGTGACTGTATCCATGGCTTAAATGTCACGATACTGCTTTGTATTCACTTGTTTGTGGTTTGTACTCTGAAAAAAGCCCAGTGAATGTGCTGCAGCTCAGTGTGAAGCAGTAATGGTTGGTACATGTTCAGTTTGTGCTACAAATCCATCTGCTCAGTGTTGATGTGTTCGAAAGAATCAATAACAGGACCTCCATTATTAATGGTTGCCTATTGATGTGCACGCATGTTTTACAATGCAGTTTACTTGTGTTTTATTTATGGCATTGCTAGTTAGGGAACTTTGTGCTGCTGTTTGCATCTGTTTGTGTTCACCTCAGTGGCTTTCAACCAAAGAAATCCAGTCATTCATTATAAATGTGATTACCTTAAGATTTAATATTATACATATTCAGGCAAATCTAAAATGCAGCATTTAAATAATGTAACATCTGTGTGGGCCAAATGAAGCAGTTCAGTTCACAGTCAAATCTGTTATGCACATTGTGATTTCTGAGGCACACTGAGAGGAACTAACCTCAATTTTTGTCAGAAGATCTTGCAGCTCTCCTGATTCATTCATGCCAAGTATCTTCTCAGCACCCTGCCGATTAAAAAGAGTAATCCTCCGTCTTTAATTAAGTCATTGCAGATGTGTCATACATTGATCTCAGGTAATATTATGCAGGAGCGGAGAGAACTGACCCCAAGGTAGTGTCCATCAATGAACACGACTGGTAACGAAGGAGGTTCTCCCACACGTTTGCAACGCGCCTCCAGTTCCTTCCCGTACTCACTGTCCAGCGCGATGTTCTTTTCCATGAACTTCACTCTGTGGTTCTGAAAGATCTTTCTAACCAGCTCGCAGCGCTCGAACGTCGTCCTAACCACACGGAAACTCGTAGTGTAGATGACTATCCGCCCAAACTCCAGGGATAAATCCATCTACGAGGAAGCACAAATAAAGTTAAATGATTCATAGTTTTTATTCAAACCATGTGTGGATTAAGTCATCCATCCCACTCTGAACACTCTGTATCTGTACTGTATCTCATGTAGTGGTATTTCCTGTGTTGTGTAGATATATATACACGAGTATTTAGCATACTTGGTGCCATTTTCCAAGAATCTTTCACGAATTTAACATCAGCTACACTTACCATTTTATTTGTTGCTATTAAATAAGGAAGAATAATATGAAGAGGAAACAAATGAGGCATTTTCAAGGAGTTTTAATCCCAAAATGAGGTTTTTTTACTTAATAGTGGTACATGTTTCAGAAAGCTATATATTACAGTCTTTTTACAGCCTTGAAATAATTTTACACTTCGGAGACTTGAAACTTGCCCAATATAGCAATTTTATTTTATCAGCATTAACTTTTTTGGTCAAAGTTTATTTTGATTCTCCTCTGTTGAACTTGAAACTATAAATTATATAGTTACAAAGTCTTGTACTTGTACGTGTACTTGTTGAAACCTTTCCTGTGGGCTCAGATCAGGCTGTTCTACCTTGATTCACGTTTAAACCACACTCTACGAGAAAGATAATCTCACTTAAGAGGGATAAGCAACATAATCTAGTCTGGTCACGCTGTGTCTTCACCTCATACCACTTTACAGAGAATAGTTTGGTAGAGATGACCTTCTTTCTTTCACTTTTGCATCAATATACGGGCCAGGTGTTACCTCAGAATAACAAACGGTCCAGTAATACTAGAAAGCAAAGTTCTGAGAATTCATTAATCTGATTAGTTTCTCTTGAAACAGATAATGAAATGCATCATCAATCTTTCATTGTTCTGTGACCTTGTCCTCTATTCTAAGCTTTCATCCTGGTCACACATGTTGCCCCTTCCTGTAACTAGACTTGACACCGACGGGAACTCGTGTAAAAACCGTCCGAGTAAAAACGCAACAAGTTAAATCAATTCGATTAACCCAGGCTCGTTCACATGTACTTACACTGTTGGAATTAGGAAGATTTTCAAACAGCGTCTGACCTGCGCTGACTTTGTGCTTGACACCTCTCACAGTCCCATTTTTGCTGAGTATGTTGACCCTTTTGGTGGTGAACATCCAGTCCTTGGTGGCCCCTGCATACACGAGCAAGTCGTCGGGCTCATTCTCACTGTCCAGCTCGGAGCCCAGGTATCCGAACATGTGTCCATGTGCATCTCCACTTGTAGAGGGGGTGCTGGCTCGTTCAGCATCAGAGCTGCTGGTGCAGTCTGAATCCAGGGAGTCTGAAGGCCCCTCATCTTTGAACATCTCCTTTAGCACCCGGCCACTGTTCCCCGAAGCCACGCGGAACCTCACCCGCTTCTGTGGCTTCTCCTGTCCCGCCGTCACCATTGTCCCCTCCATCGTAAACCCTCTGCCACATCACATGGTCCACAACACTGTAGTCCAGCTCTTTCGTACTCATGCGGAGGTGAATGTAGGCCTCAGACACACTGTTTTGTTTCCCGTGGATTACTACCACGTTTAATCCTCGCAGCTTGAACAGATCTAAAAACAACTGAGAGCCTGTAAGCTGCCTAACAGTCACACAACCTGTAAATAATACATGCATTTCTACCATGGCAACCTACCAGGCTAGTCTCAAGTAAAATGATAGTAGTCTCTGAATTATTCATTGCAATTTACACAGTTTTCAACAGCACATTGACAGAAAACCTCATATGCTTTAATCAAACAAACATTTCCCCCTCTTGAGATGAAATGACAGCTGACACTGTCTGCATCAGATAAGCCAATATTTCAACATTTATTACAGTTATCTTGTTTCTTTCTTCCCACAAGCTTGTAATGAGGGTTGTGTTCTGGTTTTATACACATGCAAAACATGTAAAACAACTACAAGTACCCAGCAAAAAAGCCCAAACACACATTTGATTGAGTCTTTCACACCTTTTGTCCAGAGAGTGATATCTTAACTGCTGGATAAATTGATTCGGGGTTCCCAGAGGATTAATCTCTCTGACTTTTGTGATGTCCCAGCAGTTATTCTTATGCCAGTATTATGTAAATTTATTTAAAAAAATATAATGTTTTTTTAATGGGAAAAAGAGAAAAGAAGATAAAAATTCTTTCAGACTAACCTTTCGCGTGCTTAAACAAACACTAAGTCATTAAACTAACACAACAGTACATTCCTTAAAAACTTTAGCAAACATTCCTAATCAGCAGATGCTGCAAGCATGTTGACATTATTAGCGGATCCGAAGCCTCGCAGTTGTTCTGGTTTCTCTGAACTCCTTTAACACTGAACTGTGTTAACAGTAAATCCACAATGCACTTTATTCAAGCATACCTTTTTACTTTTACTTTATATGTTTGTGTATAGTTTGAACTTAATGTTTTACAGTGGAAATGCCGAATAGACTCAGAACAAGTTGCCAAAGTTGCATATAGCAGACTAAACCGAACAGTATTCTAAAAGTAACAAATGTAAATGTGTATGTGAAGATAAACCAGTGAAGTAGTGAAGGATTCAAATGCACACAGTATTTCTGCAAGTATTCACAATTTTACAGGCCAGGTTCTACTCTTATTCTGAAAAATGCGTCACTCCAGTTTCAGTAACATACTGGAGCTTTTCTGCCATCTTAAAGTGAGGTGAAGTGACACCGAGGTGGATATTCCTCGTGCACTGAGCGCCTGCAGAGAGAAGAGGAAGACCGATAAAGTGTCACGGTGACTCAATACAGCAACATGTCCTCTGAGATGTCTCGGCCAGTTTTTCTGTGTCACAGGTGATGAAGCGGGTCCCTGGAGATGTGACGCATCAGCTTGCAGCGGTGACAGCACCACTCTGTTTGAGTGCTCCAGTTTGGCCCCTCAGGTGAGAGCTACAACCACACACACAAATACACTCTATGCCACCTCATTTCAATCACTGGAGAAAATCCATCTGTGAAAGTCCAATGTGTCAAACTAATATTTAGTGGCATCCCGAGGCTGGGGCTGCTTTATGGGTCTGGCTCTGGTTCCAGCTTTTATTGATCCAAAGTGGCCGCGACTCTCCCTTAAACTGTCTTTTATTAAAAGCACATCACTGCAGCTATTACAGTGTGGCCTGTGTAGGTGTGTTGTAAATTCTTGCTGCTAACAGATAAAGATTTTCTGATCATTACCTTTCCTGGACTTTCACCCGTAAGTGTCTTGAAAACCTGCATTTCTCATGATGGCTTTCGATCATGTTTTCTTTCCAAGTTAGGCCGGTTTGATATTTCACTCGAGGCATCTGTGTGAACCGTTTTAGTCAGTTTTAGTTTTTCTCACTGCTAACGAGTACAGGTGGTAAAAGCAGCCCATGCAACAGCTTGGATTTAGCGTCATTTGACTCCAGACTCATGAAGATGTCAGTTAAAGGAACCCTGCGATGTTTTCTTGGAGACAAAGGTTTTGTCCACATGTAGGATTACTTACCAGACTGCTCTCTGTGTATCATAGTGGTCCAAACATGTATTATTAAATCTGTTTTTATTTAGTCACAGACATCTTTTTAACTGAGGTAACTTTTTTTTTCATTTTAGGATCTTATTGTCCCACGTAAACAGTGTTAAACAATTATTAAGAACATATTCACAGTGCATTTAACTACAGAACATACACAGCACTGATTAAGCAGAGGACAAACTTTACAAACTTTACAGAATATTTTACAGTTCCAGGTTCAGCAATAAAAACTGGATTTGAACTTCATTTTGGGGACATAATCCAAACGTTGAATGCTTTGGGAAAAGTAGGTCATGGTTCAGATGAGAGTTTTTGTCTAAATTCATAATTTTTAGCAATATTTCTCAACAAAATCTGAGTTTTATGGTTACGATCATTAAATAGGTCAAATTTATTATCCTCTGTCTCTCTTCCACAGCATGTCTTTTATCCTGTCTTCCTTCTCTCACCTGAAATGGCCACACCTCCCTGAGCCTGGTTCTGTCGGAGGTTTCTTCCTGTTAACGGGGAGTTTTTTCCTTCCTATTGTCAACAAAGCGCTTGCTGGGTTTTTCTCTGTATGTGTGATTGTAGGGTCGACCTTACAATACAAAGCGCCTTGAGGCGACTGCTGTTGTGATTTGGTGCTGTGTAAATAATATTGAATTGAATTTACTTAAACACTATTCTTTTAATTGTAATAAAAGGTCCATTTACATCTAGTTTTCATTTGAATTGGTTTGTTTGCGCCTTTAAGCACCACTATGTCTACACACCAGCTTTTCACCTGAAACAAAAGAGTCCTCTGTGGGTTCCTGCCAACAAAAGAGGCACTACAATATTAGATGATTCAAGATGAATTAAACACATTACCATGTTTTTTGCCTCCTTAAAGGCAGGGAGGGGGCATGCCTATCTGAAATTCAGTTAAATATGCCCACGCCATGTTGTGTCAAGCAGCCATTTTATCACACTTTGCCACATTTAGACAGGAGAGCACTGTGATAGTGATAGGCTATTCAACTTGAAGAGCTTATCTCTCAGCCTGGCTCATCAGCAGCACTAATATAACCTCAGCAGCCACCTCTACTGCCATTAAAAAAGTCATTTGAAAGGATTAATACTGTAACGCTCTCTAATTTCACTGCTGATTGTCGGCTCGCCTGCTACTAAGTGGGGAAAAGTCAAATGGCGCGGGGTGAAAAATGGCTTCCATGCGTCCTGAATAAACATGAATATTCAGCATGATTTCCTTTCATGTTTACCTCAGTCTATGGCTGGTCTGCAGTACTTTACTGAGCTCTCATGCCAGACAGAAAAACTACGTTGGAGATTGTCTGTAAGTTACTCCTACAGTTCGTTAAACGTATCGTTTGACAGGATGTACGCCAGATATCATCAGTTATAGTGAGCAGGTCAAATGACTATGCAGTGACTCACCACTTGTGAGTGGCTGGCCAATGAACCGTTTCCCCCTTCCCCGACTAGAGATCAACATCCACAAGGGGGCAGAGTGCAATTTAATTACAGCTAAATGTCACTCTGCCCAATCACGCCCTCAAGAGCTGTAGGCAAGGAATGAAAGATAGAGCTGCAGGTTGCACGGCCGCATCCATCCTCCTGGTTTGATTAGTCTTCACACAGGGACCGGTAATTCGTGATAGAAAGTGATGAAAAAACTGATCCAGACCAGCTGTGTAGGTGTTGGACTGATGTAACCTGGGAAGGCAGACGTTTAACTTTCAGCAAACCCATCTACCTTCATCCAGAGCTTTTACAAACAAAAAAGAGAGAAATCAGTGGATCCCAACTTTCTTTTTATTGCTTCAGAGCACAAAATTTTAATTAAAGTGTACCTGAAAGACAGTTCATTCAACGAGTTTTCTTTGTGTAAGGATGTAACTCTTATAAAGATTTTAATTTCCTCCTAATTTGGGTTACTTACACAAATATGGTGAAGATACCAGTGAGGAAAATATCCTCTTTTTTATCCTCCACTGTAAGCACCGATACCTTTTTAATACCTTCTGGGATAGGATCCAGTGAAGTTGTTGCAGGGTTTAAGCTGCCTTAGTATTTTCTCTCTAGGCAGCAGCAAAGTGGCTCAAAGTATTTTCCTGCAGAAGCAAAGAGCCCCCAGATAGGGGCTTACACACATCATCATTTATAAGCTGGTTATTCAGGATGATTTTTGTGAGCTATCTCTGGAGGACACTACAAATTCATTTTAGTTTGATGCAGGGAAAGTGACAGCGAGGCTTTTAGAGACAGGTTACTGGGGCTTATCAGGTGCTTCTGATTTAAGTTAAAGCGAGGACTTGTATAGTTGTCATGTTATATTCAGCAGCAGCCAGAGACAGCCCTGTTTCTGCATGTTTTTTTAATGCATTTGCTCAACATTTCTCTGAACAGTTTGTAGTGTTGTAGCAGAATTTTGTCAGTTAGCCAAACTCCAGATAGCTGGCTGTGCATCATCTTTACGTGGCCATATTTATCTTGCAAAGTCTTCACTTCAGAGTCACCAAAAAGCATGCTGGAAGCTGATGTCTATCACAGGGCTAGAAAAATAGGTTCACCAAACTGTTATTCTAAGGGGCATCGATGACTTTTACTATATCTCATCGCATATTTTCCAATATTTGTAGAGGTATTTCAATCTGGATCAAAGTGGTCAGCTGGTAGAGCAACACTGCAAGTCTTTAAGCCATGCAACTACCTCAGCCAGAAAAAGGCTTTTAAAGGAAACTGAAAATTTCCACTGATCAGAGTGTATGACCTTCAGCAAAAAGAAAAATTATGAAAACTTAAAAGCTAAAATCTGAGATTAAGTCCCTGTTAAATTTTTAAGTTTGCTCAATTTAAAAAAAAAATGAACAAGCTCTAATTTTGTTAAGAGACAAAATATCAACCAAGGATCCAGAAAAAACACATCGCAGTAATAAATTGATTTATATGTCACTGAGTGAAATAAGGATTTAAACCCCTACAAACCAGCCAGAATTCTAGTTGTGTGCCCATGTGGTGCACAGATTATAGTCAATCAACCAATCTATTACAGATAAACCTTTTAACCACCATAGGCAAGACCATAGAGCTGTCAGAGGATGTCAAGGACAAGTTTATAGACCTTCCACAAGGACTTTGCCAGTGAACATGTTAATGATTCAGAGAAGGCTTGGGAGAAAGTGATGTGGCCAGATGAAACCAAAATCGAGCTCTTTGACATTAACTCAGCCTGGTGTGTTAGAAGGTAAAGAAGTGCTGAGTATGATCCAAAGAACATGATCCATGCATGGAGGTGGAAAAGTTAGGCTTTGGGGACGACTTCACCGCATTGACGTGCCAATAGATGGGTCCATATAGTGTAAAATCTCAGACAAGAACCTCCTTCCTTCAGCCAGAACACTGAAGATGGTTTTCCAGCATGATGATGACACAAAACACATACTCAAATGGTGACCAACTACACCATTTGCCAACAAGGGTTTCTCCAACAAGTACTAATTCATTTTTTGTTTGGGAATCAAATGCTTATTTCACTCAATGACAGCAACTCAATTTATGACCTTTTGTTTGTAACATGCTTTTTCATGATTTTTAGTTGATACTCTGTCTCTCAATTAAAATGAAACTACAATAAAAACGAGAAACTGCTCATTTCTTTGTAGTTGAGCAAACTGACCAAGTCAGCCGCTGATCAGATAATCGTTTCCCCCACTGTATTAGAGCATGTTGGTGACAGTTTCCATAGAGCACTTAGGCTACAGTGGATCTACCTTTACTTCACTGTAGGCTGGTTTACCATGGCACCCATATGCAATCGTGCTAGTTGCAATAATACATTTAAATTAGTAGGTAACTTATAGCTGATTTAAAATATCAATTCTATGATTTTCTGAAGTCCCACTGATTCTTTACTTTAATTTTGATCACAGACACTCTCATTGTAGGTATATTTACACTTCTATATTTTATCAAAAGAGTAAAGAAGTCTTTTTAAGGTCACTCTGATAAAGATATAAATAAACGGATAAAAACACTCTTTCCGTTTGAAACTGACACAGATTTCGACGGTGGTACAAATTTGGACGGCTGCTTGAATGATTCATTGTTTGGACTGGATGTGCTATAAGACAGAAAACCAGAGCAACTCACACATAATCGAAGAGGCAGGCTTCTTGTCACTGTTGCTTAGCAACCATGGGAGCTACAGAGCCAAATCCCTATGGTGGCGAGCTGATGTTGAATTAGGAGTGGGGGGAGAGAAAGGAAATCTTTGGGAGAGATGTGTCTCTCTAGTAAGAGGAGGAGGAGGAGGAGGTGAAGATGTTCAGGTATTTTGGATGCAGTTCATCTTGACCTCATGCAAAACATTGTGTGTTTTGTTTTTCCTTTTTTCCTGCTGAGAAGAGGACTTACAGTGCCACTGAAGGTGACACCCCCCCCCCCCCCCCAGAACACAGTCTGCAGACTTTTTGTGGAAGATGTGCAGCCGAACATGTAGAAGTATAATCTCATTTCCCTCTAATCCCCACCACAGTGAAATGATTTTAATTTATACAGGAATATGGATAAAAATAGGAGGAGAGTCTCCTAAATCATTCCCATCAAAGAGTTTTAGATCAGATGAAAATATGCACTGAATCTCTCAGCTGGAACAAAAAGAACTGTGGAAATACTGTTGGTGAGAAATAGACATCAGACAGCTGTAGTGTATCTGCAGTTCTCTCAAGCAACTGCAGTGGTGCTGGTGCTGTACAAATGCCGTCTCCAGTGTGATTTGCATTCCAACTGCAGAGGGAAAGAGGACCCACTTTGATTTGCTGTATGCACAGCAGACAGGCAGCACAGCCTCGTTCTTTTGCATGTATATTGTCCTTTAAGTCCTATTTCAGGTTCCCGATCATCCAAGTTAGAGCAGATTCATGACAGGAGAGTGACACTGATGAGAGCTAGAGTAAGTCACCCTGGATTAGATCTTCTGCTGAGCTCATCTCTAGACAATAATCACATAATAACACGGTGACTTATACTACGGTCTGTTTACAAGTGTTTGATCCTGTTATTTTTGACAGTGTTTTCACCAATCTGTCACTTCAAAACTCTTTCATTTGTTGCTTTTTTGCATGAGTTTATTTTTACATCTTCCCAGAACTGCTTATTGTGGAGATGACTGATAATTTATTCCATTAGTTTGGGTACTTGTAAAGAAAAATGGACTGTTCTATTGATCAGAGACATTAGTTTTGACACAACACCCGTGTGCCAGAGTGGCCAATCCATACAGACATTTTTGTCAGTTTCTTTTTCTCTGCAAAAGATTATGCTGAAGGTAAAGCCTCAGGACTTGTTAAAGTCTCTGTATAGATGAACCATGTGTATTTTTGTTGTGCGTACATATTGTATGCTGGTGAATAATGGTAACTGTTGCAGCATCAGAGTGACTTGCAGATTGATTGCAGTTCTTTATCAGTGCATTTTTTCCTGCGTTTAATGGAAAGTACAGTGCAGTAATTCAAACACGTCCTTTACTTCATACATGTGTGGTACAATATATTAACATCTTATTTCTGTCACTATAAGACAGTTTTTATTGCTTTAGCGATTCAAAAGTTAACACTTCCTGGATATCAGCGTTTCATCACTATTTGAATAGGATTAGGGTCATTTTTGCAAGAGCAAAATCCACAAAATCATCACACACATTGAATAAAATGGCCATAAATGGAATTAATGACACTGTAAAGCTTATGTGTCACTTGAGTGCCTCTAATTGAGAAAAACAAAGCAAGAGTAAAAGGAGAAAACCAACTTTTATGAGCACATGATTTTTGTTAAATATTAACCACTGATAAAATCTAACAATGTGTAATCTTGTAAAATGATACTTAACGGCATGGGGGTAAGGTTTAACCCCAGCTATTAATGTTGGCAGTGCTTTTGTAACCAACTCTCTTTCTCAAAATGTCAGTATTCAGTGTTCATCTTTATTTGCCACGATTTATACTTATTAAATAATAACCACTGTGCTATGAATTACGCTTATCTGAGAAGTGACACATTAACAACAGCAATGAAAACCAAGAAGTAATTAGGAAAAAATATGTGCTTTTTGTAATATACTCACCTATGTTTGAATAGGTGAGTTGTACCGACAGATGTACAGATATAGTGGCGTGTATTGCAATAAATAAATAGATAATAGAGATGAACGGGGACTTTCCATGAATGGAAATGAATTTTCTTTTATAAAACAAAATCTCCTACTGTAGTTTTATGCATACCGGTCCATTAAATAGTGATTTCTATTTGCTGATGGTGAACAAAGCACGTTTGATACACGAAAACATGATTCTGTTCTAATAAGCCAACTCCCAACATGTGTATGTTTACCGCGAAGGGGGGATGTGCTTACGCCAACCAGCAGTTTCAAGGCCATTTATAAAAAATAATCTAGCATTTTAATGATTATGGGCGACGGGGATTGAAGTACAGCACTTTAGCCTCTCGATATTATCAGATAAATATTATTTCTATCACTTCTTTTAATTCTAGCCAAGGCGTAATTACGGTTATGTTAATGTGTTAACCCCTCCCGCTATTTCTGCAAATGGTACAGTCCATAATGTGAAGCGGCAACGTCCCCCTCACTTCAGTTCATGGTTAGTCCGTGTCCACTCTTACTATACCAGGGGGGCGTCTGACGGCTTCAGTCCGCCGTGCGAACCGAGATGCTGGGGGATGCATGAAGCGGTGGGCTCCTGAGCATGGTTCTGTCACCAACCGGGAAATGAAAGTTGGCAATTCCTTATGTAAATCTCTCATCAGCAGTGAACACGCATCAGCTCAATCCGCATGAGAGAGATTTTGATTTTTTAGCCGTAATTTTGAAATTCTTTGACGGTTGAGGAGCAGCAGCCAGAACACACGGGGGGCAGAACCAACACCGCGGCCACTTGACAGGTGCCGTTGCCCGGCTCTGCGTGGAGAGATGCCGCCCGTCCAGAGAACGATGTCTGATCTTCGTACTCGGGCGGAGGGTACGTAGGAATGTTTTTATCTGTTTTATATTTTCGAGACCAGGCGAAGAAAAAATATCTTGTACATTATTACCTTCTTCCTTGCTAGAAGGCCGGCCGACAGCTCTGTGGAAGTGCAGTAACTCGCTAGCTAAAGCCGTGATTAACGGTCCCCCCGAATAGGCGTAAATAAGACCCGAGGGAAGAGAGGGTCGGGCGGTTTGGAAGTTTTCTATGAGACGTTCAAGGGAAAGAACTCTTTCAAGTTAAATGTTAAAAATAATAAGTTAGCCTAAAGTGAAAGTGGTAGAGGTGAAGGGGTTTCGAGACAAAGGCGTTGTCACAGTGAAGCCGCTGAAGATTGCACCTGACCCCGGGACAAGCCATATCCTACCTCTTAGGAATCACCCCATCATCTCAGAAAACAGATTAAGTTGTAGCTTACTCAAAGTGTCCACAAGTGTCCAGCAAATGGCATCTACAACTGTGTGGGTCTAATAATGCAGCCATTGTGGTTCAGCTGGGGGCCCCCACTCCTTCCCTGCACCAAGAACTTTCCACTGCATCTCTATTGTGTTTGGCAGGGAATGAAGATGCAGATACATAGGCATTACCTAAGTGATTTGAATGCTCGTAAAAGAATGTGTTTACTTTAGGACAGGAAATGCCACTTAGTGGGATTTTAGGCTTAAAGTTGTGTTTGTCTTTCCAGCAGAGTCCAAACACAGAAGTCTACCTACCTGCTGCAGGTGTGCAGACTTGTGCACCTGCAGTCAGTCTTTAAATCCCTGCAGTCACTCATGTGCGGCTGACATTGACCTCTGACTACTCAGGGCTTTGACTGGATTTATCTGCAGACATCAATAACAAAAACCCATTTTTTATGATGCCTGCTGAAGTTTCTGTTTCTCTTCACAGTAAATGTAGCAGCGCTGTTGCCACTTGATTTTGAAAGGCTTGGGCTTGATTTATAGCTGCCGAGGTCTGGGTAATATCTCAGTCTGAGTTATTGCTGTTGAGTATATAATTTTGGCCCCTAAGGCAGGCGGGCTGGTCTTGTAAAGTGAATTAAAATGAACCTTTTCTAATTTGTTTTTGTGTGCATCTAGATGAAGTCGTTGCGTAATGTCTAGGCCACCTTATTATACATATTATCTGCTTTGTAATTTACCAGCAGTGTTTTGGTGTAAGTTTAATGTGTTTTTCACTCCTTTTTTTCAAAAATTGACCTTGTTTAACAGCACATTAAACATGCATATGGGGGGCCAGAACTAGACCATCAAAGGATCTACCTGGCTTTGCATAGTGTGGAAGTCTTTAATACTACAGTTTCTTGATGAAGTGCATTGTTAATCCTTTTGAGTAACATGTAGAGTTCGTGAAGGTTTTGTGCCTTTCTGCTGTGAAGGTACATGTGCTGATATTAGACTCAATGACTGTGGAAAACCGAAATACAGTTTTAAACTTCATTTATATTTCTTAAGATATCTCAGGCTGTTTTCTGAATGGATTACTCATTGAATTAGAAAAAATATTTAACACGGAATTATGCCTTTTGTTCTATGAGACGTTTTTAAAGGGTTCACCGTTTCTTTAAAATCCCATTTGTGGCCCGGGTGAAGGCTTTAAAGATTAATTTGTTTACACCAAAGAAAGGGAAAAATTTGGAGTGACGCTTTCTTATGCGGTGGTTCTACCTTTCTGGCCCACATGAGATCAGTTTGGACTGCATGTTGCCCATGAACTAAAGTGAGTTTGACAGTCTGACTCTAAATAGACTGAGCTGTAAAGATACAAGCAATGTGACTTAAAAATTTAGATGCTACAGATGAGTTAAATAAAACGTTGATCGACTTGTGAATTTCTTGAAATGTTATCATCAGTTCATGATGGTTAAGCTTGGCTTTCAAAGTTTCGTGTACCTATAAAACCGTGCTAATAAAGCAGCAAATTATATTATACGATATTGCAGCAGAATACACTGGGGGTAATATTGGGAAAGAAAGCATCTTTTCCTAATGGTTTTCTGAAGATTTAATTATTGAGTGTCTCTCCACTATCCAGATACAAAGCTGCACTGGAAGTAATCGGTCCACACACTGTATGCCAGTCCATACTCCCAACAGATGGTCTTGAATCGTAGAGGTTATTTGCTTGTTCAGAGATTTGTCATGACTGTGTTTGGGTTCAAGAGTCTCCTTCGTTGGATGAGGCTCTCGTCTGTGTTGCTTGATTTTTATCTTTTATTTTCTATTTTATTTTACTTTTTAGCCCCTTGAACAATGTTTGGTTGTCAGTTTCAACCTCTACACCTTCTTATAAGCATTGTTCAAGTGTAGCATGTCTTCGGGCTACATTTATAAAAACTCACTCCGTACACTCCAGCCTCAGACACCTAATATTGGAACACTTCAGGAAAGAATCGCTTTCAGCTTGCATTAAGCTTATGATCAGCACTGTGCAGCAACATACGAATGACTAACCTCTTGCTACTGATAGGTTCATCTCAGATGTTCTCTTGGCTGAAGCTTTGTTCGTTTTCAACAGCTTCCTTCCTTCCTTCCTTCCAACATCATTAGATTTGTCTCTGGGGAATTGCATGCACTTCTATTGAGAACAATTTCACCCTCATATTACACATTGCTTGTACTAAAGTGTATTACTCAGTAGTTAGACATAAGGTAGCGCATTACTGTATGCCAGCCAGCCCTTTGGACGTCTTTGTTTACATCCAAAGGTACAGCGGTGTTGTAAATTCCAGTTTTTTTAGAAATACTTAAGTGAGAACATTGCATATCATTTTTAGTTTTTAACTGTCAATCCAACACAGTGTCAACTTGAAACTTTGCTAAACCGCAAAGATCCTCTTTTTCATGGATGCCTGGACAGTACACCTTATTGTAACACTTATGAGAACACACACACTAATCATTTTAATGGAGATGGAAGGCTTTGGATACAGGGCCTCAGTGTTTGTTTGCTGAACTGAAGGAACGTTTAGGCCTGGCTAATGATGTCAGCCTTAACAAGCAGATTTGGGGCAGACAGTTACAATTAAGTAAATATAAATTCACGACTGCTTACAAAGCAAAAGACGACCGCCGATAACAAAAATCGAACTAAAAACGATGTGACTTTGAGTCAGCGTCCTTCACAAAATGTTGCACTGAAACTAACTGAAACTGAACATTTTCAAAAAAGAGTGGGTTTGCAGATATGAGCAACTCCACCCTGGAAACTAACTGAAAAGAAAATTAAAAACTCAAAACAAAATACAAATAAAAAGTAAAACTGTAATAGCTCTCAGACTGGAATTTGAATATCCTCTTGCTGAAAGGTGATTTGCTTGGCGGTAGTTTTTTCTGTTGGTCCTAAAATGCCACTTGAGGGCTGGTAACTGTAACGCAATTTGTCATCCTGCGCAGCACAACAGAAATGATGGATTTTCGCTGACGAGCTTGTGCATTATAGTGGTAGAAATCTAAATAATTAAATACGACGAGACTGTATAAAACTGTTGACCAATGCGGAGCCTGCTGCAGTCAGAGGAACAAACAGATGAATTATGCAGCAGCTATTGCTGTCACCATTACACCACCTTTTTAGGTTACAAAGAGCAAACAATTAAGCTTTTCACTTCACTTGGCTTTGTGTACACTCTTATCCGCCTGCTTCGGGGGAAATTTCTTTCAAGCATCCATCTCAGTGTTGGATTGGATCACCTTCCGTGCTTCCAGGTTGATGGCCTGTGCTGCTGCTGCTCTTGGATCAAGTATTTTCCAGCCTCATGGCTCCATATCCACTTCCACTGTTTTGCTCAGTCATGCGTCTGCTCAGCAGCGTTTCTTTCAGTTGTTTTTATGAGAGCCTGAGCACATTCCCCACCCTTCAGTTTTATATTTTAATCACCACTGTGCATCAGGCAGGCTTCCATCTAGAAAGGGCAGCCCTCTGCCAGGCTTACCACCTAATCCATCAGCAGCCTGTCCGTCAGCCCCCTCTGTGCTGCACACTCGCCAGTCTTGGCCACCACGTGCAGCCCCACTCCTTGTCACTCTTCTCCGCTGTGCTGTGGAAACATCCGAGATCCCTGCCAGCCTGTTCCTCGTGTGTTGCCAAAACAACCTTATCTAAGACAGTTGGGATGCAGGTGACATTAGTGCTTATCAGCACGTTTAATGTATGATTCTGCAGAGACAGACAGCCACTGGCAAGGCAGCCAGGGAATACTTAATTATATATAGAAAAGCCAGCACTTTCTATAAGCCCAGATAAGTGACATTAATATTTGTGAGGATTCACTTTCAAGTTCTTTCCTAATTTGTTTAGTGTTAATAATAATAACCATGTCAATAATAAATCTGTGTCTATGGAAGAGACAGCTGAAAACATTCATCAAAATGTAATTTTATTATTTATGAGCTTTTGTCTTAAAATCTCAGAAAATCCAGCATCATTTAGTGCCCATGAGGGGCAGCACAAAATTTGTTGGGGCTTTTATTTTGAAGGTCGAACAAAGCTTCCTGTAAAGCTCGATGGTCATCAAAACTTTGATATTTGTATAATAAAGCATCAATTCTAAGGCTATTAAGGTGTGCTGAATGGGTTCACAGCTGCTGTTTGAATGGCCTCTGACTCCACGCACTGACCCCGATACACAACCACAGGTTCAACCATTATGAGGTTTACTGAATATTTATGTTTCAGCGGAAAATCTGTCACGAAACTATGTTGTTAGCACAAACCCCTCTGAAACCCTACGATGTAACCTGACATTTACCGCTGTAGAAATGTAACTGCATGTCATGTTGATGCAGCCTGTAACCATAGTGATTGGCCATTTTCAGCACTATCAATTCCTCCTGTGCATCTCCTGCTACTTTCTCACTATTTTTTATATTTGTCGGAAAGACAAGAACAACGATTGTCTCAATATAAGGAGCCTGGCATCCTTAGAAGTCAGCAACATCCTGTAGGAACATTGCCAAAACTGTCTGAATGGATGTGAGGGAATGTACAAAGGAGTGGAAAAAACTGAAAGACTCTGGGGGGGGGAGGGGAGAGACCACAACAAAGAATGGAGACCCAGAAGTGAGTTTCTATCGGCTGGCACTGCATATAAAATGCTGGGACATGACCACAAGGTAACACATAATGCACCACGCACAAGCATAAATGCCGGTAGTGACATCGGCCACTTGGTAGGTTCTACAAAGATTCACAGCAGAAGTCTAAATCAGGCCTTAACCAAGATTTATGGTCCAGCAGAAGTAGCAGGTTCGCTGACGGTTTGTTGTCAGACGGAGGCAGTGCACAAAGTTGTACAGCTGGTCTGTGGGCCACTCCTGCTTGTGCTGTTGGTTTCTCGACCAGCTGTGCAGAGGTGCGAAGTTTTAACATACAAAGAGGTGAAGTGAAATCAGGTGTTAGAAACAATAAGAAGTGTCCACTGCAGCCACTGGCTGTGCATTTCATGGTGTATTTTTTTGATCTTTAAAGGGTTTTTTGGCAGTTCTGCTGCCTCTTTTTTATTTGAGCCATTTGTCAGTATGTTGACATTTTGAAGATGTTTACATCATCCACTTCCAGCAACATGCAGTCAGGAATTTTTTCATTAAATTCGCCGCGAGTGGCAGGAGCTTCCCAAGTAAAAATGCTCATTTGAAATGTTAGTAGGTGAAATTCGTGAAATTCAACATTCGTTTCAAGGTATATATCACAGACACAGAACAAAAGGTGGTTTTTTGGTTGTTTTTGTTGTTTTTTGTTTTTTTAGCAAAACAAACACAAACCTTTTTTTTAATGTGTTCCAGGCTCAGAATTCAGAGTGATGTGATCACTGATGGTAACATTTCCAGGAAAAAATCAAAGTGCAAAAACTGTAAAACATATGGAAACGTGGATGAGCTGATGTAAGTTTTGTGGGGATTTCCCCAAAGCTGTGAGTCAAGTAACTCATCAAAATTTTGGGGGGAGAAGGAGAATAATAGTTCTTCAACTCTCATTACCTTAGTAACTACTAGGTAAGAGTGAGACATTATAGCCTACTTCTTCTATAATCAAGCTATCTCTACCTCACTGGCATTATCCACATTTTTTTCAAGCATATGTGGAGCAGGCTGTGCGCCCTGTAGCATTTTAATAAGACTAGCTGAACCTCGGTCTGTCTGAATAGTTGTAATAGCATGGGGAGGGAGACTGGAGGGATTGAAAGCTGCCAGTGTGCCTGGTGAATCACTGGCTGATAATAATGTGGCACAACACGCCACTAAATCCCCTTCCTGGGTTTGCTGGTGTGTCATATCAAGTTCCCTCTGGCTTCTCTACCCTATGTGACTTCACGGGACACATCCCGTTCTCCATTTTCCACTTCACGTCCTGCCTCCATCACTAACCTGCAGCCAGCCTAATATGTGTTTCTTCAGATACTCAATTTCCCTCACCTCAATGATTCCTCTCTGTCTGCAAGGCAAAGTGGATGTGGCAGGTCACCGTGAGGAGGAACGTGCAAATGCATGTTCCCACTAAGAGATAGATTCAGAGACTAAGAACTTAGAGTTGGGTCTTCATGCAGAGACGCAGACTGTTGTACTGTTTGCTATATTTGTTGTTATGTTGATGTCAGGCAAGGGAAACTCATGATCATGATTTTGGTGTGAAGGCTATCAAAACCGTGGCTCTATGCAATGCAGTAAACTAGTGTTTTTTCTACTTGGCATAGAAACATGTGAATGTGACGGTCTTTATTCAGGTAGAAAAATTCAATAAACTCAGTTGTGCATTTTAAAAGCAAAAATCAATGCAGTACTGACCAAACTAAATATTTAGTTTAATGTTTTGTGCTCATATTACCCTTGGACTCTGTCAGAGTACCTTGGTGTGATAGACCAAAATAATGTTTATTTATCTTCTCATCTTATTCTAAAATTAAAGCCTCTGTTCACCAAGCTACTTACTTTAAACAGCAGGTGGGTGGAGCTTCTGTGCTCACAGCTGTGTACTTTAGATGACAGGGATTACTTGCACATACGCTGACCTCATAATTTGAAAATGGTCATTTTTGATGTGAACGTCCACCACCGTAATAGTATTTGTATGACTAAAAATAATAAAAAAGCACAATAGGTTCAATTATAAGACCAACTTGGATTCAGTGTAAAATGCCTCTAAATCCTTGATTTTATGGTCCCTAATCGAACCATCTGCTGAAATTGATTAGATCATTTGATGAGCAGGTTAGCTGACATCCTGGTTGAGTCTTATTTACAACCCACTGCAAGCCTGCATTGTAAATTTATGCTTGTAGAGATCCTCCGTTCGTCTCAATTTTTCCATCAGCTATAGATGGGCAGCAAATCCTGAAACATGAAATAATCTCAGATACCTAAAAAAAGGAAAAAAAGAAGAAGAACCCATAAACTGTGTCTGTTTTTCTGTCATCGTAAGTTTTTGCTGCTGAGCAGAATTTTGTGCCCCCGGTGTGTGAAAGTGTGATGCACACTCAGCTGAAACAGCAGGAAAATTGCAGCTAGCGTGCGTGTGCCAGGAGACAGCCAGTGTGACAGTGTCACAGTGGGATGACGAGGTCAGATGAAGAGGTGTCAGCGGGCACTCCACAGGAAAGCAACACCATCAGTGGCTGGGAAGATGAAATTCTCGCTGCCCTTGCCCCGCTCAACCATCCCCCACACCCTCCTCCCATCCCCGAGAGCGCGTTCATTATACGACAATGATCCCGTCTCAGCTAGGTTTACGTTCAGCTAGCTCACAGTCATGCATTTGCACATTTATGGTCAGTTTTAAAAGTATATGTAAAAATGTACTGTTTTATAATGCATCTGACGGATCCATCAAGGTTATCCTTAAAATTAGCCCAAAGACAATCACTGCTCATATTATTGGACTGTGGTGCGAATAATGCATGAAGTCATCGTTTCATGAATTTAATAAAAGCAGTGAGATGTGAATAAATAACAGACAATAACTTGCATCTACCTACGTTATCATTTCCTCAGTCAGACTGAGAACAGTTGATATGTTTTGGACATGCGTGACTTACTCTGTGCACTCGATGATGGAGGTGCTGGTTTAGGCCCATCTCACTGGCACATCAAACATGTCACATCAGGTCAAATGGCAGCGCTGAAACACTGGCACAGATTAGTTGTCATTACTCAGCCATTTGTAGATTAAAGCTATTTTTAGAGAACATGTGGCAGAAATTGTGTGGTTGTTGTTGCCTGCTTTAAAATCTGAGCCATGAACTAAATGTCTCATTATTTTGTAGGAGTTTCATTAAAATTTAAGATTGATTTTACATTTGTTCAACTTTCATGTTTGGGCCCCTGAAATCACATTCAGTCTGTGAACACAAAGTGTGTCTTTGGATAATGCTAACTGCGCTGAGAGTCGTAATAAGCAGCCATTCACGTTGTTTATCTTTAAGGAGTGTCCCATTAAACCTGACATACGACCCATGACACTACAGCTGTCGACTAATCCATCTGGTTTTGCAACATTAACATGAGCCAAAACTTGCCATATCCCATTACAGCTTGTTGTTCCTGTTCTTGCAAAAAACCAAAAGGTTAAAGTACAGAAGAGCTCTAGTTAAGAATATGTAAAGTGTTTTAGCCCTTACAATTGATCAGACTACAAAAGGAAATATTAGGTTTATGCTTTCACTGTTTACCATTAAGTTTTGGCATCCCCCCCCTAAAGAACAGGCTGTCATGTTTTTAACCATTTAATTGAGTTCAAGTTGAGTTACTCAAGCATACGATACCGTTTGTTTGTCAAATAGCCAGAAATACCACAAAAAAGGCATCGACACACTCTTTTTTGAATTTCCTAAATAAGTGGCCCACTCATGCTTACACGGATAGCCATTTTGAGCTTGTTAGTATGTTAATGTTCACACTTTGCTTAATACAGCAAAGAGAGAGAGATGGCACACAAAATCAGCAACAAGAGTGAAAACCTTTTTATTGCCGCCTTAACCAACAGCGAGTATAATAGGCATATCTACCCACCAGCAAATGGTGGTTAGATTGTTATCATATTTAGTTGGAGACCCTACTGTAAATGCATTCTTTATGCATTGGCCACTGAAATTTAAGTCTTTCCAAAGTATAAGTCTAGACTCTCCAAATAACTGTTTTGTTGCTTGCAGAGATGACAAAAAGGAAAAACGTTTAACCTGTGTGTGTTAACATTTTACAGTTATTCATTGTGATATTGGTTTATTGTCAAATGCCTGAATATAACTTTGGTTATTTGCTAGCGGTTGTTCAGTGAAGGTCTAAATCAGGGGTGGGGAACTCCAGGCCTTGAGGGCCGGTGTCCTGCAGGTTTTAGATGTGTCCTTGAAGAATACTGTAACTGAGTGACTGACATTCACAAAGTCTGTTTCCTGTGTCCATTCCTTTAAATTTCATGGCATATGCCTCTCTCTTTTATCATTCATAAAGTCATACACAGTGGAAAGGTTTCTCTCTCTGCAGATCCTCGCTAAGCCGAGCAGGGCCAGCCCTCTGATGTCAGTGCAAGCCCCAGCTGCCTCTGTTGTCCCTGCACTATCCGCCCTACTGTAGCCCTCCTGAGCCTATGAGGAGCCAGACGGAGCCAAACAGGGAGGGGGGATTAAATCTGCAGCTGCCCTGTTGTTGTTGTGAGTGCCGGTTACAGCATTGTGATCTGATAAGCGACTTATGGATGTTGCTGTTGCTTAGATTGAGGCAGTATCTATATTCCCCTCCAGCTCTTCTCCTCATTCACAAATGGCAGGTGATCGGGAGGGAGGGGGGCTTTCATCTCGGGGGCCTTGGTTCCCATGAATAGACTGTAGCCGCTCTGTCTGCTGAAATATTTATGTGGCATAAATGAATCATGTTGAGATCTGTCTTTGGTGGCGATGAGCTGATATAAATGGCGCATTAGGCTCACTGAGTTATGAGACTGAGACATCCTGAAGTCCAGCGGTTTGGAACTAATTTGAGCCTAATAACAATGGTAAATAGCCTCAGGTTAAGGTGAACAACGTGCAGACTGAGAAGGCTGAACTCCATGTTCTGCCTCACTCCTCTAGCTGACTTATTTGGGTACTTGTTAACACGGTAGTTCTGCATGTGTAAAGACAGAAGCAAACAGAAGCAAAGCCAGTCATTTGTGTGTATCCTGTGCTGCTTTTCTTAACAGAGTTTCTTGACTGGTTTAGCTGCTATTTGTCTGTCTGTATGGGATCAATATCCGTAGCCCCCAGCTGCCTGCCCCCACCTACCCCGGGTGTGATTGAATATTTGCTTGGGAGCCGAGTTCTGGCCAGGTCACGTGCCTTCTCGGCTACACTTTATTGACAAGCCTTCAAGTCTCTTGCGCTCATTATTCTTTTAGAAGCTATTTCTGTACGAACAAAAAGCCTTTTTACGTTTTCATTTACCTCTAGACTTGCAGTGCACTCTAGCTGATTGACTAATGGGCCTTTCTGAAGAATAAGTCATGGATCCTCGTGAGTCATCACTGTGTAATTAAGTATATAATAGATGCTGGCCCAAAGAAGTTCCACGATGTAGCAAAACTGTGATATGATATCTTGATAATATCTGGGCTACAAGAGATTCGTTTGACGTCAAACATTAATAAGATACTGTTGCTAAAAATACATTTACTCCACAATAACGATTTCCATTTGATCATCTACTTGAAAACATGGATTAGTGCTATTTCTGTGCTATAATGTGCCTGACTGTCACAAGATGCAGTACTGGCTAATATACTTGACTATCAGGTCATTATGGTTCCTGTCACTGGGGCCATTATGTGCATTTTATCTTTTTTTTGTGTTGACAGTCATGCCAGGAATAATTTTCCACGCCCAGCACTCTTGCCTGACCTGAGCTAATATAGTACCATCGGGAGGATGGTAAATCAGCAGGGGTTGGGCTTATCGTTAACCTATCGTTAACAATGAGCTTCATTTGAAAAGACCCGGGATAAAAATGAGCTCATATTCAAGTGTGAAAGTTGTATAGACGTATAGAAAATAATTCATCTTTCCATGCTTTTAGTATCTTAAACATGCAGAGGCGATTGAAGAGGGGTTTTCCTTGCCTGTCGGTTTCTCGGTGTCTCTGTAACCTGCAGCGTTTAGCAACAGGAATACAGAAACAGACGGGGGAAGACCAGCGTGTCTTGGCCAAGCCTTTCTGGGCCCAGTTTTTTCCCACTGGGCACCCTCTCCAAAATACGTGCGCCCTTGTGACTATTGTTCCACCCGTCTGTCTGTTGGCTGACACAGGCAATAATCCTGGCATCTGGCCTGCATCCAAACTCATTACGACACTCGGTGGCATTGATCCTTCCTCTGGAGGCTTCCCCTCCAGAGCTGTGTGCGAATCTCCTCCCACTGAGCTTTAAATAGCTCTTTGTTACTTTTTGTTACCCTCTTTTCTTTCCAGGCCTCTTACATTATTTTTATGTTCAGTGCTATGTGTAATATGGGGCTTCAATTAATAGTTGAAAGGTGCTGTTATAAACACAGATTAAGAATGATGCCCACAGTGAATATCCACCAAGTTCACTATTTATGGTCTCTGTATTAATGTCAGGGTAGTTGAGCCGTGACATGCCTGCAGTTAATGACATTAGTGCTGAGAAAAAGCACGGTGTCCACCAGGGAATATTAAGAGCAGATCCCACTGAGACGTGCGGCTGTGGTTCAGTACATTATCTGCAGAGTGTGTGTGAACATAAGGAAAGAAAATGAACTGGATATGGTGGGGGAGGGAGACCATGCGGAGGCCTCTGTGGAGTAGCTGGGAAAAGTTATTTTAATGACCTCCTCAAATTCTCATCCCCAGCTCCTCTGGATGGTACTGTTGGCCTGGTGTGCTACTTTTAAATTTGTCCATGGTTACAGTTCCAGTGCCACTGTAGTAAAATTTTAACGTTTCCATTGTTAATTTGACCCTTGACCTTTAATTAAAATCCCCATTTCAAGTATAGTTTTTGCTCCTGATGTGATTAAAAGCTGCATATCTTCTGATTGGACCCAGTTTTCTCTCTATATAGAGCCAGTTCCTTGCAACATCACCTCAAGTTGCAGTATGTTTTAATGTCCCTGCAAGAGCGAAAACTGCAACAGTTTCCTATGAGCAGCACTGACAGTGGGAAGAAAGAAGAGACCTCTAGCAGAACCAGACTCAGGGAGGGGCAGCCATCTAATAAGGCTGTGCAGAGACACAACGACATAACACAAATTATGAAACAGAGAAGTTGAAAGTTACTGACATTCAGTAGTGGCATATAAATGCATCAGGAGTGCTTGATAGGCCAAAGTATTTAGTTTACCTCCCAGTTTGTCGAGCCCACCCCACCACTTTCTCGCTCTTGAGCTACTTTTGCTCTTAAAGCCAATTAAAGTGTTCAACATGTAGCCTTTAATTGGATCAGGTGTGCAAGAATAGTAGCCGTATCAAACCTCTTAAGGCTCGACAAGAACAAATCTTAACTCTTCTTAAGACTATGAAACATTCGTGGAACAAACTGGCTGTCATGAGAAACCAATCCGGTAATAATCAAGAGACAACTGAGAGTCCAAGTCTAACCTTCTCTGTCGATTTACCCTGATATTATTAGGAAGATGAGACAAATTCATTCGTATCTCCCATAGGTGTTGAGAAAAGAAATACTTTGTCTAGATTTGGGAAATAATTTCTAATGAGGCTTGATTTTTTTTCTTTCTGGTATTCATCTGACACCGGAAGCAGAGGACATGTCAGCTCATGATGCAAACCTTGGTTGCTTAAGTGTTTGACATATTAGTGATGTTTACTATAAAGTGTATATTTTGGATTAAAAGCTTGATTCATCTAACAGGGCAGCAAATAACACACTGTCCTGGCTTTAGTCTAAATGATGGTGATGTTGACGTTACACACCTTTACTGCACCAAGTAAAATACAGAATAGGTGTTCTTAGCTTCCTGTACAGTTGCTTGTGTCACAGAGGCTCAAAGGAGAGAGGAAGAGGACTTGGTTAAACAGCAGCATCACCAGCTGCAACTGGTGCATTGCAGCACCTGGTCTACCCCAGCACACCGGCTCCTGCTGCGAAGGCTCGTTCAGATACAGAGACGCAGCATCAATCACAGCTGCTCAGCCAGCTCCTCCGGCCTGTTATTCCACACAGGCCTTATGCTGCACTTACCAGCTATACTATCCCTGTCGTTTTCACTCTGTTGCCAGTGTAGAAGGTAATTCCTTGATAACCCAAGCTGCTTAAAGACTTAGCTTCTTCACTAACTTTTTTTTCTTGGTTGGATTTGTTCCCTGGTGTGTAGGCCATCTCTTTTTGGCATTGGTTATCGTTGAAATGCCATTGAGCAGACTTCCTGATGAAACTGAGCAACATTAGTGTGGGATTAGTTCTACAAAAAGACACAAAATAAAGGATGTTGTAGCCATCCATCAAAGGCAAATATTTATATGATCAACAATAACTACAGAAAACTCTTTGACTAAAGCATGGTTCATTTTACTCACACTTAGACCAACTTAGACTTGGACCAGCTATATTTGCGTGCATAGTTTTGGTCCCCAAAGGCTGCTTTGAACCAGGAAAAACATGATCACAAGTTAGCTGTGCTGTGATTTCTTTCCCTGGTAGTCTCTGACACTGAGAATTATTTTTATGACTTTACAGGTGGTGATATAAACCCATAAACCTACAGTGCTATCTTCTAGCTACGCTCTGCAAGCAGTATTATCTTAACTACAGCATAGTAAACTTCCAGAAAGTCCTCCCGTGCTGAAATTGCTTAATAATGTCAAAGTGCATAGAAATGGTTCCTTATGAAGACTAACATATAACAGAAAGAAATCGCTGTTTGCTGTAGTTTTTGCCAGTAGCTCTCTTCTCATCCAGCCCAGACTCAGTGAAGCAGCAGGCCTTTAAGTCAATGTCCTTTCCTTCACCTTTACTCAGTGTTGTTACTCACTGCTAAGTACCTGTCGTCCCAGTGTCACCAGGTGAGCTCTTGGCTGCAAATTCAGTTTTAGTTTTGGACCGAAGAGGCGAGGCCTACTTTCCTGAAAGAGGGATGAACGCACATGCTCTTAAAGAGGAACCACCAAACCGTAAAGTCCGTACAGGATCAATGAATCAACTGTTCAGCAATATTATGTAATGCTGTGGTGTTGCAGGTCTTTCAGTGACTTTTTACATCACCCATTCTCTGAAACGATGTTCTTTGTGTAACACGTAGAAGCGTGAAAACATATTTCAACAGGTGCTCTAAGTCTTTGTTGAGCTGACCATATAATTCTGGGAACAAAGGTCATTTTGGTAAAAGAGTATACAGTGTGTCCTTGAGTAAAGAGAACCTTTAATAAAACATGGCTTTAAAATATAACAAAATATAATACTGGTGTTTTTCAGGGTGCCAATTTTTTTAGTATGCAGGAAAAACCCTTTTCTTCTTCTTGGTGCACAAAGAATGAACTACGAGAAATCGTTAGCTTATTGCAATATTGTTTACACTGTTCATACAAACCGCTTAATAATAAACAGGAAGAACATTTATTGACTTAGTTGGTGTCACTCTTAAACCTCCTGTTGCTGTGTCCATCCATGGTTTGTCACCTCACTAATCCAATATACTACCTATGCAGATCTGTTGCCTCGTGTAACAAGGCTGTGATGGCGAACTCCCAGCCATGTAAACAACTACGGGGGCATTTATTTTTAGCCCAGAGCACATGCTAAGGACAAAGTATAAGGAGGCGATGCTAGCAGTCACTCCTCAATAATCTATGTAAAGCCAAGTGGATCATTAAAATAACAAGTAGCTGTAATCTAAGATTCATGGTTTGTGTAACATGAGTGAGAAAGTGCTAAGTGAAAGGTGAGAGCAGAAAGGAAAATTAAGAGTGGTGACAGCGTGAAGTGTGACTTTGGAGAATGTGTTAGCGTTCTTTGTTTTGACTTGACATTATAAGAAAGACATACTGCAGGCAGGGGCTTTAGCAGCAGGCTGCAGCTGGGGCATATCCAGGCAGGGCTCTGGTTACAGCACCTCCTGACACTGGGTTTTGTTGTTCGTGCTTCCTGCCAGCTTTCCTCCCTCCTACGTTTGTGCCTGAGAATGGTCCTTCTTTCCATTTTAAACACTGCGGCTCACCTTATCTATAGTTGTGAAAGCTTTGCTGTCTCCCTTTTTGCCTCCCTCTAACACCAACACCACTGTATGCTAGGGAAGACTAGCCAGCATCCAGTGGATCACATGCATGCAGTCTGAGTAGGAGTACTGTTGACTTTGAAGTTTTACATTAGCGCTGCCCTGTGAGCATTGCTCAAGTCATTAATCCAGACATATCAATTAAAAATTAAGTATAGGGAAATGTGAACCCCAGAAACCTTAAAGTGGACATTTACAGCTCTGTGTTTATGTTTGTTTGAGTCTGCCGGAGCTACTGCAGACTTTCGGTTCAAAATAATCCAGGTTGCTGGTTGCTGTGGCATCTGTGCTCATGACAAGAACTGAGATGACCATATTAAAGATGTCCCCTGATACTCATACAGAAAAAGGCTGATAAGAAACGTTTAACGCAGTCTGAATTTTGGCTCTTTAGGGTTATGTAACCATATGTTGACCTCATTCATTATGTGAAGCCTCGTTCTTGTCCAGTTTTATGATCAAAAGCTATAACAGCAAATATGTAGAGAAGTATAATAGGTTCCTTTTTATGTCTCAGCTTTTTCCCCTTTCAGCAGAATTAAGCAAAAATACATATTTGATTTTCTCTTCTTATCTTCCAGGCTACATGATTCCTGTCAAATATTCTTCTGTACTACTCTCCAGTGTTTCAGTTTAAAAGGATCTTTACCTCAGCAGGACATTTGTTGTTTTTTTAGTGTGTTTACCTTATCAGGAAGGGGGCACTTTAAACGTCAACTGCTGCAAGTATAAAGTTCAGGACTAAACCTCACTTGTATTTACATGTGTGAGAGGAGATGAGAGATGTGTACTTCCCATTTCCAGTTCTGCACTAAGCAGTTTCATGCTTTGTGCTTGATGTTGCTGGCAAGTTCCAGGCTGCAACGTCCCTAGACGCATGACGCAGCATCTGCCTCCTGCATAGAAAGCATGCATTTTAAAGGCGTAAGCATTATACCCGTCTGCATCTGCAATGTGTTAGTCCTTGTTTTTAGTGGCAAAGTAAGATGCAAAAATGCCTTTTACAAATCAAAAATATTTAGTCAGGGTTTTAAAAACAACAAGGAAAAATGTGTTACACGCATAAGCATCTCTGCGACCCACATACAGCGCTCACGAGGCCTCGCTAGTTTTGTTTTAGCCAACAGAGCTCCATCCCACTTTGCTGAACTCGGTACTTGGTGGGAGTCGAACAGTGCCTCGTTTTTCCAAAGGAGTGGAAAGAAGAATTGCATCCATGTGGGGACAGATTTTTCAGCACTAAATGTACCAAATCTGCTAACAACCTTCTTTTCTTTTCCTTGCAGAATAGTGTGTGATGATTAACTGAACAATGAATGGAGTTCCTGCTGTTCATAATTGAAAAAGTTTTCAAAGAATTTGAATTATATTGTATATTTTTTGTTGCACTTAAGTGTTCAGATCGTCAGATACGACTGAAATGCTGTTTTAAAATGATAATTTCATTATTAAAGGAAAAAGGTCAATAGAAATATACCTGTGGTATGCCAGTGCTGCCCTTCTTCCTGTGTAGGTGAGTCACACTGTCCACACAGAGTAGGTGATTTCCTTTTCGGTGTATAATAGGGTTTTTCTCCAAGTTGGTGTTTTACTGTGAAGGTAGTAATACAAGATGTACTCTCAGTGACATGTCATTTGGCAAGCCTATTGTCTTTCCGAGGTACCTTCTCACTCCATTAGGACAACTTGACCATATAGTGGCATCAGATCATCACGCCCGAGCTGAGGCAAGTTTAGCATACATCACTTACATCTTCTCAGTGATTGTGCAGACTGCAGTGATTGTAGCCTACAGTAATAACAGTTTGGCTAATGTGCATTGTGTGCTAGGGGAACACACTTTGCAGTGCATAATGCATTATTTTGAATGCAGAGTGCAAAAATACTTTGCTTTTGTTAATAAATCTGAAAGAAAAGCTGTTGTATATGAGTCTAAAACCTCTAAAGCGCCAAGGTCAGCTGAGCTCTCTATTGATTTAGTTTGAGTTGGACTTTTCCTTTTCCTGACTCCGAAGGGTCCTTTGGGTGCGTTTCGACACGCACTAACTCAAACACTTCAAAACCCCTTTTTATCTCACTTTTATTTGTGCTCAAAGCAGACTTTTTGAACTTATCAAATGTCTTTCCCCCATGCTGCAGGATATGAAAAGACAGAGGACGCATCAGAAAAGACATCCTTAGCTGACCAAGAAGATGCCCGGCTCATATATCTCAACCAACCACAGTTCACCAAATTTTGCAGCAATCGAGTCAGGTAAGGAGATGTTGAGTTTCTAATAATCATGGCTGCATCTAGCCTGCAGTCTTAGAGCATACTTGTTGAAATAGGTAGTGGGCAACTTGAGCAGTAAGTAGAACCTAAGTTTGTGTGGTTTTAGATTCTGCAGTTTCATTTTTAGCTGCGAGCATGGTGATTTTCTTCAACACATTGGCTTTTTCAGCTGTTTGACATGTATCGCCTGCTCATGCTTCATGATGAACCAGCAGCCAAACATGCTTTAACCCTAAATTAACCTGCAGATTTACAATCACGTGATTTGATCATTTCCAAGTAGCAAACATTTAGAAGAGTTTTCAGATCTTTGTAGCAGATACTGTGGAAATTTGGAGTAGAAATAGTTTCAGTCTCTTTGCCATCCCTTTTTCTGGTGTGATTGCAAAGTAGAGGTGAGAAATGAAACCTCAAAATATCACAATATTTCTAGAAAAATGGAACCCTATTCCTGATGATATTTCTGAAAATACCGAACATTTTATTGACATTTACACCCTCCAGGCAGCAGCACTTGTAAATGTAAGTATACGAAGGGCATTTTCCATTCTTCTTTTCCCATGATCTGCTGTCAGGCAGTGATGACACACTACTTACTTCAAAGTATGAATCTATTACCACAAGGTTCCAGCAGCAGGAGCATGACACTGCAGTAGTAGTGACACAATATTATATCTAATGACACAGCAGTACCCTGCTGCACAGACGTGAATAAATAGCAGGCTAGTCTGTGGTACCTAAAAATCTTGCTTTCAGACTTCTAATATTGACTTCTGAATAAGCCATAGCTGAAACACTGTACAGATCACCTGCTCTTGTGCTGTAGAGAGAGTTCAGGTACAGCCATGACAGCACCCTTAGCCATATGATATTTGATACCTGCAAGATTTGTAATACTGGTGCTGCATCAGTGCATATACCCAGACTGGCCTGTTTATCTTCTTGCGTATCTTGGAGAAGTGGAGTGCTTTTAGCTTTAAAGGTCAAGATTGTTGGGTCAGGCCTCCCTCTGTCAAGGAGTGTTACGGTTACCATTCCTGCTTCACAAACAGCGTGCTTACACAGAGACCGCTACAAACTGAGCTGGATTAGAAAATAAAAAGAAGCAAACTAGGATGGAGCCCATTGTTACCTCAGCTTCATGAGTTTACAACATAAATCAGACAACAGTAAATATGAGGTATATTTTTTATTAGCACAGTTTGTTTTACTCTGTGAGGCCGATTCTCAGCTTCACAGTCAAAAATATGCGTTTAGTTTTTTAACTTTTATTAGTTAATTTTATTAATATCTCCATTACTTTAGTTTTGTTATTACTTATAAAGACCATCGTCAGTGAGACGAAATACATATTAAAATCTGCTTGGAGTACCATATGATTGATATTTGAATAACAGTAAAAAGCACTGGAGGTTTAAGAAATATGGCTTTTAAGATTGCATCAAACATTTGCTGAAGGCAGTGGCCTGATGTGTGCTGTGTCACACCAACTCTAAGCCGTCTAAGTGTTCAAAGACAGTAGTGATGATATGAACATACTTTGGTTAAAATAGGTTAGATGTTAATAATAATAAATATGGCATCATCTCAGCATTGAACAGCTTGCAGATTGACTCTGTGTTCATGAAGGTTCGTCTTTGGCGGGTTTAGAAAAAGATTTATTTGTGCTTTGAAGCGGAGACCTGATTTGTTGCTGTCTCCAATGTTGCATGGTCTTTGACACATCTTCCCACTGCTTACATGTCATTGTCCACCATCACATGCATATTTCTCCTGTTAGCTAATGGATCTGCATCATGGGTCTGCGTCCTGTGGTAGGGTTTTAGTGAATTGTTTGTTCAGCTGCACAGTTTGTCGTGCAGATCTGGTCGTAATGGAAAGGCGAATAATTGCTGGGATGTTGACAGGCAAACAGGAGTGGCTGTGCAAACCATTTTCCTGTTGAGCATTCAGGAAATGCTGCTCTCTCTTATGAGGAAAACAAGGAACATATGAACATATGAATAGACGCACACTGACATGGGTCCAAACACACAGTGACCCAGACATGCAAATTACTTTAATTGTTTTGGTATGCGTAGCTTATTTTGTCTTACTTACTGAATCACAGCAACTAATCTTTACTGCGTAGGATTTATTCTTGATATATTTGGTGTTCTGTTAAATAAAATTTGAAGTTTTGTGAGTAATGAGTCAACTTAATTATATAATGCATGCGATGCCCGCCATGCCCGATTCACTAATACTTTAATGTAAAGGTACTGATGTGGCGTAGACACTGAACATGTCAAGGATCTGAGAGGACATTGAGACATAATGGCTCTTTGTCCAACCAGTTTTGGACTTTATCTAAAGTGTCTAAGCCAAGTCGAACATTATCAAAGCATCCTGTCTGAGAGTGCATTCATCCTAAAGAAATGATGTATTCATTATTATGCATGTAAGATATATAAGAAGGAGATGGAGAGATTCTATTAACCTGAAAAAGTTCTATAAAAAACCTTTCAGAATAAAATGTTGGGTTGTTTCCTGCAGCCACTTTATTCAAAAAATAGTTTTTGCTGACATGAAAGAGAGACCTACTTATAAAAACGTTTGAGCTGGAAAACCAGCGAAGGTTTCACTGCATGCTGATGGACTGAGGGGATAGGCAGCTTCAGTGCTGTCACAAATCTGCTGACAAGTAGGACCACACAGAGTGGTGAATTTAAATAACTCAGAATTTGTACAATTACATGAAACTTGCTTTAAGGAAATGTAGAACACATCACTATACTAGCAGTAGTATAGTAAATATGGGAATGCCAAATATAAAAGGTAGAACCAAGCAACCAAGACCCAAGACACGAGCTTCTGGTTTCTGGGGAAGAGAGTGAGAGAGTTAGTGCACTAGCTCTCTTTTTTATCAGTCGGCTGCTGACAGGTGTGCTGCTCTCTGGACCCGCATCCACCACAAAACCAGGAAGAAAATGCAGATAAAAAAAATAAGCAGAGTGGGAGGGGTTATCACAGTGCATGACAGCAATGCTGAACAAAGGGAGATGGGCTCAATGTGCTGTTGCTCAAAGCTATACACGAATTATGAAAATATAAGAACACAGATAAGGGGCCCAAAAACCTTGCACATGTCCCGATCAGTTGTTACACAAATTACCTGCAGTCAGACACACAGTCCAGGGCAGCGTGTGGTTCCACTGACGGTGGAATCCCAAGGCCGAAAAGTTTCTGTTGACAAGAAAGTCAACACCTTTGCAGCAGTTTTATTTGACACAATCTTCACTGAGATCTTTAGAATTTAAACTAAAACTCAACATGTCTGACTCTAATTCCTGTATGGTTATTCTCTGCTTAAAAGCCATGTAAACGTCTGAAAAAGGCAGAAAGTGCATCTTTTAATCCAGAATAACATCAGTCCAGATCAGACTGTGTCATAACTGTAATGCAGCTTGTACACATGAATGCTGAAAGAACGAATGTTAGGATTTAGAAAAAGTTTTCAGTCAGACTCAAATGCAATATGGCAGAGAGGCAGGGTCGCGATTAGGCTTTTAAGCTTATTTATTGAGTGTCATCATCTGGTCTCTCCGGTCTGAGTCCACAGCTGGTTAACCTTGTTCCTGTTTGTGGTCCCTGGAAACACGCATGGCTGAAAACTCCATAATGTGCTCATAATGGCACTCATTAGAGGTTGTAATGCAGCAGGAGACATTAATCATCTGCTGGCTGTTCTTTAGGGTTGCCCTCCTATGTTTGTGTGTTAGTAAAACAATACGAGCCATATACTGTAAATAATACTGCAAATGATGGTTAAACATGCTAAACACTCACTATACACAATACAGCCACCATGATGTCAACTTATTTTCAGATGTCTTTGTTTTGCTTGTCATGTTTTTCAATAATCAAATACTGATTTTCAGAATTAATAAAAACAAAAATTCTTTAACAATTCTTCTGTAATTTTTATATTCATTGACAGCCTTGTTAACTTGTGACAAGCATGCCCCGCTTTACTATTCTGATCTACACTAATGGGGAATCTATTGAAAAATCAAATAAATTAAAACTAACCATGCCATTGTGTTAACTAAGACTTGAAACTAGCAGTTCAGACTATGAATCACAGAGCAAGTGAGTTGAGTACGACTAACATTTAAAGAGACAAACGTCTTTTTTCAAACCAGAGGAGTCGCCCTGTCGAGTTATAAAGGTGAGTACAGGTTTATGTCCTCATTGGCTTTTTAGACTCAGAAGCATTATTCATCTTTCATATCCGCTCTATGGTGTTTGCCAACGAGCAGTGGTGAAAAGTAACTTCAGCCCACGTGAGCTACGATGTGAAGAAATAGTGGTTTGCTGGAAGTCTCTTCCTGTGAACATGGGGTTCTTCCTTTCCACTGTCACCAAATGTTGGTCACTGTTTTCTCTTTAATACTGCAGGATCTGAGCCAACTATTGTTATTAATTAGCACTCTTTAATGAAATATGATATTATGTTTAAATAAATGGCAGAGGCATGGTTGAAAATGTTTAGCTGTCTCTTTGTTTCTTTTAACTAGCACACTAATCTTATTCAAAGATTAAACAAACAAAATAGGCTTTCATAATAACATTATACTCTGATTTGTGAGTAAGTGGAGGAAGTGCTCCTCTCATATCTTCTTGATCTCAGCTTACTCCCAGGAAACAAAATGAAGGATCCATAATCATCCATTAAGATGTATTATTGGAAGTGATTCTGTGTACAAAGGTAACCAGAGATGATTGGGCATATGCTCTGCAGCTTACCCCCATGAGATCAGAAGGCTTGAAGAAAATAAATCACAGAGAGCATGATGCATCCCCAGCCACACGTTCTTTGTATCTCAGGGGCAGACTGTATAACTATACACTGCAGTGCTTAGATGTTTAATATCCAAGGGACTTGCCATTTATTAATTTAAAGGTACTCATGGTAATCTTTTAGCTGTATGATGTATGGCAAAATATTTAATAAAGGAGCGCAAGTGTGTGATCAATGGGTAAAATACAGTTAAAATTTTCACTAAGCAGTAAACCTGATCCTTTTAAACTGTTTTACTTAAAAAACAAACCCTGACATTACAGAAATTCAGCAAATCCGATGACGAGGACGGACGCAACAGAATATGGTGTGTAAGCAAAACCCAGGTCTTTCTTTCTCAACCAGTCAGACAAACAAAGGGACACAGAAAATATTCCTCCTCCACTTCCTTGTATTTGCATGTCTGACTTGTTGGTTGACTTTTTAGTCTTAGTTTCCTCTGATGATGATTGTAATTATGTATAATTATTCTACCTGAATAAAGCGACTTGGTTTCAGTTTTGCTTCAGTGTACAGTTGTTGTTTTAGCCTGTTTGTTGTGTTTTAAGGAAGTAGGACTGTACAAATCTAGCTTTTTCCTGTTCTGATCTTTATACTAAGAGTTTGGCTTTGACTGCTGCATGCTGTCACTTGGAGTCGTAATAGTTTGTTTCTTGTGTGCTGACAGAAGCAGGTGAAGTGAGATAATAATTAATCGAGTTGAAGATGACATTATGTTACCAAATGTGTCATAAAAACGAACGTCTTCCACTCCTCTTTGCACGAGTCTCTCTGAGTAAGCATAATGAGAGGGGAATTTGAGAGACACTGAAGCCTCATCATCTGAACTTTGGGTAAAAAAGGAAAAGCGGGCGGCTTTGAAATGCCTCTGAAATGCTGCTGTTTGCCTCTTAGCTTCCAACTTGTTGTGTTAGCTCTCCAGCTAACTTGCTGCTGCTGTGGCATTGTGAGTGAACATGGATCACCTGCTCAAAACCCCACCTACAGGTTACCCAGAGATTTTAATTATTACACAAATTGAACGAAGTATATGCAGTCCAAGACCAAGTATCAATGAAAGGAAGAGTTGTTCTGATGGGTCTTTGTGAGGCTGGTATCACACTGTACTGCTGTCAGAACAATGCCTTTATGTTGCTCTCTTGCAGACAGATGCAGTGTGTACCAGGCCGGCATGATGACAGTTACTGTGTTTATTTTTTTCATTCCTCCGTGCTGCAATTCAAAGCTTGTCCGCTTTTCTGCGACTACATTGTGCTTCTGGGTGTGCTACAAGTGAAATTGCAAAAAATATGCTTGTCATCTATGATTCAGACTAACAGGAGGGAAACAATGATATCACTGATGTTGAACTGCATATGCTCGTTGCACTGTACTTGCTGATATTCTGCATGTGTATGTCTAAAGGCTCTGGTCTGCGTGTGAGTAAGCAAAGCCCTGCCAGTGGCTTGGCATCCTTCTATGGTATAAATCTTCTCCCAAAGTGGCTGCTCTGACTGACCCTTTAACACAGCTGTAAATCAGACTGCTGGAGGCCTGACTTTGGGGCTGCTGATGGCTCCACCAGCCTAGCACCAACAGATCTGCCAGGAGGTCTTTATGACCCGACTGCCAGCTAACTTCCTGCTCCTAATTATTCTTTACGATCACTGAGTCCACTGGGCTCTGCTGTTCATCAGTCGCACATCCAGACAAGTCTTTGCATCGCAAAAGACCTCGTAGAATGGGTGGGCGGAGGGGCAAGGAGCTGCTTAATGCTATGCAATTATATGTCCAGGGTGATCTAAATATATGGCTTCACAACAAGTACAGCTAGAGCATCACCATAATGCATTTTACATCAAACGATCAATGTGACTGAAGCACAGTGTTTAACAAAAGTATTGTATTGTCTGTTTAGGAATTACAGTTACATAGATCCCTGTTTTAGAGGCTCAAAGGTAACTGGATCATTGAGTGAGTTTCATGGCCAGGTGAGGCCTGCTGGGTTTTTAGAGTTGGACTTGTATTTGTTAGCTATTCGTTGGAATTTTCAAATACATTTTCAAAGTGATGTTAAGGAAAGTCTGGGGCGCCATCATTAGACAGAAAAACAAAGTAAACATATTATTGAGATAGCAAAATCTTTAGCAATGGCCAGATCAACATTCTGGTACGTTCTTAAAAGTAAAAGGAGGAGTGCACTGGCCATTTCAGCAATACCAGAAGACCTGAAAGAGGATGGTCGACAACTAAAATATATGGTCATATGGTTGTTATAGCATCAGCATGTATGGCTACCATTGAAATTGGGTAACTTGGGTAACTAGTGTGATGATGTTAGTGTTGGTAAAAGTAGCAGGGTCAGTTGTGATCTCTGGTCAGATTCTGCCAAATGCTCTCTGAGTTACCGGATTATTACAATTAACCAATGTTTACTTTGTCTTCTCTCTCTTTCATATCCATGCTGGCTCCCTCTACCCATGGCCTTGTTTTCTACTTGATCTGGTCTTCAGCACAGCAAAATATAATGTCCTCACCTTCCTCCCTCGATTCCTGTACTCACAGTTCAGGAGGGCAGCCAATGCCTTTTTCCTCTTCATTGCACTCCTTCAGGTAAGATGTGTTTTTGTTGTTAAGCTAAAATGTTACATCACCTCTCATCACTTTCCTTTCTTTCCACTGAACTTTTTTAATTCATTTTTTTCATGTTTTTTTAAGCGTACACCATGACCTAGACTCCATTTCTCTCGGTCACGTCTGTAATTTCATATGCACTCAGTCACACAAACATACATGCAGATGCAGTGCTTTATATAGATCCTGATCATGAATAATACATGTAATACTGTGTGTGTCTGCTTGAAAAGGAAAAGAGATGTACGGGCTCGTCACAATAGGCCTCGTTCACTAATGTGGTCATGGAAATGTTCTTACAGGGGAACACAAAGTAAGTTCTTAGACGTTATTATCAGGTTCATGAAACCTGCTCAGCAGCATAGTAGTGAATCAGAATCGATAGGGCTGGTGCTAGCTGTCTGCATGCGTCCGCGCTTCCACTGTTTCCTGCTATATTTAGAAATAATGAAGCTGAAAAAAGCATTGCACCTATTATTTTTACAAACGGAAAAAACAGGAAAAATAGAAGAGGGGAAAAAGCAATGGTTTGATATGTTGATTAGAAAAATATGAATAAAAGATGAGCAGAAACACCAGGAGTGCCAGGTCTTTTAAGCTAAGAAGAGTAACTCACTGCAGTTACTGGAGAAACGTCAATAACTGGGATGTTGCCAAGAAATTTGAGTGTAAGTGATGTCCAGCAAAAATGCAAGCCTGCTTTTAATGAATGCAAAAGTGAGTATACACACACTGAGTAATGGCAACGTTTAATGTGGTAAACTGTTGCAACATTACCAGCTGGTCATTTTGATAACATTGTTCTGTTGTTACCCCGACCGCACGCAGACTAATCTGCAGAACAATGTAAAATTAGTTTTACTGCCGTAACTATTACATTAAAACAAACAAACAAGGAGACTGTTGGTATATTCGGTTATGAAATGAAGCTTTTTAGAATTCAAATGTGACCCTACTCTGCTGTAAGAGCAATTCACTGTGCTAAGCATTCAAACTGTGTGTGATCTCTGTGTTGTGTGTGAGTATTTCATTTCTTTTTTTCCCAATTGTGTTTTGTTACTGTTCTGTGTTTTTATACACCAGGAATTTGTGTGTGAAAGTTTCGTACGGTTTATTAGGTTCAAACAGATTTGTGTGTACACGCTTTGTGAATGGGGTGCAGCGATACTACAGGTTGGTGATGTTTTGGACTGGGCCTTGGGTGACTCTGCACTGTGCCGCTATGAAGTGCAGGAACTGCGTTGTGCGTTGACTTACACACACAAGTAGTGAATGAGAGCCACACTGGAAAATGGGTCAGGGATGATATGAAAATCTTTAGCCATTAAATTTGTTTAAAGAAACGAGCTTCTCCTGGGAAGAGGGTTTCACTTTCTTTCTCATTATCAGCTGTGGTCATGTTTTGATTATTTCCCAACAGTAGCCACAGATCTCAGCATTGCTGGCACTGCTTTTGATTTAGCAGAACAAAGGATTTCTTGCCCAGAGAAATTTATAGTGGATTGCTGCATAAGACAACATTAATCCCTTTTGAGAACTTAAAGCCTCGACCGCCAATTATCACTACATGATTCAAAGAAGCTGAAACCCATATCTCAGGTGTTCAGAGCTTACCAGGAAAGATATAAAAAAGTGGACCAAAGGAAAGCTCAATAGCACTCCTTTTCTGTCTTTGCTGATATTCATCCTGACAGACTATCCCTTGTTAATGAGAGCTCTAAGGATGGGAAAGGACTCATTCCAGTGACCTTGAAGTAGCTGCTTTGAACAGCAGCCAGTGCGAGTCTTCGTTACCTGCCCTGTCGATGCTGCGACCTTGAATAAAACATCTATGCAGATGAGAGAGACGAGAGATCTGTTTCATGCAAGTTTCCTTCGAGCGGTGTAACAGGGGCTGTCTCACGAGGCCCGGCTTGGCTCTAATTTTGCTGATGTTTGGCTGTTAATTTCGAAAGACTTGGGTAGCCAAAAGAATTAAACATTCAGGGGTAATGAGAGAATTATAAAGGTACTAAGAGAGTTGTTTGTGCTGGATGTGACCCAGAATTTGCATCTTTTTTCTTTTGAGTGTGTTAAATAATAAGTCAAGCTAATAAAACATGAATTCTGATGCTAATGTTGATATCAATATCTGTTTTTCTGTAACATGCACATATCCAGTCTGAGAGAGTAACAAAAATGATCACAATTTATTTAATTGAAGTTGTGGTAGTTTAGGGCGACTCTTTTTCTCCTGTTGAGTCACCTAGCTGAGACGTGATAAGATAAGCTTTTATTTTCAGTTACTAAATTTGGCTATCCCTGATTACTAAACGAGCAAGTTGAGATGAAATGGTTGCTGTGCCTTTCCTGGTTGGCAGTAATGCTTTTTATGTCTTTCAGCGCCGTTCAAGAAAGTTCAGTTAAATAAAAAGTTTCTTCTTTTTCAACATTTAGCGAAACCACTATTTTTACAACGACTGCTAACTAATCGTGTTAAATAGTCATCATGTCATTACTGACCAAAATCCTTGTGACTTTTTTGATAGTCGAGCACAGAAGTCGAGCTTCAACTGAGTTTCTTCTTTTTGTGTCTCTTTTAGCAAATCCCAGATGTGTCTCCCACTGGTCGCTGGACCACTCTGGTGCCGCTACTATTTATCCTGGTGGTGGCTGCTGTCAAGGAGATCATTGAGGATCTGGTAAGACTGGCTTGGAATACTACACCGGCCTGGACCCAGTCCGGCCCACTGCATGGCTTTGGAAAATGTGGAAATGACAAAGATAAAGGGTGTAAAGTTTAGACTTTTAAGTCTAAAAACATGGGCTATCATACATATACACTCACTCTTTTTGCAGTAGGTCCACAATTTAAAAAGTCTGGTTTCCAGTTAATGAGCTGGCAGTAGGTTTTTGGTAATTTGACCTATTTATTTCTTAAAGTGAAAGCCCGAAGAGCCATGCTTATGTGTTTCATTGATTTTGTGCAGCAGCGTTTCTTAATAAAGTCTAAAAACTGAGGTGTATTATTGAAATGGCTTAAATCACTACAACTCCAAACGCATGGCTTTAGAATGGTATTCCACAAAGCAGTGACTCGGGTCACAGTCACAGTGGTTAACGTCCATTATTTGTATGCAGTCGTTGCTTGAGAGCCATCACCCACCCGGCCTAGAAAAGCATCATTAATGCAGGAATTAATAAATGCACATCAGCAAGACCCTGATTAAAAAAAATCATGCTGTCAGCAACTATCAAAAGGCAATCAACATACTTCTGAAGGCCAAATTTGCATTTGGTTTGAAGCAGCATGTGCAAATCAGGTATCATATGGAGCTCCCCATACAATCCAGACAGTACAGACAAAACTATAGGTGTGTATGTAGTGGGTTTTTTTTTTTAAAAATGTTGTATTATGCAGTTTGTGCACAGAATTTTAAAGCTTTTCTACATGCATGCCTTAATATATTGCACCACAAAAATGTGCTAACACAACCTATCAAAGTTCAGTTGCCTCAGTAAATGAAATTCATCGAGCAAAATCCAAATTAACCCTGGAGAACCCATGGGGTCAGAGCCGACCCCATGGGTTCTCCAGGGTTAAAATAGTCCAGTCCCCTTTGCAGGAGTTTGTGATCGTCTTTCGCTTTATGTCATCTGTTTTCTTTGAAGCATGAATCAGGCAGTGATGGTTATGTGACCACAGCAGGAAACACCCCAACATGTGTACACACACACGATTGGACATCTCCGTGCACACACACACACACACTCACTTCAGAGGTCACAGCTGTGCCTTCTGCACCCTGAGTACTCATTCAGTCAATTAACCTAGATACTGAATGCTCGTGTACAGAGGCAGCTAGTAGCAACAAAACAAAACAACGGTCTGCCTAAAGCAAGCCGGAGCTGTTGAACAGATGCTTGATATGTATTTAGGAGGAAGATTGATTTGAATAGTTGCTTTTGTGTGGTTTAATCTTTTTCGAGTTGAAGTTGGAAGCTTCAGCGTTCGCGTACTGTGGTGTAGTAACGTGATGCGCGCAATTCCGAACAAAGTGAGAGAATGTTGCATTTTACTGTATTGCAGTGACCCTGCAATGCGATCCTCTGTGCAGGTCCCAGCGGAGTTTTCTCTATACTATTAGCTGCTATCTCGTGCTGAGGGAAACCAGCGCAGCACTTTCTCTCCTGGCCTGTTGTGAAAAACATGGGAACAGAGTGGTGATGACTCCGTCTTTATCGCTGAAGGTCACCTGCGCACGCGTCTGCTCCCTGTGCCGCGCTGTCTCTCACAAGTTGACCTGACAGGGCAACATCGACCCCTGACTTCATGAATCATGCACTATGGACACACACTGCACAGCACGTACTTTACCTTGTTGCTGGCAGCCTCCTCTGCAGCAGCAGACTCGGGCTGTACTTCAGCTGGCTGAAAAATGGTAGAGAAACAGAAATATAATACCTTGATGTATTTAACAATAGTGTGTGGTGCAGTTTTACACAGCAGTGTAGTTTCCTATTGCTCTCATAGTCACCTAAAACAAGCAGCTGAAAGAGCAAAGACAATCTTGTTTCTGTCCTTGTGGTTAAACGTCCTTCGCTGCTACTTAATGTCTCATTAGGTCCATGTTGAAGCAGGTTAATCAAGGTAACACTGCAGTAGCTGCCTTTATCTTTCACTGCTTTCTGTATTTCCCCTCTGTGGCTGTGGTCTACAGAGACCTAATACTGCAGTAGTTACGCATAACCTCTGTGCGCTGCTTGCCTTCTGCTGCACTATGATTATACACATCATCTAAATACCGTGCAGATCCTTTTTTTCGTGTCCACGGGGACACAAAGTGCAAAGGAGGCAAGGACAGTGGATTTGAGAAAAGGCAGTATAAGTTGTGAAGTAGCTACAAATACAGCTCAGCTCCTCCTACACGTCTCTGAATAGAAGAGGGTCTGTGCAGCCGGACCTAATAGTGTGTGGATGAATCAAATTAGCTGACAGCTCTTGCACAAGGGATGATGAATGAGCTTTCCAAAGGTCTCTACTAGTAATTCTTTTTTTCCTGGGCATAGTGAAGGTGGTGAAGGCCGCGTGACACAGCAGGCTTTTTTAATTATACACTACAAGCATGTTACAGGAATTTTAAAACGACGTTGTTTTAAATTGAACAAACGCACATATGGGAAGAACGAGGGGATATACACAATAGTCTTCGTAGGATGCTAAAAGCTAAAAGCCTTTCATTCCTGGTGACACGACTCACTTCACCTTTACTGTCAGTGTTTTAAAGTAGCTCAAATGACTCAAAAAAGTTAAATTAGCTTAAATGAGAAAAGACCTCCTCTAGTAAACACGTTTTCCTTGTTAATTAAGTAAGACACAGGCTGCTTTTAGAGCTGCATTTTAAAACACTGTGATCATTTATATGAGATTGATGCAGAAACGCATTATTACTCACCGTGATGCTAGCTGACAAGCTGTCTGTTGGAATCAGCTGTTAAAGTCACAGCATGTTGCATGACTGTTCAGCCAACAAGAAGGGAAGTAATGCTGATGAGTTGAACTTTGATGTGGTCACAGGCAGTATGGTTTGTTTCGAACGAAGGAGGAAGCTACGTGAATGTGAAGCAGCTGATGGGTTTGTTTGTTTGTTTCACATCAGCTGATCTCTGAATTTTTAGGATCAATTCATTACTTTAAAAGATTCAAGAAATAGCTGGTTGTTGCATATCAGCAGCACAAAATGTAAAGTTATTCATTTTAGAGTCAAACATCCACCTGCCAGCTGTGTGCATTTGTTATTAGTGCAGCAATTATACTTTAGGCCACTTTGGGTAAAACACTGCGTGACACAAGGGTTTGTACTGTAGTTCTAGTGTCTCTGCACGAACTGTAAATAGCAGTCTCCTTCTGTCTTACTGTGATATGGACAGTGCCAGCTTCTTCAGTACATTTCTGACAGCAAATTTTAGGGCGTTCACTTGTAATCCACGACTGTATGATTAAGATAAACTTTATTAGTCCCACACGTGGGAAATTTGTTAATTGGGGTTTGTTTTTGCATACGTGTAGTTTACTAAGACATGATTTTCCCCAAGTGTTGTTCTCTGACTTCTTTCAGATCATTATTTTTTAAATAGTATGTATCAGAGCATGTGTGTTGTTCTTTTTTCCTTACAGAAACGTCACAATGCTGACAGTGTTGTCAACAAAAAGGAATGTCAAGGTATTCAAAACTCTTTTCCTCTCGTAGACAACTTGACCCTTTATTTAGTGTCGTATAAACGGATTCATGTTGCCAGGAAGCAAGTATGTCTCAGTGAGACCTAATAAGACTTACCACATCTCTCTCCTTACTCATCACAGTACTGAGGAATGGTGCCTGGGAGATCGTGCACTGGGAGAAGGTATGTTTCCACAGTGTGCCGTTATTAGTCACAATCCTCCAGTGTCATTTCAAATTCTTCATTCTGTTTTTAGCTGCGACTCGAACAACATTCTGTTGGTGGATGTGAAGTTACGGAAAACACGGCATTCATTCATTTGCAGAGGGATACTGAGATTAGCACAGTGTGCTGGATTTTTAAAAACAAAAACACATGTTAATAATCTCTGTATGCATGATGATGTTCGTGCAAAGTTTTCTTTTAGATCCACCCGTTAAGGAGGAGGTGAATACAGGCATATATAGATAGATGGATCATTACTGTAAGATTCTAACCAGTCAAATTTCATTCAACCGGAGCATCGAGCCTGTCATCCATCCAGCAACTTTTCACAAGCTATTATGCTGTTGTCATTTACAGAAAGCTCACCCCCCCAAAACTATCCTGCCTAAACTAATTAATCCAGCATTTCCATGTGGGCGGTCATTAGAAGGCAATGCTGGAGGACGGTGAGAATCCTTCATAATGAAACTTTTCTATTAATGTGGCTGGGGCCGTTCGGCAGACGGTGTGGAGAAAACACACCAGGCATTTGGACAGTTTAATAAATGGGGATGCTGCTTCCTCCATTAAAAGCTCCAATCAGCATGTAGCGGTGCAACATTAGCCAAATCTCTCCTTGCTGCTGTCTGTGATATGAGACGTAATGCATTTTTTAATTTGTTGTTGAGAACTGAAATAACAACAGGACATGAATGGTCTGTGTAAACATGTTGCTGTCCCAAATCGCAGATTCATAAGTGAACAACATTAGAAAAGAAATGTTAACATTAATTTGACACATCCACAGATGGATGAGTGGGTAAGTGCAACTGTTATTGTTGCAGAGACGACTGAACTACATCTCATACAGATGCATACAAACAGTCACCGCTGGAATAATGTGATACATGTGCAGTGGTGGCCCTTCCTGGTTTCCTTTTTTTTTGTATGTGTGTATGTTTGTCACACTTAAATGTTTCAGATCCTGAAACAAATTTAAATATTAGACAAAGATAATCCAAGTAAACACAAAGTTCCTAAATGAAGGTTTTTATTATTAAGGGGAAAAAATTCCAAATAATATGCAAAACACGAGGAAATCAGGAAGGGGGCAAACACGTTTTCACACCACTGTAGTTTGTGTTATGGGAGTTTTTGGATGTATGCAGTGTCACTGTATCTAATACAATATGTGATTCATGCAATAAATTATCAGCAGGGAGGAAATCTCAGTGCTACCCGTTGGTATGTAACTGTCCCTTTGCTTTACCCACACGAAAGATTCTCTAAAAAGCTATGTTTTGAATAATTAATGCTTTTAGCGTCTTCATCATGCATATTGTAAAAGCTGCTTCTGTGCCAAACTTCTTTTTTGGCGCCCAATCTTTCAGGGCAACTTGAATGAGGTCAAAATGATCAACTTGTCTTTGCTGTTTGTTTGCCAACAAAGTCATAATTTATAATGATGTGGATCTTCGTGGGTTTTAGGTTTATTTTTGTATGTTACTCATTTTATGTAATATTGTTTCTTCAAATGTCCTAAAAATTTAACCATAAAAGATATTAAATGGTTTTTTTGATTGCTGGATGGAATCTTAGTTAACTGCTAAAAGTCTTTAAGCGTGTTTCACTGTAATGTAAGCTTGTTACCCTGACACCTGAATACAAGGCCAGCCTTCAAATTAAAGTAGTGTGATTAGCTAGCTAGACAGGTCCACACTGCAGGTTTATGATCACGCTACATGTAAAGGAAATGGATCCATGTGCTGTCTTCTTCACCAAACTTCCCATGCTGCTTTTTCAAATGCAGCATTTCCTGATAACTATGAAAACACAGCTTCCTTCTCAGATCAGTTCTTAGTTCTTGAATAGTTGTGAAGCTGTAAGCATATATTAATCTTTTTATTGCTAAGAATTTCTGAGCCTAGATAGCTTCCAGCCCTTATTTCCCTAAAGGGTCACCTAACTGTGCCAAATCAAACATGCAAGCATGATCTGCGTTTCATGCAAGCCCGGGGCTATAACTAGGAAAACACTAGCTTGTGACCTCCTGAGGCCGAGTTTGTGTCTCCTCCCGGTGTCAAACTGGAGCTCCATGGTGTAGTGGTCAGCACTACACCATGGAGCCACTGAGGATCTGGCTTAGACACACACAATCTGTTTTTTGCATCACAGAGTCACTTGCTGTAAAGTGTGCAGGTCTCAGTAGTATTTGAAATGTAAAATTGTTGCTTTTTTTTTTCCGGTGAATGTTTTGGTGCTCCTGTTTGGCTCTAATGGAACGAGGACTCCAGCTGTTTCTCCACTGTGTTTTATTCTAGGGCTTTAATGTGCTTACAGTCTACTCTTTCAAGCTGTGAAGTTTTTGCACCTAATGTTGAGCTCATGTTTTCTTTTACGCTGTTTTATTGGCGTCCCACAGCATAATCAGTTTATTTTCACAGGTTGAAGTGGGCGATATTATTAAAGTAAATGGCAGCGATTTCGTTCCTGCGGATGCTGTCATTTTATCATCCAGGTATACGAGCCTGCCAGACTGTGGGGAACTTCTCTCTCTTTCTTCTTCTTGCTCTATCTCCGCTCTGCCTAAGGAAGTGATGGTTAGATAATTTACTGAATCCACATTGTCAAAATGCTTTTGAAGGTATGTAAAAGATGCTAAATATGATCAAATGCTCTGCAGTCTGGCAGGATAACCATCATTTGCTTAGGTGGGGTAATGGTAATGTGACTTTTGATTAGATTTGATCAATCATGAGGCTACCTACCTCCTTCACCTTTTCAAAAACCATTTGGACCTGCTGTGAATAGAACTTCTGAGTGTTTTTCTACCCTCTTAAAATCTATTGAATATTGTTCCGAAGTTCTTAAAAAGTCAGATAAGGAAGTCTCATTTGTGTTAAAACATGTCCTCTGGTGGGACAGCATCCAAGTGCTGCCAGCTGTTTTGCTGTTTCTAAATGGTTTGCCGAAAAGGGGAACAGAACCTCTGACCACACAGGACTGATCATTGTGCTCTTCTCATCTACCAAAAACTGAAACCGTTGTCTCTCTCCCCTTATGTGTTTGCTGTTTGTCTCTTTATTTATTTTTTTCCTTTCCATTTCTACTTTTCGATCCTCATCCTCTCTTATCCTCCCCTCCCCTCCTGTGTGAACAACTGCCACACTTTCTCTCTCTCGCCCCCTGCTGGTGCGTGGTTGGTAATATCAGGTGGCTGTTGGGGAAGTAATCAGAGCGGCAAATGGGGATCACCTCCCGGCTGACCTCGTCATTCTGTCATCCAGGTCAGGAAACAAGCAACATTGAGAACAAAACAGCAGTGGGAGAGATAGGGGCTGTGTGTACGGACCGGAATGAGAGGTCCTCCTGAAACAGTGAGATAGATTTTATTTTCCAAACTCGTGGAAGGACGAGGCCTGCAATCATGCTGGCAACAACCAGATATTTAAGCGCCTCAGTCAAAGAGCACCACGCTTTGAAGTTTAGCAGCCATGGCATTGGCAGTTATTGTGTTACAATTTATGTTACAGTTATGTGACACGTTTAAATGTTTGGCTGAAACTTCTAACAGTGCTCAGAGTGAATGAAGCATCTAGACATAAAGGATCATGTTTTCCTTTTTGTAGATTCTTTCTTTGGGTCTTGAATATGTTACCCTTGCATGGCTTGTACGGCACCCTGAATGCAGCAGTTTGTTTTAATGTTGCAGGTTGCATGCAGTCGCATTCCAAGATGAAATCATCTTGGATTCATAGTTTTGTCAACTTTGCATGTTCCGTACTGAAGCGGTAGTTTGCACAGAGTGTTACTGTAGAAGTCACTTCCTGACCATTGCAATAGACTTTTGCTCATTTCCATGAAACAAAACTTATTTGATGGCTAAAACAGCTGACCAGTTGAGTAAAGCGTCACTGTCTTAAGTGTAAATACATTGGTAATTTAAGACAGTAGCTAACTGGCGACCCAGCTCACCTTAACAACTGGCATGCTCCAACGCTGTCCCTGTGCCCAGAGTCTGTCAGAGTCTGTATGTCTGCTTTGTTCGTTGTGTTGGGTATGCTTGCTCGCTCAGATCGCCCCACTCTGATGTGTTTTCTCTCTCTTTTTACTCTTGTCCCTTTGCAATGTGCTTTCACTTTTCTTGAAAGACAGTTAAGCTTAGTGGCAGCACCAAACAAAGATGTTGTCTCTCCTAAGAGTGTTACTGTACGATTAAATGGCTAACTTCACTAAAACATTGATATAGTTCCCGAGTTGCCTCTATAGCAGGGGTGTCAAACTCAAACACACAGTGGGCCAAAATTCAAAACTGGAACAAAGTCGCGGGCTAACGTTAATATTTATTGAAACATATTTATTCCTCCAGATATGAGAATGAATCCTTTCTTATGGACACGTTTTGCTGAAAAACTGAATATGGAACAAGCAAAGCTTAATACTAAACAATATATATATTAGCTGTATAATACCAGTAGGCCAGCTCTGATAGTAATTTGGTGTGGCTTCGCGGGCCAAATGTAATTAGGCTGCGGGCCAAATTTGGCCCGCGGGCCAGAGTTTGACACCTATGCTCTATAGCATCTTTGTTTGCAGTGCTTTAATCTTCTGCTGCTATTCTGTGATAGCCATTTTCTATCTCATACTTACTTTATTGTCTAATAGTTACTAAATAATCAGTACTATTTTGCATATTGATTTTAATATATAGTTATAATCATATAAAACAAGAGCAGGTTGAATATAGTGTAATATATGGTTGAATTTAGAGTTTCACTCTTATATTCTCGTACCACAAATGTCTAAACCCTCTCCCCCCACAACAGTGAACCACAGGGTATGTGCTACATTGAAACATCTAACCTGGATGGAGAAACAAACCTCAAAATCAGACAGGTGACTATCCCCTTATTAGTCTTTCTTAAGTTCTCATTGTATGCAGTGTGTTTTAATGCTGCTGTAACTACACCAACAGGGACTCCAAGTGACTGCAGACATAAAAGAAATTGACAGCCTGATGCGTCTGTCCGGGCGGATGGAGTGCGAAAGCCCAAACCGACATCTGTATGAGTTTGTTGGGAACATTCGCTTGGATGGACACAGGTGGGCTCAGATGCAGAGCTCTGTGACTGGCTCGCTGCTCCTCTCACGAACTTAATAGTCCATTAGCTAGGAACAGAGCCAGAATAATTATGAGGTTTCAGGGCATCTTTTATCTTTCTGCTGAATAAATGAAAGACGTTGTTGCAGTGATATTTAATTATGAATCTGTTTCCATTGTACAGAAAATGCATTGCATGGATGCTTTTAGGATATCTAGGATATCTTCATTCTGGGAGTCTGTTCCAATAAAGCTCTTTTTACATGAATATTATTAGTGGAAATCAAGGGTTTTCCTATTGATGGGAATTGTTTTGAAACAAAGATAACCCATGTCATTTTCAAATGATGATTTCATTCTTTGTCTTATGCTAAAATGTGTTTGATGATCTGAAACATGTAAATGTGACAAATATGCAGAAAAAAACAAGAAAGTGGAAAATGCTTGTGCACAGCACTGTACATTTCAGTTATTGAGTACGCTTATTGTTTGCATGGTCTGAAAGGGTAATATGAATTCACTAGTTGTATGTAAAAGCAACAATTATTGACTGAGGGTGAGATAGGGTGAGATATTTAAACAGCAAAATGTCAGCCGTGCTTCTCAATACAGCACGGTACCACTGGGTCCAGACCAGATCTTACTGAGAGGAGCCCAGCTGAGGAACACACAATGGATCCACGGCGTGGTAGTCTACACAGGACATGACACAAAGCTCATGCAGGTGAAGCACATTTGTGGATTATTTGTGTAGAAATAGTAAAACAATCACTGTTGTGAGCAGAAGTGACGTATTTATACATGTTACAGGGCCAAAGCTGTTAAACTGATTAATTAATATATGCTGTACAAACTGTATGCCAGGCTGCTTCTACTGGTGCTTCTCAAGCGTTAGTACTCAGGTATCACATGCTCATAAGTGGTTTGTCATTATGACTCAGATCATGTTTTTTGGGTTTCATATTGTCATCAACAACAGAGAAACACTATTGTTTGTTCTACTTCTGGTTTTTTTACCACATCTCTTTTTTCACGTTTTACCCAGAATTCCACGCGGCCTCCTCTGAAGCTGTCCAACGTGGAGCGTATCACCAACTTTCAGATCCTTGTGCTGTTTGGATGCCTGCTGGCCATCTCTCTGGTCTGCTCCATTGGCCAAACCATTTGGAAGGGCCAGTATGGCAACGATGCTTGGTACATGGATCTCAACTGTAAGAGTCCCGACAGCCTACGCTGCACATCTAATTCCACATATTTTGTCTCACTTGTTCATATCAGCTTATTTCTTTGTCATTTTAAGTTCCTAAATGCTGGTATGTGTCGTGCCGTTTTTGTGTTGCCTCAGTTTAAAACTGTGTTTCGCTTTACAAGTGAAATATGTGGCAATGTGGGAATAAGAGAATTCCCTGTTAATGAGAAAAGTCGTGACGTGCATAAATGTGTCGTGAGTGAGTGTGATTGGAAAAAAATGGTTGAATATCACTGCGCTGCTGTACTTTTTTGTTCCTTTCTAATGTTCTGTTTGATTTTGTTGTTTTCTTTGTTGTCGTTTTTTTAACAGCTCCAGGTAACAACCATTTAAAAGCCTTGGCCATCCGTGAATGACCCTCCCTTACTAATCCCTTACTGAAGCTCTGCCTTTGCTAAGCAAATGAAGCCCCCTACCCTCGCCCCCTATATGGTTGCCCTACTTTGTACGGGCCCATGCCATGGACAAGCACATACCAGGGATCCAACGATAGGTTTTCCCCTCCAGCTCTCTTATACCTTCGTCTAGTTTTTTTTCCTTTGTCTTTTTTTCAGTGCCTGATTAAAAACAGTGTCTCACTTTTCCTTCATTTTTTGTGTCACGTTAAACGCTTTGCAGCTCCCAAGCTTCAGACTATCATTTGTTCCCACCTCATTTTCCACGAGAAATAAAGAGCAGCATTTACTTTGACTGCGAGGGAGATGAGGTTGTGTTCGGGAAGCTTCTCGTGGCAGGAGGCTTATACGTGTTTATTGCCTGAACACAACATGTGGTGCAGCCCAAGGGACGAGAACTGACATTTTCTAAATGCTTCTGCAGCGATCTTTTCTTGTGTGGATTTTTCAAAGAATAGATAGAGTGGGGAGGGATAGAAGTGAAAAGCTGCTTAGTTTTTACTTCTGTTCTCAAACCATAATAGAAGATGGCTCAATTTTAATGTTGACATTACAGACGTTATTGCAGTTCAGAATTTGTGCTGCTCAGTTCCTTAACGCGGCAGCTGCTGCGATGAAGCTCTGAACCTGGTCTGCAAAGTGATTATCGTGACCCTCTGGCCATTACTCTGTACCCTGATAGGCCTGTGTAGGAGAGGTTGTGCCCTGGTCAGTTCCAGCTTACATTATGACTTACACTGCCCCTTTTGATGAGGTGTTCCATTGGCTTTTATTGGTTTTCTCAGGGTTTTGTCCTCAGTGGCATTAAAACCCACACTTAAAAGATTCCATATCAAAGTGTCGAGGGGAGTGTAAATTATAAGGCAAGCATCCATCTTGAGACTGATTTGATTTCCATAAGGAGTTGTTGAGGCTCTGTCCAGTGCATATTATCCAGCCTGTGGTAAAAGAGAGAGGTGGGGAAACTGCCACGTCGTAAACATGCAATTTCACCACGCTGCCTTGTTGTCTTAAATTATTGTAACTTCACCCACTCAACAGCATTACAAGAGTAAATGCAAAGATCCCGACACACATCACAAACAGAAACCTGTGATTGTGCATGTTGTTTAAAAAATGATTTTGTTGTTGAAATCGTGACAAACTAATACAAGTTTTCAGATCCAGAATGTATGGTTACTGATTCTTACACTCTTTCTGGAGGTAGTCATGCTGACTGTTCTTCCAAACTGACACTTTGTCACTTCTGCTTGCAGCATGATGAGGGGGAAAGGCTTTCTCGCTCTTGCATAGACACGGCATTTAAAACAACGAAAAACGTAATTAGAAAAATGCAACCAAACAGTTTACAGTGAACTTTGTGCCAGTTTCTTCACTTCACCTGGTTAGAACATATTACTTTCACATACAAGTGACATCAGATTGGTTTGTGACCTATGCATGTCCTGTTTGCTAAGGTTTTAATGCTGCTCTGCTGGTCCGATCCAGTGTCACTCTGTTGTTTGATAGCAGCATTTCTGCGTGACATAATAAGACGACTACTGAAGTGAGGTGATGGTCATTAACACCCAAACTATTGTGCTGGCATAATCCACCCACTCTTTTCCACTCCTTCTTGGTTGAGAATGTGCTATGGACTGAATCTCCCTCCTTTGTCTTGAGAGCATCTGTTTGTCTCCCCCCCCCCACTTCTGAAAACATTTTCCCACCTACATGTGTTGTTGTAGCAATAGCTTCCATTCTGCCACTGCCACTCTTTGTGCCATTCAGTTTTTTTGTTTTGTTTTGGAATCGTTCTTTCATGGGGAAGGGCTCGCCCCTCTCAACCGCAATGCTAAGATCAAGGCTTGGGTTTAGGAAGGTAACATTTGCACCTCCTGCAAGCTGAGGAAAGGTAAATCACATCCCTCCTGTTTTCATATTTGGTGTCAATGGGATTACATGTTGATCATTGCCAATTGTTCGGGGCTCTCGGGGGAACCGGCATCATTTTGCATAGTGCTTTGTGGAATCATTGCCTGGATCATGCTGGATGCCAAGGCTGCTGCTGCGACACTAATGACATTTGAGATATTTCAGTCCCTGTTCGCTACTTTCAATCTTTGGGACATTAAATTGGATTGCTAATCGGTTGAGTTGTAAGAGGATGAGGTTGGGTGGAAGAAATAGTTAATTCCAGCTAATGGACGATATTAACCCAAAACATTCTCCAGATTGGGATAATGTTGATCATTGGCTGGAAGTAGCTTTGGGCATATTGATTTAACTAACAGATAATTATGAACCAACACTGATGAGTCTTCTGTGTATTACTTCTTTTTTTTTGTCTAAAACTCTTCCCCTTGTAGATGGTGGGGCAGCTAACTTTGGCCTTAACTTCCTCACCTTCATCATCCTGTTCAACAACCTCATCCCCATCAGTCTTCTGGTCACGCTGGAGGTCATCAAGTTCACCCAAGCCTTTTTTATCAACTGGGTGAGTTCAAGTCCAGATAGATGTGCTGTTTTTCAGACAGTGTTTCTGCATAGGCAGTTATCTGCAATTCAACTTTCACTACTTAAACTTGGATCAGATTGCTGCGTCTTTTGTAAAAGGGAATATTGGAGCGATGAACGCTGACAAATCATGAGGAGTTTTCTTCACAGCAACTCTTAGCAGTTTTGATGTCGTTTTGTGACTCTCATCAGCATTCTTTCTGGAAAAACTACAAGAAGCATCAAATAAAAGATTAACATAGCTGCCAGACTTTTCCTTTATAGCCGGTAGAAACCAAAAAGAGCTAAAAGAGAATGAAGGTTGGACTGAAGTCTGTCAGGTCAGCACATGACTCCAGATGAATGTTGATGTTGCTGTGCATCGATTTGTTAAGAAGACAACTGTTGAAGTCTTTTCCTCTATGTCTGCTATATAAGGTGATGTGACTGTTTCAGCTTGACAAGAAGCTGAAGGTGATAACATGGGGTCATCAAAATAATTTTAAACACCATTACTATATTTACATCTGCACATAGCACTGCAAAGGGAAAACGCATCTAAAAGTCGATGTTAACCGTTTGGTTTAGCATCATGAGTGTCTGTAGTAAGTAGGTCAACTTCACTGAAGGTCTTGACTGAGGCATCCATGTTTCCTTTATTTTGGAAAAGTTATTTTGAGCAACTTTTAAGTTTAAATGAAACCCTAGCGAGTAAATTTTAGTAACATTTAGGACACTTCTGTTGGTTTCCCACTGGTTCAGTATTTTCTCCGGGGAAAATTGACTGTCAGGCTTGAAGTAAAGCACCAGTTTTTGGGAGACTTTGTTCATATTTTCTAAATTGATATGAAGATTGTTAAGCAAACATGTTGTTTGTTCAGTAACGTTACATTTTAAGTTCTTCCATGCTTGTTTTTAGGACACTGATATGCTATATGAGCCCACAAACACACCTGCCATGGCCCGCACCTCCAATCTGAATGAAGAATTAGGCCAGGTATATATATATATTTATATATTTTATATTGTGCACTTATTTGAAAGAGATTTCTTTTAAAGTGTTCTGTTTCTCTTTCCTTTCAGGTGAAGTACATTTTCTCAGACAAGACTGGAACTCTCACCTGCAACGTGATGCAGTTCAAGAAATGCACTATTGCCGGTGTGGCTTATGGGTATGTTGAGCTTTCCTCCCTGTTTTTCCATTTTCCCTGCCTTCGTCCTCATATCCTCTGGCCTTCATTAAGTGCCGAGTGTGCATCATAGTGCATCTGGCGTTTCATTCTCCCTCCCTACCTTCTCATTAGCAGGTACATCAGTGCTCCTCTCGACATAAACTAAAAATAAAAAGTGGGCAGGCATTTGCAAGCAAAGGCACTTTACACTCTCCGCTGCGGGTGTTTGTTCGTTGTTTGTCATGTTGGAGATGTTTGTGAAGGCTGGCTATGCCTCTTTGTACTTTCTGAGTGTGGTGCGAGCTCGATGTTGTTTTGATATAACTTGGTAACTCACAGTATCAGATTATAAACACAGGGTTTTAACCAAAATGAAATTATTTTTGCTCAACTCCTGCAGCTTACAAATTCTTTTAGCTAGAGTTCAACATTAAACATTAAATCACTCCTAAATGCCTTTTTCTCTCCTGCTCATTTCATTTTCATGCATAGATAATGAGCCTCAGTGTTCACAGAATCAAAGAAAGTGCAGGCGTGACAGTACATGTTTAATCCCATTAGGATTCAATTAAAAGCGTGATTGATGAAGTGCAAGCTGAGGACAAAAGAGTATTTTATTTGGAGTTCTCTGTACCTTCATTAGGCTGTGATTGTGAGTCCAGTGGGAGCACTGACAGTTTGTCACTGTCGATCCCTGGGTCAGCAGCGTAAAGCCCGTTTAAGTGTTGCAGGTGCTGGTGATGTGAAGCCTCCGAATCATTGCTGATATTTGTGTCGTAACCATTGCTGGTGTGGATTAAAGGTTTGTATGATGTTCTTGGTATGTAATGTTTTTTTGTTTCATGGTTATATTGGTGGTTAAACTTGCTGGTCATCAGAGACAAGCACTCACTCCTCCTTTAAAAGGCTCGAGATGTTTTCTTTGATTCTCTGAAAGACGCACTCCCTGTTACGCAACTGATAAATATGGATGAGAGTTTCATAGCAGGAGGGAAGACAACCAGTTCTAATAAGTCGAGAATTTTCAAGATGCCATCGTTTGGACATTGCTTCCTCGTTTTTTCTTACGTGTTTCCAAAATTAGACGGCTCAGAAACGGTTGACTCTAAAAGTTCACTCTTCTGGATTCATTGTCCAACATACTACAACAATGTCAGCTGTACTACTACGTTCTAGCTCTGTCCCAAGCCAATTCATTTAATTTACAAAGTCAAAAAAATAACTTTTTATCTCACATTTATTTTTCTTTTCAAAGATGATTGTGTCAGCAAGTTTGTGCTGGGAGGTTTTGATTTGTTCTTTTAAATGTGTCCATAAGACTTGAGTCATTGTTACCAGTCACCATTTTAGAGGCCAGATCAAACAGGTTGGTGTCTGCTGTAGTAAAAAAACGTATTTAATGAAGGACTTTAGTCATACAGAGCAGTAATACTGAGCAATATTTAATAATATAAACACCCAACACGGGCCAATAGTAAAAGAGCGTGGCATACTTGAGTCTGTTTTGGATATTGTTATATAATATGAATAACTGGAACTTCCTCCTTTCCTGTTATAGATGCTTTCAACTGTCTGTTAATCATGAAATATGGATGAAGTAGTTCAGAGGCAGCTCTTGCTTAATCAAACTTTAACTTCTCAAATTAACATACTTGCATCCTTTTTTAACCTTTATTTTAATTTCAGAAGAACAGCTTTTAAATATCAAGCAGTAAGTAATAACATATTGTGCAAAAAGGGATAATACGAGTAAAGCAAAGATAAAATGAGGCATGTTTTTGTTCAAATGAATGAACAAGCATGTGTATAGATCTTAGTTTGTAGCGTGACTTGTAATTTAGTGCCAGAACACGCACACAAAGCCCCCCCGACGCTGCCGCCCGCATGTGTTCCTCTACACAAATTAAGTGCTGCTGTAATTAATAAAGACATCCCCAAGGGTGTAGACATTAATTAATTCCACTGGATTGGAGTCCCAATCTGAGGGAGGCTCCCAGAATCCTCCTGGCTTTTTATTTAAGGCTAGAGTGAAAGCACAATTATGTAAAGATGTGCTCAAATGACAAAACTCTTCTTTATTTTATTTAAAAGTGGCTTAACGAAGCATAGAAGCATATAGTAGAGGATATGTGGTTGTAAGTCTTATACAAACTTATTGTTGATTCAAATAGTCACATTGTTTCATTGTTGTAGGTAAAAGAGTGAAGCTTGGCTGTATGAGTTTGGATCTAATGGAATAATGCTCTTTGGCCACATTCAGTTTGTAAGGTTATACTACGTTCATTGGTGACCTTGAAAATATGCACCGAACTGTGATAGCCTGCTGACAGCTGCTACAATTATAAAATGATTTCTATTCATTTCTATTTTTACTACTTTGTCTTTCTTGGATTGTTTTCTCCTTTGATTTTGTTGACTTCTCTTTAGACATTTGAGTAAAATGTCTCCACTGTAACACCTTTTAATGATCTTATTTTGTAGTTGCTCAGTTTTTATGTTCAGATAATATATGCACGAGCTCAAACATATGTACAATCATTTAAATATTTTAATGTGTGGTGTTAAAGGTTCTACAGTGTTTTGGAACTTGATATGGCTAACGCCAATAAACCTTTTTGTAGTGATCACGATGGACTTTTTTGCCAGCATAAAAAAGGTTTGGCTGACAACATTTGATGGACGAATACTCACAACAATGTGAAAGTTAAGTTAAAAGTTATTTGGATGTGTCACCACGTTGGTAAGGTCCAGAAAAAGACCAAAACTATCACCTTCAGATGAGAGGAAATTCTTTAGAATTTTCAGAAACAGCCCAGATGGACAAGATGATGTCTTATGGAGAATTCTTTTTGTTTCTTTTGGTCAGATAAGACAAAGATTTGGTTATATTGAAGAGTGAAGGAATAGAGCTAAGGCTATCAAACCTTGTACCACCTGTCAAACATGGTGGTGGTAGCATCATGTTCTGGGGCTGGTGCGGGCACATCGCACAAACGAAATCGAGTAATGAAGAAGGGGAGACTACCTCTGAATTCTTCATCTTCACGTTCAGTTGAAGCTTTGACACAAGTAGGCCTCCAAACAAGACAATGATCCCCAAAACACATCACTAATCATTGTGGGATGGGCACATGAGGCTAACAATAAGCTTCTGGACTTGCCTTACCAAAGCCCCAAACTCAAACTTATTAAAAATCTTCTGTTTGGATTTAAAAGCTGTTTTCGTGCCAGGAAGCCAACCAATTTAAACGAACTACCAATTCTGCCCAGAAGACCAAAATTGTGCCAGAAGCAACTTCATTAAGCAACATTTAACCAAATACGAGTGGGGTTGTGTGTATACTTTTGTCCCTGTGCAGACTGGAGAAAATCCAAAACAAACTTGTGCAGCCAGTTCTTGGTTTTACAGTAATTCCACCCTTGACGAATAACAGTACAAAGAAATCTAAAAACCCCAAATTACCATGACATTCACTTCTGACCACAACCGCATATAAAATGAAAATACTAGGGGAAGAACGGTCCGTCAAATCATGCACAATTTGAATAGATATACAAAAGCATGGTACTGAAAGCTGTCTCCTTTTTTGTTTACTTTTGCTTCTTAATGATCACAGCTAAAATAACACCTGTAATGTACGGAAATAACAATTTTCATTTTCCACATTTACTAAGGTAAATGATGACTAGTGGAAAAAAAGCACAGTTGGGCTTCTTTCCAAAGTATTTTCTTTAATTAATTGTTGCAAAAAATCAAAGAAGGATGGGTTTTGTAATTGGACTGGTTCTCATATAGTGCTTTTCTACCCTTTTTGGGCGGTCAGTATGAATTCAATGCCTCACTGACCCATTCACATAAGCACTTTTCTCTCAATGCATCGGGGTGCATCTTGGGGTTCAGTGTCTTGCCCATGGATATTCAGGCATGCAGGCTGGAGACGGAAACATTCAGGGATCAACACATCAAACTTCTCATTAGCTGATGGCTTGCACTACAGCAACCCCAAAAAAGAAGAAACTTGGAGTTTTAGCATGTTGCCAGACTGTTTCTTGAGAACAAAGAGACGATGTATAATGTAAAGATATATCATTAAGTTACCCGTGAACATTGCTGGAATAGGTGTTTCTGTGTTTCCGGTCTTAAATGGCTAAGATATGTGACTGCTGGTTGTATGTAGTTCCTGGTAAAAAGTGTCAAGTATGAATATTTTGCACAACTGTAAAAAAAATCTGGAAACAAATAAGTGATTAGAGGACGCGCTATAATCAACGCTATCATCCTAACCACAGAACCTTAGCTAAGCTGCCACACTCCAACTCCTCCTAAACGATCCCATTTTAACAAAAATCCTTGCGCCTGCACCTACTAACAACATGTTCACGTAATGCTTTGTCAACAAGATGCTTTTTGTTCTCACTTTCGCTCCAACAGTCACGTCCCTGAGGCTGAGGAGGGTAGTTTTGCAGAGGACGACTGGTAAGACGATGGGTGTGAAATGGTGGTTGTTTTTATTCGCTCCCTGCTTTTGTGATGTATTAGTGCTGCCTTGCCTTGTGGAAATGGTGACTTTGAACACAATACCTCAGTGTGTGTTTGTTTTGTTGTTTTCTCTGTCCGTTCAGTAATTATGGGACGTGCTGTATGTGACTGTGGCTCCCGAATCAAAATATGTATCTGCTGTCGTAAATGTGCAGCTTCAAACATAGTAGCAGTCGTAGTATTTATAATGAACTGTATGAGTATTTCAGAATTGTGGCTTTCTCACAGGCAAGTTTAGAAAAGCAGGTTGATAGACAAAGCCTTCCAGCGTTTAGCGTGTGCTGTGTGGAGGCTGAAGCTGTGCACCATATTCTCCTTTTCCCCAGCTGACATCAAACTTTTCAGCTGGAAGCGACACACCCACTTATTCTCTCTCTTTCTCACACATCCAGTAAACACACACACACACACACACACACACACACACACACACACACACACACACACACACACACACACACACAGCTCTGCTTCTGAGATCCATCTGCTCTAGAGTTGAGCTCTGCAGTAACAGCATGGGCGTGTCTCATCCATTTTGCATGGGGGATTGGAGCCTGTTTGTTAATAGCTATTATGCCAAAATATTGAGTCTTGCTACTTTACATCATGTTGCAGCTTCAGTGAAAGCATGTCTCATTATATTGTTATGTTTCCCCTCACTAAAGAGAGACTCTTTATTATTATGTGCTGCTAGATTAGAGAAACAAGGATTCCGACGCCTCTGATGCACCTCAAGCTTTATTATTTCCTCCTCCCGACGGTAACGGGTCAGCTCGATGTGCCGCAGGTTTGATCTGGAACTGGTCCCTGGTTATTGACTGCGAATAGCCAGCACCCTTGTTCCCATAGTGACAGGATCTCTGTGTGCTGGCAGATAATCAATAGCTGACTGTCCTGCTCACCCGGCCTTGTGCCTCGCAAATTTCATCAAGACAATCGACACTGCGAGATATACTATAGAGAAAGGTTGTGGCTTTCTTACCTATATAGGCTTAAAAATAATAATAATGGCACAAAAAATAATGCATTTGGGCTTCATGTGAATGTGCGTGTTTTATGTCATTTACAGATATAAAGGGGTGCTGAATAGCTCCCGTACATTCATTTGTAATTGGTTGTGTATTTGTAATATAAGAGTTCAAACTTAAACCTTTTTAGCTGAAATGGCTTCAGTCCTCTGTTTATATTCATGGAGGTTTTTAAAAACGCAGACTTTGTTTTCCTATTTCTCCATGACAGATTTTAATAAAGATGCAAGTGTGATACATTTCCCTGCCTCCAGTGCATCTATGTAGGGGTAACACAATATCGACTCCTGCCCGGCTGTTTAATTGCATTTCTGTCTCTTCCCCATATTTCCTTCCCTCCAAAGCTCTATTTTCTGTGCAGTGGATGGAGTATTACTAGCTGGCGGGCTGCTGGCTCTTTGGGATCTGAACAGCATATCCTGTGGGATTAAAAAGAATTATGGTTGCTAATGGCATTCTCGGTAACATTTCTATCAAACCCCAGTGCCATGGCTAAAGCTGCTGTCTCCACGATCTATAGGTGTATTTATCACAGAATCATAAATTGATCCCTGCTGGAGAGCCAGCGAGTGGCTGGTGGCTACATAATCACTGCCCTAAGCCACTGTTACAGGGATAAAAATACATCCTTTCCTCTCATTTGTCAGAAATGATTTTTTGAAGTTTTGCTTGACTTGTTGATTATTTTCTATCTTGCCAGAAATAAAAAAAAAAAAAAAGCACTTCTGGCTTGAGACTAATTGGGTTTCCAGTAATTCATTAGAGCCTGATTAGTGTTTGAGTAATGCGGTCTTTTTTAGCTGCCAGAAATTCAGCCTGTCTGCTATCACTGTAAGCAGTTCCTCATGTGCTGTTTAATTTCTAAATTAAATTAAAATAAAAGGGGGACAGCATTTCTTATTTATGCAAATGACGAAAGAGGATCAGATTTACAAACAGAATAATGAATAAATGTATGCGTGTGGATTCCTTGGGAAATGATATTTCAGGGCACTGCTTTGTCAAAGGACGATCTGTGTCTGCCAGCATGGACAACATCCCAAATAGTGCCACTGTACATCCCATTGCTGAAGCCCGGGAGACCAGCATTTGCATTCTGGCTGCACTGTGTTTAATATTTTATTCAGCAAATGTCTATATTGTTGGCACAAAGCACTGGCTGTGAGATCTGTTGTGTGCTGCCAGTATACGTGTAAATTTGTTTTTCTAGAGCTGAAAAGATGAGTTGGTTAAAAAAAAATTATAATTTCACTTATTGGCCAAATTATTAGGTATACCTCTAAACTCCTACGTCTTAAGCTTCAGACTGCTCTAAACACTCAGATTGAGGGTTCTTTGCTCCTCTCACCTCTGTGATGTCCCTGCTATGGATATTACATCATGTCCCACAGCTTTAGCTGTGAGCGCAGAACTTCCACAACCTTCTGTTTGCAAGGGGCAGCCCGTAAGAAGACTTTAAGAAGTAAAAGGGTGTACTTAATGGAGAGGAACTCCAAGCCACAGTCATGCAAAGCTACTTTAGTAGAGTCCAAGAATAAAATATGTGGTGGTGGAAAGGATGTGATGCTGTAGGTCCACTTTGTGCATGTATTGTCCAGACACACGTCACTCAATTCACTGGACTTAGATTTTGAAGGTGGCTCTTAAAGTTGCCAGTGAGTGTATTTTGATGGGTGTGATTTTAATTTTTTAAATATCTATCATACTGAATATTTTGTGATATATTGAAAATGTCCCAGGACCCTGTGGGGACATTTAATATGTATACTTTTTACTCAATTAAAACTAGACTAAATGATGATACAGTAATCAGTTATTATTAGTTAGTCCCGTTTTTAGGTTTTTGCAGCAACACTGTTACTGCTCGATGTAACGTTCAGGCTGCACAGTGGTTGGCAGCTCAGAGCATTTCTTCTAAATGTTAATGAAAACCGTGGATTGTATGCAGTCTCACCAAGGCTCTAGCACATAAGAGTGGTACACAAGCACTGTTCAGTCTGCCTCCTTTTTATCTTCTTAAGTTTTGACAGAATATCTTTTGATCACTAAGCAGACTCCTTGTTTTGTTCTTTGTTGTTTTGCTAGTCGTGTCTGCTCTGAGGACAGCATGCTGTACTTTAGTGCTGTACAGTGTTGCTCTCAAGGATGCCAGCGTGTTCTGTTGTTTTGACTTCAGTGTCTCCTTTTTCCAGGCACAGCACACACTCATCAGACGAGGCAGGATTTAATGACCCGAGCTTACTGGAAAACCTCCAGAGTAATCACGTAAGTAATGTCAAGGTTCCCCGTCACCCGCTGCTGCCGTTTAGGACAAAATTAAGACGGATTTTGGATCTAATTGTGTGTGCTTGCATAATATCGTCTTTTGCATTTTAAGTAGACTCTTTTTAGCTTTATTTTGTGCCTTTAAAATGGTGAAGCATGCGTGGTGACGCATGTTATTATCTCACGAGACAAATTTGGCAACTGATGGATTTAATTGTTTTTAATATCAGTTTGACTAAAATCATGCTGAGGGGTGGATTACTGTTTCTTTGCATCAAGATTAGCCAATTCTGACAAAGCAGTGAGGTGCACTACTATCTTGCCATCCTTTGCAGGATTTTAAAGGGAGCTCTAATGACCACCTGTAGTCATGCAGTGGGTGAAAACGGTGATTGATTGGCTGTTTGAGTCACTGAGCTGCAGAGTGGTGTGGAGGAGGCAAAATGTCACATCCAATTAGGTGCAGTAGTACCGCCCAGGGAAAGTAGTAATCCCACTGTGATGTTTGCTTTGTTATGACAGCAGAATCTCTCCACACATTGAGTTTGTCTAAGATCTGCTTCAGTCTCACATTGATAGCCTCTCGCCAGTTTGTAATTATGGTTCATAACTGACTGCTGCTTGGAAACCAGGGTTTGCATGCATTTTGGTAACGATTTAGCCTGAATAATCCGGACGGTAATAAATCATAGATGTATGTTTTTTCTTTTTCCCCAATCATTTTTTTCAAGGTAACTTCTAGCATATAAGAAGACTGTCCTTTGAACTGATACGTTGTAGGCATGCTCAAAATTATGAAGGTTTTTGGTAGAAGCAAATCATCAACATTAAAGTTGATATATATGCTCATGGCTATTTTATCAGGTATGCGTGTTCAGCTCCTCATTAACAAATGTTTAATATCTAATATCGGCCAATCACATGGCAAATTTGCTTTTAGGCATGTAGACTCAAGACAACCTGCTGAAGTACAAACTGAGCATCAGAATGGGGAAGAAAGGCGATTTAAGAGACTATTCCAATATAGACCAAAATCTTAGGGAAATGTTTCCAGTTCCTCGCTCTGAATGCAAAAGGGCTCCAACCCTTTACCTGACAGAATGGTCAGTGAGTGTATAGTTATTCAAAATAAGGTTTTTTGCGACTCTTTCTAGGTGGCAGCACATGCTTGCTTCTAGAAGGACTTCAACAATACTAACTCCACGTAACCCTCAGTAATAGTGAGCTGAATTACCAAAGCGATATCAAGGTTTTTAAACATCACCTCAAACTTTCAAGACGTTGGTTTAATTAATGCACAATCAGTGCTTCACTTTCACTTAGATATCGCTGCTGGAGCTGCTGAATGAAGCGATGCATTTGTCGTAACAGTCGATACTCTCCTGGTACAAGCGCTTCTTCTTATGGCCTTCAGAGTGCTTCTTGCATGAACATTACTAAGGAGAGGGGAATTAAGAGTGTTGACAGAAATAAGCACCCCCTCTAGTGCTTTTCATCTTCCCTGGACATGGTCCACACCCACAGAGTTTCAATGGCTTCTTCATTTTCTCCTCCCCCTTAAACTTTTTCCCACACGGGCTGTGTCTGAAGCGATGAGTGTCTATCACTGCTGCTGTGACACAGGTTACCCAGAAGTTATTTGGGGTGATAGCTGGCAGCACAGTATTTCCTGTCACATCTAATTGTGTCAGCAGAACAAAGTTCAGATGGTCTGTACTGTCTGCCTAGTTTACCACCACCCTCGATGTCTTGCTGTCAGACTTGTGCTTTTCTTCTGAGAGGAGGAGTCGGTGTCATGAACTTTACCCAATCAAACGTCTGTCTGCTAGCATCTTTAAAGCAGGCCGGAAGGGAAGTGTAAATGCAGCATGTTGGGGTTTTACAGTGATTGGTGGCTGGACTTGGTGTGGCACAGTAACCTCCCAATGACAATCCCATTATTGTCATTGGGTTTCCATGACAGCAGTCTCAATGAAAAGATCCCATCCCTTAAAGAGCAATTAACAAAGACCTGCTTTTAGCCTTAAACCTGCATCAGACATTAACCCTCATCCCAGTAAGGGTGTGAGAGCTGTCCAAAATACCTGCACTTTAAAAGAAAACATGTCCTCACTCAATCACACACATGTGTACGCACTCACACACATACTGTCCTGTCTTTCAGAGGATACCCGTCAACCCAGGCCAGATTATCATGCTGCTTGGAGGCAGGGAGGCCTCTCTTAGCCACCTGGACTGTAATAGACTCGATGTGTTGGAAGAGGCACTTTTAATTTGTCACCCTCCCCCCTTCATTCATGTGATCCTTTGTTCCTCTCTTCACAACAGAAAGAACAAATTTAATAATAATACTGAGCGTGAGGCTGCAGCCTTTTGTTTGAGATGGGAGTGAAAACATGCACTTTTGAGCTATCTTACACCAGTGTTCCAGTATTATTTAAACCTGCATCTGATATTAACCCTCAGATTTCCCATTAAGGAGGTGAGAGAGTGCAAAATCTCTGCACTTTAAAAGAAAGCATGTCCTCACTCTTAGGCTTTTATGTTCTTTGTGTTACTACAGGTTCGTGAGACCTATATTCATAATTCATTGGCTGGTATTAAACTCACTGCTAACAAACGTTTGCCGCCAGGCTGCTGTGTGTGCTGTTGCTTATTATACAGGTCTGCTGCAGCCCTGCAGGCTGCTTATATTACTGTCTTGGCTGTAGTCGGTCACTGCAAGCCGGTGGTCCTCCAGCCTCAGCAGATGCCTGTCTAGGTCTGTCCCGTGGCAAGTTAGTCATACTGTTCCCTTCATTAATGTACAATGCCTCAGTGTATAGGTTAGGCCTTCTTTCATTAAATGAAGCACATTTCTACTGGATGAGGAGGCATGAGTCTGTCAGCAGCTGGCAGTTTCTGTGGGATCCTCTTGGCTCGTTATCCACAGTCATTAGCCTCTCCACGCTTGACTACTGAGTACTGAAGCCACATGTATTTCAGAGTTTGACAAAGCTTAGACTGGCTTTGAAACAAATGGAGTCATAAATCTTTGGGCGCTACACGATGTGAAGGAAATTCATCAAGTGTCAGAGCTGCAATTAATAATGGTACCTGTTCAGGATTAGAGTTCTCCTGTATAAGTTGCAGTCTTTGTGTTTAGATATAATTCTGCCAGTAGTTAAGTGTAGATTTGTGATTATAGTTTGCAAACAGGAATGTACCTGAACGGCAGTTCAAAAGAACTGAGAGTAAAGTTGTTTTTTGTGCTCTATTGTGCTCATGATGCAGCAAACTTATTTGGTCTGGTTTTATAAAACTTTAAATAAATGCTCCAGCAGACAGGTCACTGGAGTCTGCAGTGCATTCTAGTATTAATAGAAGCTGTCTGTCACATTTGTAGCGGCTGCTGTAGCAGGTTGTGTATGTCGGCTGCAGGTTGATTATGCTCTGTCGGTGTGCACTCTCTGTCCTTGCTGTGTCTTCCTACAATACCGTAGCTGTTTTGCTTCTGTTACATGTTTTATGAAAGAACATTAAAAGTCAAAGTGCCCCTTCTTCTTCCTGTAGCCTACAGCTGCTGTTATCCTGGAGTTCATGACCATGATGGCCATCTGTCACACTGCAGTCCCTGAACGCATGGATGGAAACATCATCTACCAAGCTGCATCTCCAGGTATATCCCACTTTTAAGTGGAATACACAATGTTATTACAGTGTGTGTCTGTTCACACACAGTAATTTAAGATCATCAAAATTTACCAGACTTCTTCTTGATTCTGACGTTGTTTGTGACGTAGCATGTTGTCAGATTTTCATTTTCAACGTTTGTAGTCGTTAATCATCAAACTGTAAAACCAATGAAAAAAATGAAACTACAGATTCTGCAGAATGAATCTACAGTGATAATCATTACAACTGAAGACATGGACAAAGGATTTCACTAAGACAGTGCAAATATACAAATAATTCTTTAATACCAAAATCTATTGTTCACTGATATATAATGGGACAGCACGCCTGGGCCCTTTGATGGCACAGTGTAAGCTTAGCTGTCGTCTTAACACATGCATCCTAACAGCAGCTAAAAATAGAAAAGAACTAGCTCTCCCAACACATGTTGCTGTGATTTAACGGTGTCAAAGACAAGTGTGAGAGTTGCAAAACTTCTCCTTTCCTTCCTTTGATTTTGCCCAGTGACACGTTTCTGTGTAATGCTACACCTCTCCTGTACAAGTAGGTTCAAAACTGCATGTCGAAAAGAGCAGATTTTAAATGGCTAGTTGTGCAGCTGTGTCTGGATCTGTTTCCAGGTGCTCTGCATAAATGGTCTTGTGTGTCCTTGATATTTCTCTTTGTTGTAGTATTTAATTTTCCATCTAGCGACCTCTGTGTCACAGCAAATGGAACACACCACTACAGCCTCCGGGCTCCAGTATTTCATAAAGACGTTTATGTAATCATCAGCGCACACACGAGCCAGGAATCATATTATAAAATGAAATCAGCTGTTTACAAAATGCATTCTTCAGTCTATCACATCCACGGGTGAACTTAACAGACTGAGACAGCTGTCAATCAGGAAGTTAAACACATAACATATTTCTAAACATCAAAGTTGCCACCATGACAAACATCAGATGAGGTGAAATCCACCACAGAGACTCTAAGAATAGGTTTTAGCGTTAATGCATAGAGATTGCCCGTAACAGCAGTAGTTATGTGTCCTGAAAATAATGCAGATTTCTGAAGAGACCAGCAGGTTTAACCTCCTAAGACCTGAACTCTTCCACGGCAGCATTTTTAATTTCTCTTTGATATTTGGGCTGATTGGGGCCCGATGAATGTAAAAACAAAGAATTACCAGATTTTTTTTAATTTTTTTTTACTTTTTATTGTTTTTGAGAAAAATGAGAGCCACATCTGAGGATATTTGTTTAAAATGTTGATAGAACAGTAGCAGCATAACGTCCTCGTAACTGTATATCAGGCCCTTGTAGAGCAAAATTGAGTATTTTGGTCTAAATAACCCAAACTGTGATGTCCACATATGTGGACGCAGGTCCTAGGAGGTTAAAGGAAAAAGCATTTGACATCAGTTTATAACGTACAAACATACGGCTGCAGTTTGTCAAATAGGTTGACATATCCCGATCGTTTTAAATATGTTTATTAGAGAACTGATGAACACTTTGATTCGAAAATAAGCTTTGCATCTTCATTTTGCTAATGACTTTTTGGGGGGCTTGGATTGCTTCAAACAGTCGTGTTCATGTGAAGCTTTGAGGTTTTTAGAGTGGTTGCAAAGAGCTGCCGGTGAAGTGAACTATAAAAGAACAGTAGAGAGCTCTTTCTTGCCCTGCAGCATCCCCATGCACACGGTAGCTGGATCACAGGTTTCAGTCACTGTACTGAACCAGGTTCATGCAGCAACTGTGAAACATGGCTGCTGTGGTAAATACCAGGCTCAAATGTAATGTTACCTTGGATATTTGTAAAGGTGTTTTTATCTGTAACATTTTTCTTTGCTCCCCAGATGAAGGCGCTTTAGTGAGAGCAGCACGAAACCTTGGCTTCGTGTTTTCTGGTCGAACCCCAGACAGCGTCATTGTGGAAATTGTAAGTTGGACAAAACAAGTTAAAGAAAGGCAAACAGCCTATTATACAGGTCTGCTTAATCTATAATACTGGCATCATCGTGCTCCGGTCGGCATCTAAATAAGTCCCATCTGTAGGCTAGTTCATTTCCAAAAAACACTAAACTATCCCCTTGTCTATTTCACAGTACTTCATGAAATTTGTCAGATGTTTTGAAACAGAACTAAAACAAATACACTAAAAGTGGTTTTCCACTTGGATCACAGTGATGGAAAAACACAACATTTGCCGTGATTATATCCTGAGTTGATGCAGTGTGTCCTCTCCAACGCTCGGGTCACTCATCCTGTTGTTCTCCTAATTGGCTAACCTGATGATTGCACTCAAAGAGCCTGAGGCTGAAAGGCCAGAGCCATTTCCTCTCTTTTTTTCGCCCCTTTTTGGTCGGAACATCTCGTCTCCTAGACGTTTGTCCAATTTCTTAGTCTTTATTAGACCTTCTAAAGCTCTCAGCATCTACTTTAATCACTCTGTCTTGTACCTAGCAGTGTCCACAATTAAGAAAGTTAATTGAATTTTACCTTGTTATTCTCCTTCCATCGGCTCAGTGCAAGCAACTGATAAACACATTTAAGTGCAATTAAAGCTGATTGGAGGAGGATGGCAGGCTTGGCTGTGCTACTTAAGATAACTTGTCTCAGAAGACTGAGGTTGAAGTGTCTCCTTCTGAATTATGTTAACGCTCACGTCTCTTTCAATTCAGGTTGGAACAGAGGAACGATATGAACTGCTTCATGTGCTGGAGTTTACAAGGTACAGTTATTATGTTTTTATTATGCATATACACCATCAACATGCCTTATTTAACAGTCTTTTACTATAGAGTTTTCTGTTTGAGCCTCAGTAGCATCATCATTAATTAACTAATTAATCCTAGTTAACCCCACTGTGGTCACATGGTTATCTTGTTACCCACTCTTTGTTTTCAGTAATCATGTGCTAGCTCAAACCATGCATTACTTTAGCATTGTGGTAACACACTGCTGTTATTTCTCTCCTTATTCCACCTTCTTCTGCCCTCTCACTCTCTCTTGGCTTTTTTTATCGCTTAGCGCAAGGAAGAGGATGTCAGTCATCATGCGCACCCCATCTGGGAAGATCCGCCTCTACTGCAAAGGAGCTGTGAGTGTCTGTCTCTCTCCATAGCAACGCGTGACAGGTCATCACCATCATCGCCGAAACGCTCTTCTCTCCTTATTGCCTCTCGCTCATGTCAGGAAATCTTTTCATTGGGTGACAGGATGAAGCAAGATCACCACATTTCACACATCTCTGCCAAATAACAAATAAACATTATGGCCAGACTACATTTAATCCTCAGTAAGATTTAATCGGATCTACAATTTCCTGGATTGCAACAATTTTGTGCTGTGAATATAATACAAAAGTGAGAGCAGAATTACAAATTGCACAGTATAACACAACATCAATATTTTATTTTTAAATGTTACATGGTTATTGCAACACCCCTAATCTGTGGAGAAGGGACGAGATAGCGGAAGCGTTCTATTGGCTATTTGGGTTTGAGTAGGTTTTGGTCACAAGAACATAAACAGTCCGTGTGGCCAGAAAAACTGGATTGTACTGAACCACCAGACAACAGAAAGCGTTTGTTTTCATCCGATGATGATTCATCTTTTAACAAGCTTTTTTCCATTCATCTATAAACAATAACCCGTGGATGGAACTGCTTATTCTTAGTCCAGATATATGGCTGCACCAAAAGTCTTGAGTTCCCAGATCAGGCTTCTCCAAATGTATATCTCTTTTTTAATACAAATAGCTAGAGTTATCTGAGTAGGAACATGAAGTGCTTCTACATGGGCCGAACACAGCCTTAGACCCACATTTGCAAAGCAGCACAAGTCCAGGTGGTTCCTTTCTTTCCTCTCTGGGTGTCAGTAACCAGTGAGTGTTTGTTTCCCTTCAGGACACAGTGATCTATGACCGCCTGGCAGACAGCTCTAGGTACAAAGAGATCACATTGAAGCACCTGGAGCAGTTTGCCACTGAAGGTGAGTGGACCAACATCGCCCCCTGTCTGCCAACAATAATGTATCTTTTCAGGATGCTGTACATCCCTGCGTCATCTCTGGACAGAAGTAAACAAACTTCCTCTTCCTGAGAGCCTTTCCTCTCATGCATTATTTAATGGAAATTTCCTTCTAGTGGGAATATTCTGCTGTAATTTTAACACACAAGGCTGTTGACCTGAAGGAAACTGCACCACATACTCTGCTTCTTGTTCTATGATCATACTGCCCCCTTGTGAGACACCAGCAAAATGATGTCATTAGGAATATTTGATGTGTGCTAAATTTAGCATCCAGGACAGATTGTGAGGATCTTCAGGCCCAGTAATTCCCAGTCCAAGTGGAGATACTACAGATGAAAACCTACTTTATCTGCTGCTCACTTTTGCCATTTTGATCCCATAACATCTTTCAGACTAGAATTCTTTAGTCAGTGTCTTGGACATTTGTCTCATTTAAAGTGCAAATTAATCCACTTTAAATGAGACAATACCTCAATCAAATATTTAGACATAAAACATGTCTTAATGTGGGTAACCAACTGTGGAAATGTCATTCTGCCATCTATTAGAGTTATTCTTATTAAATTCTAGTAAAAATATCTGGAACGTATCGAGTCACAACTCTCCCAAGCATCTGTTCTTTCCAGTGTATTCCTGTACATTAAAGGTTTTTACAGAGTACTTTATTCATACATCTGTGTAGGTTCTCAGTCAACCAGGTCGAGGTACTCTTATGTGCTGGAAATGAAGGCAACTGGACTCCTTTGTGGTTCAGAGATTTTCACCTCCTATTCTAGAGGCTTCTTCAGTTCTGTAAATTGCTGGAGAGTCATTTTACAGACCTGGTGGTGTTATGTGCTCGAAAGTGGTCGTGGGAGTCACTGAACCACCCTGTAATGTGAGTTGTTAAGAGTCACATGAGCCGAGGTGTGAATTTAGGTGTGGGTCATTACCCTTCTGTCAGAGGCCAAGGTCCTGAGACCCTGCCCCACCCCCTATTATGTGATTTGTTCAGGTCACATGGTTCAAGGTGTGAACAGGGATTTCATGAAGTGATAAAGGGAGCTGGTGCCATTTGCCACCACCTTTGTTCAATGATAGTCGTTCATATTTGATGTCGATGACCTCCTTTGCACTTCTCCCAAACAGCCTGAAAGAGTGACCTTTCTCCTTTAGGATGCATGCGTACAGCTGAGTGTCCTGTCGAGATGATTCTCCTAGATTGTGTTCCTCACTGAATTGCGCTTCACATTTGGTATTTGGGTCTTGTCAACCCAAGTGAGCCTTGACCTTTGTGACCTTAATAAATCACATGATGAAAAGGGCCCTTTTGCACAATGAGCCACGCCTTGATTCAGACTTTTGCTTACATGGTCCTTTATGTCTCACGTGATTACAAGGTGGGTCAGTGACTCCAGGGGGCAATCCCACCAGTGGGGTCTCGCCATCAGTTTATAGAGCTGAAGAAGCTTCTTAAATTAGAGGTAAAACATCTTCATGGACCAAAAGGGTCTGTTTGCCTTCATTTCCAATCTTTAAGGCAGGGGTGTCAGACGTATAGCCGGCGAGCCGGAATTGGACTGTATTATCAAAAGTTTTATAGCTTCTCCTCCTGACATGGCCATTCATACTACACCAAAGTAAATAAGTAATAGATAAACATTTCAATAACAGAACATTTCAGAAAATAAAAACTGAAATGTTTTGTTGGAAATGCTCTTATTTTTCATATGCTAAGATAGCTGATCTGAATTTTGAATTTAATTGAATTTAATGACATTTTTAAACATAATTTTATTAAATGTAATACATAAAAATAACTGTTAATCAAAGTTTGTAACTGGGGAAGTTACCATGACGTTATCAGTTGATTCGAAAATTGACCGTACTAAGCAGCAGCTGTCTTTGTTCAACAAAGACAGCTGCTGCTTTTCTCAGCTCCTATTTAGCGTATGTCAGTGACCCTTTAGTACCTTTTATTTACCCCCCAAAAATATGAAAAGTGGACTTTAAGCAAATTTATACTCTGAATAGGTAAAGTAATACAGTAATGGTGTCTGAATAACCTGCTTCGGATGCAAGATTTAAATCTAAATCTGATGGTTTAGCTTTGAATAGTATCCGATGGTTATTTTGCTGGAGTTACCGTTCATGCTGCGTATTGTATTGATTAATATGGTCAGAAATATAGCTGACTTAAGTAGCAGTGTTTTCATTGAACTGGGTCTATCTGTGTAACACGTTTAACAGTGATTGCAGAGCACAAGCTTTGTTTTGTAATGTTAAACAGTCAGAACTATGACATTCGACCCAAATGTTGCGATGCTGCTTTTAATCTTGTAGGCCTGCGCACTCTGTGCTTTGCGGTGGCAGACATCAGTGAATCGTCCTATCAGCAGTGGTTGGAGATCCACCACAGAGCCTGCACCTCCCTGCAGAACAGAGCCTTAAAACTGGAGGAGAGCTACGAACTGATAGAGAAGGTTTGTTAAGCGACATCCTGTTTGTGTGCACTGTGTCGGTTTTTCTGAAAGGGCTATTTTTTATTGCAGAATCCAGTTTGACTGACAAGCAGCACAAAGCTTTTCATCTGGTTAAATGCGGCAATTTCTTAATGCGGAGGATTTTTATAGGAACAAAACTTCTGAAAAGTCAGACTGGCCTTGAGCTGAAGTGTAACTAGTGGGGAAAATGAAATAACGTCTGGAAACCTGCAAAAGTTCAAACTCGTGTGTGTTTTTATACGTTTCACCAGCAGGTAGAGTTGGTTTTCTGTGAGGTGGGTCTGTGTGGAAGCGTTAGTCAAACACAGGAAGCCACAGAGTAAATCAGCCACTTGGCAGGTTCGTCATGGCTGCTCTTGGCTGCCCAAAACAAATGGGGGCAATCAATCATGAAATAAACATAAAAGCTTTCAGAGAGAAAAATTTAACGCGCGTTGCCAAATGAGCAGAGCGTGGCACTGCGGCCCAACCCCAATTCCCTTCCCTCGGTCCCACCCCTCTGTTTCTGCAGTTAGGGGAGGTAAGGTCTCCTGTTTCTTTTGGGATGAAGAGGTGGCCTTTGGAGGACTAGATGACCAAAGGGTGATTGTGATTGGGCCAGGGTTAGGGCCACCCACACTTAAAAATGCACACAGTAATGCCACAGGGGGGCACAGTGGAGTTATAGTGAAATGTTAAGGATGGAGGCATTCCTGCAGTGTGTCCGAAGTTTCTCCTTCTCATCATTTCTTAACTAAAATGCTGATTACGTATTATGTGGGAAAATCTTCCTATTTGATCCTGATTGTTCTTTTAAAAAACAATTGTTTTGTATTGATACGCTGTTTTAGCTGTTTAATATCTAATTCTTCATTATTTTTCCCCATTTATTTCTCACTGGTCTACTGCAGGGGATACTTTTTATGATCCCTGACTAATCTAAGTACAAGTGTATTTATTGTTTACTGTTTGTCAGTGCAAAGTAATCTGCTCGAGCTCCACTGTGAAAATTCAGAACTTTATTTCCCCTTTTTAACATATTAGAAGCAGTAGTGGTGAATTCATACGAGTCTTTGTCCCAGTGGAAACTTAAGCTACATATACTGGACAGACTCTACCAGCAACATACTGACTATGATCCCGTTTCTCCCTCATTCAACTGGTACTTGTATCATAATTTACAAAGAGTGCTTTTAACAGCAGCCATAGAAAGAAATGAAAGGCTTACGATGAAAAGGCAAAAGAAAGTTTGGCACATCCAGTCATGGTCTTTCCCAGGCATAGTTTTCCGGGCTGTGTGGTTCCCAGTGATTAGCGTGGACAGACCTACAGACGTCCAGGCAGTAAGGCTCAGGTCACAACTTAAAGAGCTTCCAGAGCCTTTCCTCTGCTGCTGGCTCCTGTCTCCCCTCTACCCCTGGCTCTTGTCAAACCTTTGGCCCTGTGATGTGCCCATACAAGCCCACAGCCAGCCACAGAGCAACACAGTTTCCTGGGGAAAAAACAGCAGCTGCATTTTGTGGGTGTGCTTGTGTGGCAGAGATCGTGTCTATAGATGCAAACACAGATGCAGGGGCACAGTAACGGATCCAAAACCCCTTAAGTCCACCGCCGCGGTTTTTACTTGGTGATAAACAAGAGCGGCTGATGAGGGGAAAAACTCGACTGAGTGAGTGACACTATCCCGGCTCAGATGTTTGCCTGACACGTGACGTTTTAAAGGCCTTCCTGTGTTATGATCCTCACTAACTGACTTGTTTACTGACTTTCTTTGGTGCAGAACCTGCAGCTCCTGGGTGCCACCGCGATAGAGGATAAGCTCCAGGATAAAGTGCCGGAGACCATCGAGACTCTAATGAAGGCTGACATAAAGATCTGGATCCTGACTGGGGACAAACAGGAAACAGCCATCAATATTGGTAAGCAGCAGCATTTGTGACCGGATGCTTTCCGAGCTTTATTTCTATGTGAATTCTGCTGTGTCGTGTGGTTTTATTGGTACAATTATTAGTATTTTTACCAGAAATGGGGCACAGCATAAAGGTCAGATATCAGTCACACCAAAGGAAGCCTACTTCAAGGCTGCCACACTGCCAAAAAGCAGACTGATGCAGCTGACATTGCTAAGATTGAGTTCCCCTGTTATGCAAAAGCAACAATAGCTATTTTCCTTCTTGTTTGTGCTTCACGATGCACTTTAACCTTATTTGTGTACGAGGTCTCATACCAAAAGGAAAGTCCCTGGCAAGCCTGATGTTTTTTTTCTGTGCTAAAGTGCATGCCAGCCTCTTACAGGTACTCCAGTCATCCTTCACCCAGAAAGACAAACAGCTGACAAGCTGAATGTTTCTCTGTCACACATATCTAGTGAAAGCATGCGTCGCAGAATGCCAGATGATGTATGAGCACCCTGCACTGACATGAAATAAATAACACGCATATGTACACAAGCAGGCACGTCTCACGTATCTAGGTGCCCCAGAGGCAGATATTATCAGAAAGGTGAATGCCTAACGCTGGTCGTCCGTTTGGGTTTGTATTCTTCTTCGTTCTGCGCTAGACGTGGGCAAATCAAACAAATGGATCGACCTTGAATACAGTCAGCCAGGTAACACGGAGGTCAGAAAAAACAGATATCAAAAGTGCCTCCGTTTGTGGCTGCTCCTGCTGCTCCTGCTGCTCACTGAATCAGCCCTTTGTACCCACTGTGCCCAGATGTGAGGCAGCAGAAGCCCATGCTCACTGGAAGTATTTTTACAGGTTCGCCTTTTGACTGGGTTGCTCTGTAAAAATTCTGCTTAATATTTACTTTATTTTTTTACTACTTTCCTCACTGAAAGATGATACCAGTTGGCAGAGTTTATGGTGCACCTTTAGCCAAATCAGACACCTGAATTCAGGCCAGGACATTATTTAACATTTGGAGGTGGCCGAAACCACCCAAGTGCCACTTTTGGCACATAATACTGGCATGCTCATTAAATGAAATCTTTGTTAATGCAATAATATTCTTATTTGTAAAGCATACAGGTGTGCTGATTTGAAGCTCTGAAGTGATTGTCCTAAATCTAGTTTGTCCCTAAACCTGAAGTATAATGACATACGATAAAGAAACGACTCTGATGCTTTTAGGCTGTCTGACAAAGGAGCAATGTTTGCTCTTGGACACGCTCTCGCTGCTATGAGCTGCTAGCTGAGAGGAGTCTGTGTGCACGTAATTCTCAAGGCAGGTAAGAGCCAGAATTTACTAAAAGGAAAGAGCCAGCCGATCAGTTAGGGAAACAGTGTTCACTTTGCTAAACGGAAGGCAGTATTGACAAGGGGGAAGGGAGTGACCGAGAGAGGCTGCGTCCAGATGGGGAGACGTTTTGCACACATTGGCAAATTTTTGGACGTTTGCACCTTTGCACTTAAGAAAACAATCTGCCAGACCCCAGCCCTGTTTGGTTTTGACTCTGGAGGTGAAATTTGCTCATTTCCTCTGTACGTACATATGTGTGTGCGTTTGTGCATATTGTGGGTGCACTATTCTTCGGCTATGTGTTTTGTGTTGTCTAAGTTTCACTCAGAGAATGCCACCCATATATTCACAAAACAGAGGCTTTGTGGTAACCCCCTTAAAGAAACTAAAATCCCTTTCCAGACAGAAGCAAAGTGCAGAAGCCCACAAATATTTATGTGGTTATGGCCGCAGATGGCAGCCCTTTTCATACAGCCACAGCGCTGAACTGAAGGCTTCAGTCTTGGTTCATGAAATATTTCTGTTTTCCCCAATGGGAGGCGCCCTCTACCACCTTGCTGGTGACCCCGAGCATCTGTCCCCGCCAAAAGCTGAGGGAAACGCTCCCAAGAGAGCCATGTTGGGTAACTCGGAGTTGTAACTGCCTATTAAAACAGGAAACTGACAAACTCTTGTAAACCAAACTCATTAGTCATGTGCTGAGACACTTGCTTTGAGCTGTAAAATTTTAATTGGATCCCTTTAAACGTTGTTTCACTTATTTGATTCTTCTAGGTTTTATATATTTAATATTTGCATGTGGATGCAGGTTTGGGATGAGCTAACTGGACTCTTTACATTTAAGGCAACTATAATTTTATGAGAGTAAAATTGGATTAATTAAAAGTTTTATGTATTTTATGTGCTCCTATATTTGTGCAGTGCTTAAGATTTTTTTTGTTTGTTTTGTTTTTTTGCAGGACATTCCTGCAAATTGCTGACGAAGAACATGGGCATGATTGTGATCAATGAAGACACTTTGGATGTAAGTATACGAGATTTTGTTTATCCATAAATCAAACTTCTCTGGAAAGGGGAATCAAAACACATAAAACTCACAGTTGTTTCACAAAATCTATGAGCACGGCTGTTCTAAAACGACTTCATTCAAAATGTAATTTAAAGCATGATTTCATTTTTCCATTACTGTGTTAAAAATAATACTAATGTATTTGCCATTTGGCTCGTGACTCTAATTCCAGCATATCAGTATGAGTGTTGGATACGTCTAGTAAAGCAGCGTTGTTGTCAGAGATCAACATGAACTAAAAGCCTTTAAAGTATGTTTGTTATGAAGTGAAATAACAAATATGGATCATTTGGGCTTCAGATTTATCAGAATATCGGACAGTAACCAACACTGATCAACAGTTCTTGTACGTGGAAAACAGTACAGAAGTTAAAGAACTTACTAAGATAAAAACATCTGTCCCCTCATGACCTCACCCCGTCCCCATGAAAACCAGAAAATCTCCAAACTAAAATGATGAGGCTACAGGGAGTCTTCCTCATAAAGTTCTCACAACTTCCCAGATTCTGCATTTAACCTCTTTAAGACACCCAACAGAGAAGTCTGTCGACCCCACGGCAGGAGAGCCTTGTCTGTTGTTTCTAAGACTGAAAAGGGCAAGTCCCTGCACTTCCAACAGGAGAAAGCTGCCGAGCACAGGAGCCACAGATGGAGGAGAAACGTGCTGTGTTTAGCTTGTCGGACACAGAAGGGGGGGATGGCGAGAAGGAGGGAATGAAGGAGTGGAAAGCGGGGCGGGGGGCTGTTTGGGGGTGATGACGGACGGCCTTCACTCTGTCAGCCGGTCGTTAGGCGTGATAAATGAAGTTGAGGCAGAAATTCGGGGTTGGTGCATTCATAAAGCTCACGAACCAGCACTTTGAAATGTCAGCTCCCATTCTGCTGTGCTTGAGCAGATGCTTACATAAGGCAGTTTGTTAAAAATCTCTCCGACAACACTGAGGAGGAACAGTGAACAGAGGACCAGGCAGCAGAGCGGGTAGTTCTGAGTCCTTGGGGCATGTCTTGCTTCTTTGCAGTGTTTAGAAACAATTATCAAAGGAAGGACACAGTTTCTGACATTCCCTGTGTTAAACGTTACATGAAGTGAAATCCTTGCAGTAAAATGCTGTCTCTAAGTTAGGATTAGGTCATTCTGAAAAGCTTTGCCTTCTAGTCAGGGTGTTTAATCATTTTGAGAGCATAGCATTGGCATATTAATCTTATTCATCTTACAGCTACAGACGAATGAGGTTCATTATTTTCACGTTTATAAGACTAAAATAGGATTTCTAAACACTCTATCTTAACTGCTCATAGGTAGTTTTTCCAGTGACATATTGGTCAAAAGTATGTGTCCATATTCTTCTCACTAAGATGGAACATGCCCCGTTTGGATGCCTCCAAGTCTAAGAGAGACGATGACATTAGGTCCATACAAACGTCCAGATTCCACGTAATGAGTGTCTCATTCTTTTGGCTGTATCACTTAAGGCGTATATAAACAATGGAGCTCCACAGGCTCTTGTGGATTTCTGAATGGACGGTACATACGCTTCCAAAAACCAAACACTAGCTTGTCACATAGGCCAAACTGGTCATTAGAGCCACAACAAAAGAGGCTTTAGGAGGAGACATGTAGCATTAGTGCAAAAATTCCTTAGTGGGGAATTGGGAGTTGGGGGGGTGAATGGCCGCCCTCCTTAAGGAAATGGTAAACTTTGCTTATCACGCTGGGGTGGATACATTGTACCCGAACAAAGCAAATTCTTTCACATACATGTTTCCAGCACACACATGCTCTCACACTGAGATGTCATCTGGAAAGTCAGAATGTGCAGTTGTAGTTGAATGGAGCAGTTGAATGTAGATATAACAACTTATGACTTTTCCGGCCTGAACGCGCACACACACACACACACGCACACACACACACACGCACCCACACACACACACACACACACACACACCCACACACACGCACACACACACACACGCACCCACACACACACACGCACCCACACACACACACGCACACACCCACACACACGCACCCACGCACCCACACACGCACACACCCACACACACGCACCCACACACGCACACACCCACACACACACACACACACACTTGCCTACCCGCTGCTCATCTCGTGCTGTTTTACAGACCCCATCGGGGATGGCTAAGTCCTCGCAGCTGCTCTCTGCTTGTATCCTCGTGCTCAGTTTCTCTCTTCTGTTAATCCATCATCTCGCTCTCTGTGCGTGTGTCTCGCTCTCCTCCTCTCGCTTTGTGAAACGTAAAGCCACTTTCTCCAAATATTTCCTTTAAGCTGAGGTTTCAGAGTTTTGTTATGCCAAGCGAACATTGCGTGGTCCCCCTGCTACAATCTGACCGCTTTGACATATTTGACCTCCACACCAGCACCCACCCCGCCCTTTAACTGCCATAATTCTTTTTTAATGTTTTCAGCTTTTGGGGCATCAGGAAATTACATTGTCTCCATGCAGTTTGTCTGCCTGGTTATTATTTGTCAGTCTTTTTATTTGTTTGCATGAATATAACCTCTTTCACTTGCACTTCAGTTGAATGCAACAACATAATAATTTAAACTGTTGGTTACTTGTGCAGTAAAAGTTCTACCAAGTGTGTTTAGTAGTATGCTGTCACACAGATAATGGTTACCCACAGAGAGTGGTTTTATTTGCTAATGACTTCACCATCTGTGGTGAGGATGATTTAATGAGTACTACAATGAAGATCTCACCACTCTGTCATCCAGTCCACATGCCCATAGACCACCACAGTTAATCCTCTTGTCAGTGTCATATTTATAGCTTTTCATCAACACCACAGATATATATACTGTAAAAGCAAACAGAATATACTCACAGAACTCATCTGTGTTATTACATCATAGCTAAGGCCTCAGTGTAATAAATAGGAGAATTATAATAAATATTCAAGATATCAAGAGCAGCTGCTCTGGAGCAGTCAGGGATTAGCAGCCAGAGTGGACAGATCTGTCTGTTTGAAAGTAATGCAAATGGAGAATAAAGTTATATTAGTTATATTAAAGTTATATTACTTGTTGGTCGTATGTATGTATATAGATATAGATATATATCAAGTGTATATATGACAATAAATATGTTTATAATTAAAACGTTCTCAGTAGGAATCAGTTCAAACTGTGTGAGTGGCGAGAATCTAATATATGTAAACATTGTTACAGTTTGGGTTGAGATTTAGGTATTGATCATTCATGAAAGCATTACAATAATATAAAGATAATTTTTGGTGGAAATTAAGATGCTAAGATAATTTTTTGTCTTTAGAGATTCTTTAGACCAAATGTTGTCATTTCCAGTGAAGTGTGGACTTGTTTGTTAATTCTGTTTTTAAAGCTCATTATAGCTATTTTTCATTTTATTGTGCTTTTTTTTAATCTATTCTTTTTCATTATTTCGCCATCACGTTCAAAAATTATTTTTGTTTGTTTTATTTTATTCCCTTGTCTGTGAGAAAGTTACTCCAAAATTAAGATAAATGTCATGAAACCTCAGAGGAGTAATATGGGTAATTAAGCAAGTCATTAAATGTGTCAAAATCCTGATCGCCTTCTTTCTTCATTGAGGATCTGCTCTACAGACACCCTTAAAGTGTTATTATACCATTGTTTGGTAATTAATCAGAAACATCATGAGAAGCAAAACCCAAAAACAACATTAAAATATCAAATTCCTGTGCTTTTTCCCCTCTTTTAGAGAACAAGAGAAACCCTCAGCCACCACTGTGGAATGCTGGGAGATTCCCTCTACAAGGAAAACGACTTTGCTCTCATTATTGATGGAAAGACTCTAAAATACGCTCTTACATTTGGAGTGCGCCAGTACTTCCTGGACCTCGCCTTGTCCTGTAAAGCTGTCATATGCTGCAGGTAAAATTTACACCCGAAACAATAAAATAAGCTGGGAACAAGCAAGACATTAAATGTTGTGTCTAAAAGAATCAGGCAGTAAATAATCCGAAAGCCCAAGCTGTTGTCTTGAAGTTTATTTTTCTATTAGAGCCAAATGTTAAAAATGACCCAAGTGAAATTTCAAACTATGTCCTAAATCTACATATTATTATTTCTCCACCATAAAGGTCATTTAGACTTTTTATGGCACCGTAATATAACATGAAGGTGCGCTGTTGACCTGCCCAGGCCACATAAGTGAGAGGAAGCACTTAAGTACTCAAGCAGCCATGACAGGATCTGGGGCCAGAACTCAGCACCATGTTTTCAGAACAACAGCGACCCTTTAGATGCCACGCTATTACTCCGTGCAGTACGTCAAATTTGTATTTATTTTTTTGCCCCCACCTCCACCTGCCTTTGCCTTGTGCACACTCTGTGGGCACTAAGATACACCGCGAGATGAATGAGGCCCCTTAAACCATGGAGAACATAAACATTAACAGTTTCACAGTTAAAGACAGACGTGCAGTTTACAACATCATCTCCAGAGAATTTCTTTACTGTATACTACGCTGAGTTTGGTGCACAAAGAAGAAGCCACTGTTGGGGAGGCTAGAGGCTGGCAGTGAGGGCATAAAGCTAAGATTGAAGTCTTGAGGAAGAGGATGAGTTTTACTTAGTAAATTAAGAAGATGTTTATCTATTCTATAAAGCTGCCTTGCCACCTTTTCACACCCAGCCAGCAGCAGTTAGTATCTTGCAGTTTATATTTGTTACTCTTTAAGAGATCCTGTCAAAAAGTAAACAAATTATATGTAACTTTTAGGGGTGCAACGATACTCGTATCGATATTGAACCGTTCGATACAGTGCTTTCGGTTCGGTACGCATATGTATCGAACAATACAAAATTTGTAATTTATTTTATCAACTTTCCTTCTGACGATGCTGTCTGTGTTGAGCGCTCAGTGAATCTGCGTTCGACTACTCCGCCTAGGCTGCACTGTCGAGCGCAGATCCACTGAGCGTTCAACACAGACAGCATAGTCAGAAGGAAGAGCGCAGGGCAAGCTAGCGAGACAGAAGTTAAGCACTTGTCACTACCCGATCAGTACCGGAAACCCGATCGGTACCCCGCATGCGCGAAAGGTTTCTACTTCCGGTCATAGCGTTTTACGATAGTTACGGGTCAGAGTATCTGTTAAGATGTTAAGAATAACAAGTATATCTTAAAATGTTTGCAATAATGAAGCATTTCAGTACAATGTAGACAAAAACGAAAAATAAAAAGATCAGGACTCTCCGATCCTTACTGCGCATGTGTAAAGTCTGACCGTACAAATGGGGTCTACCCGATCCGTACTGCGCATGTGCAGATGTTTTCTTCTTCTTCTTCTGTTCGTTTAATGGCAGTTTACTCCCCAGTGTACGAGGATACCGCCACCTGCTGACCGAGCGAATAAACCCTATTATAAACTGAATTATCGTCATTACAAACGTGTGGTAAATCTGATTTAGCGATAGTCGAGTGTGTTTATGCTTGTCTGTGAGGAGAGGATTGTTGGAATAGTGATGATGATGTGTGCTATCACTGTCAATTGTCAGTAAACACTTAATCTGGCTGATGAATCTACACGTGAGATATTACAAAGTCTGCATTATTAACTCTGTAATTAGGCGCCATTCTTCTTATTTTACGGCGCTGTTGCTCAATCGGGGGACGCTCTCTGTTGAGGAGAAAAGCATGAATTTCTTTGTATACGGATTATCCATTGTTTAAATGTCCTGGGCAGTCGAAAAGGAGGCAGAGCTGTTGAGAAATGCTAGGAGCTAACTGGGCGCTAACCGTATCATTCAAATATATTGAATGTCGCAATGGTGGCAAAGAGAGGAAGTGACGTAAGATTTGCGCATGCGGGGTACCGATCGGGTTTCCGGTACGGATCGGGTAGTGACAGCTGTCCTTGCAACATGACAAATTGAACCTCCCCCACCCTCATTCAGATCTGGCGTTTGGAATTATTTTGGTTTTCATGTGACGTATGACCCTGAAGGTAAGCGCGTCATGGACTAAAGTAAAACAGTATGTTGGATGTGCCACGCAATGCTCAATTACATGGGTGGGAACTAGTGTGTTAGCGCAGTTAGCTCGTTAAGGTGTTGGCCGTCTAGCCCCACGCAGGGGTAGCTTGTTAACGGAGATTTGCCGTGTTGTGGCGTTAACGTCATTTCAACGAGATTAACGCTGACAGCACTAGTGGGAACACAACGAATATGACTGCACATTTACACCGACATCATCCTAGTGCAAAGACAAGTGGAAGCAGACAAAAACAACAAGCATGCTACTAACTTTACCCGAGTCATTTAGACAGCCGTTAGCACATGATTCTCCTTATGGGGAGGTGATATGTTTAATATTGTGGCGAGCTCAGACAAGGAGGAGACGGAGGTATCGTTTGGTCTTGCTTCCCGTGAGCTAGCCAGGGAGCACAGCCGTTTATTGACATCTGCAGAAGAACACTGCCACTAGCTAACTGCTCAGCGCAGCAACCGCACAGCAACAACAACACACAGAGTGCCCTCTGACCCCGGAAGGACACACCGTTGCAGCGAGAAGGCGTCACCTGTCACTATGGCAACATAAACAAAACATAACTGTACAAACAGAACCCCGAACAGCCCTGACCCGCTACATAGCCCCCACCTAAGGGGTCAGTCGTCCCCGACGACCCCATTGCCCCACACAAAGTCCTGCAAATGTCCAGGTGCCTTCTTTTGGCGCACCGGCCAGTCACGACCGGCGGGGGGAAAGTCACTCGGGTCAGAACATGGGGTGCCACCATCATCCCACTTCTGACACCAATGTGGCGAGCTCAGACAACGAGGAGACAGAGGTGTTGTTTGGTCTTGCTTCCCGTGAGCTAGCCAGGGAGCACAGCCGTTTATTGACATCTGCAGAAGAACACTGCCGCTAGCTAACTGCTCAGCGCGGCAACCGCACAGCAACAACAACAACAACACAGGGCGCCCTCTGACCCCGGAAGGACACACCGTCGCAGCGAGAGGGCGTCACCCGTCACTATGGCAACATAAACAAAACATAACTGTACAAACAGAACCCCGAACAGCCCTGACCCGCTACAATATGCTGCTGAGAATATAGCCCAGAAGAAGCGTATAGTATAGCTTTTACTTTGGAAAGAGACATTTCTCTGTAATAAACTCTCTTTTCCAAAGATGAGTGATTCCTCAATCAGATACAGGTGTTACCGCGCCAGATCCGCGGCCCCGAACCATAGTAAGGAAACCTCTGGCAGTTACTTGAAGGTTCCGTAACTGACTCGTAGCCGGCAACAGCTTACTATACAGGTCAACTCCGCTAGCAAAAAGATCGAAGGAGGCGTAGGAAACTGCTTCACTGAACTTTATTTCTTCTCTAAGGCACGAACACCGCGTACAGTGGGCTGAAACAGTTTACTCACAGCGAGCATCGCCGACACAACTCTGGCTGTCGAGGGAGTTATTATATTCCTTTTATTTATTTTCTTTTCGTCTCTTCTGTAGCTAACCGTTACTTTTTCCCCTTCTCCGCTCTCTCTCTTCACACACACACCAGGCAGTCCCGCTACACACATCCCGAATACATTTCCCATCAGGCTTCATCCTTAAAGGGCCATGCCTGTAACACAGGGCTTGCAAAATCGCTAGCCCGACGTCCCGGGGCTAGCGATTTTTCCAGTCGGGCTACCAAAATCTATCTCTGCGCTGCCCGTCGGACTATCATAGGAAGGAAAAATATATGTCAATGCTTTTGCATTCTTTCGGAAATGTAGCTGGGTAATTATGTCATTGGCATCGGTGAGCCACTGTCAATATGTGACATATTGAAATCGTGTTTGAATTTGCGCTTGTTTTTTGCTTTCACTTTGCAAATGTCCAGGTGCCTTCTTTTGGCGCACCGGCCGGTCACGACCGGCGGGGGAAAAGTCACTCGGGTCAGAACATGGGGTGCCACCATCATCCCACTTCTGACACCAATGTGGCGAGCTCAGACAACGAGGAGACGGAGGTATCGTTTAGTCTTGCTTCCCGTGAGCTAGCCAGGGAGCACAGCCGTTTATTGACATCTGCAGAAGAACACTGCCGCTAGCTGACTGCTCAGCGCGGCAACCGCACAGCAACAACAGCAACAACACAGGGCGCCCTCTGACCCCGGAAGGACACACCGTCGCAGCGAGAGGGCGTCACCCGTCACTATGGCAACATAAACAAAACATAACTGTACAAACAGAACCCCGAACAGCCCTGACCCGCTACAATATGCTGCTGAGAATATAGCCCAGAAGAAGCGTATAGTATAGCTTTTATTTTGGAAAGAGCCATTTCTCTGTAATAAACTCTCTTTTCCAAAGATGAGTGATTCCTCAATCAGATACAGGGCTCGCAAAATCGCTAGCCCGACGTCCCGGGGCAGGATATATATTTCAGTTCTGCTGAGCCAAATAAGACAGGTCAGGGTGAAGAAGTGACAGCCAAAGAAAAGCTTACCACAAAACGGAGAAGTTATGACAAATCAGACTATAAGGCAAAAAGAAAGTGCAGCTTTATGGTTTCATGGACAAAAGAATTTCTGTGGCTGCAATATGACGAGCTAAATAACCAGGGCTGCACATAAGTGGTCCGCAGGTGCGCATTTGCTGTCAAAAAAACAAACAAAAAACGCGCACAAGATATGAAGTTGCAACGCGTGTTTGCATACACAAGATTTTCTGGAGGAGGACAGACATTTGTTTAAAACTCTTAAAGATGTCGAAGAAGCTCCTTTAAGCAATTACTTTGGTGTTCCTCTACCTCCAAAGAAATGTCAGAAGGAGTCCGAACCACAAAAGAAGCTCGGAAAAGTGGTTGCAGGAGGTGAGCTGGCTTCAAACAAATGATGAACGCACAGAGATGTGGTGCAGAATGTGCTGTGAAAATCCCACTCTAGCGGACAAAAACAGTGCTTTTTATATGGACGCAAACGCGCGTTGCAATTTCTTATCTGGTGCGCGTCTTTTATTTTGACAGCGAATGCGCGCATGCGGACCACTTATGTGCAGCCGTGTAAATAACATAATGTTCTGCCGGGTGTGTTGTTGGTTTTCTCTCGATTTCTGAGTCGACAAGCGCCTTTGTTACTGGGACCAGTCATTTTAAGAAAGGCCCCCATTAGAACCCATGAGAAATGCAAGAAATGCATTATTGCTCAGTCTGCAATATCTTTCCCAGAACAAACACCAATTGCAAATAACATACTAAAAATAAACCTGAGAAATCTGTTTAGAACAGCTACTATGTTGCAAAGAGTGAACTACCACTGGCACAATGTAGCAGTCTTTGCAAACTTCAAAAAGCAAACGGCCTCGATCTTGGTTCCACTTGTCTCTTACCCGTGACTTCAGTGGAAATTTCAGATTCAGGCTCTGACACAGACTGATTCATGTCCTACACAGTTCTTACAAGTTCATAGAAATGTCTGTTCAATTAGAACCAAGTATTTGAGTTGATGATTGTAATTTTTATACAATGTTGTAATTTGTTTTTCAACAATTTTTTGATTAATGTTTTGTTTCCTTTACAATATTATACTTTAATGTATAATATTGTAAAGGAAACAAAACATCAATCAAAAAATTGCTCTCTTTTTTTATTCGGGCTACTTACATTTATTTTGGGCTACCAAAAACTGAAGAGTCCCTGCCCGAAGGGCTACCAGGGATTTTGAAAGCCCTGAGATATATTTATTTTTTTAATTACTTTTGTTTCAGCAACATTAAATTTAAAAACTGTACTTTTGAGTTAAAATATATATTTATAATTTTAATAAATGACAAATTAAAAAGGCATGAACATTTTTTTTGTATCGAAAAAATATCGAACCGTGACACCAAAGTATCGAACCGAACCGAACCGTGAATTTTGTGTATCGTTGCACCCCTAGTAACTTTATATGAGCTGCTGTTTTACCCAGGTTATGTTTGTTCTTACTGTTATTATCCCAGATTTGGACTTAACTCACGTGTGTTATCAATCACTTCCTTTCAGAGTATCGCCTCTTCAGAAGTCAGAAGTGGTTGAGATGGTGAAAAAACAGGTGAAGGTGATCACGCTGGCCATCGGCGATGGTGCTAACGATGTAGGAATGATCCAAACAGCTCATGTCGGTGTGGGAATCTCAGGCAACGAGGGTCTGCAGGCGGCAAACTCCTCAGACTACTCGATTGCTCAGGTGAGGAGTTAGAGATTGAAAGCACAAATAAATAAAGTGGGAACTTTTACCTAGTATTGAAGTTTAAAGAAGATCTATTATGCTCACATTAACTAATAACATCTGCATTTGTACAAGTGCTTCCTGTGAGCTAAAGGCTCATGCTTCTTTAAAATTGTAAATCATCACCTTTGTGATGGGTTTGATGGCTTTTCAGTAACTTCACCTCAATAAAGGAATTTGAGAGTCAGAGAAATATTAAAATATTAACAGGATCCAATCTGTCAGTCTAGTAATAAAAGATCAGCGACTGCAAAAATGAAGATACCAGGTAGGTTATGATATTTAATTTGGCTCAAGCAAAGTGAAAATCATAATAATACACGACTCGATAAACACGTCAAAGTTGCAAATGCTTATCCATACAGTACTTTATCAGTAATACTGTTTTTCATGCCTTGTGACAGCCTTGTCGCTGTTTTCATGTATTACATGTTACTGATAGCTTGGTACATTGTTCTGAGGAACAATAGGTCACATATCTGAAAGGGCTTCAACTTATACAGTAAAGTAACATCTCCTATAAAACAGGCTGTGGTGAAACCCAACTCGTACTGTGTATGACTGTGTACGTGACAAATAAAATTTGAATTTGAATTTGAACTCCCAACACAGCTATAGGGAACGCATCCTGGCAAACTGCTTCTTAAATCCATACTCATGTCCCAGCAACCAGTTTGTCTGAAACTCTGCATACATATGACACCCGTTGACACAAAATCCATGGCGTTTGTGAGTCTGTTACACAGCACACCACTTAGTTCATTGTGTTTGTACAGCCAAGAGGCTTGGGGGTATGAGGAACTAAGAGTTGACTAAGGCACAGTGCATTTTCTGTGCTTCAGTATGAAATTACTAATCAAGAGACTTGGGTTTGTCTGAAGTTCCCCATTTAATCTGCATGACATGTAGAAAGTGTATGTTCTTCAAAGACAGGTGGCCTCTTGTAATCGATTTGTGTCAAATTAAATTACACCTCCAGACTTCCAGTGGTACTTTCCGCATCTTGGCGCAACGGTACATTAACTGTAATCTGCTGACTACAAACTGAAATCAATCAAGGGGAAGTTGTATAACTTGTTTTTCTACTCCTATACATGATTTAGATTAATGTCTGCGAGTGTCAGATGAGCATCTTGCTGCTATAGATTACTACACAGCTAGATTTGATACTTGAACAGTGTTATCTGTTAAAGTAAGTGGAGAGTAAAGAGGCTTCAGGCCAAGGCATCTCTGCTGACTGTCTGTCATCAGCTTGGCTCTGTGTTAACTGATGTTTGATCCAGCCCCCCGAGGGGTCACGCAAACTGGGAGCTGCGACTGTTCTTTCATATCACAGAGGAGTTCTGTGTTGATGCTGAAAGACAAGACCCCAAAATAAATAAAGCTGTGTTCAAAATGTCAGGCTCTCACTACTCGCAATACAATTGGGATATATAGCAAGCCATGTTTTAGTGCTATCCAAATGTAAAAGGAGTTTTACTATACTCCATGTACTGCGCTAAAAGTATGACGCAACTGCTCACAAAAGTGTGTAAAACCCACAATCATTACCCAAACATAAAGAATTTCAACTACTAAAAAATATGTATATTTATTATGTTTGTAAAAGCTAGTATATGCCCACACTGACAGAAGAAAAGAGAAAAATAAGGGTTGATGTAATTTATATGTCAGCCTCTTGCTAGCTATGTATAATTCAACTTCTGTGCATATAAATGAGAAGATATTGCTGTGAAATAAAAAATTATACAATAGCTTTACAAGGTGTCAAAGTGCATTAAAATATATATATTTAAGCCTGTTGCCAGGTGATTGCTGGGCAACATGATGACATCATAACATCTCATATAGATGAGTATAGCTAAGTGTAACGAGTCTGGCTCCCCGGCTCTTGATGGTCTTTGAGGAGTTCACAGACCAAAAACAAACAAACACTGACAGAGATTTTGTGCGTTACAGGACAACATGCTGGGTGTCTTTTCTTTTATCATTAAAAAAAATCTGTCAGTAATTATTTTGTTAGCTGGTGTTGATGTATCACTTTTTAATTGTGCAACAGCAATAATGTAATTAATGAAGCCATGAAAATGACCCGAGCACTGTCCGAAAGCGGCTTTTCCTTTTTGCCGATGGGCTCACTAATCTGGAGCAAAGAGGGAGAAGTGATTAAGTGAATGATTTTTGGACACAAGCTACCCCTTCTAGATGGCTAGAAGGTGTGATGAAACACTTGTTCTGCTCCAGTGCTATCACACTCATCAGCCAAAATTGCAGTGTGATTGAAAGTTCACCACAGGCCTTAAATAGTGGTATAATTATGAAGCCATTTAACTATTATGTTAGGCCCTTGGAGACTAATACCCCCATATGAACCCCTCCAATTTCAGCAACTCAAATCTCAGCCTTGCAGTCTTTGTCTACACACTTTCTGGAATGTGTTAGCGAGAGCTTTGGCCACAAGCTCTCATCAGAGGCTTTCTGCCCGGGAATGACAAAAGACCTTTTTTTAATCTTGAAGTTCTGTAACTCTTTTAGTGCTCCAGCCCTGATCTCTGATTACAAGGAGCCATTAGAGACAAACATTAGACACAGAGTTCTGCTATCCATTCATTTTGTCGTGTTCCTCCATTCATTTCCCTCCCACACAGTTCAAATACTTAAAGAATCTGCTGCTGGTTCACGGAGCCTGGAATTACAACCGCGTAGCCAAGTGCATCCTATACTGCTTCTACAAGAATATTGTCCTGTACATCATCGAGGTAAGACTCACACAGAAGCTCTCAGCACTGAAAGTCATGCAAAAAGCCAGATGTGAATGCACAGCTTTGAGATTCTTTTTTTTCAAAGATGCAAATGGCACAACTACGTAAAGGCAAAGATTCCCTGTTAGAGTTTCCATGTTTGTATTTCTGTTGACTGGCCCCTCACAGTACCTGCCAGGTTGTGCAGCTGCTGGATGAAGGGTTTGAGTTTTGACATATCGGAGCAGAATATACCCACGAGAACGCTCGCAGACATACACACTCTATCATACGTGGTATAATCAACAGGAAGTCTGCCTTTAGTCCTTGCCAGTTGTTCAGTCCTCAGAATATTAATCTGCAGTTCATCTGAGTTAGTGAGAAGTCGAACCAGTTCACTAGTGACTCCACATATTTTATGTCCTAACATTTAGGTATTAATTGTTATGCGAATAACATTGGACATGCCAAGAAATGAAATGCAGATGATTAGTGGCCAATCATGTTATGCTCTAACTTGGGCTGTGATAATGGTGAAATGTTAGGATTAACTTTATTTTTCATGTATTTTATCAAATGGCTTTCTTGTGATGTTCCTACATATTTATATGCATTAATTTTTTTTTCCTTGGCAAGTTCAACTTCTTTCCTGAAATAATGCTCAATAACATTTTCCCATCACTGTGATTTTTACTGCACTGATGGGCCTTGTTGGGAAATGTTCACAGACACTCGAACACTCTCCCTGTTTATCAGTGGATAAGGATTAGATAGTTTCACGTGTCTCTGCCGGCATCGGTCAGTTGTTGTGTGGTGGGTTTGATGGCACCTGACAGATACCAGACCCAGTGCAGATTGCAGCCTCAGATCTATAACCAAGGGTGGCCAGACACGTGAAGTGCTTCCTATCATCGGCAGCTTTATCACTAGTAGTGCTCAGATGTTTTGATCAACAGGCCGTGCACTTGTGTGACAAAAGTAGCAAGTTTGGCTTTGCACCGTCCCAAAAATCCAGAAGTGGAAACTGCTGAGTGTTTGATCTTTGAGCTTTACCAGTCGCTTTGTGTCAAAGTGACCACGCAGCGTAACCGAAAACACGACATGAAACGATTTCCATGAAGTAGGTAACATCTGGGAGCAGAACAGGAGAAAAAGAATGCTCGTTCCACCTCTCTTTCCTTATGTTGCTTGACAAGATTTGAGAATACTGCTTTATTTGCTCATAAAATGTTGGCGTTTTGAGAGCGCTCCCTGCTGAAGCGTCAGGTTTTTAGAACCTCATAATCACATGACCTTTTATGGAAATATGACCACTTAAAAAATTGCTTTTGTTGATCCTCTTTCTGTGACACTTGACCTCTGATCCCCCCTTTTTAAATCCTCATTTTAGTTTATGTGCCATGAAAAATCCGTCGTGTATTTAAAACATTCCAGCGTGTCTGCCTCTGACTTATTGTGACCTGGGTAACGGCTCTCTTTCCAGGCTGTAACTGCAGTTATAAATTCATTGTGACCATTCGATCCTGCTGCCCTTTTCCACATATGCCGTAACAGTTCAGAGAACAAGTTCAAAGTAAAATTCAATTTTCAGCAAATGTAATTTTCTGTTGGCACGATCCATTACATTTGACATTTACATCTTAAAATTGGATTACGCTTGGTTGTCTCTGTTTTTAATCATGGGTAAACGTTAGCTTCTCAATCACTAGGAATTAGATTTTTAAGTTTAAAAGAAAAGGCAGATAACATCAAAACCTGGTCAGTGTTCTTCTCGGCATCCTTTTCTTCTTTTTCCTTGTGCCACCAAATACTGCTTCCCTTTGAAACATACCAGGTCCATTTTCAAAGGCCCTTTTCCAGCGACTGGAACATAACATCGATAGTTTTGTCTGCAGGGCGAGCTTCTTTCCAGTACACCTTTTGTTGCTTTCTGAAAACATAAGTCCCCTCCCCCTCTCATGCTCGGCTCCTTCAGGGGAATGAAGTAGATAATAGGACATTTCTTCACGATTTGGCTGGTTCAGTATTTGAAATGTCCCCGTGTTGTAAGACCTTGACATCTAACACAGCGGCAACCCCGGGGTATGAGTCAAAGCAGCGTTTGTTGCACTAATAGGTTTACTTTTGAGCTCGCATGTTTTCCCCTCGACTCTCGGGATGCCTTGCAAGAACAGAATCGAGGATGTTGACGGGAATTTTAACTTTTTGTTCACAGCACCATTGTCCCATACAGTGTGGGTTACAATTTGAATGCCAGGGCAGGAAGACCCTGTGTTTAAGCCTCTTTTCATCTCCCTCTGCTTCCACGGGGTCTTTGGTTTCTTATAAGACACATGGAGTAAGAGGGCGAAGGATTCTCGGCCTATTGTGGAAGACGTGAATGTGAGCACAACTTAGTCTGAAGCTCTTGGAGCGGTTCAAGATTTTCTGTGGCTCACAGAGAGTTAATTGTGAGTCAGAATGTAAGGCTGTCACTCCAGCGGATGATTGACTGACATGCACAACTACCTCAGTGTTTCTTTTTACTTTTTAGAGGCTGCTGGTTGTGATTGGCATTTCTTTTCCTAATCAGTTAGAGAGCACTTTAAGCACATTCATGCTTGAGCTATGAATTTTCATTTGATTTAACAGAAGGAGAAAAAAAGGCGGCAACATGTAGCCAAACATTTTTAAACAATGTGTCCAGTAACTAAAGTTCGGGAATAATTTATAACCTCGAGTGATTGAAGAACAGCAGCAAAAAAGTGGAATTGAGCCACATTAAAGCTAAGAGACCCTTTTTAAAAGAAACCATAGAAACTCCGTTCACATGGGCGAGCCAGCTGGCCTCTCAGCTTTGATTGACACATTGCCAGGGTGCTACAGAGGGGGCTGATGGACAAGTGGCATTTATGAGGCAATTACATGAAAGCTCATTCAGTGGAGCTCAGTTTAGTCAGAGACGGCTCCGAGTAGCAGAGCAAAGCTTGCCGACCAGTAGCTCCGAATTAATCCACGGAGGCCATGCCTGGCATTGTGAGACTGCTTCTGTTTGTAGCTCCACATATTTCCAGCATATTTATCAGCTCCCTCTTTATGCGACTCTTTATTCTGTGCTTGCTTTGTGTATGAATTCCATTAACAATCCTGCAGGGCTGAGCTTAAGAGTGTCAGGACTCGCATTGTTGGGGACAAATGTCATACCCGCACCCCCCCACCCTCCAGCCACTTGGAGACAGCAGTGAAGCAACACTGGAATCAATGATTTTTCATTTGCTGATGAATATGCAAGTCTTCTTATCTCCTAGCCCTTGCCCAATCCTCCTTTTTTCTACAGCTCCCGTTTCCCTCTATCCCTGTTTTTCATGATGTGCAGTGAGGGAGAGAGGCCAGCCACACCCCTTCGCTGAGTGGCACTCAAAGAGGAGAAGAAAAGGGGAAGGAAAAATCCGGCCTGGTACTTCCCCTAATGAGCAAATCAATGCATCTGTCCCTCAAGAGACGGAGAGAGTGAGAAAGAGAGAGGGAAGCTATTGGGACCCGAGAGACCAGGCCAAAACACTCACACAGAAGCAGTTACCTCAAGCTATGAATAGGAGTCTTTTTTAACTTAGCACAACAATATATCAGCCCAGACCCTCATTGAGCAGAGCTGTAATTAATTCAGCAGTTTGACCTACCCGCTAGCCTCTCGTTACCGTCGCTTGAGCTAATGGATGAACCTGGCTCATAGCTTGGGCTCCGTCTACCCACAACCCACCGCACTGGCATCTGAATATATTTCTCTGTGCTTTGCCAGGGGTTGTACTGTTCATCTTTTAGTCTTGGTCCAGCCATATGTAGTCCCACATTCAGCTGAGGTTAAAACCAGACCCCCTCTTTTAAAAGACACATGGTAGAGTGCACCTGATGGCGGGATCTGGGATGGGTGGGTGAGGCAGAGAGGGGAAGGTGAGGGGCAGGGTAGGGGCAAACAGAGGATTCGTCTACATCCCCCCCTCACCATTTGTTTTCATGCCTATGCTTTCAGGAGTAAATGGGAAGGACCAGTGGCAGATTATTATTGGTCGTGTAGACAGTGGCAGCGGCAGGCGGGGCCCCGAAACAGGCTTTGTCTCAATCTGAGAATTTGTAGCAGTTCATGCCTTCATAATGAAGTTAAATGAAGCGAGGAAATGCTTGGTTGGCCATGGCCAAAACGCAGCACCCCTGATGTTCTCTTGACAGTTTTGGCATGAGTCTGTCCAGGACCGCAACATTGCAAACTGTAACTCTGTAAGGTGCAGTTGCTGATTTACAATCTGCAAACAATTTTCAGGGTGTGCAGTCAGATTTACTCGAGGATATGTCAGATAAAGCCGCTTTACACCAATAAAAATTCGACGTATGTGCCATTTCCCTACCAGATTGGAGCTATTGCTCTGCTTTCATCTTAGAGGCATTATTTTGCTCAAATAAGCGTGGCTAATCAAAATACGGTGATAAGCCTCGTTTCCACTCAGCACATGGTTCACATTACCTCTGTCTGCCTTTCCTGACACAATATATCAAAGTCTCAATCACTCAGGAGTTCTGCAGTCCTGACTTTGGCCTTAGAACTAACCTCATCTGTCACCCACATGTCATCAGGTAGATCATGGAGGAAAACAGTGGGTAAGATATATGTTAGAAGTTAATCGTGTGATGAATCCAGTGGAGACTTTGCATCTCCGAGGTGCCACCTGGAGGTCCTGGCTTTCCCGCCGTCTCTCATTTTTTCTCATTTGGCCCTTCTGCCTGTTTTTTTTTTTTTTTTAAGTTAAAATTGTGTCTGAATTAAACTAATGACGCAGGTTGATCACAGGTCAGCACTTTAAAACCAAACCACTTTAATTTAAGGATCATTCAGTTATTTATTTTTTCCCTTACACTAAAGGGAAACATACTTTTTTCTTTTCTATTATCTATAATTGCAATCTCAGCGGAGGCTGCGTTCCCTTTGATCTGATGGTAGGATAAGAAAGACATTGAAGGATGCCGTGTGGATCGTTAGTTTGTAGATGCAGTGATCCTGTCTCAAATCTGATCATGTCACTTATCTTTGCAATCACTAATGAAAAGCTTACACCGAAAGAGCAAATGGCTGCTTGCATGTAAATGTGGCAGCGTCTTCTATGATTAAAGCTTTCAATATCAAAACTGAGAGCAAATGGCTTTCAGCGTAAAATGACAGTGCTCATTGAAAGATGTTTCAAATGTTACAACACTTCAGCTTCATTGTTTGCCACTAAAGTTGATGGCTTCTTAAAAAAGATTGTATTATAAATCTCTGATTGTATTTCTTCTGTTCTTATGTTGCTGTTTTGACTCATTTTTTTGTCTTTCTTAGATCTGGTTTGCATTCGTCAATGGCTTCTCTGGTCAGATTCTGTTTGAACGCTGGTGCATCGGCTTGTACAATGTGGTGAGTGTTTAGAAACATGTGCCTCTATAGAGACCACTTTACTCCTCTACCTCTGTCCCCTCTTTGACACAGAACGTATTAGCTGTGGTGCCTCAAGCCTGATCCCTTTATTGCGTGACTATGTCATCAGCATCCTGAAAAAGTTCTCCTTTATTTATGACCCGTTGTCAAGCCCGTATTCCCTGTGTGCCCTAAACTATGTACTGAATGCGAAAGAACAACAGCTTCGCTTGCCCCAAAGAGTATAGTTAGTAAGAGCAGCTACGTTTCAACGATAATAAGAATAGGAAGACTGGAGCAGAGCCGGCCGCTGATGTAGGGAGTCCCTCAGAGCGCCGTAACAGGACCACTCCTAATGAACTCATATTTCATATCTGTCATGAATTAAGCAGGAGGGAAAAAAGTGCATCTGTAGTCTGAGGTTTAAGAGTATACTGTTAAGACCACAATGAGTCAACATGTAACTTTAAACTGTTTATAAAAATGAACTCGATTCAATCAACAAAAATGAATGAGAGAAGTGTGAAGTGAAGTTTCCCCACAATCCCAATCGGCCTCAAGCGCAAGTCATTTATGGCAGGTACAAACTGAGATTTGAGCCCTGCCTTTTGCCCTGGTTCATAATATCCTCCCTTTGCCCCACACTCCCACACTTTGTAACCAGCGCTGTTTTGGTTGTGGGAAAAAGCTTCAGTCTTTCACTTTATCAAAAACTGAGGGAATTCCATTGGCTCAGTGGGAGTCTGTTAGAGGCAGTGGGCTGAATCTGCCCCTCAAAGGAGGTCTTCCTCAGCCTGGCTCTGAATAAGAAAAGAAGCCAGTGGAGCATGTCCTGTAGCCCACTGGTCCTGCCGACTGAGGCCTGAAGACTCCCACTCCAGATGGGCCTGGAGGGAACTCACACCAACTGAATCACTTGAGCTACACAAATAGCATCCTTCCTCTCTCAGCAGCTGCTACACAGAACATTACAACACCACCACGAAATGATGCTTTAAATACCTGCTCCTCAGTCAAGGAGACCGCAGATGCTCATTGGAGATGGTTTTTGCATATGAACAGACTTAAAGCATGACAAATCAAAATAAGGTCAGCCAGTCTTCAGTGAAGTAAAATTAAGAGTGCAGCAAGTGGAGAACAAAATGAAACAGAGCTTTGACAGGATGTTGGAGGTCAGATTTACTGTGGCAGCTTTAAAGGGAGATATTTTTAGCAAAATCATATTATTTCATATCAGATTTATCACTGTGTGTTTGTGCACGTCTGCGGGTGTGTTTTTTTTTGTAGATCTTCACTGCCTTGCCTCCTCTCACTCTGGGAATATTTGAGCGCTCCTGCAGGAAAGAGAATATGCTGAAATACCCAGAGCTCTACAAAACCTCCCAGAATGCCATGGGCTTCAATACCAAGGTAATTTGATCCTCTTATCACATGTATGTTATCTATGTGGATGTTTCCTGTAACACGTAAAACAGATTTCAGTACTTTTAGATTAATTATTTTTCTCAGTTTGCTCTTCATTGCAGTCCTAAGTATAAGTATCATGTTCTGTGAATATATTTCATGTAAAGTCTAACAGTATGTGGGTGTAACAGTATTTTCCATAGACGTAGTATGTCATTAATACTGTTAGCTTTACTGACATGCTTCAACAGCCCAGTGTCGGTAACAGCCATTTCTTTAATTCTGCTCAAATTAAGTGACAACAACAACAAACTTGTACTAAAGTATGTTATGTTCCTTTTTATTGTACCTTTTATGATTGGGAATTAATTTTGTTCTCCACTAAATTAAAAGGTTAAAAGTCCCAGTAATGAAATCACATTAATAACAGGACAGCGATCTGTTGTGTTGACGTCTCAGTGACCTGGCAGCTGCAGTTTGTGGGTATCCAGTCGTAGCCTGGTTTGGCCTGGCTTGACCTGTTCTGTCTGGTTGCGGGGGCTGTCTGTTAGCTTCCCCCTTCAACTGGTAATAAAGTCGTCTCGTCCTTTCTCCATGCTGAGCCAGAGACTCCTGGACCCTCCTCACAGGCGTGGTGACCTGGTTAGCAGCACATGGAGGTGGATTAAAAGCAGATTGGCCATGGTGGTCACGGGCATGGAAGCTCAGATCTGTTGGGAGATGGCAGCAGAAAAGGAGGGAGTAGAGAGAGTGTGCTGTCACTGTGTAATGGCATTTGTCGCAGAAAATTATGCAATTTGTTTAAGTGAGGTGTTTTTTTTGTTCTCTTAGAAGCCTATCAGATCGCATTTAAGCCACACAATACCGGACTGCACGGATCAGATGACGATGGTCCGATCCCGAGTTCGAGAAATACTCACTTCTGTTTTTAAAAAAGCCATTTTAAAATGCGTCCCAATGAACATGAGCGTTTAGCTCATTTGTTCTGATTTGTGATGAATTGTTACAGATAATAAATAAAATAGATAAAATTTAAATGTAGCATCTGATCCTACTATTAAAAAACAGCTGGTTAGTCCATAAGAGGCTCTAGTACATTAGCATGTTAATATTACACCTAACAGCTGGATCGCCAGTCTGCTCTGCATGATATCAGAGTACAAATACACAGGAAGAGGTTGTTTACCAAGTATAACAAGTATACCTTAGTACTTGTCTTGCATGTAGTTTCTATTTTTTTCAAGAACACGTGTAAAGGATAAAGTTGCTTTGATAACACATTCGTTTTAAAATATCTGACACTTGCTGACACAGGCAGATGCATCCATCTGTCACTGACTCCATGATCACACTGGTTAGAACTGGCACTAACAACACCTCCTGCTTTATCTTTGGCACAATTTGTACTTCTAAGTATGTAAATTTTTCTACCACATTAAATTATAACCTTTCAGAAGTTTGTTTCTTAGCTACACACTTAAAAGTGACAGAAGGCAGCGTTAAGATTGAAACGTCTCGTAAAGTTGTAGCTTTGAATCTTGTGTTTTTGTAAATATACATGATATGATTAATCAGTAAGTGTCTGTAGAGCAGCTGTTGCACACAATTAGCCTTTGTTTAAGTAAGAAAAACATATCGTGAACATTAGGTGTAGCCCTGCTAATGTCACACATTTTTAATACAGCAAAAAGCTTTTCCCAGCAGTGTGAAATATATATATAACATTTAAAGACTGTAATGTCACAGTTGATAAATTGGCATAACAGCAGTGAGTGGATGTGTGCTGACTATCTAAATGAAATGGAAAAAATAGGTCATTTCACAGAAAAACAAACAGACTAAATGTGAACCAAGCGCCCTGTGTTCTTTGCACATCACTTCAGATTTTATGATTCACAATTGTTTTATTATTAATCATACTTTAATGATTTATGACCACAGCGGCTTCATAACTCGCATGACATTTTCTGTGAATCCTGTTGTATGATGGATTTCCCTTTAATTAGCTTTTTGCGAAGACTTCATTAAGTTTCTGGTGCCAAAAAAAGGAATCATAAAAATATTCATGTGATAGTTAGAAGCAAATGAACCTCCATTTTTGTTTGGGCCACATTTTCCAAGACTCATAAATGATGACTTGGCCAGGTCAGCAGGTTGTTTTTGCTGGCTTGTCCACTCTATTCCCGAGATATTTTCCTTGCAGCTGGCCCGAGGCGAGGCGAGAAAATCCAGCAGGAATTTGGCCCCTCGAAGCCTGTCTTTCTGCTCGCCCGGCTCTTTTGTACACAACAGATACTGTCTTTGTGAATTAAAGCTGTTTGTGTTGAGGTGCGAGAAGGGAGAGACGGAGGGTGTTAGAAACTTCAGGCGTGGCTTCAGCTGTGTCGCTCATTCACTTTTAATTACAAATTCTAGACACCTAAACCGCCCTAATAAACCACGTTCCCCTTCGTGCGGCCTCGGTGATCACAGCAGTTTACCAGAAGCTATCACCTCCTACATAGCACCATTACTTCTCTTGCATACGGTTTTCCTCAAAACTGAAACAGGAAGCGTGGGAGCAACTCTGGAAATATTTGGCTCGATATTAATTACTGGCCTTCGTGTGGTTTAGGTTCTTCTTTTTATTTTTGTTTTTGGCAATTAGGATTCTGACAAAGGGCCGAATATTTGCAGGACAGACGAGGCATTCATTCGGAGCGTATTCTTGCCCCAGCAACTTGCTGCGTAACAAGAAAGAAAAGAGCCTGGTGGCTGGAGGGGCGAAAGGGAGGATCCTACTGTGACAAATGATTATGAGCATTTATTGATTTCATTAGCATTCATTATGATAGAGCGGAAACTGGGGCTGGCTTACACTCCCACAGAGTTTGGGATTGAGATAGCTGGGGAGGAGGCTGGTAGAGAGCTGAGCCTGCCAGTGGGAGGCTAATTGGCATAAACATGTGATTGTAACATTGGTGATAATTTAATACACATTTGACCACAGAGATAGAGGAGTGGGGGTTTGCTTTGGCTGGCCCTCACTCAGTGTATTGGGTTTTGTGTACACAGTGGGAGAGTGAGGTAATCCAGGATTGGGGGTGGCTGCTAAAGGACTTTAGATGAGGAGGTTGTGCTACAGCGACCAAAAACAAGCCCGTAGCGTAGATTAGAGCAGGACTTGTTCCTTCACTGTGCCCATTCATTTTCCAGCCAGATGATCTCAAGTAACCCTACACAGTAAAATAGTGCGAATAGCTGTTCTGAAGACCACAACATACAGAAAGTGAGTTTCCAGGATGTGTAATTCATCTTGTATAAGTAGTGTTTAATATTTCACTGACAGGTTTGCTGAAGTTGTTGAAAAGCGAGCCTTTTTAAAACAAGCCAGATACTAAAACGTGATGCTTTCCCCCGTTTGCTTTTGATTTTTTAATGCCCTGCTCCATCTGCCCTTTAATCTCGACAAATTTTCTCAGGATTCACAGCAGCGTCTGTGTTAGCACAGCGGGGGAAAGGCGGCACAAATATGGAGTGTTTTTTGGCAGAAAGGATTTTCACGGCTGTTTCATGGTACATCACCCATTAGTGTTTTGTTTGGCCATCGCGTCGCATAATGTGAATTTGAAGCAACGCGGCTTTGGAGAGAGAGAGAGAGAGAGACAGTATGGATGTAAACGATTCAAGTCTACATGCCTGCGTAGACAGACGCACACGCAGACTGCGGTCCACGGTTTTCCAGCAGGCTCTTAATAATTACCGTGAAAACAGTTTAATCTCTGTCAGGCCTGTCAGTCTCCCTGTGTGTGTTTCTAGATTTATTTTTGCTTTTTTAAACTCTGCTGTCATTTATTACTACACCAGTTAAAATCCTCACATGAAAGGGCCGAAGCCTAATGAAATCTAATGAGAGGAAACCCTCACACTGGCAGCTCATACATTAATGTTATACAGTGTTTGTGTTGTTGAGATGAGTATGTGTATTTTTCTTACACCCACTGATTCTTTTTGTTTTAATTTATTCTTGACTACAGGGAAAATGTGCAAACTTGTATTAGCTTTAACTGCCCATGAACACATTCAGCAACCTCTTTCTCCCCCATAACACACAGAGGATATACAACGTGTCTGTCAGCGGGGCGGCCATTCAGCATGGAGGCCCCGACAAAACCGCCACTTAGCCTAGCGCCTGGCTGGCACAAAGGGCCCAGGTCAGGGGTCACTTGGAAAGCTGGAGCTCCCAACACCCTTTTCTCATGCTTTTTTTCCACTCTCTCCCCCTCTCACCCTCTTATTGGAATCTCTTGCTGTCCAACCTCCCCCTCCCCTGTCCTCCCCCTCCTATACATCCTTTCCCTCCATCCCTCTTCCCTCTTTTTTGCAGGTCTTCTGGGCCCATTGTCTGAACGGCCTCTTCCACTCCGTCATCCTCTTCTGGTTCCCCCTTAAAGCCTTCCAGCATGGTAAGTAGCTCCCAGAGACTCCTCCACGGCTCTCGGTGGACCTGGCGCATAAATAAGGAGGACAGTCAAAGACACGTATTTTGTCTTAATTAGTTCTCTTTTCAACCATCCAGTCATGAATTGCAAACATGTGTGTGCTCCAGTCCGAGGGACACGCAATAACAAGCCCATGTTCATGTTTGCCCTAATGACTGCTGAAATGCTTTAGCGTGCAGTTATTGGCACTTACTTAGCTTTGATAGATAACATAGACCCAATCAGGTGCTTTCTCTGTGGCCAAAATGATGTTTTTATTCAAACAGAGAGCTTCGTGAGTGCAAATAACTTTATTGATCCATAGAAGGTCAATTGTGCATGTTTGGCACGTTGAGATGGTCTCTGTGTGTGTGTGGGTGTATGTGCAGAGAGAATAGGGATCTTTGAGCCGGTAAGTCTTGGCTGGCTGGAGCTAAGGACCACACAAGCTTGGGCCTGCTCTCCAAACAAAAGGCGCCAAGCCCCTCACTGTGACTGACAGGCTGTCAGCAAAGCCTCAGCGCACACAAGACATGTGACCAGCCGGAAGTAAAGGGAAAGGGAGCCTCTCTTTCTTTACTGGCAGTGCACACTGTTGATATTTTAGCCAGAGCCCAGGCCCACTTGGGCGGTATGAAGCAATATGTCTGTGCGACTCACAGCTTATTTCAGTCTTATTAATTTAGGAAGTTATACGAAAAGCATCGGATTCCTTTTTAATGGCAGAATTAATTAAAATGTTGCCAGAAAAATAATTTTACCCTCTCTTTCAGCACTAAATTAGCCAGAACTTTTCGTTTTTGAATATGATTAATGGACACCAATTCTGCTGGATTTACATACACATACTGCCTTGAAATTAACATTCCAGGCTCTCTCAAAGGACAGTAATGGAAGCAGCGTTTGACTGTGGTTTCTACTTTTAGTTCCCTGCTCCACTCCAAGCACTTTATGACAAAACTCACATTGATGTACCTAAAGTGTTACCCTATGTGAAACCTAAGAGCTGAAGAAGGACAGCTTAAAAGCCTCTGCTGCTGATTCCCTTCACAGATACAGTTTTTGGCAATGGAAGAACTCCGGACTATCTCCTCTTAGGCAACATGGTTTACACGGTAAGTGCACCGGTCTTCTTCCCTGGCAGTGTTTCTGCTGTGTTACAGAGTTCGGGTGTGTGAGCCAAGTGTTCTTAAATGCCAGCGAATAAACATCAGCTATATTTCCTTGTCTTCTTCTCTTCAATCGTCTGATGATCTTTTCCAGTTTCGTTTTTTCCAGTAAAATGCTTTCTTATTGCGAATTCAGGTATGTGAGATGAACTTCACATGATCCTCTTTGCTGAACGAACATGTGGTTTGTGTCTCCGCAGTTTGTCGTCATCACAGTTTGTCTTAAAGCCGGCCTGGAAACCTCGTCTTGGACCATGGTAAGTTGAGTCCTCCTTCTCTTTTGCTATGCTTCTGTTATCTCTTTTCACTTTTACGTGGCCACTGATACCTGTGACTAATTTTACATCCTCTTCTTATCGCTAAATCCCTTTATGGTATGTTCTCGCTAGGCTTGTAAATGTAAACCAAGTGAAATGTACGGTACCTCTTTTAAGTTACCGGAGAGCATTCAGTGTTTTAAGCCCAAGGAAGCGTGATTAAAATGGCTCGAGTAAATTGTAGCAGTGCTCAAATCACAAAACCTTTTGTGATACTTACTGTCCTCTGGTTGCTCCTAACAGTTCAGTCACATCGCCATCTGGGGAAGCATCGGCCTGTGGGTGGTGTTTTTCGCTATCTATTCCTCCTTGTGGCCCCTCATCCCTCTGGCACCTGACATGTCAGGCGAGGTAAACACACATGCCGGCGTGCACACGTACACATGCTTCCCCCAGTCCCAAAAGAAACTGCTGATATAATCAGCTATTATAGACACATCTGTAGCTCCTTATGATTCATTTTCTGTAGAAAGGAGCTGGTGGGAAAACCTTAAAAAAGATCTTTGTAAGTAGAGCCAGAGGAGTGTAAACTGTCAGACCTCTGGCTTGTGTTGCCTAATGACTTAATTGGGCCAATTTGCCCTGTGTTTGTGTTAAAATTTCTCCCTCAGCTCTGAGTATCCACAGGTGAAACTGAAACAGTGAGGCAGTCTAGAAGCTAAGCAAAGAGAGACACGGGTGACTGATAGCCTAAAAATGTACCCGACAATCATTCAACCCCTTGAACATCAATCAGATCCGTCCTATTATCCTTCCACTCGTTTTCTTTCGTGTTGGATGCTCGTATTGAACATCACTATGAGACAAAGGCTTAAGGCTGCTTTAGCCATCAGGTTTCATTCAGTGTTTCTCTGCTCTTGGATATCAAAGATGTCAAAGAGCTCTGGCTGTGGTTTCAGCAGGTACACCTGCGGTTAAAACCTTCTGTTTATGTGGGACAACAACTTGGAAGAAAGTTGTCTTAAAGACAGAGGAGGTAAAATTGCTTTTTGTCAGACGGAGAAAGAAATGAGGGACTACACCAAGGCCCAGAAAAGTTTTAATTATTCAAATATTTTCTTTACTTTTTTCCTTTTAGGACCCGGTATTTACGTGTGAATGTAACTACTGTAACTGTCACCACAGGTGGTTAATGGGAACCTATTAAACAGGTGAAATTTCCCAGTACATTGTGGGCAGGAGACTGAGGCATCTTTTCATTGCGTAACAATAACACTGCAGGAAACCATTCAAAGAAAAGAGCTGCCTGCAGCAGAGGAAAATAACATCTTACAACAAATGTTGTCTTTGCAGAGGTGCTGTGTAGAGATCCCTCCACAATTCACCTAATGTGAAACTGTTCCTTAAAAACAAAAGTGGGTTTTAGTCTTGTTGACAAGTAAGAAAAACTTGGGGTTTTATTACTTAAACAAAACTTTATTCGTCCTGTGTGCCCAATTTGAGATGAATACTTTATGCATCCGAGGCCTCAGCTAACATGTAAAATGTAACACATTCATCACTGTTTGATTATTTGTGGGCATTTCAGACCGCTTGAGATTGTTCAGGGAAATGTTAAATGTAGAAATAAAAGGAAGAAAAATGGCTTGTGAAACTCAGTCCGGGTATATTTTATGTGGACACGCTGAGTTAGTGGATTAAAATCCTCTGAACATATTGTCTCATAATAAACAGCTACAGTGCACTGCCTTATGTGAAGCTGAATAGAAGTGAAAAATGTCTGTGCACAGTTATATTTTGGTAAATGACCATGAACTTCAGAAACGGCAGGCTGCGTCTGCCTGAGGAGAAAAGCCTTATTTTTTGTTTCTCAGATTGAGGATTGGGTCTTTTTTCATGTATTATTGCTCAGTAAATTATTATTTTTGGAAAGAGTTTGACATTTAATTAAATGGTGAAAATGAGTAACGTCTGTTAGATATATTAATACAGCCAGCAGACAGTTGGCTTAGTCTAGCAGTAAGACTGGTTGCAGGCTGCAGTTTTGTTTGCCAGTAACAGGATCCACCTACTAGCACCTACAAAGCTCACTGATTAACACAATATGTCCTGTTTGTTTAATCGGTATAAAATCCAAACACGTCTCTTTTTTTTACAGAGTGTGCGTGCTTAATGTTATTTTGGCTCACAGAGCAATAATCCTGCACATATGAAAGCAGTAAAATATTATTTTTACACTTCGGTTTTTGTACAGATCAAACAAATGAGATAGAGCATGTTAAGTGGTGATTTTTGGATAGCCCCTGCTTCCAGTCTCTATATTTAGCCAGATTAACCTCCGGCTTGTGTACATTCATATATACCACAGAGATATAAGAATGGTATCAATCTTCTCTTCAAACATTCTGCCAGAAAGCCGAGGATTTTTCCCAGAATGTCACACAATCCCTGTAGGAGCTACAATTCTGAGTCAGATGTCCTTCATCTCTGATCAGTTCTGTTGGGGAGATGATTGCAGGTTTTGCTTTTGGAAAGGAAGATCTCTGTGGCAGATTTTCTTTGTTAACCTTTGGACTGAAGAAAGAATTTCTATGTTGCGTCTAGTTGCATGTAGTATTCTCATCTGACAGAGGTTTTACCACTGCAACAGTATGTTTGGCGTACAATAACTCCACATGTTTTGGGTACTTGTTTGTGCGTGACACAGTAAATAACATAAGTAGGTGCACATGTACAGAAATGCTGACTGCTTTACCCTCACTGGGCTCAGTGTACTACTCACACACACACACACACACACACACACACACACACACACACACACACACACACACACACACACACAGAGTAGGTATATTAGCTTAATTCTATCCCCTGTCTGTGAAGCCTGCTGCTTTCATCCATACCCTGCAGCACTTGACTGAAGACAGTAATGGTGTCCTCTGGGTGGTGGGTAACTCTATGCCCAGCCCTAACTCAGGGATGCCAGTATATCATCAAACAGGGACACATCTCTGAAACTCGAGAAGGAATCAGAGACACAGGCGCCACTTCCAAGACCTTGTAGCCTCTGAAGAGTAGGATTATTCACAACCCTGATGAAGCCCCGCATATTTCACCATAGCCTCCCTAATGTGTACTTGAAGGTAAAAAGAAGAAGAAGAAAAAGCGCTCTCTGTCCTTTATATCTACTTTCTTTTATGCTCTCGGCTTTTTCCTGCCTTCTCCTTTTGTTCACCCCACCCCATCTCTGCCAGCTGAAAAACTGCCCGAGGGCCTACAGCATAACAGACACCAGAACTCCCTTCCCCTTCCACTCCTGCCTCGGCTCTCACACACAACCCAGCTCACCACCTTTAACATGTTAAGCAGCACTCGGCTTCACAAGAACCCATTCATCAATGTCAGGCAAAATATTCTTTGGACGTATGACCGGGCAGGTGCCGGCTCAATCGTCCAAACACCCCGAAACAGCTCGTATGGTTTTCACAGGTACTCCCTGAGAATGGCTTTGTCCCAAATGATCACCTCACAGAAGTCTGAAACAAATATCAAAAGAAAATGTCAGATTATTCTGTTCAGGCAGCGTAATCTGCCACACTAAGCGGCTTAGCTGCACCTCAGGAGATGTCTCATGCACACTCTGTCGCACTGACCTGTTGCCTGCTGGCATGCCTGTGCTATCAATGCAGCTGTCTCCCTCTCTCTGCTCACACCTCTGCTGTTTTCCAATTTCTGCTGCAAGCTGCAGCGGAGCATCTATCACTCAGTCAGACTCAAGTGCTTGTTATCAGCATATGGATTTTACACTGCAACGGATTCTTCAGTTTCTGCTCAGAGACTCTTATTTTTCAAAAAGGAATAGCTTTGCAAAGATGTTTGTTGATGTGTAGCAGGCCAGGAATACACAGGGCTTTCTGTGACAGCCTGTGTGACATGGACAAGAATGAAAACAATTTCTAGAGAAACAGATCAGCTTAGTGACTATTATGAATGGTTTTTATTCAGGACTGTTTTTATTTAGTTTAACATTAGTTAAACTCTTCTACCAAACCACTACATCGCTCCTGTCTTCAGTCGTCTGTTAGCCACTTTATTCCCCCTCAGAGTACGCCTCCTGAAATATCTGCTCTATTTTGAAGCAGTGAAGCAACTTGTAAACAGAAAATATTAATGCAGTAATGGAGGAAAATAAGATAAGATAAGATAAAACTTTATTAATCCCTCGGGTGGGTTCCTCTGGGAAATTCGGTTTCCAAAAGCACAGCACCGACAGAAGTTACAGTTACAGAATATTATACACACACACACACACACACACACACACACACACACACACACACACACACACATATAAATACAGAGACATATATAAATAAAATATACGAAGGGGATAAATAGAATAAATAGGAATAAAAATACAAGTGAATTGCACATTTCAAGTATTGAGGTCTATTGCACCATTGAATGGAATGGAAGAGCTGCAAGAGTTCAAGCTATCAGTAAGCGTGAATCAGTGTCATTTATCTAAACTACGCTCCATAAAATGCGCATCAGCGTGCTGCGTGCATCCCAGCCAGAAGGTCGTGGGTTTGAATTGGGAACTTTCTTCGGACTTGTCTGTGTGGGATCTCTCTGGGTACCAAACACATTCACTTTAGGTCAAATTGGTGACTCTAAATTGGCCATAGGTGTGAATGTGTCAGTGGTTGTCTGTTACTCTGTGGTAGCTCTGCAATAGGTTTGCAGTCTCTGTGGTAGACTCGACAGCTGTGAATCGGATAAGTGGGAGAAAATGGACGGATGGATGGTTGGATGTCATATTAAAAACACAGACATGGATTTTCTAAAAAATTCAGTTATTTATTTGTAGTAGCTTTAAAAAGTGCTTACTGCTTTCATAAACGACAGTACCAGTAACTTGGCATATTTTACTCTGTCATTGTATTTTGGGCTTTATGCATTTGAACTTGCAGGGGATCACTCATATCTGCTTATTTCAGCATAGGGTGGAGGAAAACCCTACCTCAGCGAAAGCTGAAACCTGTCTGAAACCGCTAATCCATCATCTGTCATATTTAGCTTTCAGTTACAGTTGTTTATTATTGTTTGTAGCATACCTGAAAAGGAATCTAAGATTTGAGTGTTCACTGCCAAATTTCCTCCAAGCGCCAAAAGTCCTGCCCGTGATGAATGCTCTTGTCTGTGAAATAAAAGTCCTAATGAGCTTTTCTTTACAAAACAAACACACAACAGTGCAAGGAAACACGGCAGGTTATCAGATCTGACTGCAAAGTCTGTTCACAGATTAGAATTATTGTCACAATCCCCCCAAAACCTGCCCTATAATTGGTATATCTTCCTGACTATTTAACTTTTTTGAAATATTAGAAATATTATTCCACATCGTTGAGGCTGCCTTTGTCCCTTAATTCTTATAATCCTCCTTCAAGACTGAAGAGTGTTCTTGTCTAATGATTGACAAGCACCACAACACACATTTAGTGTAATTACCTAATTAAATGTACAGTAAGAGTAAAGAGAACAGTTATTATTAATGCCACATGTGGAGTTGGCTGTGAGACTGCTGACTTGTGTTTATAAAAGTCATAAGTTATATGTTTCTCTGCTTTTCCTGCTGTCTTTATTAAGCAACACAAAAATAACATGGAGTCGATGAAAAATACAACAGAGGAAGTTGTTTGTTTTCCATATTCTGCATTTTTTGGGTGGGTGTGTGTCTCTGCTGATGACATATGTAGAAGTAGTGGACTTTTCTTGTCTTACTAAGGCTCCCTGTTCGCCGTTTTATTGCCTTTGTTGGACGATTTTTGCGTTTCATACCCTTCTGTTATCGGATTGCTAGCTATGCTTCCATAACAAGTCTGAACTTTGTATTTGCACAAGAAAGGCCGCTGAGGGTTGAAACCACACTTGGCCAAATATATACTTTCACCTTCAATTTCCCTTCTCTCCTTGAAGCCGACATGTACATTGGTGTCCGGTCAAGCCAGTTGAGGGAAAAAACATAGATGCAGACTGAAGTCGAAGACAGGATGTAGCATATTAGTCTAACCCGTCTCCTCTCAGCCTACCTGAAAGCAAAAAGAAAACGTCAAACACAGAAGCTCTGTGTACTCAAACTGCCACTGTCTGAATATTAGCATCTCTTGGATGCAGCTGCTAAGTGTTATGAAGTTGCCTTTTCACAGTCTTGTTTGCAGAATCCAGAGCATATCTTGGGCCTGTGGAGTGAATAGTGGAGCAGTGGACAAACTCAGCTCACATTTACCATTACAATGGCAGGTATTAGCATAATTCAAGCTGCTGAGACTATGGGCTTTCTTAGGCATGAGCACCTGGCTGCTCATGCCTAGGATCAAGGTTCAAGTCTTGATGGAAAAACAATCCTAAAATACTTTTGAGTTTTCCCTTGAAGCTTTTTTCTGAAGTTAAAGGATTTACGTCTTTCAATAAAGTTACATTTTTGATGTTCTGTATGTTTAAACTTTTGTTTAAACAAGGTAGATTTGCAGATCACAAATTACTTTTTTTCCTGGAACCTCTTCATTCAGATTCCACCTTGATAAGCAGACACAGCTCTGATTTTGTTCACTGGCCCCTGATCAGCTTTGTAGGGGCAGATTTTTAACTGCTTTTTACTATTCATCACACTGGTTTTGCATGATACACAGTCCAAAATAATCCTTAATTATGTTGTAATGGGGGTTAATAAAGCCCCTCAGACAAGCTGCTTTATCTCCTCTGCCTTTTAAGGACAACCTTCAGTCCAGTTTGTTTTGATTTGCTGCCCGTTATAAACAGGTCATCAACACTGTCCAAAAGTAGGAAAAAACAGCGTTTTAATTCTCTGGCTACTTCTCTTACCGCCACACCGTCACATTTGGATTCAGTAGAAATGCTGACTAGCACATTCAGTGGGTTTATACACTTAAGCTGTGTCCACATTGGAAGTAATTAGCAGCGAAAGACGACCAGAGGCTGTAGAAACTTGGTGAATTCATTAACTTAAGTCAACTAAGAGCAAAATAACTGCTGGTGACGTAAAGTGGGCGGGACAAGAGAGAAACGTCTACCAGTGTGAGTACAGGATGCTGCTGACTGATATATTAGTGGATAGAAGATACAGCATAAGGTTACCAAATGAACCAGATCCGGCAATGTCTGCAAGCGTCCAGCCGTCAGCTTTAAAGCAGAGCACGATGAGTGAATTGCTTCCAGTGCGGATGGCCTAGGACAGCGGTTCCCAAACTGTTTTTGCTAGGCCCCCCTTCGTTTTACAAGAAAAAGGTTCGCCACACACACACATATTTTGCTCCATTGCAGTTTATTTCACACCTCAAACATTCAGCAAACAATTAAGCAAATACAAGTAAACTGCAATAAATTACAGGTAGTAATAAAATAAACTACTAACTCTTTTACGCTGCGTCCGCACCTACACGGGTATTTTTGAAAACGCAGCTGTTTCATCCACGTAAACGATGTTTCGAATCACCGAAAACGGAGATTTTTTTAAACTCCTTTTTTGCGTTTACGTGTGACGAGGAATACAGAGTTCGTCACGCAACGTCAAAGGTATGTGCCTTTATTCACGTCACGCTGTGGCCACGTTATTGTTTACATGAGATGAATAGCAGAATGGCAGATAGAGAAGAAATGCTGTTAATCTGACTGTCTGCAGGTTTTACACGCAGTTACTGTCCCTCCATTTACAAAGGCAGAGGCGTCACAGGTGTCATTATTTTACATGTAGTTGTTTTTTTCCTGTGTAATAATATTCAACACTGTTATCAATACATTTTTCAAAAATGCCTCTCTGTGCAAAATGGGTTCAAAAACATAAACATCTGTGATCCTGTTTGTCCGTGATTTGAACAGGGGGAACAAATCGTGGCAGGATCAGCCTGATGTTATTTGTATCCCACTGTAACTTTACTGTATAAAGAGCAAACATCTCCAACATGTCAGGAGTAGTTAGTCATTACAACAAGTGTTTGTAAAGTAAAAATCACCAACGTGGGATCCTGTTTGTCCGTGATTTGGAGAACCCAGCGCTGCTCCTGATGCAGGGGAAAACCAATCCTGCAGGGAGACCTACCTCGGCACCTGTGCAGGTGAAGCCAAAGGGCAGATGTGCTTCACCGTATTTTCTAGTCTTTGGCTTAGAATGAAGTTGGTTTGTAAACATATTCAGCAATGCTTCATCTCCTGCTTTGCGTTTGTGTGGGCGCCCCGTGCTAGCAGTGTCCAAGCGGTTTCTTTTTTCCCCTCTTCATACCGCGCCCCCCCCCTGCAATGGCTCTACGCCCCCCTAGGGGGTGGGCACCACACTTTGGGAAGGTCTGGCCTAGGAGAAAATTCTGACAGTGTGAGAAGGATGAGTTAGGATGACCATCTCATTGCAACAACCAACCAATTTCTAACCCATTATTAGGAATGTAGCATGAATTTATCAACCCAACACTGGCGCCATTGCTGAAACCAAAACAGATTTCATGGACTAGAGGTAAAACATGCAAAATATATTGTTGTTGCGCTGTTTCAGCAGACACCCTGATTGCCCTCTGTCTATTACCATGACTGGACCACAAGGACATAACCTAAAAAGAAAGAGCAGAGGAAATGCAAACGTGCCACGTAGCATATGATTCACTGCATATTTATCATATAAGGCTGAATACCTCAAACCAAGTTTGACACAGTGTGGCTCAAAGTAAATAACAGCAGTGTTTGCACTGCTCAGCATTTTGTGTGTGTCAACATATGTGTGTGTATGATTGCTTCTGTGTGTCTAGTCTGGCGTTTAGTCCGTCTGTGTGTGGGTGTGTGGCCACGAGGGGGTCAATGCCTGTCAAAACACACCCTTCCATGCCAGCAGACACTACTGTCTGTCCAGCCAGACAAGTTTATTGGTTTGTCCTAAAAATACAGCCCTGCTCCCCGGACCTCTCTCACCCTGTCCAGCTCCCAGGGGGCCCCTGGAATGAGACATTGCTAGCATCTACCAACTCTGATGGCCCCGCTTGTAGTATTGGAGCCTTTCCAGATGCCTGAAGGCAAACATTTGTTGTTTGCAACTGGTCAGATCTGTTTGGATTTTTAAAATTTGGTGCAAAAATAACAAACTGAGAATGATTAATGCTGTTTGTTTAGGTCTGGCATTGCTATGTTGCTTTCTCAGCATGCAGTAGAAATTATTATATCAAATGTCATCATCAGAATAATTGAATTTTAGGGTAAACTTGAGAGTGGAAGCATCAGGCCTTTGTATGTTTACATTGCTCAGATTTAAATACGGAGAAGTATAAATATTGTTCGGTTTGAGAACGACTAAAAGGTTTATTTTTCTAAACTCTTTGATACGTCTCAGGACAGCTTAAACACCCCCATCAAAAGGCACGATACAGCGGATGAAAACAAAAATAATTAAACTGACTTAACACAAAAAAACAGTAAATGTTTCCACCGGGGGTGCGTAATTTCAAAATTGATGTGAAAATATCTCGTGCTTCACAGCAATTTTCCCTCATCTTGTGCATTTTCAGCCTCCAGGTGACACAGAAAAGCTCTATTCATCCGTGTCCCATCTCAAACTGTAGGGAAAAAACATTTTTGATTTCCTGTCATTTGGGGTTTCCTCTCCCCCGGTGTTTTGTCAGACATCAAAGTCAATTTGCAGGTAATGGCGAACAGATTAGCTCATTTGAGCAAACCTGAGCGCTTTGATAGTTCTGACACTGATCGGTGTGTATGTGTGTGTATGTGTGTGTATGTGTGTGTATGTGTGTGCGTGCCTGTGCATCCTTAGGGCCATGTCTGTGTCATGTTACAGGAAGGACACTGTCGAGGGGGCCTTAGCAGTTTAAACAAGCGGCGCATTACAATGCAAGGACCGCCAGTTTTGCAGTTTGACATGTAATGACAGATAGTCTCACTGCAGTGGGCCAAAGCAAACATCATCCTCACACTCATAGCTTAAAGGTTGTTGCCCCCACCAGAACGACCCACTGCCTTCCCGGCACCCTGGACACAGAAAGTAACCCCATTACTCAAACATGAACATTGCTAACTTACTGTGTTTAAATATCATTTGGAGGATTTATGTGAAAACGGAGGGAATGATTTCTGTCTGAACTTTTATTCAACTCAAAATTTATGATATGTTGGAGACAATGAACCTTTTTTTTTTTTTTTGTATGTAATGGGGATTTCACATAATTGTCTGACATTAAGGCCAAACAGTTAATCAAGACAACTATTTGCAAATTATTCTACAATAACAACGACTGTTCGTGCAGCTGTACAAGAAACACATAAGAAATGAGCCAAACATTATAAACTAGCTTTCGGTAACCCATTTAAAGCCGCTGAACAAGACATCTTTAACTGCTTTTGGTTTTCTGGAGTGATAAACTGCCAACATTAATGTCTGGAATCCAACATTAAACCTGAACTCACATAATTACATACATTACACTTCATCAACACTCACTTAGATCGAGTGGCTGCTGCAGTCGACGCACCGCAGAAGGCGTTTCTGTGTCTGCACTGACGCACCGACGGGAGCTCTCAGCACGGCTCACATCTGAGCTGTTTTCCTTTGAAAGAGATACCGCTGTCTAAATAGATCACAGGTACTTCCTCCGCCCTGTGGAGGGGGATGCAAACAAAAACATGGTATCATTTAGTCATGGAGGATTAACCCACACTGAGTCGGTTATTTAGACCCATCTTCTCTCTGTTTCCACAATAAAACGTGTGTTTTTGGCTGCTGTTGTTATGTATGTGTTTGGATATGTGGCGCTGTAGAGGATGGTAGTGGTTGTGGAGCTCTTGTGTTTCTATCTGATCTGATTTCTATTGTGTGTGTGTGTGTGTGTGTGTGTGTGTGTGTGTGTGTGGCAGGCGGACATGATGTTCAATTCAGGGGTCTTCTGGATGGGCCTGTTCTTCATCCCAGTCACCTCGCTGATTTTCGACGTGGCCTACAAAGTGTGAGTCTTCTCCCCGCTCTCCTCGCTCATCATCGCTCTAATGCACATCCAGTTCAGGAAATTCCTGCAGAATCTCTCATATCTCCTGAAGCAATTCCCGCCCAAGTTTTTGTCCAGACTTCCAAACGTTTCTAGCGTTTCCATTCTGCAAGTCGAAATATTGCATTTCTGGTCTGGTTGACATCAGCCTGTCGCAGATTCGAGGTGTCAGGAGCAATTTGTAATGTCAGGGTTTTTGTATTTTCTGATTCACTCCGAGCAGCTTGAATTGGTCGAACTGGTTTTAAATATCAGCCTGTGGAGGTTCAGTCGTGTTCAGACATCTGCTGTACGATTCTGGTTTTATAAACCTTTGTTTCATTTACAGTGTGAAGAAGGCGTTCTTTAAGACCCTGGTGGATGAGGTGCAGGAGCTGGAGGCGCTATCTAAAGACCCTGGAGCAGTAGTGCATGGAAAGAGGTACTGTTACACCACATTACCGCTCCTCCACTCTTGCCTTTACAGCAGGATTTTGTCTGAAAGTAGATCAAATTTATGTTTAATAAAAAGTAGATGAAAATTTATGTCCCTACAAAAACATTAAGCAGTGAGAAAAGGTGATAAAATCTGTGTAATATTATAATAGTTTAAAAAAATCTTTTTCTCTAGAAAAGTGTTTGTTTGTGTTTGTATGTGAAGCGAATAAATTGTGCATTATCATTCTCTTTACTGTGCATGTACCCACACATGTAGGCGAGGAAGATTTACAGTCTTTGCTCGCGATAAATAAAGTGCTCAGCAGCACTTGTTTTTGATTTGTTTTTATATCTTTCTTTGTACCTTGTAGTCTTGGAGTCATTAGACATCCGAGAACATTTATCAAATGATCTAAATAATGACACTCGTAATTGTCAGGTTGTAATTCTCACTGGCAGTGTCAGATTTTGGCAAGTGATAACACAGAAGTGCCTAAAACCAAGTAAAATGAATGCCCGGCACTAGCCAAAGTCAGTTGCTTCTCCAATCAATACCATATGACGTGAAAACAACAATTCCTTCAAGTGCCAATAACCAAAATTTCTGTCCTAAAGTGACTTTATTTGTTTTGTTGAGTGAGTACAGAGTGTTCAAGAAGGTAAATTACTTTGCACTTTGGATCATCAACAATTGCATCTTTGCATTGTTGCTTTTGTGCAACACAATACCTTGTGTTATTTATGCCGTGAAAGAAAATTGGCAGCAAATTTTGCATTCCAGCGATTAAACATTGCAGGCAGGAATATGTATGAAACGTTCTGTCATCAAATTTGCAACTTTGTTTTGATATAAGCGATTAGTCTTTCTTTATTAGCAGATAAAATAACCAGATAACAGCCTTTGTTTTAGCTCATCTATCATATATAAATGACAGATTGGTAGTCTTTGTAACATCGATGCAACTCCTATGAAATCAAATCCTGGGTTAAAGCACTCTTTATTGATTTGTAGTGTTACTCACATGGCTCAGATTAACAGAACGGCAAAAAGATGAATTTATGTTGTGTCGGGCTGTCATATCTCCCAACGCTATCGAGACTACATAGTTAATGCCTCGGCTATTATTGCTCCTTTCACAAAATGTGAACCATTCCCCAGAATTTTGAAGATTATCCGGGAGGATAAGTCATCTCTGTCCTCCCAAATCCCTCAAAATGCTGTTAATACCCCGGTTCTGCTGCCAGCAGTATTCCTGTGTGAAGGAAAGAAATCTTCAAATTGCTGCTAAATTGCAGGAGTTTGACTGTAATGTCAGTAATCGTGTCATAGGAGAGATTGTCTCGTTTTTGGTTTTGTTTTTTTTCTCTCCCCCCACCCAAATACTGAATGTCTCATTTTCGAACAACGGTCCTGCTATATTAAAGCCATACATTATATTTTGTATCAGCTGAAGCAGGTCCGCTCTGCTCTCTCTGGGGCCTGAGTCCGGCAGCAGCCAGCAACACAGAGCAGATCAGTGTGAGATCTGTGGCTGACTGAAAGCGATCCTCCTGCCTGGACGCTATCCCAGACCCAGCAGGCTGCAGACACACACATCCGGATGCGTACAGAAGCAAACGTATAGTGATAACCGCTCAAATATATAAATGAACTTTTGCACGTAATGCTTGTAGGCAGCCACGTGCGTGCACACGCAGACATCTGTTGTTGCAAACATTTGTTAGCTGTACAGGAATGCCTTTTGGCCAAGCTGCTGCTTCAGATATTCCTCTCACAAAATCGCTTTGTTCTTCTTTCTGCGTCTGCACAGCAATGTTTCCCTACATGGTGTTTGTACCAGCAGGTATAGCAGTTGGCAGGTCCCTGCACTCTGGAGGGGCTTGGACAGCCTTGATGTATGGGTCATTAAATCTGCCTGTGGTGCTCAGCAGGCTGCTAACACACTGAATATTGCTCTGTGTGTGTGTAGTTTGACAGAGAGAGCCCAGCTCCTGAAGAACGTCTTCAAGAAGAGCACAGTGAGTCTGTACCGGTCTGACTCCATGCAGCAGAACCTGCTCCGTAAGTTACCCTCAAACCTTTTCTTTCTTTGCTTCGTTCTTTCTCATCCTTACTCGAGCTAGCTTAGATTTATTTCCTCCCAAATATGTTCTCTGTCAGGTAGGACAGATCACAGTTCATAATTCCTCCTCTGACACATGCTACATCTCCAGAGTGTCTTCTCTTTCATCCATTGGGACACAGCAACACTCTGCTCTTTCCACTTCTTTTCACATGTAGTGTAACCAGGTGCAGATCAGTAATCCTGCCTGCAAATGGCCCCAACGTTCCCGATGTCTTGAATTAAACTTGTTTTCCAGTTGAGTTGAACTGCGCATAATATTAAATGTCACTTCTTTTTTCAATCATCTGAAAAGCTATTAGTGAAGTTGCCATTTAAAAGTAGCTGTTAGTCTGCTATTGATTTACAGATTCATGGCTTCAGTTCAGTGTATTTGTTTCTCTTATGCTGGACATGAACAGTAAGTCAACATTAACATATCTATAGAAGTAAACTCAGCTGACGTTGACCTTGAAGCCCGTGCGCTTCAAGACTGAATTCACATGCCTGAATTATCCAAATATCAGGTGGTAATGACGGTGAAAATTCATCACACCGTCTTACCGACCCACAAAAAGCCTGTTTACGTGGTGCTTAAGATTTTTTAACTATTTTGAAATTTTACGGTATTGGAAAAGCCGGATAAGAGGCAGAAAACGGATGATAATGAAAAAGTACCAGAAACTGGTGTGGCAGATTTGCAGTGACTCTCTAAGTGTGGGTTTGTGTTTTGTTCTTTTCTGTCTTTTGTCTGATCAGTTTGTTTTTTGTTTGTCTCATAGGTGGGGATGAGACCGTTGTTGTGTGATACCTTTTTAAATTCATTAATCAAACCTCGCCCTGTTTACACCTCCTGCCCCTCCGTAGCTTCCCGATAGACACCGCTCTTCTTCCTTTTCGTTCTGTACTTCCTGTCCCGCCCCTCGTGTGCCTTCGTGTGTCCTCAGTAGCTCAGTAGAGTGAGATAACGATGAAATGATGAAATGTTATTCCTCCCCCACCCCACTATGCACTCGTCACAGCGGGTTCCTTTGAACTTTCCCGCTGGCCTCCAGGTACTGAGCGGGTCATTTGACACCTGAAGGTGAGTCAGGGATCAGAGGTCAGAGGAGATCCTGTAGGAGAGTTTAGCACAGTGCTGCTTTTACGCAGAGGATAAAACTTTTGGGGGAGATGTAAATTCTCATCCCGTGTTTCCTTTTTGTCACGTGATTAATTTTAAGTCTGACGTTGTGGGAAATGTGCTTATTTGAAGCTTGTGGCAGCTCTCATATCTGTCTCTTCACTTGGTGCCTGTTGCTGACAACCATCAAGGCATTGTGCTTTTTAATTCATCAGTAAACTATTTCCAGCTGCTGCACAGTGGACGTAGCCACCGTGACGCCACCCACTAGTCCCCTACTGAGGCCTTCATTTTGGCATTTTGGTCGTTATGTTGGTTTTTGAAAAGGCAAATTGTCAGAATTGCGTTAAACACGGTCAAGTTTGAGTTTAGGGACAATTAGTGGTGAGGAGACCGAGCAGAGTGCTTCACCCTCACCTCACTGTAATTTTAGATGGGTGAGTTCTCTAAAGATTCACCTCCAGCACCGTTGTAATGTCAAAGTGGAAAATATATAGTGCATCCTGAAAGTATTCACAGCGCTTCCACATTTTGACATGGTACAACCTTAAATGGATTCATTCTTTTTTGCAGAACTTTGTAAGCTCTCGTAACTTCTTTGAGATCCAGAGATGCTCGGACATTCACAGAGGGGTCCCAAAGCCACATTGCAGTCTTGGCTTTGTGCTCAGGGTCTTTGTCTGGTTGAAAGATGAACCTTCATCCCAGTCCCAGGTCCACAGTGCTCTGGAGCAGGTTATCATCAAGGACGTCTCTGTACATTGCTGTATTGATCTTCCCCTCAATCCTGACTGGTCCTCACAGCATGATGCTGCCACCACCATGCTTCCCTGTAAGGACGGTATTGGCTAGGTGATGAGCGGTGCCAGGTTTCCTCCGGACATGGCGCTTGGCATTCAGGCCATAGAGTTCAATCATTGTTTCATCAGACCAGAGAATTTGCTTCTAATGGTCTGAGAGTCCATCATTTGGCAAAGTCCTGGTTGGTGGAGTTCTGGTTTTTTCTTGTGGAAGGTTCTTTTCTCTCCACACAGCAATGCTGGAGCTCTTTCGGAGCAACCACATTGGTCTGGCTAAAGCCCTTCTGCTCGTTCACATTGGCCGAGGGGCCAGCTCTAGGAAGTGTCCCAGCCTCAATGCAATCCTGTCTTAGGATGTACAAACAATTCCTTGGACTTTATAGCTTGCTTTGTGCTCTGATATGGACTATCCACTATGATTGTATATATTATAGACAGACGTGTGCATTTCCAAATCATGTTCAATCAACTGAATTTACCACAGGTGGTCTTCAGTCAAGTTGTAGAAACATCTGAGAGATGATCAGTGCAAACAAGATACACCTGATGTAATCTTGAGTGCCATGGCAAAGGCTGTGCATGCTTATATACATGTTACGTTTTTGCCTTTTAGCTTAAAAACATTTCAAGAATTTCAGGGCAAACTTTATTTCACTGCATCGTTTTGGATTGCGTGTAGAATTTTGAGGTGAAAATGATCCTTTTTTGGAATGAGGCTATAATGTGACAAAATGTGGAACAAGTGGAGCCCTGTGAATACTTTCCTGTTAACAGGCTATAAATTTGGGCCGTTTAAGAGGAATGATTCGCGTTTGAGTTTAGAACAGCAGCTGACTTCATTTTCAGCCCTGGAGGTTTCCAGAGGTTCCTGGTCACAACGTAGGAAACAACTTAGAAACTGTTTATCGTGCCTTGCAGAAATCTAAACAGATATTTACCACAGTGACTCTAATGTGAGAGAAGCTCAAATTGGAGCTGGCTACAGCCAGAAGCTTCTTAACTCAGCATAAAGACTGCAAACAGGATCCAAAGCTTGCCTGGCAGACAGGTCAGATGTCATGTCGTTGGGCCTTGGTCACACAGAGACCAATGTTCCAACCCTGTGGCAAACACAGGTTGGAACAGATTGCAGGGGTCACCTTTATCTGCATTTTTCAAGTTTCATTACCAGCTGGAAGTTGATTGAGTAGTTGGCACGTGATTGCAGAGAAAGCAGGGTCTTCCATACAAGCTGACAGGACCTGGGACAAACTGTTAGCAATCAAAGCAAACACAAGGAAGTTTTTAATTTTGGGCTGTATATCTCTTTGCAAACAGTTTCCCTTAGCAACTGCCAATACCTTCTAGCAACCACTTGCCAACCAGTCAGGGAAAAACCATTTTGCCTTGAAGTCTGTGGTTGTCAGGTTACAGCAAGTAGTTTCTAGGTGTGTGTGCTTGTATGTTCCACGGGGCAGGAGAGTTGGTTTTCTTTTTGTTTGGTTATCAGATTGATAAAAGCCAGCATCTTCATCAGGATCTAACATCACTTTAAGTCGATATTGATTGTAGCCAAGCTAACAATGCAGACGTGAGGCCCGTACTGATTTTCAGCAAGAAAGCAACCATAAGCATATTTCCCAAATTTTAAGACTATTCTGTTGATTCATGTGTCTCATATGTGTGTTTTTTTTATGTATATATATTTTTTAATTCAATGAATTACTGATCTGTACAGCCTTTGTTTGAATTTTATTCATTATGTTCACAGATGGCTACGCCTTCTCTCAAGATGAGAACGGAGTGGTGTCTCAGTCCGAGGTCATCCGAGCGTACGACACCACCAAGCAGAGGACCAACACGTGGTGAGGCGTCGGCCTTCTTGTTCACGGCCGGCCTGCTCGGAGCCACGGCGGCCGTTTCCAGTGGCGATATTTGAAGCTTGACGGGGAGAAGCGGTGGTGTGTGCGTGTGCCTCCGGCGCTGAGGGGAAGGGGGGTTTGGAAAGAGACAGAAGAAAGGGACATTGTGTCGTCTTTGGGGAAAAAGGGATTTAAAAGAAAAAAACAAGGAACAAAACAAGTCACGTTCACTGTCAGCTGTAGTTGTGTGTCGCGCAGACATGATACGAGCACTGTGCTTTCTTAGCAGTCTGTGGTCTGAAGTTCTTCACTGTTCGTTTGTCTCCTTTCTGTTGATTTGAGCCAAAAGCCTAAAAATCCTTTTAGTAAATCGAAATCAAACACCGGGCAGCGATTGGTTTCAGACGCTTTTGCACTCGTGAAAGATTGCCAAAGAGCAGTCGTATATACAATCGTCCAAGTACTAGTGAATCTGAGAAAAAACGTTAAAGCAAATGTAATTAAACTCCTGTGTGTGTCCAGCGCGACACAGACCACATCAGAGCAGATGTTTGGACATGTTCGTTTTGTTTTTGCACTCGAGGAAGCATCTGTTGTGTGAAGCCTTACATTTTATTATGCCTTTTCTTTCCGTCGGTTTCTTTTCAAATGCATTTTATACACATGTAGATACTGTGCCTCGTTCTTGCCTCTTCATTTATTTGTTTTTTCTGAAGAAGTTGCCTCCTGCAACCTACCGTAGTCCTGTGTCCACCGTTTTCGCAGCAGACGTATTGCTCTCGACTTAAAATTGCATTCCACGCATCCGCTCCCGTTTCAACAATCACAACGGTGCCTACGTCAAACTGTTCCCTCTTAGAAGAAAAAGATCGCTTAGACCAGTGCGCCGCACACACACCTACTGTCTCCCCACCACAGAATTGCACTCCTACAATGTGAAAACTACAGATTTGTTCCTGCAGAGGTGAAGAGGAGGCTCTCTGATGGGTTTTTCGTTGAAGCTTACAGTGGCAGCAGTGGTTCCCTTCAAATGGAGATTTTATCCCTCTAACATAAGTGCCATTAGCTTAAGGGAGAGAGAGAGAGAGAGATTAGCCAGGAAACTCCACGACAGTATCAAAACTGCTCTGTCTCTATAGTTATTTTGTGGATTTGTATTTTTATATTGGAGACGTATGAATTTTGCATCGACCGGCTTTGTAATGAATCGTCTGTAACGTTTCGTTTTTTCTTCCTCTGATGGCGGGCTAGATTAGACGTGACGAGGAAACCGAGCTTTCTTAAATGTCTTGTTATTATTAATATTAATATTGTTACAGCTTGATTTATTTATAATTGACTAATGTCTGTGTGATTGCTTTCTTCTCCCTATGGGAGATCAGATTTCTGATGGTGCGAGTGTGTGTATACGTGTGTGTCGGTTTTTGCTTGCATGTGCATGTGCCGTACGAGTGTGTGTGGGTGCGTGTGTGTGTGTACCTCTACTGTGGATAATTTCTGTGTATGCACTGCATGTCTGTGTCCTCTATGAAAGACTGGGAGGTTTCTGGCACCTCAGTCCTCCTGGTGTGTTTCTTTTATTGTATATTTGTGTGCGCGCGTGTGTGTAGTGACGCTTGCTCAAGTTGTCCGTCTGCACGACTCCAGGTATAGCTATGGTGTACTAACGTGTGCCGATGCATGGCCTGTATGGGAACGCGAGGCTGCCGGCGTGCGGGTGTCCGCGGTGAAACGCTCGACCTCGACTGTGAGAGTTTCTGACGCACCGCTCGCTTCGACAGATGTTTGCACAATGCACTCGATGTACCTTTCCAGTTGTGGATATCTGGTATTTTCTGGTTTCGGTGTAGATTTCTCTTGAGTGTACACGTTTGTGACCTTTTTTCCACGCAGTGTACCTCCTGCTTTACAGGAAAGCTCATTTGTGTTTTGTGTTTCTGATTATTTTTCTCTGCTGGTCTTTGGCGTGAAAACTTAATCGGCTGTCATCTTGTCAGAAACTTTCCAAACAGCAGAATGTGGTTGTCGTCGTTGTGGAAGGTTTGGACTTTTGCTTTCTTCTCTTTCTTTTCTTCCCAGAAAACATAAAACACACGTCGTTGTCTGTGAAGGTCGTGGGCTGCATGAATGGAAAACAAAAACTGTTCTCCGAAGTGTTAACCGTACTACTTTACTTCTCCCTCAAGTGTTGATCACTTTACAAAAGCGGAAACAAAAAAGGCGCACCTTCTAACTTTTCTTTTCGATGATTCGTTTCCTTTCTGTCTTTTTGTTCGATGATTGTTCTGCATGTTGGGACTGCAAACTTATAAGTGTTGTCTTTACTGCCACGAAGGACTACTGAAATAAACTTTACAATCACTGACGAACAATGTGGAAGTCTGTTATTGCTTTTGTGTTATTTGCAAATTTGTAATCAGCGTGTGTGGCGACAAACTGGAGAGAAAATCCAAACAGGAAAAGGAGGGACGGCCATCGGCCTGCGAGCACGACAAACAAATGATATCAATAGACTTCTCATTTGTTATGATTGCGGGGTTTACTCGAACTTCTCGTGTGATCCCACACAGGCTAAGTCCTGTTTGGCTTTTCAAATTCTTATTGTTATAATCAAGGTCCAAAAACTTCCCGTCATTAGTTGATTGACAGAACATTTTTTTATACATAAACACTAACAATTCTCTGGTTACAGCTTCTAAATGTGGGTTTATTATTGTAAACTGTAACAGGATATCGTTGCATTTTTGCACGATGATCATTGGAAGCGTTTTAAGACGCCGGCCTAAGCCTTCATTTCTGTGACTGCTTTGCTATTTGCAGATATTTTACAGACTGAAAAACAAACAAATAAATAAAACATTAGTGTGGGGAGATTAGGTAATGAAATAAATACCGGGTACATCTGAACTATAATTATTTTTTCAAGCTGGAGAGTGCAAGCTTTTGCTGTTGGTTGATGAGGTGACACCTGTGGTTACTGGTGGTGGGAGCAAGTGTGATTTTATTACATTCAGAAGAGGGTTTTTTGAGCAGCTGCTTTTTTCTACATTTTCTGTACAACTGCTATCGACACCAGGACTCTACTAGACTCTACTAGACTCTACTGGAGTGACTTTACATGTTTCATTGTTTAAAATGCTCTTTATGTATCTTATACTGGAGGGTAACCCCTCAGTTTACACGACTGAAAGCCAGTTTTCTCAAATAGGTTTGAGTAGCAGGTGGGTTGGGATGCTGCCGACTGGAGATGCCAATATTAACCCTTTAAAGCCTGAACCATGAAATAAATGCCAAGAAATTCTAATCTTTTGAAGATGGAGTGTTTATTAAACCCTCATTATTTTAAATTAATTAAAAATACTTTGAATATATTTCTGTTAATTGTGATTTATTGCTTAAAAACGTATTGTACAGTTGTTAAAGGATTAAGAAAATCCCCTCTCAAAACATCATACAGAGCCAGGGATTACTTGTATATGCTTGGACAAGTTTAATGGCGATATCTGTAATTTTAACTGTATTTGTGGTGCATCTGTTAAAAATACAGTAAAGCAGAAGTCTACAAAGATCTACAGAAGTCTGGTGGTTTAAAAAAAAAAGTCAGAGGATTCAAAAGTTTAGGCCCTGAGAACAAATACAAAACTTGAATTGTTATAAAATCCACACGATTGTTTTAAATAAAAACATTCACTGTGTGGAGAATTGGGTTCCTACCTTCAAGGATAACTTGGAAAAGAAGTCGGAAACTTTTCTGAGCCTGGCAAAAACAGAGGATTCGATGTATCCAAAAGGTTTAGGAAATATCATGAAAACATGTTCGCGACTTCTGTTTTCCTTTCATAAGCAGAAGGTGACACAGAGGTTTGAACTGACAGCTGCAAGTTCAAACAAGACAGGATGGAGGTAACACTCCGACAGACGTTATTCATGAGAGCCGTATTCTGTGATAAAAGACTTAACGGATACCTGAACGCAGCAGCAAACATCCTGAAGCCGAACAGCTTTCGGGTTTCGTGACAAACCGGTTGCCAAGTGTGTTTCACAGTCAGGTAGCCGGGTAACAGAGCAGTCTTTGTGGAGGTTTTGCCATACCTGCTGGTGCAACCCAAACCTCTATTTCTGGGGTGAGTTGTTTTTAACACTGTGACCACGCCATGCTCATTGAGCACTGACAATGACTGATCTCAGCGCTGCATTCCTGCTGTGAAGTCTGGCGCGAGAATGAGCGACAGGTAGGGAGATGATGTGCCGGCCTGACCTCTCCGGTTTCCTTTTTGTCTCAGTGATGATGATGATGATGATGAAGCCCCGTCTTTCTGGACAAAACTGTTACTTAATACGCTTTACATCAAACAGCACACAAGTTACTATGAGACAACATTTATTTGCTGAAGTTTAAGCAATCAATCAATCAGAAGAGCTGTAAAATCCTTTATATAACATAACATTTCCTCCAAAATAAAACGTCTCTCATTCCCAAGTCCTTCCGATTGTCAGAAAAAGGAATTCTCTGGTTTCCCACATCTGTTATACCTCTGTTAATGCTTAGCAGAATCTGGTGACGGCAACATCTGTTTTTCAGGAAGATCGCTGATACATTTCCATCTTGAAACGTCAACAAATGGAAACCATGGAGATCTGTTCACAAAGTAAAAGTGCATACATTTTACAAATGGTGTCAGATCTGCTGATGTGTCCTGTGCTGCAGACAGGGAGTACCTCGGGCCATGCTGGTCAACCACAGCAGCTCTGTCACGCTTTGTGCCTACCCTCCAGCAACTCGCTCTGCGGCCAATTGGCCGGGCCTCATGCATAGCTTCTCTGGCACCAGCCTTGTCTGGCGTGTTTCTGTCTGTGACAGGTCGCATCCTGCCCACTAAAAATTGTGTAATCCTCTATTTCCCGTGCTGAGAGCCCTGTCAGCTCTGTCCAAAGTCAGCGAAGCCCTTGGTTGCCGCGAAGGCGTCAGGCTGCAGAGGGAAGAAGTACTGCTGGGGAAGAAGGAAGCTGGTGTTCTGGGACGAGTGAGTGGCCATCGGGGGCTGATGGAGCTGCAACTGGGTGTGGGATGAAGGCAGCGGGTGCTGGATCCCTCCTGCCATGGGTGCTGGTGGGGATGTGTAAGGGGGAGGTGGAAGAAGAGTCTGTGGGGTCTGGGTGGGAGTGGAGGCTGACGATGAGACAGTGGCTGATACCAGGCAGCCATGCTGCTGCTGCCCCTGACCTCCGAGAGAAAACCTCCGCATGGAGCTACCTCCTCCGGCTGAACTGGAGCTGGTGGTAGCCGTGCTGGATTGCCGCGATGGGGCTCGCAGGCTTGGGGGAGCCGTGGTAAGGATCATGGGGATCGTTTCCCCCTGGCAGCTGCGTAAAGAGAAGCGAATGGGCTGCTGGGTCGGCTGCTTGGGCCTGAGACACGTGCAGCAGTAGACAGCCACCAGTGAGCCAACTATGATAAAGGCGATGAAGATGCTCCCCACCATCAGGAAGGGCACGTAGATGGGCTCTGTGGGGAAGGAAACACGGGCAATTTTTAAAAAACAAATCTGTAATATTAAACCATTTATCATACATTTCATCAGTGACATCAGCTTATTTGGGTTTAACTTACTATGAAATGTGCATACACCAGCCTCAAAATGTTTGCATAAGAGTAAATAAAGTTAGCAGCTCCATTACAAAGTCCTTATAAGTTTCACATAAAGTCTTACCTTGTGATAAACTAAGAAGCATGACTGTAGCTGTTAATAGTGGGAAAAATTGTGCTAAACGTTTCTAATCATGACATCTCTTTTAGGTTCTCCACAACGTTACGAACAAACAAAAGTCACATTCCTGCTGAAAACACAAACATCTCAAGTTACGCTTCATGAAGCCTTTTCACCAAAGAAATCCACATTAGTGTTTATTTATTTTTAAATGGGAAAACTGGGAAATTGTGAGCATACGATCCACTCAATTAAAGGCTTATAAGCTTATCCGTTGGGGAAATTTAAAGAAAACTGATAAAAACTCCCCCAACAGCAGGTCAGTCTAACACTCAAACGCCTCACAAAGAAGCCACAGAAAGGACTCGCCGTCTCCTGATGTTGTGATTACTTTAGTTTAGAAATTAGTGAGCTGTCAAAGCTAATGTGCTTTATTTCTGGGCAGCATAATAGACCTGTCTGTGTGAGAAGGGTTACTCTTCAAAACATTCCTGGACTGCAAACCTGCGCCGCTTGATCAAATTTCCAACTAATTTCTGCTTACAAATTTTTGACAGGAATTTGTTTAAAGAGGTTTTAGCGGAGTGACTGGCGGGGTGGGTCATCGAAAACGTGTCCAGGTTTCCACTTTGCACTGATAATAATTTGGAGTGTGATGGAAACTGAAGGGAGCTGGATAAGAGCAGGTGGAACCTGGAGCCTCAGGCAGATTAATGCTTCAAACAGCAAAGGATGTAAACCTCATATAAGAAAGCTGCAGTGGAAAAAGGTCTTACAAAACGCATTTTATACTCATTTCATATTTGAAATTCATATCAGAGTGCATTAGTGTCCTTCAGCAAAGGCACTGAACCTCTGAGTGCTCTGTGCTGTCTTAATTGTTCAGCTGACCTCTGACCTCTCTAGGAGGATCCGCTATAACTTAAATAGGCAAGTCCACTCACAGCGTCTCCGTGTTTACCTTTTAAACACTACAGGGTTAAATAAAGTAAACTGAGAGTTTAGTCATGTGTGTTTTTCTCCATTCAAATAATTAAACTCTAATAAATTTGGATTTTTCTGAGGTCTTGCTTAAATTACGCACATGACGAAGACCCGAGGAAATCGACACCACAATCTTGGACCTAAATTAGCTTAAAACCAGTGAACCTACGCGCTGCAAACTCGGTGTTATCCACCTCCCTGTCGTTGGTGCAGATGCCCTGGTCCAGCCGTGCGTCCGCTGCGGCGCAGCAGTAGCGCAGCGCGCAGGAGCCGCAGCAAACGGTGGCGTCCATGGTGTCAAAATCCTCCGGACACTGGAAACCCTCGTGATAATTTCCATTTGAGTCCAGCCACCCGTGGCAGTACTCTCCCTGAGCATCCGATATCCGGAGATTCCAGGTCAGATATCCCAGCAGCAGGCAGCTCAACAGGCGCACCATCCCGACGAGCCGCTGGGGTTCACGTTCCCTGCGTCCAGTGGGCTTCAGCTCAGAGCCTCAGTCCAAGTTTACACACTTTTCATTTGTGTTAATTCACCAAAAAAGAAACTAAACGATTGGATCCTAAGACGTGAAGTTAGGTCACCGTCATCTTCCCAGCGCTGGAATCGCTCTCAGTCTGCAGCTGCTCAAAGAGGGGGGGAATCCTTAATTGAATGCTCTCCGGGTTTCTTTTAAAAATCTCATTACGGAACTTCACTCTCATTCAAACGGGCTTCAGTGACCAGCTGATGCTGAACAACTTGCTTTGGAGTGTCGCTCCAATCTCTCCCGTAACGCGCCTGTGCGTTAAAGTGTGAGCAGAAGTTGTGCGCCCACCTCACTGCAGTTTTGCTGTTTTTGTGGTTGGGGCTGGGGATGTGGTGTTGGGGGGGGGGGGGGGGGGACTAAGCGCGCACGCAACCTCTATTAACCGGACGTTGGGGATCACGTGGTGCAGAGGGAGCCCGGCGTGACTCTAAACGCTTCATTCCAATAAAGCCGCTCAAACAAGGCGCACGAGCTGGGCCACGCTTGTGTTCCAACTCTGCGGCTGTGCTTTAAAACAGGTGAACGCGGAGACATGTGACTCCAGCTTTGCTCGTCAGCATTTTATGTTGCAGTGCTGCACACAGATGAGCGTTTTAATTCTTATTCCAGCAGCTTCTAGCAGCTGCCGAGCCTTACTCATTTTATCATTCACCTCACGTGTAATTATCACGGCCATGTTCGCCCTGCTGTTGTTTCATATTAGAGAGAAGTAAGAAGAAGTCTCCGCTAAAAGCAGAGAAAAACAGGTCCGTCTATTAAAAGCTCCGTTAAAAGGTATCGAGGCGGCGCCCCCGCGTGGCGCTGCGAACTTTTAGCCCCGTGGGCTGTTGGACAGCTGCTGGCCTGCCTTTGACGGACATCAGGTGAAGGGACTAAAATGATCACAGACACCTGATTTTGTTTCCCAGTGAGTAGGTGTGCGGCTGGCAGTGCCCTTCAGCTTACCTCTTTATTGTAATCAGCAGTCGGGTCAAATCAGGGACAGTGATTAGGCCAATAATGCTTTCTTTACATTCTCATTTATCAAACTCATTCGTTTTTATTTGTTAGTAATTTTCCATTTCAATTTTTAAAAAACAATACTTTGATATTGTCTTTTGGCCTGTTTGATTTTTGCCCTCAGGTTCGGTTATGTGTGGAAACATTTTCCTTCCATCTATGCCCGCGCTTTGAGCTCAGTAGCAAAATGGCCTCTGCCTTTTCTTCCTTTCTCCATTCTGTTTCATTATTTATTTATTTCTCTCTCTTTTTTTAAATTTTCAGATTGTAGGCTAACTGCTACAGCGCCCCGTTGTTCTCGCTGAGGATGTTGGCTACAAAAGGAGGCAGCCAGTGGCGCACAAGTCCCGCCTGTATTTCCCTCTGGAGGAGTCTCGGTATCGGCGCCCCCGACTGGGGATTGGAGCGGCGACTTGTCAGTAAATTAGCCCACCCTTCACAGTGTTTGTGAGGGAAACCGAGACAGTGACGGTCTGATCCCTCGCTTATCAGCTGCCTGTCACACCAGCACGCTAAGATACCGACCCGCAGCCATCCGCCGCGCTGTGACACCTGGCCGGTATGGAGGGAGAGATGCAGCCCGCAGATGAAGGGCCGTGCGCCCCGAAGATGTGCCGACAGCAGCGGGGTCCGTACAGCACCCTAAAAACCTTCCAGAGCAAGCGCTCTGCGGGCAAGTCGCGCTTTGACCGGTCCGCTGTGGTCGAGATGCCCCTGTTTGGAGACGGGCATCATTTCACTTTTCACCCCGAACAGCCTCATCCTTTCCAGCCGCACCATCATCAGCAACAGCGTCTGCAGCAGCAGCAGCTCCACCAAACCGGCGTTTCTATCAGCAGCAGCCAGCAGCATCACCGGACGACTCAGCAGCAGCAGCAACGTTTCCCATGTGAGACCAGGCCCAGCAGCAGGGTTCCGACATCCACCTCAGCGGCAGCATCTCTCGGTAGCCAGCAGCGGCACGCCAGCAGCGGCGGAGCAGAGCCCAGATTTTCTCCGGACTGCACCTACGGTATCAGCACAGGTGGGTTTTAAACTTGCCCAGAGTGTGGCACGAAAGTCACTTCTCTTAACGTCTAGGATATTCAGACTTTTACAGTCGTTGCCTCCAGATTAGTGAAACGCTGGAACAGTTGTTTTTCTTTCTTTTGGTTCGCCTCTTAGATGAATGAGTGCAAAGCTTCCAGAGTCAATAAACTTAAGTGTTGCAGGCAAAAAGCCAACATGTCTTTTGTTTGTCTCACATCACCTGAGCTTCATGTTTTTGTTCCCATTTCTTGCTCCTGTCAGCAGTGATTGATTTGCTGTTGTGATGAGAGCAGTCATGATTGAATCTCTAGTGTGCATGTGCTAAAAATTACACCGGGTAATTGTCTGCGCCTGTGTGTTTACTTGCGAATGTATATGTGTGTGTGTGTGTGTGTGTGCAAGAAGGGCTCTGTCTCCTGTTGTAACACATTGTTCCCTGCTCATTTTCTTCTCAGCTGCTGTTCATTAGAGGGGTGCACAGGAAGAAATGTGTTCCCCATGTGGAGGGCGGGTCCATGGGAACCAGCATTAAGATGAAAGCAATGAACCTAACCCTGGCATTACCAAGATTAAATATTAGACATCTCATCCCTTAATCAGATAATAATCTCGTTATCACTGCTGGCAGCAAAGACTCAATTTGCTGCTGCTTATTGTTGCTTTGGAGACAATCAAGTGCTCAGCCAGAGCTCCGGTCTCACTGCAAGCCCTGTATTAACTAACTTAGATGTGAAATGGCAAATTTGTGCATCAGGTAGGGCATATTTAACTTTTAAGTGATCGTTTATCTTTGACCAGCTCGCATCTGTGAAACCTGGGTCTCTTTGTTGTTTGCATCTATTTTGGCATGCACATGATCCTGATATCACTAATGAAACAGTCACATAAAACTGTTTTCCCTGCTCTAGTGAATCAGCCTATAATACACAAGATATATTGTCCAATCAGAGCTAAAGCGTGCCATGCATTTCTTGCTGATAATGACACATCAAAGTGCTTCTATCTACACCACAGAAACAACTTAATGTTCCTCTTATGGCTCGGAAAAAGAAGAAACTTGATGTCCTTTCTTTCACCGGAGGGCCTGGGATTCAGCAATCAGTTCAGCACACAATAACACAAATTGCATTGAAAAGCCTCTCCCAAAGAGTTGTGATTAAAATAAATGGGTCTCATAAATTTTCCCTCTGCCGACCGTGTTGTTTTTAATGAAATTTTATGAGACTCTCAGCTCGCAGTGCCACGGAATTGGTGAGAGAAGGAGACGAGAGTGGGGGCGGGGTGCACGGTGAAGGCGAATGATATCAGATACATCTCGACGGGTAAACAGAGACGGCACGCATATTAATAAATGCGACACATCTGCGCCAGGCTGATAGACACGTCTGAGCGAGTGGGAACGCAGCAATGGCCGCCTAGAATTCATTTTGTCTGTGTGTGTGTGTGTGTGTGTGTGTGTGTGTGTGTGTGTGTGAGGCCAGTGGACTCATAATCATTACATAGAGGTGTGTGTGAGATCATCTCATTAGGACGTGCCTAGACTACCAGGGAAACTATCCACTGAGGCTTGTTTCTGGACAATAGCTCCATGCTCATTTTGTGAAACTGTGACTTTAGAGTTTATTGACATCTGAATAAATCTGTATAATCAAGCTGACATTTCCATGAGCAGAGGAGCCAAGTGTCTGCTGCTCTACTGGAACACTTTGCCACAATAAGACGTGGCAGAGAGCAAAAGAGAGCAAAGAGTAAAGGCAGGCGGAAAGAGCACAAACTACAACCCCAAGTAACCCAATGCACACAATCACTCATGTTGTTGCCAGAACTGCAGCAGCTTAGAGCCTCATGTTTCAGCACTGGTGAAAAGTACAATATGTTTCATCAGGTAAGAACCTCAAACCTGATTTTACAAGCGAGGGTTCCTGCTTCAGTGCATTTCAGAACTTGGACATCTGTCAGCAGAAGTTATTGGTTACTCTGCTGTTTAAGACTTCAGTTAAAAAAACAAACACGAAGCCAAACTGAAGGTTAAACCAGGGGGCTTAACACAGCATGTCGCTTTAGCTGAGGCATCGTCCTGTTTTAGGTTTCTGTGCAATTCAAGCAAAACCATTTCCCTCTAAACACCTTCGTGTTATGGATGTATTAGTTAGATCCACCAATTTGGAGAGAGAACACAGGAGACACAGATGCAACGTAAAACAATATAGATATACTTATTTTCTTCTTATTGCATCAGGTAGAACCATCCCCATTCTGACAGTTGACCTTTTAAAACCAGACAGTTTCTCTACATTTATCCCTCCTTCTGGATCAGATGTCATCTACTCAGCTGCCTCTAGTTTGTCTTTCAGGCATTTATGTTTCCTGTACCCAGGCAGACCCTGTATAGGTGACACCAGAGTGAAGATGTAAGACCACACGCCCTTTCATCAAATTTAAAGTAGCAAACACAGACCTCGCTATAATAAGGAGAGGTGATCAAATCTGTCTCACACAGTGCAAGAAGATCAGATTCTTAAACTCAGGCACAACAATGCTTTGTTTAAAATCTTACTAAGAGAAGTGAAATCACAGAAATCTGCGAGTTATACTGTCCTGGCTGTGCTTTTTCTTGCACTTTGACCTTAGATTTTAACTTGACGTACTGCATAAATTAAATAACACCCATCGATTTCCTTTACGTTGGAACAAAATGCAGGTACATCCTGGACAGGTCACGAGTTCAACACAGAGCTAACCCACAGAGAGAGGCAATCGTTCACACTCACGTTCAATTTGCAATCACCAGTTAAGCAAACAAGCATGTCTCCGGAAAGAAAGCAGCCTGCATGCAAGCAGCGATGGTGCTAACCTCTGTGCCACCGTGCCGCCCTGGACAGACAAAACCCTTCAATTTATGTTCCAGCTTATGAGCAGGATCGTAAAAGCAGCCGTACAAAAAGAGAAGCACTAATGCTGCATGTCACACCGTGCATGACATTATTAGATTGTTCACATTTTAGAGGGATTTTGCAGTTGTAGCTTTTCAAGGTGTTTTAATAATTGCAGCACTTACACTGTTTAGTCCACTGGTTCGTCACGCAACGTTTGATACAGGAAATGTAAAGTGTGCTCATCTCTGAGGTATGAATGGTGTAGGCTATACTTTGCATGTGTGTCTCCTGAAGGATTACTGCTGCACAGCGGAAAAGCCAGATAGTAGCCAACAAAGAAATTATTTCAAGCCTCAAACTCCTCAAGGACTTGTCTGCAGCTTTTGAGCTTATCACTACATCCTCAGCAGTGACTTGAGTTTGCTCACTTGTCCTGAAATCCTGTCACTGTAGGACTGTCTGCCTGTGTTAACTGATTGCATTGGTTAGTGGGTCAGCAGGGAGCATGTGAAAAAAGCCAAAAGCTCCAGCGAGTCTTATAAATGGACCTTGAGGGCAATGTTTGCTTGAGTGACTCTGCAAACACAAGCAGCTCATCTTAAATCCAATGACTGGCTGCTAATGTGAATGTCTGTTGTCTGCTTCAGAGAACCGTCTCATCTTAGATGCCTTCGCCCAGCAGTGCAGCCGAGTCCTCAGCCTCCTCAACAACGGGCGTCTCCTGGAGCCCTCCTCCTCCTCCTCCATCACCTCTAACATTAAGCTGGAAGACGGGCCAGGGGACACTCAGGGGCTTCATTGCTCCTCACAGGGGAAGTCTAAATCCGAGGAGAGCTCTTCCACCACAGACCCTGAGGAGGAGGCTCAACCAAGCCATTTGAACCAACAACAGACCTCTGCAGTTCTCCGCATCTTCACAGACTCCCTGCAGAACTATCTGCTCTCAGGACCTCAACAACAGCACCAGCAGCAGCAACATCTGTCTGCTAGTCTGGAGGACGAGCAGTGCCCGGCACCTGAGTCTGGTTCAGGAGTGTCTCCTCCAAGACACAACCTGGGAGGATGGGGCTCCCCGACTCCATCAGAATCATACGGCCACCCCTCGTCCACACTGCCTGAGGAGGAGGAGGAGGAGGAGAACTGCTGTCCTCGCTGCCTGGAATTAGAGCAGGAGGTGTTGTCTCTGCAGCAGGAGAACGAGGAGCTCCGCAACAAGTTGGAGAACATCCCAGGTGCAGTAATAACAGCCAGGACACAGTGATGACTGCTTTAATCCTCACTCAACTGGGGACAGGAAATCTCTTCATCCCACAAATCTTTTTTTTATACGCTGCCATCTGACTTTTGATTTCATGTGCACGGCATTAATCGGTACCGATGATACACATCAATGCTATTTACAAAGCTTGTTATCGAGGGCTTCTGGGTAGTTGGTTTGCTTTATACTCTTATCTACTCGTATACTCGTAACATGCATAGCATTTGTGTTGACATCATCACTGGAAGGACAGCAGAATCAAAGTCGGATTCTAATATAAACATTTAAAGTCCATGTAGTCAAATCCATACGTGTCATCTTTCTTACAGCGTTTATATGAGTGTTTGTTTTCATCTGTGAAAAATACTGAGCACAAAATGTGCTTGTGAGATCAACAAATTATTAGGAAGTGCTTCATTTTCTTCCTCATGCTTTTGCAATCTAAATGCATCCCACAGTTTAAAAAGTGTGTTCAAAGCATCTATTTTTGTTAACTTGTCTGCTCTCCCCAAAGCATCCTGAGCTCCCTGTTGTCACACTAGCCTAGTTTGCACTAAAACAACTTATTTTAACTGCACATAAAATTCTGTGTACAGTGTCTGATCGTGAAAAACCAGGTTGTAAAGATTTGTTAAAAAGGAAGAAAACCTAGCAGGGTGTCAGTGTTTAAATGCAGCAGATGGGTCGTTCTTTGCTGCGATTTTGACCCTGGGCTTCTCTTTATGGTAACGTTCGCTTGTTTTTACACAGTTCCCTGTCAAAATGTTCTTGACTACTTCAAGACTGTTCTCGAGTTCCACAACCAGCTGGCCCAGCCGATGCCAGAGGAGCAGCTCACAGAGGTGAGGAAGCAGCCCCCTCTTCATTATTCAGAGCAGATGTCATCAGTAGCATATCTTAAGGTGGGGAAATATCACATCAGGTCAACAGTGCATTAGAAATGTCTTCATGCGGATAACTGTGAATGTAAGTGATGTGAAATTAAAAGCTCTGTCTATACAGGAAGAAGAGCGGCAAACAGTCTTTGAGGTTTGTGTCTTAACTTCTTGTTTGTTTTTAATTACATGATAGAAATGTCATGGAAAGCAACATCTTTAGTTTTCTCCTCCTCCTCCTCCTCACAGGGCAGTAAACAGCTCCTGGAGAACTATCCGCTCTTCATCACGAATAAGCAGTGGGACGAAGCTGTCAACTCCTCTAAGAAAGATGGCAGACGGCTGCTGCGCTATCTGATTCGCTATGTCTTCACCACAGATGAGCTCAAGTTCTCCTGTGGTTTAGGCAAAAGGAAGCGGTCAGTCCACTCAGGAGAGGCAGGCCTGGAAAGACGACCGCTCAACCCTGTTAAAGTCAGCTGCCTCAGAGGTAAAACTACAAAACATTATAGTTCAAGACATATTTTAAATAGGAGGAAAACATTACAGGTTATTACTGTTTAAATACAGAAGATGTGGCCAGTTTCTATTTATGGGTCTATTTGCTCAAAAGGTCTTTTTACAAATTGCTTCACTCAAGGCTTGAATCAAGTGTGTGAAATATCCTGAGACCTTTATTGACACAGTTGTATGACTCTCATGTTAATCTTTTAATTATAAAATATGTTATTAGTGTTGCTTGATTGCCATAAGTGGCTTTCTCATTAGAGTGCTCCACTTCTTTAAACCACTGACAGACCTTAAAAGCAGCAGCAGCTATCTACAGTCTAAGATCTGATACATTTGGGGTTTGTGGTCATGTGATGCAGATTATAGCAGCTTAAATTAAAGTTGTCTTAACTCCGGTTGCTAGGCAAAACCAGGAAAGTTTATGTGCGTTGCTATTTACATCTTACATCCAGAAAGCATTCAGATCCCTTCACATTTTGCTCTGGATTTAGTTTTAATGGATAAAAGTGCCCTTGTCCTCATGTTTGCCTTGTGGCAGTGTGGATGGTGGAACCTTACACACATGGGTTTGCTTTTCCGAAACTGTCCCATACGTTCATTTTGCCACATATGGACTCCAATCAAGGTTAATTAGCTCCTTAAGTCGTTGCCTTTTTTAATTCGATTTCCACCTGAAAAAACATCCCTGACTTTCATCGGTGAAAGCTCAAAGCTGTGAGGACTAAACGAGCAACTGTGGGAGAATTTTGAAATTTGAATTTTCTGCATACTCATTTATCACTGTATACAAAATGTTATGTGACCGCAGTGAAGCACAACAATGCTATATCCATTTAGACTTTTGAACTTTGAGTTGAAATCTATACAGCTGTGTGTGGTAGAAAGGATTCTAATAAACTGGATGCATCTGCTTATCTTAGAGAGCCACAGCAAAGAGTCACACTACTTGTAAATGAAGGATTTCACTTTATGCTTTTAGTAAGTTTGCAAAAAAGAAACTTGAAACACATTTTTTGTGTCTTTTTGGTTATTTGAGCATAGACTGATGGGAGAAAGTGGGCATTTTTACCCATTTAAAATTCAATACAGTGGCTTGGGTCTAAAAATGTTATTTAATAGACGGACAGATAGTATTTAGCAAAATAAAATACATCTCTGGATATGAAACACAAACTCATGATGGTGTAAATAAATATTTATAAGTTTCAAAGGGGATAGGTGGAAGTCTAACACTTACCGTTATAAAAACAACCAAACAGAAAACTGAGCTTTCTACGAGTTACCGTCATTCTCATGGCTACAGTTATATGTGCGTTACAATAATAATGGAGTGTAACAGCTAGATGAGCAATATTCCCTGAATGAAGCAGAAAAACCAAACCACTTATTTACAGATTTAATCCATCCTCATAGCAGGAGTCTATAATGAGTTTTTTTGTTCTGTTTACTCTTGTATAGTATTAAAACTAATGTAAATATTACATTTTTAATATAGTTGATATGTGGCTTCCAGCATAGTTTAATATTTATTATCAACCATGGAAATTTAATTTGTATTTTTTAAATTCAATATTATTTATCATAATCATCTCACTGCTATAGATCCAGCAGTTTCCAAATATCATATATTTAGTTTTACTTAAGTTAAATATTAATTTGTTATTATCAACCCAGATTTTTAATTTATTTAATTTTTACATTCTGAAGTTGTTCCAAGTCATTACCACAGCACATTAGCCTGTTGTTATCTGTTGTTTGTAATGTTCTTCTAATTTTACGCATATTATTCATGTACTATATGAACTTCAGTGGTCCTAACACAGATCCCTGAGGAACTCGACGTCGCTGTTTTAAATTGTGAGTCGATATAAGTCAATCATCAAAGATTTAACTTTTTTGGTTATTTCCTTCCTCTTTGGAGCTAAACACCCAAACACCACCCAGTAAGCCCAGGATGTCCTCTGTTTAGCACGTCCTGTCTTAGTAAGGTAGCTCAAATAAGTTGAAAGGTACAGACCAAAAAAAAAAAATTAATTATTTTAATTCCTAATCTTGCCAGAGTTTATCCGGATGCACTGTGCTTCAAACCCAGACTGGTGGATGCCCTCTGAGGAGCAGATCAACAAAGTGTTCAGCGATGCCGTCGGTCACGCTCGTCAGGGCCGAGCAGTCGGCACCTTTTTGGGCAGCAGCGGCAGCAGCACCAGCAGCCTGTACATGGACGGCTTTGACGGACATCTTTCACAGGATGAACTGTATTTAAAAAGCTGCCAGAACGGTCAGTCGGATTGAAGTTTAAGGAGAAGTTAAAGACAAATGCCTGAAATGTAGCTGTACAACAACATATCCCAAAACTCTGACCTTATCCTGTCACTTTACACAGTGAAGAAAACATTCCAGAAGACGTTTAACATATAGACTACAGTCCTCCTTTTCAAATAGTTTTATAGTTTTCCCCATTTTTATACCTAAACCCTTTGTTTAGTGAAAATTGGACTCTTGGAGGTTTTAAATTGAACAGGTTGAGTCTTCCATATGCTCCTTTTTTAAAGTTTGAGCAGTTACATCACTGCCAGTGGAAAGAAGTCACTTCAAGGAGGCTGATTTCTTTTTCTTTTCTTTGTTTTTACTTGTTTTTTTACAATCTACATGCGCATTTAGAGTTCATATGGAAGTTATTTATGTTAATGACCCAGTTAGATACTTGTATGTATGTACCATTGACACCACTTATAAACTTTACCATGGAAAGTAGCACTTAATATATATTTTTTTGTCACTGGTGAAGCACCTTTACTTGCAGCCCTTCAACAGGAGTGCCTCTGAGAAAATCATGTTTTGTTATTTGTAGTTTTGCACTTTGAATCTCTTTATTTTTCCCTCATTTAATGGAAGGAAAAGTGCATTTAAAAAGAAAAAAGTTTGTGAAATGTCTTTGAATCCAGCCTCCTTTGGCTGGAAAATGTTTCAATCAATGCTGCGTTGCTCCTAATCTTCATGTTAGGAAGAATATCGCAAGTTAATCAAAAGCACTATATTGGAAATTGCTAAAATGTAAAAAGTCAGTTTGGTTTTGACCCAACTTCCATTTTTGGCTTGTAAGAATTCCTCACGTCTGCAAAGGACACATGACATTTCTTGTTTGAATTACTGTGTGTAGCAGTGATATAATACTGATGTTTTTTCCACATAATAAACAAAAATTGCAGATTTAAGGAAAAAATGGAAGCCTGGGAAATGTTAATCAGGCTGTATCTTTTTATTTGAATGTTTGCATTTTTTACATCAATGTTTTTTTTCCTTTGCATTCTGAAAATTTGGAATTCAGCTAAAAGAGAATTTGCGGTATTTCGCGAGCATTCCCTTATTACAGTGTTGCCGTACTCGAACATTTCATGTCGGCATTGATCAAGACATCTGGTTTAAGGCAGCTGCCATATAATAATGCCTTAAACTCGTTTGGAGACCACCACAGTGTAAAGTGTTAAAGATGTGTGTCAGAAATCCTGTAATGTGTTTCGTTTGTGTGTCGGTCTAAAGTTTCTTTAAACGTCAATCCAAGTGGAAAAAATGTGATCACTTCATCGTTTTCCTGCAACTTCTCCAATTTGCACCTTTAAGTGTCTTACTGTAGGCAAGGCAATCCTAAAGTGAGAAGTCCACGTGCAGGATTCAACCACTTTTATTCTTTTGTGCTTATTTGACGCTCATTGACTTCACCTCACGACACTGTTTTCTGCGTTTGAATGTACCAGATTTCTTAGGTCAGTCCGCCAAGTTGACAGTGCTGTGTAAATGTGTAATATAAAGTACAGTTATTGTGTGAGGTGTCTTTGAAATACCACTTCTCCCTCTTTAAAAAGCCAAGTAGAAAAGTGCCACAGAAACCTTAAACCAGTCGGATTCTGTTGTTGTGTTGCTGTTCTGAATGTGAGCGTTGGTTTGTATTTACTCCTTTACCCTCAAAGTGGCTGTTATCAACACTGTGAAACATCAGTTGGGTTTTTACAGATATAGTTTCTGTTGTTTTTTATTTATAATAAATAAAATAATACCTGAATCCTATCTCTCTATGAAACAGTATTATCTTTGTGACATTAAAGTTTGTCAAATCCATTTTCTAATAGAGTGATCCATCTGCTGGATTAATACTGTATGTACAGGTGACTTGTTAAAGACGGCCTTTTGTGCCGGCTGGGATCTTGGCAAGAAAAGCAAACATTATACATTTAATCCATTCACAGGTCATTTCACTGTAGCAAAGCAACAAAGAAGGAGACTAAGAGCATTCATCTTCAGTATTAACTTCTTATGTTCTGCCAATCATAGATCTATCATTGACAAATACAGCTATTGTTAACAAATGTTAATGTTTACCACATAACTAATAATAAACCAGCTGGTACATAATTTAAATACATAAATTATCCTAAAAAATGTTGAAAGCATTATAAATGTTGGACATTAGTATTTTTCATATGTGGGTCGGAGACTGTAAAATTTATTAGGCAGGCTGCTTTTTACTTGTTTAAAAAAAAGACTGAATGAATAATAGAAACACCTGTTACTGTCCCGCTCCTTAAGCTATAACACTACATCATATTTTATATCTTAATTTTATGAATCGGCAGTGTAATTAGCTGTAATATATGTGTAGTAGAAGAAAAGGTGCATAATTCAGACGAGGGATGAAATAGAAGTCTTGTAAAATGGAAATGTTTAAACAAGCCACAAAATCCTGTGGGAGATACTACAGAAATACAAAACTTCAGGGACTTCATCAAAATGATTTGGCTGAAAGGGAGTCGCTTAAAAAAATACAAAAAACAAACAGTACATGTGCACAATAGAGTGGTAAGCTTAAAAACATCATCATAGCTAATCTGAAGAAAAAGAGAGGATGACAGGATGTGTTGTGTGCTTGTGCACAGCAAAACCAATGTGTGATTAATTAATAATCTAGGTAGGGAATGAAGGCAGGGTGGGCAGGTAATTTTTCCAAAGTGTCAGGTGAGAATCTAGGGAACCACGTCAGCTGTCATTTACTGTATGGCAGAAATGTCCTTTTAGTCCGTTTAGGTGTTTGCCAGGTGACTTCATATCATCTTATTACACCAGATATATCATAACATTCATGTTTTGTTTTAAATTTCTTTGCTGTCAAATTAAAATATCCTTTCCTAAGGTGGGGGACGTTGAAGTTCATAAACTTCAGACTTACTCAGCAAGGAAGCAAAAAAACCTCCTTGGACAGTCACTAACATTTGGCTATTGTTAAACAGCCTATATGTTAATATTTAAATCAGTCATTTGTGATTCAATGGTTTATTGTAGCTTAAGGGACATGATCACCTAACGTAATATTATATTAACCTTTTTTCTAGGCACAGTAAGCCAGGTAAACTTCAGCTGCATAAATATGAGAGCATTTCTATAACAATTAAATAATGTAACCGAGATATCAAGGAATCCGTTTGTGGTAAACAGCGCATAAAATTAGAAAGTCTACTGCGTCTGAGTTGTGTAAACTGCATGTATGACTGACCTGTCTCTGAAATCCACTAGATGGCGCTGCAGCTCCAGGATAATGTCCTCGGGAAAGGATTTTTTATCCCAACTAATATCATTTTTTTTATTATTGTTGTTGTTTTTTATTTTTGATATTAGGAAGTAGAGCTCTCACAGGAAAAGGAGCTAGCAATATATTTTCATACATTAAAAAAATGTTTGATCACTTTTAGGAGTATAAATAGTTAAAAATATACGGATCAGTTTTCATTTTCCATTTACAAAACCCGATTAATTTGTGACCTGGAGGCCCATATAACTGGTTTTACATTCAGCTTGCACTCAAATTAGACCTGAAGTCTGGTTGGAAACAACAGGCGAACACACTAAAAGACAGAAAAACAGGATGAGCTGCAGAATATTTGGCTTTGACAGAAGGTTCCGCCCAGAAACTTAAGTAAATCCATTTCCCGCATATTAAGCGAAGCTGCTGAAGCTGGTCTTTCTGGCTCAAACGCACTGACGTCGGCTCTGAGCAGAGCGCGTCGGTGGATCTGATGAAGCTTTGTTGGGTGTTCCTCTTTAATTCTGCGGCATCTCTCTGGTTGTCTGCGGGCCCGTGGAGGAGGGCGGGCCGTAAACGCTGGGCAGATCTGTGGACTGTAAACTAACTGATGCGACGTGAGCCGAGCATGGATGATTTGAGCACGCAGCTCACCTAACGGGATTTGCATTTATTGAGTCATGGTAGTATGCGAAGCTGGAAGTTGAGCAGAAGCCGAGTCTGCTGTCTGGAAAGTGACCTCGGATAAACCCTCGGAGGCTTGGCCGACTTTGGACATTTTCTGCAGAGGTTTTTTTGCGCAGCGCGGAAACTCCAGCACAGCGTGAAGGGGGATGATCTCCTAATCGACTGATAAAACACGCCACTAAGTAAATTAACGACTGCTGTCGCACACGCAGGGCCCCTTTGTAGCGGTGCAAGATGATGTCACTGATAGATCTGGACGATGATCAGAGATGGGTGCCCACTCATGTGAATGTCACCGTCCTCCGCGCAAAGGGACTGCGAACCAAGGGCAAGCATGGCAGCCGCTACCTCTACACCATCATCCAGGTGGGGAAGGAGAAGTACACCACCGGCCTCGTGGAGAAGGCGGAGGTGCCCGTGTGGAACGAGGAGTGCTGCTTCGAGCTGCTTCCCGGGATCCTAGAGGATGGCGGCCGGAGCGCCTACCCCCCGGGGAGCGGGGACCTGGTCCTCACGGTCATGCACCGAGTGCTTATCGGGCTGGATGTGTTTCTCGGTCAAACCATTATACCTCTTGATAAGATATTTCATGATGGAGTGTGTCCAAGAGATGAGTAGGTTGGCTTTTTATTAGTGCAACTTGCATGCCAAACGTGTTGTTGTTTTCAGTTTAGTGCCACAAAGAAGTGATGTGTCTTTTTCTTTTTTTGTCAGACTATGACAAGATTATGTTAAATATGTTTTCCAGGAGAATGATGCGCAACTTTCAGGTCTTCATTAAAAGCATGTAGTTCATGAAAGATCTTGGGAATAGTTTCCATCTCACGCAGTAGTGATTATCAGTCATGTGCAACATTACAGCCCAAAATGCAGCAGCTCCTTCCACGGGAGACTTTAGCAGTGGAATCAAATGTGCTGTTTTTGCAGGATGACGAAGAGGTTAGAAAGCTGCCAAGCCTTTAAAACTCGTTAAACGCTGGCTCTTTGGCCCCCTGTCCCGATACAGAGATACTCCAGCAGCAGTTCCCACAATGCACCGCAGAAATATGAGATGAGATGCAGTTTTCACTGAGATCCATTGTAGCCAGAAGACCTCCATCTTTATCCCACATCATTTCAAAGGAAACATTTTCTCCAACTTGTAGGAGAATAAAAACATGACCTGTAAATAGGTTCCCATTAAAGAAACCCACTAATGCTTATATTCAGGATAAGATAAGAACCAGTTGAAGTAAAAGGCCAAAATATTGGCCAAACAAGACTACAGTTGCTCTAAATGAAGTGTATCGCACTAAGCGCATTTGTTATAATCAAACCCACTGTCTTTCCTGGCCAAGCTGGAGAATCTCTGCAGGACTTCTGCATCCAGTTGTTGGCTGTCAAGTTGTCACAAAAGCTCCAGTATTATTTTATTTTAATGCTTTTTGCAGATTATTAACTCTGGCTTCCTTTTTTAAAACAAAAGCTGTTTATCTTTACTTTTTGTTTTTCAGTAATACAGTCGAAGAAAAGGCAACAACAAAATGTTACAGCTGTATGCACGCATGCATTTTCTAAAAAAGACATCCTATTTGATGCTTTGAAATGATTTCATGTGTCTGAAAGTTATTAAACAGAAACAGTATTCAGTTTATAGAAGCATCATTCTTACACGTCTACCTTTTAAAATACTGAATTTTTTCTAGCCTTTTCTCCCCGCTTAGGCTAGATTCTCCTCCCAATCCAAAGGGCTCTGGTTTTACTTTAAATTTAACCATGTGAGCAGAAGAAGGTTCTTATCTTTAGGTGTTACCCACCTTCATCTTTATATTCCATCATTCGAGAGCTCGGCTGTGGCACAGGTGGCATAACTGGATGCATGACATTGGTGTGATACTCTTCCACTATTAACACTGAAGAGCAGAATGGAGTAAAGCAATACAGCACATCTGGCTTTAATTGTGGCTTCTCCGCCCTCTCGCCTCTCTCTCTCTACGCTCTGTGAAACTCATGCTGGATTCCTGCTGTTAGTTTTGGCTCTGTAACATCTTCTCTGGTCAAGTCTCAAGACTTTAGGAGGCATGAACAGAGGAAGGATTTTATTAGTTGACCTCTCATGTTGTCCATGTCTTTTTGTCCATGCGTGCATACCAGGTGTAGGTGGGTAGATCTGGAGGAATTTGAGTGGTGATCTGCTGTCTGAGGCTTACAGAACAGTTTTTCCCAGGCAGTTTGACACAATCCCTGAACCAGTATTTTCAGGTTATGTAATATTTCGAAGGGCTTGCCAAAAGGAAATGGTTGTTTTTGTTTTGTTTTTTTGTTGTTGTTGGTAAAGTTCTGATTTCACCTTTAACCAGATATGGTAACAGTATCCTGCTCACGTGCTGTATTGTATTTCTGTTTCTTTTACTTCTGCAGGTGGTTCAAGCTCAACTCGAAGGCAGGAAGAAAGGAGAAGGAACGTGGCCAGCTCCAGATAACTGTCCAGTTCACCCGCAACAACATGACAGCCAGCATGTTCGACCTCACCATGAAGGACAAACCTCGCTCTGCGTTTGGAAAGCTCAAGGATCGTGTCACAGGGAGGAAGAGGGGGGACGTGGAGTCTTCATCGGCCATCGTGCCGGGCCGTTACGCCGCCCTTTCGGGATCCCTGGGGCAGCCGTTTGGAGAACAGAGCGTAGGGGTGGTGGAATCGCGTGATGTGGAGGTAGCAGAGGAGAAGAGGAGCAAGATGAAGGATTTCTTCAAAGGCAAGCTGCGGAAGTCGTCGGACACCAGGTCGTGTTCGTCTCTGGCTTCAGAGAGTAGTTTGTCTTCCATGGCCAGTGATAACCTTGGCCCTCCACCCAGTCTGGATCTGCTGTCAGACCCTCCCAGTTCCCCCATCTACACTAGCAAAGTGAGGGTTGACTCTCACTATGGGGAGACAGATTTAGCAAAAAAAGGGTAGGCTTTGAAATAGTTCAAGTGCATAACGCAGAGTTAAAGAAAAAACCAAACCTTTTTTTCTGTTTTCTAGCAGCCATGCTACACAAATTCCACCTACTCTAACATCACAAACATTTTATTTTTACTGAATAAAAGTCAGATGAAAAAAATCACATTTATATGAAATATACAGCATATTTAGCAAACATGGATTTTCTTTAGATTTGTGTGCAGCGGCTGTACTGATCAGGACGTCAGGATCTGAAAAGTTTGTTGACCTCCATATTCATCATGTCTTAGTATCTTATCCTCTCCTAAACGCGGCTGTTTCTTTGACAAAAAGCACCAAAACGGGACAGACAGTATTCCTGCATCGTACCACCAGCCCAAAGTTTCCCTGAATAATGGTGCAAACGCAAAACTTAAGATATGTGTTGACTGGCTTCAAAGGCAACTCCAACTATGTATGGACCATCGTCTAGATATGATCAATGCCCGATATCAGCATAGGATTAAATACAAATAAGTATTTGATACATGTTTTGTATTTTTCAGTCTGGATTGTGAAAAACAATCTAGCTGTCATTAAAATGCAACCTTAAAATTAATTGAAAACCTGACTGAATTTTAAATATAACAATTATTTTTAATAAGTGGAAATAGTGCAAATAGTGACCTGCTTAAGTCCAATACCAACTGATGTCACTAAGTGCTGCGTTTCCTCCCTTGAAAGGCTCTGCTGGGCCTTTACTGGAGCTGCCTTCAATCACTGCTGGTTTGTGGGTCTGTCTGCATTCAGCTCTGCATTTGTTTATCAAACTGTATTCAAGAAATATTCAGTTTCTTTGCCTTGAGAAACTCTTGGGCTCCTGCTCTTCTATCAGCAGTCACATCATCAATAAACAATAGTGACACAGTCCCAGTGGCCAAAATACATGCCTGTTTAACAGGTGATGGTATGCTTCAGATCATGAGTCCTCTCCATATTTTTCTCTGTCCTTGGGTTTTCTTTTCACTCTCTCTGATAGGTTTACTTAAGTTTTTCAACCAAATGATCATTTCCTTTGCATTCATCAATATCTCAATCGAATTCATGATGAGAGTTCCAGTTAAAATTATACCAAATACACGTTCAACACTTGGAATTAACTCCGGATTTCTTATCTGCTCAATTTATGATAAAATAGCAAGAGAACAGGCCTCAATCGGTCATGTAACTGCTTGTCAATCAACTGTCCAATTACTTTTAGGCCTCAGCTGTATCAGGAAATAAGAAGGCATTTACCATTCTGCTTAAATGTTCAGAAATAGTGTGATCTTTGCTGCCCCTAGTGGCAAAAACTCAAACATTACCGCTTCAAACCAAAAAAGAAAAAAAAAGAACCAAGGATCCTCCTCAAAATACAGATTCAGATACATAGCCTTATACAGATACAAAGCTTTGTTTGTCTTCAAATAAAAACGAAGATGTATGAAAGAAGTCCTTATTTAGTTTTATTAACCTGTTTTTCCCATCTTTTCGACAGTGCTCACCAGTCAGCACACCACAAAAGTTCTCACTCACAAGCGCGCCTTCAGCGATGAAGCTAGTAAGATCACAACGGCCTTCCCTCGAGCCAATCCTGCAGTCGAGTCACTCAGGGGACAGACCATGACTCAGTCCCAGTCATCCTTGTGTATAAATGGAAGCCATGTCTATGACTCTGAGCCATCGACCCCAAAGGGTTCTGGAGCGCTCTCGTCCAAACTGGTTCTGCTGGAAAAATGCTCCCCGCTCTCTCGCTCACTGCAGAATCTCACCAAAAGAAGCGAGGACAAAGCTTCCTTTGCAGAGGGCCGACGCTGGTCCTTTGACAAACTGAAGAAAGAGGAAAAAGAGGAAGAAAAGGATGCTCAGGCATCGTCTACTTCTATTCAAGAAGCTCAGATAGGGGGTTGCCCTGTGCAGGCAATGACGGTCTCGTCAGCTGCTGAATCAGCTGACAAAGGAAAGAAGCTAAGAAAGACGTTCTTTTCTGGAGGGAGGAGTGATTCTCTCCCATCTAAGTCAGAACTCAGCCATGCTGGTTCCACATCAGAGGGGAGGCTCAGAGGCTGGTTTGGCTCTAGTGAATCCCAGAACAAACCAAGGTGAGTTGGGCTCATTTACGACCTCGTGTCTGCGCTTCAGACACTTTGATGATCCAGGCGCAACAGAGGCCTGTGCTCAGTTGGGTGTCCTGGGTTCAGCGTTCACTCTTCTGCCTGCTCATTTGAAAATGGAATTGATTTAAATCATAATTTTTTCCATCTTACCACCATGCTGTGCCATCACCTCATGCTATATTTTCCACAAACAGCACTCCTGCATTGCCAGTTTTTCTACCCAGAGTGTGTTTCTTTCTGCGAGTGGTTTTGAAAAAGGATGTGAAGAATATCATTCCATGTTGACACGAGCTCACCCAACAGAATAGCTGCCAGTGCAGTTGGTGCTTGAATGGCTAAGTGCGATAGTTACTTTTCGTTGCTTGATTATTTTGCAGATGTGCTTTGCTTCTTTGTTTTATTTTACGTTACTCTTTCCATAAGTCTGTCATGAACCTCGTGAAGTTTAAAGACTGACGTTAAGCGGGAATATCCCTCTTTTGTTGAGGAATATCAGCTTGTATTCTGGTTATCGTTTCTGTTTTTGTACCAACAATGTTCCCCATCTGGTTACCTGGCACATCATTAACTAAGAGGACTATTGTGCCCTATTTCCTTCACAGGCTGGAAGTTTCTCCTAAGGTAGAACGCAGCTCAGATGTACCCCCTCCCCTCCCTCCTCGTTCCCCTGTTCCTCCTCAGTGCTCCTCTCCCTCTGCCTCTCTCTCCGGTCATGTCTCACCCGATGACTGCAGTCACATCAATGTCTTCACCCCTTCTTCCTCTCCCTCCTCAACCCCCATCTCCCCTTCCAATCCTTTCCTCCCACGTATGCAGCGCAATCCCTTTTTTGAGGAGCTCATAGCAGGAGAGTTGCAGAAGTCTCCTCCTTTTGAACCTTGCTCCTCTGCTGGCTCATCCCCCTTTCATTACACCACTCTACCTGCCCAGCCCCACACACCCACTGCTCCTCATGAAGTTAGCGCCACAAATATGGCTTCCATAAAGCGGGAGCGCCCAAGGGCAGTAGCTAGGCAGATATCACTTCCTGCATTATCGCCCAAAGTGGCCTCACCAAATTCTCCTAATCACTCCGCCCCTTGCTCCAGGTCAGAGAGTACAGGAGAATGGGAGGACTCATTTGATGCCTTTGCCTCTAGCAGGCTCAATTCCCCAAAAGTTTGTCCACCCCAAAAAAAGCTGACGACCTGCCCGGGTTCATCTCGTAAACGTAGTTATCCCCTGGCCAATAACAGTAACTATGCACAAGAACTGCAAACATGTAATGAGGAGCCTCCACCTTTGCCTCCAAGGAGACTTTTAAGAACATCAGTGAATGAGATTTATTCTGATGGCTGGCTGCATAGAGGTCAGGAGCTAGCTGTCCATAAAGAAGCCTACCTCCTCTCTCAGACCGGTGTGGCCTCACTACAGCGTGGAAGAGAAGGAGAGTGTAAAAGAAACAACATATCTCCTGACCCGCACACGAGCAGCGAGACCAGCGAGTCCCTCAGCCTGAACTCCCAGTCGCACACAAACGTTACTTCTCCGGGGCTCACGCCAGAAGACAAGCTCAAAAAGTTCAAATATGAACCTCTGGAAGACGAGACTGATTGCTGGGGGGGGATGTTGTTCGAGCAAGACTTGTACGGACGTGTGTGTAGAAGAAATTATGGACAATGCAAAGTAAACAGTCATCGTTTATCGCTGAACGCCGAGGAAACTACTGGAATTGAGATCACGTCTAAGAGCTCAGGGCCTAAAATGCTTCTTGATAGTGAGATATCCGTTGCAGACCTTTTGAAAATGTCGCCCACTACTCTCTCACATGCAGATGCCAAGGCGCTAGGTATTTCTCCCACTCCAGGAGAAGACATACTGGAAACGAACCTAGCAGAAACTCCATGCACCAACAATAACATCTCTTTCTCGCTAACTCTAGGAGATCTGAACATGAATGTGAATAATACAGACTTTGGTTTTATTGATTCTGATGGGTCTTCGCACTCGGAGGTTGGCGATAAAAGTGGGACTTTACAGCAACCGCTTGAAAATTCACAGGTGGCCGTGTACCATTTGGAAACCAAACCTGAGGAAATATTTACTTTGAAGGACACTTACATCCCCGAGATGAATTCTTCATTTGAAATATCTTCCAATAAGCTGTGCAAAGTAGCTCCAGTCAGCCAAGACAATTGCCGTGATTATCGAAACGAACTGAACAATGTAGCACCGCTTGGTCACTCCAGGGTAAACAGCCGAGAAATGACTGCTTTGATGTCTCAAAATCAGACCGGTGTTTCACCAGCTGCTGAATGCAGAGAAGAAAGAAGAAATGACTATGATGATTTTAACCAGACGCAGAAGGACTTTGATGAAAATTGCAATATTCAAGCAGAGATGGGTAAACCTAACCAGCCGGAGTCATTTTCAGGGGTAGTTAGTGCACGTTTTAGACCAAAGGCAGTGTCCCGACAGAGCAGCAGCGACAGCCCAAACAGCCAAAGCAAAAGTGGAGACAGAGAGTTTGAACAGTTTTTATGTCTTGTGCAAAACATTTCAGAAATCAGTGAAGGACCGTCATCATATCAGCCCTCTAAATCAATTCTTTCTTCCTCGTTTGATTTCGATAAACAGGCAGGTTTGCTTGAATGTAGCAACAATAACGAGCAAACGTGTCACAGAGACTCAAACACAACATCGGCTCTATCTCTAAAAGGAAAAACAGCAGCGTGTCTTAAAGAAAACAGCGTTACAGGAAAACCTTCTGAGATCAGTTTTGAAGACCTCCACGCAAAAGTAGCGCCCAACTCGAGAAACCCTTGTGAGGCAAAGATTGGGCAATCTTTGCACGAACCCCCTTTTTCTCCCTCCATCTTGTCTGCACTCTCCCTGTCAGCTGATACACCTGTCTGCTGTCCGTCCATACATCCCTCAAGCATGGGGCCAAGTGCTGGAGCCAGCACTACGCTGGCCGTGGCCCCCTACACCTCCTCCTACTCTACCACCTTCACCACTGACCAGCCCCTGGTCGCTGCACGGCACTCACTTTTGCCTGAGGAGACACAGACAGCTAGCAACCTGCCCCGTCAGGAGAGCAGGTGAGAATCCTCACACTAGGACATCACCTGTGTAGCTATTTACAAGCTGTACTAAATTAGAAGACCTGACAATAGCCATGATTTGCACATATATAACTGGGATGTGTTGTTGTTTTTAACTCTTTGGTTGCTGTGATAGTTTTGTTTCCTGCTGGTCCGGCTTGCTTCTCGTTGAATGCACTTGCATATATAAGTTCTGCCTTCTCATCCAAAGCGATTGGATGATTACTGCTGTATTGCTCTTGGCTTTGCTGCACATTTATGTTATTCATCTCATGTTTCAGTTTGTTGTTGCCTATTGTATTTCTTTATTTCTTTATTCTCTTTTTGCTTTCTCACACTTTGCCTAAATTTAGCCAGTTTTTCTGCTAAAGAGTCACATATGTAAACAGCACCAAAAAAGTGATAAAATATGCATTTTTCTAACCTTATTCACAAAAGTATTACATTTTTGTACTTTTGTCATGTACAAAAGTAAGGCAGGCAGCCAGAAGCGTCATTGGCGTTGAGCATTAAACGTTTATGAGACTCAGAAATCAAAAGTGTGTTTTGTGTCCCAGCTGTTTTGGGGGTGAGGTTAGAATTTTCAGCGGGACTCAATGGAGCTCAAAGAAATTACACTGAAACTCGATCTGGACAGCTGCAGCTTTTCATGCTGTGCTCCAACCTTTATGTTAAATGTTCACATGCTGCATATCTTTCCTTCAAAGAGTGAGGTCTCAGATGTGTTAAACCTCTCTAGGAAATGCCAAGCTATCATTTGACTTGGACTTGGAAAACAGTTAGAAGCAGTTATGCTGAACCGGTGTGGAAATGCTAGTGCTCACCCCTTTGTTTTTCAGGCCTCACCCAGTGAAGCCAATAACCTCTAGCCAATCAGAGAAGAAGGAGGGTCGTTCAGTTCTGGAGAAGCTCAAGTCGACTATTAACCCTGGACGCAGCACTCATCAAGTGCCAGCTGAACCTGAGAAGAGTCAGGTACTGCGAAAAATATTTTGTAATCTTACTTTGTCCAGTGATGATTATTAATTAAATAAATTCTCTGTCATATTGGGATGAGGAACTCTAGAGCAGCGGTCTCCAACCTTTTTTCCGCCACGGACCGGTTAATGTCCGACAATATTTTCCCGGACTGGCCTTTAAGGTGTTGTGGATAAATACAACAAAATAAAACCAGTACGATACCAAAAAAAAAGATTATTCATAACACACGGGAAAAGACCCAGGGAAACCGAATTAAAGATAAAAACGATAAAAAATAATGCTAAAAATTGATAAAACCCCTAAAAACCATAAATTTCACACCTGAGCCTCAACTCTCGCGGCCCGGTACCAAACAACTCACGGACCGGTACTGGTCCGTGGCCCTGGGGTTGGGGACCGCTGCTCTAGACTGTTTGAATAACACATCAGGGCAACACAGGAACAGTGCACCAGCTGCTTCCTAACACCCCCCTGTTAAACTGAAATCGCCTTCAACACTAGGAGAGAAATACTGATCCCATTACGCCTTCTAGGTGTGGCATAATTCTTTGACCTAGATAAGCATTGCACTTGAAGACAAGTGTGGAATTAATTTCATATCTGTAACTACTTACACGAGCATAGTATTTGTTTCTGCAGGAGAGCTGTTCTCTTTTACATTTCTGCATCCTGTTTAAGTAAATATGAAATGTTTCAAACTGCAGAGGATTTAAAATCACAGTTGTACTCAAGCATTTCTCGCATCGGTGAAACTTAACTAGCAAATCAGCAATATTTCTTTTCTTTTTTAATATAACACTGGATAATGTCGCCCCATGTGTGGTCAGTTGTTGGTCAGAACTTGGCTCATAGCAGTTACATTAGTTTCTAATTCACCATTTCAATTTTCAAAACACTGCACGAGTCTGACTTTGTGCAAACAGTGGAAGAATTAAGTCATTAACCTGCCATAGTAAATCACAGAAAGCCATTAGGTTTGTGACTGTTTAACGCTTCCATGAGCATTTATTGGCACCAGCAGTGCACGTGGTGCTAATAACTGCACTGCAGGACTGTTGTGATGACCTCACTGTTTCCTGTGACTCATCTCACTTTTTTTAATCACCTGCAAATGAAAATGTCCCCACTTTAACTTTTTAACGCAGGGATCTGTCAATCATCAATCGTTTCAATCACATTTGGCACAGAAAGAATAATTCGACTTTCTTTCTGAGATGCTTAGAGAGCGCTGCCTGGAAATGTTTAGGTTAACGTAAACACAGTGAATCGTATGGAAGCCCGTTTCCGCCACTAAAAAAAAAAAAAAGGATCCATAACTCAAAATTTCGAGTTATTTTCTCGAAATTTCGACATATTAACTCGAAATTTCGATTTATTAACTCAAAATTTTGAGAAAAGTAACTCGAAATTTCGAGTTAGCGCTGCCAATCAGTGGTCTACGTGAATGACGTCATTTCCTCATTACCCGGAAGCTGAAGGCTCAGCTACAAATGCTACAGCTAAGCTACCGGTATTACATCCAGTCGTGAATGCACAGATTGCTGAGTGTTTTCAGCCTGGCTTCACAAATGATGAAATCCCCGTGTTATTAGCTGAATCACACGGTGTTACTATCAGCAAACGTACTCGCCAAAGCGCCAATTTGTTGGGATCCGTTTTTGAGTGCGCGTTCCTCTGCGCCATATGCTTCCGGGTAACAAGAAAGCGACCTCATTCACGTAGATTTTTGATTGGCAGAGCTAACTCAAAATTTCGAGAAAAGTAACTCAAAATTTTGAGTTACTTTTCTCGAAATTTCGACTTATTTCGAGTAAATACGTCGAAATTTTGAATTAATAAGTCGAAATTTTGAGAAAATAACTCGAAATTTCGAGTTATGGATGCTAGCTGTTTTGTTTTTATTTAGTGGCGGAAACGGGCTTCCATAGGAATCGAGTTCAGACTCTGACTTTCACTCTTTATGCTAAGCTAAGGTAAACACATTTGCTGTCACGCCCAGAAAGAATGTGAATTAATATAGTTATTTCCTCTAAATATGATTGTTTACAGGTATTTTTCACATATGAAACCTTATTTTCCTTTGACCTGTCTTGCAGGAGGTGATGGTGGACAGGTCAGCCCAGTACCAGCACCTGACTAACATGGAGCTGATCTCCTTGCTGCTGCAGCAGGAGATGGACATGCAGAAGCAGCAAGCAGCCTCGGAGCAGCAGGAGGCGCAGCTGGAGAAATGCGAGACCGAGCTGAAGAAGGTCAAGTCACAGGTTCGAGACCTGGAGGACTACATTGATAATCTGCTACTGCGGATCATGGAGCAGACGCCAACGCTGCTCCAAGTGCGTGCCAGGCACAAGTGAGGACAGTGCTAGTGTGTGATTGGTGTGTTTCAGGCCTCTAGGATATTGCATTATTGAAAGTTGTTATTTATGGATGAGAGTACGTAACTGTTCTGGAGGCAGATCTCCACCAAATCTGATCTCACAAACATCCAGGTCTTCTCACTGCTAATACTGCCCTGTTGATGTAGACACGATATTACCCAACATGCATGCTGGTTACTATCTCAATTTGGTACAAACAGAAAGCAGACAAAGCAGAAAAAAAGCTTTTATCAAAGCAGAAGCAAAAAATTCTTTTACTCATGCTTATGCATTAATGTAGTCAGCTGTTGTCAATTTAATCTTAAAGTCACTGCTTTCACATGTGCTTAAAATAAAAGAAAATAGGATACAGAAAAAAAATTCTGGAAATGTTTTTGATGTGCTCTGGTCAAATATGATGTTAGCTTAAGTAACACTTTAAAAATGTAGGATTTACAACCAATTCAATTTTGACACAAGGCTGTTTTATCAGTCCCATGAAAAAATGCATCCACAGAGGTTAACTTGAGCTAACACCATATTTTTAGATTGTATTGAAGAATAGAGGTTGTAGCAACACATAAACTGCTGCTTTGCAAAGTGGATTATATTAAAAAAATGACTGTTTCTGCATTAACATTGCTGTATGATGACCAAAAAAACAGCATTTATGTTTGTGTCAGAAAAGACTGAAGAGGATAAAGACTTACAGTTTGCATTTGCAATAAAATACTCTGTTTCTTCAGTGCTCTCCCCCTCTCCTGGAATTTTACAGGCTAAAATAGTCAGAATGTTTTAATATATTTTTAAGCTTTTGTTGTCTGTTTATGTTGAAATTCTAACATTTTGCTGTAGGGATAACAGAGTAAACATTCAGTAAATAAGAGTATTATAAGTTATTTCTATCAGATAAAGTTTGTCATAATAACATCATACCTAATGCCACTCTAGTGTGACTGTAGCTACTTGCAATGCTTTACACGACCGCAGTACTGTAATATAATAAAATAAAGTGCACATGAGCCGAACCTTCCACACTACTTATGTTGTTTTTGCTACTGATCAAACTGCAGTAGGCCTGCAGAGTGACAAATCAATGCCGTCCTGCAAACTGTGCTGTGTGTGGTAAGTCATGCAGCAATGTTTTTTTTCTCCGCTAGAGGGCACTCCTGACTACAGCTTCGGTGGAAACCTGCTGGTTCAGCAGGGACCTCTGCTCTGCAACTTCATTAGAAAATTGCATCCATGACTCCACAGACCAGGCAAACACATCCCTTTGCAGGAGTGATGACGTAATTGTGCTTCTGGAAGTGTTGGTCTCAGGTGGCTGGATAGTAAAATAAGAAAGCAAAGACTTTATCAGGTTTGGCACAGTTCCCGTTTAGAAGGAACAGATCTGTACACACAGAAAGGGGCTCACAAAATTTAGCAGATAAAATGTAATTGCAGTCAGAGAAAGGGTATCCTTATCTGGTCCTTATGTAATAGTAGAAGATAGCATTTAAAATCTTATTTTAGGGGGGGGCTATCTGATGCATATTAACAGTGTTCATAATTAAGTAACCCCAAAGTAACATTATAGGGGAAAAAATGAATGCTTTGAAAGTGATGCTGGAAGTGTCATTTATCCGAATTTATCACGCACACTTCGCTCCATATGCCACAGTTGGCTTATTTATTATTTTTTCTCAGTTTCCTCTTATTTTTCTTCATATGTATCAGCGTTATAAGAGGAGAAAAAACAAAATCTCTTGTATTTTTTCTTGGTGTTTTGAGATGGAAGTAATTTCCTAAGCGGCAGTGTCTTGCTTCTCTCCACAGAATGATAAGAGGTAATGAAAGTGTCCAATGCGGTGACTGATAACATAGATTGTCGCTGCTGGTTCTTTATTAAGTCGCTCCAGGCCGACCATTACTCCTTGCAGACATCCGGCCACGCCCCCTCACATTATGAGTAATTGGGTCTATCTGACACCTACGGTGGCATCAGCAGTTATCTCTCCCCAAGATCAATCCGAACAGTTATGCAATAGCGTTCACCTAATCGATTATTTGGGATGTGTAGTCATGCGCTTCAACTTTGCCAGCGTTAAAGCAAATGAGAAAACTACATCTCCCGGCAGGCTTAGCGGCACATTGCTTCACTAGTTACACATTGAATGTAGTTCGCTGTACTTGGAAATCCGTTCATGATCCAGTTCATTAATAAATAAATAGTTGAGTGTCATGGCGGAATCCGCAGCGTGTCCTGCATTCCAGCTCGGGAGACCCCGATACGACCAGGTAAGCCCCCCCTCTACCCTCCGCTAACCATCCGTTAATGGGATTTTGTTTTCAGGCTTTTCGGTGGAAAACAGCTCCATCCTCCGCCCTGCAGCCGCTCCGTTCCGGATGCTGAGGCAGTTTGTGGGCACAAAGTTGGCTTTGATTTGTGATCCGATTCTTCGTTGCCTTTATTTAAACCGCAGTAACTTCCAGCTGCTAGTGAACTTGGTTGAGATGGATGAGTTTCGACTTTATTGCAGTTTTTATAGTGGAAATGATTTCTCGTCGGCAGTGCCATATCAGTGTTTTATGAGATCCACGCCTCTTCGACGCACGGTTATATCACTGTTCGGATCTGCAGTCAACACACTGAGAGCTCGCCGTCGGTCGTTTTCTCTCAAATCTTCAACTGGCTGTCTGAGTTTGGCTTTTCCTATTTTCACTTTTAATCTAGGCTTCAAAATCTGTTGGAACATCTTGTACAATAATCCAGTCCAATCAAACTTTTTTTTTTAGCCCCAGGATGCTTCCTGCAGACTGCTGTTGCGCCCACTTTGTTTGACGTTACTGGACTTCCACGAATGTCTGAAGCTCATTACTGAATTTTCCCTCCGTTAGTTAATTTGCAGTGGTCAGGCCTGACAGATAACGTGTCCTTCACGTTGACTCCGATGGCACGTTGAGGACAAGTTAAACTCGCATCTAATTATTCTGTGGTCATTCCCATTTAATGAACAGCAGTATTAAGGGAGTTATTAACGCTGTAATGTCAATGCACAGAGTAAAGTCTTCATGCGTGGAGTGTAAATTAAAGTCACACTAAACTGCTTTAAATCTGATGTTCTCTCAACTCACACGAGCGACCAATACAGCTGTTATTATGCCACCATGACAGCAGAAAAAAATATTGGAAAATATGCAAATTTTCCCACAACTACTGAAGTGTTTTCGGGTCAAGTACATTTGATGTGACAGATCTTTACTGAAGAACTGCACAAAGAGACACAGAAATCATTCAAATATTATTCAGATATTATTTTATTATTCCATTCTATTTCTTAACTTGCTATTCAGTTTAACCAAGAGGCACTGTGTTTTGCAGGAGTGACCTAACCTGGAGTGTTTTTCAGTACAGGCAGGAGCTGGCACTCTGACAGAACTAGCACAAACACGAGGGGAAGATGCAAACTCCACACCCAGTGGCCCTAAAACCAGGTTTAACCCCAGGACCCTCTTTCAGTGGTTCAGAAGTGCTATCGCTGCAAAAATTGTAACCCCCCCCCAAAAAAAAAAGAAAAAAAAAAGACCACAAAAAGATATAAAGCAGCAAGTAAGAGTTACAAAAGGATAAGGAAGGGATGCAGCATTACACAAAATGACTACGGTGAGATGTAAAACAACACAAAGAGACACAAGATGACGTCAAAGAGACAAAAAGACCAAAAGAGACACAAATGAATGTTGTCTCTCACAATCTGTCTCTCTTGATCTAATTTAGGAGGATTGAAGCACTGCATGCATGAGTGTGCCTCCAGATCTGTTTCATAATTCATTCATGGACGCACCAATTAGTACAGGATATTGCATTGTTCACAGACTGCCCAAGTGACAGCTTATTAACAGTCTTTGTCTCAGGATATTTATCTTTTTTTTTAACTGATTACCATCACCAAGGCTCCCCAGCTCGGCCCCGCCATTAGTTTTTCATTGCTCTTTCCCCTCTGATCCTCAAAAAGACGTTCATTTTTCATCAGTAACCCGCAGTTCATGTTGGGCTGTTCAAGGTGCTGCAATACTTTTAGTTCTTTGCATCAAAGCATTAAAAATTAGGGCAGTCCTTGAATCAGCATGAATCTTGTTTGGTTTGTCTGTGCTCTGTGCCGCGCTCCATCTCTGCTAGCCTTGTTGTGTGTTCTCCAGGGAGCTGAAACTCATGCATAATTAACGCGGGCTCCTCACACAGATCCTCCCTTCGCCCCACTCTTACAAAACAGCACTGCAGCACATACGGCCTGTCAGAGGAGGAGACATGCGATGAGGGAACGAGGCAGTGACAGAAAACCCAGAGCAGTGATACGGATAGATTTATACACCTACGGTCTTTATGAGGACAGAAGGTTGTTTCCAGTCATTTCAATTTGAAACTGGTGCTAGAGAGGTAATGAAAATAGAGACGTGTCAGTTCCACTGTCATTCTGCTGTGTTTCCCTCCCTTCATCTCTGATAAATGTCTCTGACGGATTCTGATTGAAGCTGCCATGTTTTCACCCGTCTGGTTTGCCAAAGAGACTCTTGGCACAGGCTCCTGTTGGGCCTTTTCAGATTGCTGGCACACATACTTAGCAATTGGCATGCTGATGTAGAGACAGTGAAGGGAACAGAAAACAGGGCGCTTGACCAGCAGCTTCAAGTCTCACTTGGGAGGAACTTTTACTGGAGTAAATGTGCAGATTGCTGGTGCATTTCCCCCAAACTTTAATCTTAAAATACATAATTTGCTTTTACATCTCAGCATTATTTCCTTCCATATGATTATAAGAAAACTGCTACACAAAGAAGTTGTGAATTACATTTTGAAGTAGATTAACGTGATCATGTGTATTCATTTCAGTGTTTCTGAACCTTGGTTTTGACCTTGCAAATATTCTTCCGTCAATATAAAACAACAGGATGCAGACACGTGATGTTATGAAGCTATTGCTGACTCAGTGTAACTGTGAGGCAGATCAAACTGTTTGTTATGATCACGAACAAGTCGAATGGAATTGGTTCTGTGTATTTGAGTGAAAACATGTTTTCCTGCTATTTTTAAGGATTAACTCTGTCATGCTGTCTTTCCCAGGGTTCGTTCTTTGGTCGACTGAGACACTTTGTAGACATCATTGACCCGAGCACTCTGTTTGTCTCAGAGGTAACGTTTTCTCTAAAACATCTAGATGTACAGACAGGTGTCAAACTAAAGGAAAAACACAACAAAGTCTCTTTGTAAGATGTTCAGCCATCTCGGGCTGCCAGGACTGCTTCAGTGCAACTCGGCACTGAGTCTCTAGTAGTGAATCTCCTTTTTATGTTCTACTGTGTTGAGAGCGGATGATGGTGAAGATCATGTCATACGATTCACATCATTTTCGTACCCATCAGCCAATTCAGGGTAGACTTGCAGTCAAGACCGCCTAAACCAAGACCAAGACAATACCAAGACCAGAGGGTATCGAGACCAAGACAAGACCAAGACAAAGTCGAGATGAGACCAAGACCGAGAACGAGACAAAAAAGTCTTTAAACTGCAGCCGGATGCTGCTTCGTTTACGGGTGTCGGGCATATTTATGTTTTCTTGCGATGCACTCGCAAAGCCCTCCTCACCGCTGTCTACTGTCTCACTCACTCACTGAGAGGACAGACGGATGCTCCACTTGACTGTCGCGTCTCTCACCCTCTCTGTTTTTCACATAATGATATTATCCTATATCCTCGCATGTGATTGGCCACAATATGGAGGGATTGGAGCATAGCTGAGCCCCTGTGTGAGAGCTGAAAGGAAATTAAGTGAGGAGCGTGTAGAGCTGATGCTTTTGTGCATGACACATTATCGAACGTTATGCTGTGCGTCGTGGATACTGTTGACTCCAAATCTCCCGACCACTATGTCGATCTGAGACAGCAAGACCAAGACAGCGAGACCAAGACAAGACCGAGACCAAATCCGTCAAGACCAAGACAAGACCAAGACCACGTAAAAGTGGTCTCGAGACCAAGACCGGTCTCGAGACATCCAACTCTAATTCAGGGACCCCTCGTGTTCTTTGGATGGTGACCCTGATATCCTGAGACGCCACTCCCACGAGGACAGAAACATTTTATTAGAGGATAAAGTTGAACATGGGACAAGTGGATTTAAACCATTCCAGGAAAATCCCCCTTCCACATCATAACTGAGCCACCAGGTCCCCTCACTGTGTGGGCAAGGGGCTCAGGGTTTTTCTGCAATTTCTCACCCTCAGTTTGTACAATAAATAAAACTCCATATATCTGTATCTGTGTGTCATATTTCACAGTGATATTCCTGATTCATGAAAACATTTTGTATTTGAACATCTTAAAAGGTGTCACAGTGGAGTAATAAAAACTCAAGAATTCAACTATCAACTTGCTAAACATGCCATGTGCACATGATGGATAGGTTTCTTATAACTCTACAACAAATAATTGTTAAAATGCCAAATTAATTACAAGGTAAAGCTTTTTTTGCCATCTTAAATATTTTCCTGTCAAATGCAAAGTGATGTTCAAGTGTATTTACAGATGGAAAGGTGCTGTATTGTGGATAAATTTGTTTATATATGTTAAGTTCAGGTACAGCGCCGCAGTAATACAGAATTCTATATTCTACACAATCTTGTTCCTGCAAAAGGATAATTTCATTCTTGTTCCAATTTTGACAGAAACGGCTAAACGAATGCATCAAACTCCTCGATGACTACAAACATGGCTCACTCCCACCTGGAGTGTCTGACGTTCAGGTGAATGTTACGACATAATATTACACAATCTGTTCCTGAGAGAAATCACAACATCCTGGCTACAGCAAAATGCACATTTTCACAATATAGAAAAGGCAAACTCAATAACATCTTCCATCCATTTAAGGAAAATTATAATAATACTTCATATTTAATTATAGTTCTTTTGTTTTATTGCATTGCTCACATGTTCAGCTGTGGGAAGCACAGAAGATCAAACAGGTAAGTATTATATCGGACGTAAGTCGGCCCACGTTTACTGCCCTTTCATACATTCAAGTCTCTGGGCTGCTGGCGGCATGAGGAAGCTTTCATGCTCTCTGCACGCAGGCCATCATTCATCCTGACACAGGAGAGAAGATCTTCATGCCATTTCGAATGTCAGGTACGGCCTCAGATGAAGATCTTTGCTGAACTTGTTTGAGTTGATCCATTGTATCATCATTGTCTACACTGAAAATCATGTTTTCACTGTGCAGGTTATGTACCATTTGGAACACCAATTGTAAGTCACATATGAAAGCCATGCATTTCATAGAACACGGTCAAATTTGGGGACAGATGAAAGGAGATTTTGAACTTATTTTGTCCAAAAATAAGCTCCTATTCCCTGATTTCATCTAGGTCATTGGCCTTCTTCTCCCAAATCAGACTGTGGTGTCTACCATTATATGGCAGGTACTGTAAATAACATGCTTATTGTAAATCATTGCATTTATTGTCCATTTTGAACATCTGGTAAGTGCACTTTTACTGGGTACATGCAAAGCTTTACCACCTGTTATACACTGGGACATTGTAAAATAAAGTGCTGCTGCTCTGTTTAACACTACTCGCTCATCCTTTAAGCCCGGCTCTTCCCTCATGTCCTCCCTTCCTTTTTTCTTCAGTGGTTGAACCAGAGTCACAATGCCTGTGTGAACTATGCGAATCGTAATGCGACAAAGGTAAAAATGCAAATAAATACAAACTAAACTAAAAAAATGCAAAAAAAACAACTATACAAATGTTGTGACACTGTTTGTTTTTCTTCAGCCTACACCAACATCCAAGTTTATTCAAGGCTACGCAGGAGCTGTGACGAGTGCTGTATCTATTGCAGTGAGTGGGTTTAAGATTAATACAGTTCGTCTTGTGGAATAACTTTTATCATGTTGCAGATGTTTAACTGCAGCACTGTGGAGCTGTATAAAAAGCTGGTTTTACTTGGAATTACGAGATTTAACAGATATTTATTCCATATTTTATAGGTGGGACTGAATGTGCTGATTCAGAAGGCCAATAAATTGAGTCCTGCCACCAGAATGATAATACAGAGACTTGTCCCCTTTCCAGCTGTAGGTAGGTTTTCAAAGGAGCCTTTGTTATGGGTGGGTTTCATGTGGCCCTCTGCTGGTTGATCTTACATCTTGTTTAAAAATGATTTCAGAGTTTTGTAATTGCGCTAGGATATTTTATGTATTCCTTTTATTATTGAACTTGTTATTCTCATGAACATCAGCAGTTCTACAGATTAATCCACGACATGCCTCTCTTTTCTTCTTCTTTGTCAGCTTCATGTCTGACTGAACACCCTGGTACTTTGTACAAATCGGTTAACATCAGTTCAACATTTTAATATCAGTTCATGTTTAATTTTTGTATGTTTCCTGAATGTTTCTAGCTCTGAATAAAGCTGTATGGGAAAGGTTTCTCATAACTAAAAGACCAAAAAGTGCTGCATTAATTCATTTTATATCCTAGAATATTAGCTAGAAACTAACAATCACACTACCCGCTACAAGCAAGCACTTGACAACAGTGGGAACGAAAAACCCTCCTTTTAACAGAAAGAAACCAGATTCAGGGAGGGGCAGCCATCCGCCATGATTGATGAAGAAACAGTGCATCATTAGAAGCTCCCAGCAACCGGACATTTTTGCAGTATAACTAAAGGCTGGTGAAGGGTCATCTGCACGAGTATGAACTGCAAGCTTAATCAAAAATGCACATTTTAGGTGTAATCTTAGGCTTGTCTGTCTCCTGGAGAGCCAGCCCCTAAATTTGGAGCTGGCTCCATAGCAGAGAGACCTGATAGCTGAAGGTTGTATCTGATATTCTGCTTTTGATAATGCTGGGAACCACTCTGTACATTCACTCACTTCTATTCTTATAATTTAACCAATCCGGAAAAAGTAACCGGAAATACATAAGAGGAATGAACAGTGCTGAATAGGCCAATCACAATAGGTGCAAGCTGCATCAACCTGAAATGTAGTTACATTTCCAAGGAAGTGCAGGTTGGGTTATGCCGTAGGTGTGGGGTTTCAAAGAGGTTTGCAGTTATGACATGCCAATGGTGTAGATTTCCCACTGAAGCATAAATCCCTGGTAAACCTTCAGTCACAGAGCGATGCTCTGTTAGGATAATACGGTACTATGTGGTCTTTAAGATAAGATGGAGGCTGATTGTGTCTTTTATGAGAATTCAATTCTGATAACACGGAGCCAGTGAAGAGAAACTGAAAATGAAGAAATGTGATTTCTCTTTCTAGTTTTAGTTAGCGCTCTCGCTGCAGTGTTCTGGATCAACTGAAAGCGTTTCAGGGACATTTAAAGTGACCTAATAATGCATTACAATAGTCATGCCTGGAATTGATACGTGCACGATCTTTTCAGCATCTTCATCACTCTGAGACAGGATTTCACAGTGATGGTAATGGAGAAAGTAATGGTAGTGTCCTGGTTTGGGCCACAGTGTTGTGGCTGCACAGACTGCAGTCACAACGTCTGTGGCTGCAGTCGTTGTTTGTCAGTCTCTGCACAGATTCTGGTTAAAATGCATTATAATTTCTGAGCTGTCTCCCTCTCCCTTTCCAGCTAGTGCAAACATCTGTAACGTGGGCCTGATGAGACACAATGAGCTGTCCGAGGGCATCGATGTGCTTGACAACAACGGGAACGTTGTGGGATCCTCCAGAATTGCTGCGAGACATGTGAGGGCTCTTTCATTTTTGCATGCATGATTCTCGTTTGAAATCCAAACGCCATCTGATTTCATGAAAAATAAATAAATAAACTCAGTGTTTGAAATGGAGCATGTGCACAATGTTCTCTATCCCCAGGCAATCATGGAAACTGCCTTTACACGTGTGGTCCTCCCAATGCCAATCTTTGTCCTGCCCCCCATCATTATGTCCTACCTCGAGAGGTTTGTGCAGAAATACATTGTTAAGATTTTTTTCCTGTTAGGGTTGCAACTAGTGACTTACTTTTGTTGCTGTTAGTTGTTGTTAGTTGTTGGCCAGTTGGTCTAGAAAAGTACATAAAGCTGCTGCCAAAAGTTCCTAGAGAGATGTGGCACAGTTAAAACAGTAACAGCACAAACCTCAAACATGTAAAATGATCAGAATGTAAGATATAATGCAGTAAGTTTTCCAACAAAGCAAATCAAACAAAAAAGAAAAGCAAATGAAAAGAAACAAATGTATTCATATAGAATAATTACGTTTATGAATGCTGTTGTGGGTAATGATGCTTTTTATTCAACCTATAATACAAGAAAATGCAGCGACCACCCATTTAGTCAAAACTGAAGTAACACTAGTACTTAAGTATGACTGTGATTAAATCAAATCATGGCAAAAGAACAGTTGAAGCCTAAGTTAGCCTTTTAATTAAAGTACAATTTAATAATCTGGCAGGTGCAGGGCTTTGTATTAGCAGCTTTGATGTTTTTGCCTCCTGATGGTTATCCAAAGTCAGACTCTAACACAATCAGCAATCAATAAATCCATTACAGTAGTTTCCTTTGTGTCATTGTGCAGCAAACTGGGACTGCTTTACCATTGCTTTAATTGTGCTCTGTTTTAGTATTGTCTGCTTGAATTTGTTCTAAAAATGCACTGCAAATACTACAAGTACTACTTTGTGTGTACTGAACCAAAGCTGGCATGTGTTGTGCCCCGAAGTGTTTACTAAACTATTCATTCAGTCAAAGGTCACAAGAGTAAAGGACAGACAATATAAGAACAAATAGAAAACTAAAGCAGATTTTGTGCCTTTAAAGAAGAATCTGCAGTCAGATTTATGATATCCTCTCACACACACATAAATCTCACACCCTCCAATCGTGCAGAAATAGCTCCCCTAAATCTGCACATGATGTTTTTCTCCAGATCCAAAAATAACTCATAGCTTTGCAGGAGTCATCTGGGATCGATCCACACAGCACGCTCACGTTTCTTTTTTATCTCTGCCTTGACTTGTGTAGGCTGCGATTTCTGCAGAGCAACCGCAGGCTGTTGCTGCCCATCCACAGCGTTGTGTGCCTGGTTACCTTTGGCCTCTCCTTACCCGTGGCCATCAGTCTGTTCCCCCAGATGTCTCAGGTACAGTACATGCACTGTTAGACGGGCTGCTGCCTTCAAGGCCAGATGGCACAGGGATCAGCTGTGCAAAAATTCAAATTACATGTACACAGCTTGACATGCAGAGCCCCGACCCACATCCTTTTATTCCAGCGTCTAATTAAAACTCTAAATGACTTTCAAGGCTAAAGGAAGGAGAGAAGAGCTCAATTCTTACATTTGGTTTCATGGTTTTTGTTTTGCTTTCTTTCACTCTCTTTTTTTTGTTGGCAGATCGAGGTGTCTTGCCTTGAGCCGGAGATTGCCATGGCAACAGATTGCAAGGTGGTGACCTACAACAAAGGTTTATGATGGATGGTGGTGGAGTGGCAGAGGAGAGCAAAGGGAGCCAGGAGGAAAAGGAGGCTGCAGTGTGAATAGCTGTCAGGGAGTCTCAGCTGTAGGGTTCCTCCTGTCGACAGGTTTGGGAACTATGTGCTGCATTTTTATCACAGGAAAGACTGCTTTTTAAACTGGTTTCTGCATTTATCAAGATCCCAGCAGTTATTAAATCATAGTTTTCTGAGAGGTTTTTTATTCTGTCGTCTCCTTTTTAAGAGCTCTTTGTATAGAAATGCTGATTTATTCTCTGTAAAGTCAGATTTAGCATCAGTTCATTATTTAATGCTGTATAAATAAGTGTTCCCTACAGATATGCTATTCTTTGTTGGTCCGACCGAGTACAGTTCTTCTCACTGCGTCATCTCTAACTTTGTCTGTCTGTGACTGGGGGACTGTGTATGCCGTGCAGAGCCAGTTTGTTTGAGCTTTTTGGTTTGAAACTGCTGCAAATGAACCAAAACAGTAAAAATATTCCTTCACTCTGTTTTGAATCTTGGGACAAACATTTGTAAAATATATTGAAAGCAAATGCAGTATTGATTATATGAGAGGAAATCAGCCCAAGGAGAGATGAACGTGTATAAGCTTATGAATCCAAAAATCGTTGGACAAACAGCGACGTGTACGTCCAGAGACTGTTCTGTGCACTGCTATTAAGCTGTAGCCACTTAATAGCAGTACAAAGACCAGTGTGCACAATTTCCACAGCCATTAATAAAGAAGAGCACACAGGTACCTAACTTCTTTAGTGGTGCATGCATGCATAAAGAGCAGCAACATAATCCAATAAAGTTAAAAAAGTTAAAGAAACGTTGCAGATGAAAGGTTTTCCCTGCCTGAAAGGAGGAATTAGATTTATTTCTAAAAAAGGAGCCTTAATTTAAGTTAAGTGATGTTTATTCACAGTCCTGAGTTGCTTGCGCTGTGATCAGATTTTAGTTAGATTTTTAAGAGATTTGCTGCAGCAACCTCCTAATTACAGCCCTCATATGGGAAACACAGTTCTCACAGTGCCCATGCTGAGCCACATATATTTAAAACATTTTCTTATTGTTTACTGACAGTAAGGAATATGGCCATGCAGAATAAGTCTTTTATATTGGATAAGACAAAATTCCGATACCAATATATTAGGATCATTATGAGTCTCTTAATATAAAAATGTATTTATTTTTCCTTGTACTGGCTCCTATCCATCTGATGACTCTGTGGAGGTAGAGGCAAATATAAAATTATATATATATAAAATATAAAACTACAAGTAGTAAGTATTTTTCATCAGGTTCATTAAAGACATAAATCTACTGTATTGCGGCTGTGACATGTAGTGAGTGAGATGAAACATCTTCTGAACTGCAGCTGATAATAATCTGATTATGGAGATGGAAAGGAGTCAGCTGCATGCAAACTAAGTTGTTCAGTGAGACTCACTCGGACGAGGGAAACTTTCACTATGAAACAATGTAAAAATGTGACGCTCCTGTTAAGTAGCTGCACTCTCGATGTCTTATTGTTTATACAAGTTTTAAACTGGCAGTTGATACATGCCAGTGATTTTAACCCACACAATGTGAAAGAACTCCTAAAACATGGCATTACATTTTCTTGTATGAAGGTCATTTTGCTCCATTACTGACTGTTGTCAAGTTACTGTTTTATTATTAAAGAATTGCTTCTTTTGTACACAATTTGAAATAGAACCATAACATATACTACACAACTGACTGTTTTTAATTCTTTGTGTAAAACTTCCACTGATACTATTGCAAATGTTTGCCAGTCAAACAATGTAAACCTGATATTATTTTACTATATAGCCTGTAATAAATACTCTCACTGTATGTAAAGTGTCTGCACTCTTTACTTCATGTTGCTACAGGATGCTTTTCCACCCTTTACAGTAAGGCTTCTGTATTATGTTGGTTTCCCTGGTGAAAAAGTAATTGGCTCTCTTGTTATAATATGAATTAACTCTGATTAACCATAACTTTTTGGAAACCTGAGTTCAGTTTCACTAGCTGTGCCCCAGCCTGATTACTGCCTGCTGAAGCAAGAAATCACTTAAATAGAACCTGTCTGAGTAAGTGAAGTAGGCTAAAATGCCACAATCTAAAGAAACTCAAGAACGGATGAGAAACACATTAATTTGCATTTGTCTGTCTGGAAAGGGTTACACAGCCATTTCTAAAGCTTTGGGACTCCAGCAAACCACGGTGAGAGTCATTATCTATACATAAAGAAAAGTTGGCATAGTGGTGGACCTTCCCAGGGGGGCCAACCGACCAGAATTACCCAACTTTCCCGCGTCAACGAGGGTCGTTCAGGTTAACCCACTATGAGATCTTGCCTCACTCTATCATGTAATCTATTGGGGTCACCTGAAGCAAGAGGCGAGTGGGTGTTAAGGTTCCTGGGAAGGGATCCTAAGACTGCATTGTAGGTGGCAGACGGTGCTGCAAGCAATCCCCTCTGTTCAACATGGCCTTTTGTAGTGGACATAGATGGTTTCTTTCACTCCTCTTTCAAACCATCTGTCTTCTCAGTCCAAAACGTGGTAAGTGAGGAACGAGCCTGTCATTGGGGAAAGTACTACAGCTGTGGAAGACCTCCTGCGTGGTACCAGTACCAAAGACCTCCCATCCTAAGGACGCAAGCAGCTACAGTCCAGTAGCCCTGACATCACATCTGATGAAGACCCTCGAGAGGTTGGTTCTAAACCATCTGCGCCCCCTGGTGAGGTCTTCATTGGATCCGCTACAGTTTGCCTACCAGCCTGGCATCGGGATGGAGGACGCCATCATCTACCTCCTGCACCGAGCTCTGACTCACCTGGAGAAGCCTGGAGGCTCTGTGAGGATCACGTTCTTTGATTTCTCCAGTGCTTTCAACACCATCCAGCCACGACTTCTGAGGGACAAGCTGGAGCTATCAGGAGTGGACCAACACATGTCCCAGTGGATACTGGACTACCTCACAGGATGCCCACAGTATGTGAGGACACAGGGCTGTGTCTCTGACACGCTGGTCTGCAGTACGGGGGCCCCACAGGGAACTGTGCTGGCACCGTTCCTCTTCACCCTCTACACTGCAGACTTCTCCATCAACTCCCCACGCTGCCACCTACAGAAGTTCTCTGACGACTCTGCCATAGTCGCCTCATCACAGGTGAGGACGACTCAGAGTACAGACAGTGGACTCTGGACTTTGTGGACTGGTGTCAGCAGAACCACCTGCTGATCAACGCCAGGAAAACCAAGGAGCTGGTGGTGGACTTCCGGAGACGCTGACCCACCACACTGACACCGGTGAATATCCAGGGAGTGGACATTGAGATAGTGGACTCCTATAGGTACCTGGGTGTTCACCTGAATAATAAACTGGACTGGAGCCACAACACTGATGCTCTTTACAGGAAGGGTCAGAGCAGACCCTACCTGCTGAGGCGGCTGGGGTCATTTGGAGTCCAGGGAGCGCTTTTAAAGACCTTCTATGACTCTGGTGGCATACGTCATTTTTTACAGTGTGGTATGTTGGAGCAGCAGTTTATTGACAGCTGAGAGGAAGGACTGTGGCCAAAATAACATCTCTGATGGACAGAGTCTCCCAGCCCATGCATGTAAATGTTGCTGAACTGCAGAGCTGCTTCAGTGACAGACTGCTGCATCCTCGATGCATGAAGGAGCGTTTCTGCAGGTCCTTCCTCCCTGCAGCTGTCAGACTGCACAATCAGAACTGCTCCCAACAAACATGGATGTTTACATCTGTGCTGTAACAACTTCTACTGTTATAACTTGCACATTACTTTTTTCAGTTTATATACACACTAACTTATTGAAAGTTACATATCTACTTTTTAATGCACAGGTACAATCACACAATCTGCACTTTTCTAATTATTCTAAATATTCTCAACTATTTAAACATCTTTCAGTATCCTGCTCTGTTTGCACACTACAACCTGGGTTTGCCACTTATCTGTAATTTAATTTTAATAACTGTACAGTACTCTGCTTTAGTAACTGTTGTCCATGATGTAAATATGTAAAAATTGTGTTTCTGTTCTGTGTCCTGCTCTGTTTGTATATGTGTGTTTTTTTGTTTTGCTGCTGATACAACCAAATTTCTCCTTGTGGGAAAATTAAAGGATTATTCTATTCTATTCTATTCTATTCTATTCACTTGACTAATTTGTCCTTATGTCATCCGGGGGAAGGGTGGATTTAAATTTTTTTTATTTATTTATTTGAAGTTGCATGTTTTGCTGTGTTCCCATGTTGAGTGTTTTATCTTTGCAGTATTGCATGCTTTTATTATATTTACTGTGGACTTGTCCCGGGGACACTCCTCCCCTCCCCCTCCTGATCACTAATTGGACACACTCGCTTTTTTTTTCGCTTCTAAAAAGTCGACACTTTAGTTTTTTTTTGCTTTTAGTGGCATCCAAAGTCCCCTCCATAAATCAAGAAGACAAAAAGGTTTTTGTCCGAATCAGAGTCTGCGCATCTAAGCTAACTTCATGGCCAGATATCATCAGTCCCAAACACCGTTAAAACGTCCGTCTGTGTCAAGGCTGCGTATTGTATCTGCTTAATTTCGACTGTTTTCAGATTATTTAATAAACAAACAAACAAAAACTCCCGTTCATTTCAAAGCGCATGATCTGAGCATGCGCGGAATGTCTTACAACAGCTACCCAATCGCAGACCCTTCTCAACATTTATGCAACTTTCTGTTCACCACCAGAGGTCGCTGCCGCCTGTCTCACAAATAAAACGTCAACGTCAGAGTTGAAAGGTCGTCTGAAACATGGCTGCTCCCGTGGATGACATGTTTTCCTTCTGCGTGGACCCCGGCAAAGTGTCCAGCTGTGTGGAAGTCAGATTTATCGACAATGTCAAGGTCAGACTTGTCCGTGATTTTCATATTAAATGGATTTAGAAGAAATCTGCGGCTGAACACAGATTTAAAGCGGCGGTGCTGTAGTCGCATGTCGGCTGTCAGTGCGGATCACAGCCAGGCACGACTGGCTGATGTATGACACACAGTGGAGATTGAATGATTGTCTAAATCCTCCATGAAGGGTTTGATTTCTATGTTGCCTTCAGGAAAATTTAGGACAGCAGCTTCCAGAGACCAAAGCTTAGCTCGCTAACATCACAGTATAAGAACTACTAGCTGAAAATTACCCCTACTATTCATGTCCACTAATAATAATAACTGTGGTAGAGTGCTAACAAGTTCACGTCTTTAACTTAGTCTTTCTGTGCGTGTGTGTGTGTGTTTTTTTTTCTTCTTCTTCTTCTTCTTTTAAGGAAATTCTTAAATAGACAAATGTAATCAGTTCTCTTGACACGTGATGTTGCAGGCATCATGACGTTTTCCACAGCTTTCAGGTCACATCATCTGTGAATGAGAATGGAGCCCCTGGTGGACCTGCCTTCTCTGGTGTTCTCTGGAGGATGACAGCCTGTGAGCACAGGTCCCGCTAAACCACGTTGGGCTCTCATGGAGTCTTTTTATGGCACTTTAGTCAGTAACATGCACAGAATAGCCCTTGGGGGTCATTTTGTAGGCCTCTGCCATCGCTCCTCCTGTCCCTCCTTGCACAAAGAAGCAGTTTCTGGTCCGCTTTTCATTTGATGACCTTCTACGCCCTGTCCAGCTCACCTACTGTAACAGCCAGATATCTATCTATCTATCTATCTATCTATATAGAGATATCTCTCAGACACACAAAATTGAATGAATTTCTGTAGGACAAGCTAGAAAGGGCGCTTCTGCCATCTCTTCTTTACTTTGTTACTCTTCATTAATCAGCTGTTATAAATGCAAATACCAGTGGATTGTTAATATAGTCGCATTAATAAACTGAGTGGACTCTAAATGGTGGTGCTTGTTTTTTAAGTGGTCTGTCTGGGCTGAATGCAGCAGTATGTTATTCCTCCTCCTTACAGTTTTTACTCATGTTGATTGGTTGATGTGTGATTGGTGGATGAAAAAATGAAAACAACAACTTACAATTTCTGGGGAAAACATGTTTGGGCTGCAGCAAGTTATGAGTTTTCTTAAACATAGTGATTAAGAAATGAATCATTTTAGGTCCCACTGTGATTTACATTTTAATTTCTTGTAAAATGTTCATAGTCTATAACTTTTCTGTAGTGACTGAAGGCTGCAGTAACAGTTAGTTATTCATGTTACAGGGCAAGGGTCTCTTTGCCAAAAGGAGCATAAAGAAGGGAGAAACCATTTTCATTGAGCGGCCTCTCGTCTCTGCCCAATTCCTGTGGAACACTTTGTATAAATATAAAGGTGAGATGTTTGATGCACATATAGAGGAGCACTTATAAGACTTATAATTGCATCTTTTCATTGATTATTGAGGTTTTGGACTAACTGGACAAAATAATCTGCATGTATACTGCATGTGGATCTACAATGAAACTTATCATCTCAATGCTGCCCTGCTGTGATGTCATCTCTGTTCACCGGCTCTACCATCATGCCCCCTACAGCCTGTGAATACTGCTTACGTGCTTTGGAGACTGCAGAGGGGAATGCGAGAAGACTTAGCGGCATCCCTGGACTCAGCCTTCCTCATCCTGAGCTGTGCCGTGTGCGCCCAGAACAGCATCAAGCATGCCCTCAGTGCCAGGTAAATCTATTTTAGTACAGTCCACTACCAAAAAGTATAACTTGCAATTTTTCGTGAAAGTAAAACCCTCACAGCAACTGGTGAGGTCAATATAAGATACAAAACATTGATTTTAACCTGGCAGTGGTTAAGGAAGAGCTTCAGCTACATCAATGGTGGTTGCTTGCTAATCAATCTTTAGAGGCCACTACTAACACCCAGTCAATAAGCCAAGCTAAGGTCACATGAAAATGTAAATACATGCCCCCCCCATTACTAGAAGAGCATACATTTGATCCTCTTTTGCAGTAGAGGATCAATGCCTGCTCGAGAAAGGGCTTGGTTATTATTTGGATGCGAGAATTTGACCACAAAAACTAAAAATTCACCAAAGGATGACTCAAAAATACAAAAACGGAGGGTTTTTGAATGGTGTAGTTGGAGCACAGATTTGAATCTCTTAAGCGATAGAGCTGAGAAGGAGTCCCGAGCACTTAATCCTGATCATGTCATTAATCCGTATGGGGGTGGTCACCTTGGAGGACAGAAGACAGATTGTAGTAACGTCACTTTTATATGACTTTGAATGTGGAAAGGTTTTTGGTGGCAGGTGGGTTGGTCTATTTCAGAAAGTGCTGATCTACTGGAATTTGCCCAGACAACCTTCTCTAGGCTTTACAGAGACTGGAAGCAAATGGGCTTCGGCAGCAGAAGACCACACCGGGTACCACTCGGGAAACTAAAGTTACAGAAGATTAGTCTGAGTCTCGGTTTCTGTTGAGGCATACAGATTGTAGGGTCACAATTTGGTATAAATGACATGAAAGCACGGATGCATCCGTATTACATTTAACAATTTAGGCTGCTGGTGAGGGTGTAATGGTGTTGGTGGTATGTTATGGCATTCCTTGACCCCCTGAGTGTTGTTGCTGACCGTGTCCAACCCCCTGTATGACCACAGTGCACCTTTTTAATCTTTACCACAAAGAGTTCAGGCAGTTTTGAGGCAAAAGGGAGTCTATCCCAGTACTAGCAAGGCGTACCTAATAAAGTGGCCAATGAGCCTGTACAGTACCTGCAACAAGCAAACAGGCAGGCAACGCTTAGACTATATTAAAGTGAACTAAACATAATTTCATGCCGTTCTGCTTTGGGGCTTTTGAAGCGCTACACCTTCACTTTTAATGCTCACTGCTTTCTCAGTATAACCGAGTGCTGGATGCAGATTTATCAGATCTGCTTTTCAGAATGGATGATGATGATGTTCCAGAAATGCTTTATGTCCTTTATTAACTTCAAAACTGGCTCCAGTAAATTTCATTCTCCGGAAAGTCATAACTTTCCTGATTTCTCCAAAGGAAACTTAAACTCATAAATGGGGATTAAAGAGTTCGGTGATGAATTTATCCCTGGAGTCACTGCGAACTTGGTAAAAGCAGTGATTTAAAAACACGAAGCCATAGTGCTTTACTCAGCCCCGCAGATTCAAGAAATTATAAACCATAAACCCAGTTTCCTCATTAGTTTAACATTTCGAATGTTTTTGTTTGGGGTCAATCCCCCGGCCTCTGCTCCCTCTGTAGGTGATGTACTGCAGCAGCGAGTGTCGACAGGCAGCGGCAGATCAGTACCATCAGGCTCTGTGTCTGGGTCCTTCTGAAGAAGATCCTGATCACCCCATCAACAAGCTCAAAGATGCATGGAGGTGAGGAAGCATTTTAAAAACGTTCATCTTCTGGGAGCGCTGACTTTCTAATTCACCCCAATAACCTACTGCTGCTTTCTTTCAGGAGTATGCATTATCCCCCTGAGACCTCCAGCATCATGCTTATGGCCAAAATGGTAGCTATGGTAAAACAGGTGAGACTTTTGATTTACAGCTTTGAAAATATTCAAGTGTTTGCACTTATGCTCAGTATTAGAGATGTAATACAAACGCTTCTCTGTAAAGGAACATGATATGCTGCACCTGATTAGATTTTCCTTTTTTAAAAACAAAACAAAACTCTGTATTGCTAATGTTTCACTGTGTTCACTGTGTTTAACCCTTTCAAAAAACACCCCCAAAAACAAACCGTGCAAAACACAAGTAGGTGTGTGGGAGATATTCAGTAAGTCACAGAACATTATTTATGTTTTCCAGGCCAAAGATAAAGCACACTTGCAGAAGCTGTTTACTCACTTCTGCAGCCGGACAGCCAACGAGGAAGAGGAGATCGCCCATAAGCTCCTAGGAGAACAGTTCAGAGTGAGTTACCTTCTTATTTCTGCCTGACGTGTGAATTCATTGAGGTACAAAAAGTCAAAAGTTCAAATTCAAACACAGTGTCATGCTGTTATGGTGATCTTAGCTCTTCACAGCTCGAATAAGCAACGCACGCCAGGCGCCAAACATACAAGTGATGTGTATTTTCTGTTATGTAAAATATTACATGAAGTTATTTCAACGTATTTTTGTAGGGGCAGTTGGCCTTGCTGCACAGCCTTTTTACAGAAGCACTTTATGACGACCGTCTCGGCCGGGTAAGTATGTTCTGTGAAGCCACAGCACACGTTGTTTCCTCTTGTTTTCAATCCAGCGTTCAATCATTGTTTTTAGAGAATGCTTCCAAAAATATCACAGAAAGCGGTTGTTGCTCTAGACGGCTAATTAAAGCTGCTCACTGGTGGAATTAGAGCTGACAGCTCTGATTTATTTGGCCGCCTTTGCCTCCTTAATATTGTTCGACCTATTAAATCATTCTTACAGGTTTTTTATTTATTTATTTATTTAATTATTTTTTTGAACACATGAAAACCTAGTGCCCAATGACTGTAATCATTATTATCTCACTTGGCAATCACAGGAAAATTGAGAAAAAGGCCCTCACATGCTCCCAGAGCCCAGTATATTTTATTTGGTCCAGATGATGATGCTGGACAATACTTCAGCTGCTTAAGATATATGGATATTTTATTTAAGCTATAGGACAAGAAAATACTATTTATATCCTTGTAGTCTGATGTGGCACAAACATTTTCACCATAATACGATGCCAGTGTGCAGTACTGCCCGCCTTCAAACTTGGCGAGACAATCCCATTCGCTTACAAGTTTTCCTGCAACACTGAGACACAACAGTGGTCCAACATTAAATAATAATAGTACATTAATTTGTGGAAACGACAAAAAGAGAAAGTAATGAACTATAAATACCTGCCTGTGTTTTTGGGTTCAAAATGTCTCAAAAGAACATGACAACAGTTTCAGCATGAAACGGCTCGTTTTCTGTTTAGACTTCATAATGAAATGCATAAAATGGATTTGATACGTTTCCTCACGATTGACCTTTTTGCAGCTTTCCTTCTTGGCTTTAGCCAGAGCAGATTTGTTCCTTTCAACCAGCTTATTTGTCACAAATCTTCAATGACCATAGCATGGATAATCCTCCTGATGATTTACAGAATAGAATCAACTCTTTTATTGAATATGACCAGGGCCCGTATCCCTAAAGATTCTGAGGATCCTCTCAGAGAGCTCCTAACTTAACCTAAAAATTCCTTGCCAGGAGTTTTAGCTTCGAAGTGATTCCAGAACATTTTCAGTGAACTCTGAGCAAGGAATGGATGGGAAATCCTATCTTAGTGAGGAGGTGTGGTTGACCCCGTTGCTGGTATGAGTCATCATTTCAAAAGCCGTGATTGGTTGATCCTACAAGTTTGATGGAAATGAGCTTTTGGTGATAATGAGCAAAGGATGTACCCTCAAATCAATAAACATAATTATACACTCTAATCTTATGCTGACTGTAATTGTAAATAATATTTCACATTCAAGAAAATATCTGGAAAATGAATAGTAAGCTGTAGGGGTTATAGCCTAACATTAGAATCTAAAATATGTGAAAACTTAAACTCATTACACCCTGTTCAAATAATGATTCGTGTCTTATTTGCTCATATTAATATCCTAGCTGGCATATTTTGTACTTTCACTCCCATATGGACCCCATTGAAAACAAGATGGCCTATCTCAAGGGGCTGTCCTTAATGAAGTGGAAATCACAACGTTACAAGTCCAGTGTGGTCATAACGAGGGTAACACGGCTCAGCTTTTATCAATGTCTGTGATTGCTGGCAGGTCTATTTATAAAGGCTTGTTAACAAATATCCTACAAACACAGAAAATGGAGAAAAAAAAGGACTCGCAAGCCGAACTGGACTGAGGAGCAAGGTTTGTTGCTGGCCCAGTTGGTGAACGAACATAAAGGTATGTTACGAGGAAAATTTGGCCCAACTGTCACTAGCCAAGGCAAGAGGCACGCCTGGGACACAATATCAGGATAGCCCGGCGGATCAAACACCATTCCCATCCGCAGCACCTGCTCCGTCAGCATCCCTGCAGGAGAGCAGATTGCAACTCACAATTGATGTGTTTGAAAAACAAAAAGAAGTCCTTTCCCTTCAGGAGGAGTACTACCGCCTTAAAATTGAACACCTAAAAAATAAACCATTTACAGATTGTGTTCTGTGTCTTGCATTTAACAATTGCAGGTGATGTGCAGTAAAACTGTGGTAGTTCTTAATACCATCACAAGTTCTCAAAAGACATGGGGCTACAGCTTGCCTGAAATGTAAATTTGTGAAGTTTGCCCTGTAAGGCAGTCCACTCTGGGCTAGGTTCCCCTGTGGAATGTAAATATCTTCTTCACCACCATCCTCATTGTTGTCTTCATCATCCTCATCGCCATCCTCCAGAGGTTCTGCAATCTGTCTAACCTTGCAAATATTGTGTAATATTGCACAGGCTATGATGACTTTGCTGACTTTTTCAGGCCTCAGCCGCACCTCTCCGTGGAGAACATGAAAGCGCCTCTTAAGCTGGCCTATGCCACGCTCCACCACCGCTCTTGTTGTCTTGTGGGCCCTACAATAGAATACAGAGACCTTTAATTATTTGATGGAAATACTGCACTACTTGGATGCTCTAACATATTGCTTGCATTTCATTTCCATGATTTTTGTATTGTTTGGCTTACCTGTTATAGTTTAGTTGGGGCCCTTGGCGTGGCTGGAGGTAAGGTGTAAGGAGCCATGGTTTGCATGGGTAGCCACTGTCCCCTAACAAGTGGCAATTAGCTGGCACATAGCGTCTCTCAAAAAGCTGTCTGATGCCACTCTCGGAGAGCATTCTCGCATCATGTGTGGAGCCTGGCCGTTTAGCCACAATGTCCAAAATCTTACAGGCCACATTGAAGACTATTTGCACATTGATGCTGTGGAAATTCCTCCTGTTAACAAAGACAGCCTCGTCCTCTGATGGCGCAATTATTCTCACATGTGTTCCATCAATTACACCCACAACGCCAGGGAATCCTGCAATGTCCATAAATGCCCTTTTATGTGTGTGTAAAGTGCGGGCATCCAGCGGGAATGAAACAAATTGTGTCACAATATTAGGTTGTGACAAAGCTGTCAGTGTTTGGGTGATGACTCTGCTGACAGAGGATTGGGACAGACCCGAGTCATCACTGCTGCATTGTTGCATTTTCCCGGTTGCCAAATACCTCAGGGTTGTGATTACTTTCGTCTCCGGTGTAATAGCGTTGTGGCGTCGAGTTGGTGAAGTAATTGCATCTCTAAGGAGATCCACCACAAACATGATTCCTGCACGATCCAATCTGTCGCGTCTCAATAATTCCCTGTCATCCAGTGTTTGCAGGACATCTCTCCTGCCTCTTCTGTTGGCCATTTTGTGCAGCTGCTTAGGGGAACTCCTAAGCCACTAAAAGTCCTCTTCCCTGCTCTTAGCAGATCTCGCCTTAGGAGCCCTTTTAAGCGCTAGGAATCTTGAGGAATAGCTTTTATATTAACTGGGATTGTCGTGTCACTTTTAGGGGAAATTCTAAGAAAACGTCATGACTCTGAGAATTTTCTTAGAATTTGGCCGCTAGGAGCCACTTTTTGCACAAAGATTCTTTAGGGATACGGGCCCTGAAATGATAAAGCCCAACGTGTTTGCAGAGGTAGAAACAGATTGCTGTTTTTCACTTCTACAGGATCAGAAGTCCTTTTTTTTGCAACCACAGCTGTCGCCATCTGTTAGCTTTGAGATAGAATGCAGGTTCAAGGCGCTTCCTGGGTTTGGCTTAACTTTTGCACCTTGAAGCTACCTTCATGTCTTTATACCGTCTTTGTTTGCGGCCTTTGTAAGAACTGTGAAGCTCCATGTTCACTATTGGTCATATGGAGCAAACCCTTCCCTGTACAAGTGAATAATCCCATAACAACAGAGTTAGGCTGGAAGAAAAGAACGTACTACTTGGTTTAGCAAGTTGATGGTTGAACTTTATCAAAAACAAGTAAATAAAACCATGTCCTTCACCCTACTTGTATGATATGAGTCAGTTTGCTTAGTTTAAAGAAAATGACTTAAATTATGATTACGTCATAATTTCCGAGTAATCAAAATCTGGTTTATTCCAACGGACGCTCAGACTTTTTCTGGGAATTCTGTTCTTTGATCGCAGCTTGTCAAATGTGAGGGGTTTCTTCTTCTCCTCATTATAATTGTTTGCATTAGTTACCGTGGGCTTGAAGTGAAAATCTGACTGCTCTATTTTCTTACAGTTTCTTTGATTTGTATAATCAAAGAGGAAAAAAATGTATTAATTACAAAAAGAGTTACTAATTTGCCAGCTCCCTGCGTGGATGATTGACGGTGTGACTGTATTGCAGTGGTTTGTCCCTGAGGGTTTCCGTTCTCTGTTTGCTTTGGTGGGGACCAACGGACAAGGCATTGGCACCAGGTAAATATCACTGCAACCTTTAACCAGCTTAACACTGGGGCTCAATATGGTTCTAACACTTCACTGTCTTTACGTTCTGTTATCCAAACGTAGCTCTCTGAGCCAGTGGGTTCATGCCTGCGATGCACTTGAGCTTCCTGCCCAGCAGAGGGAGCATTTGGACTCTTTTATTGACCAGCTGTACAAGGACATTGAAAAAGGTCACAGTTTTATCTCAGTATTGCAGTATTTTCTGCAATAAATTCTTTTTGTCTCAACTGAGCAGATTTGCGACGGCTGAATTGTCTGAGTTAGTTTGTATATGTGTGTTGACCAATGCTGTGGTTGTTACATAAACCCGTGCGTATCCAAGCAAAGGTCAGAAATATGCATAATTTGTCTGTTCTGTGCAGAAACCGGAGACTTTCTAAACTGCGAGGGGTCTGGACTCTTTCTGCTTCAAAGCTCATGTAAGTGCTGATGATGTCTCTCTTATGAAAACTGTTACTTCAGATTAAAGATGCTGTTGGTCTGGGCTAAAAGGCCGTATGATAACCTCCCCTGACACACACACACACACAACCATATGCTTCTTTGACCTCTGCAGGTAACCACAGCTGCATACCCAACGCAGAGGTGTCGTTCCCCGACAACAATTTCCTCCTTCACCTCAGTGCCCTCTGTGACATCAACCAGGGAGAGGTGAGCTGGCACGTCTGGGTTTTGAGTGATAAATTCTGGCCTGAAATAGACTGCGCAGAACATTTGTGTGCCCCCTTGTCAGGGGGCATTAGAAGGCTGAGACTTTAAGGATTGGAGCGGGTTTGTCAAGCTGTCAGAAAGATTGAGAAGCCTTGCATCCGCGCGGCACAGTAATGTCACAGCGGCCGTGCTACTTTCACAGCAAAGATCTCCTTTGAATGCTGGCGAAGACTGAAGCATTTTGTACCAGGAGAGCGAGAGAGCAGGGCAGAGCGACCTCCTGCATGATGAAGCGACGGCATTTTGGGAAAATGTTTTGTGCAAAATCTGGAAAAATTGCAATACGAGTAGTTTGTAACTGTTATGGTACAGTAATATTATATTGATGTTGGGATTCTTCAGCCAGTTCAGGAGCGTGTATGTGTGTGTCTTTTCCATCTTCAGGAGATTTGCATCAGTTATTTGGACTGCTGTCAGCGGGACCGAAGCCGACATAGCAGACATAAGATTCTGAGGTAAACCTCTGTAATCCCTGGGATACTTCACTTGAACGGGGTCATACTGTTATGAATTCCATCAGGATCAATAAAAAGCCTTCCAGGCAATAATAGGATGTCTCGAAGCAGATAGGCTAGTGGGTGTGATGGTTACTCCTGTGCTCACTCTGCTCATTGATTAGCATGATCCAACAGCTTTTTTTTTTTTTTTTGCAAGTTTCTGAGATGCATGATGGTGTTAGAGCATCCTGTGTTAATTCAGTCTCGAGAAGGTGTCGTTTCATTACAGGATGGTGTTGTGGTCCGGAAGTATTAATTACAGTGTTGAACAGTCGGTTGCTTTTGTGCACAGAAGCCACTTAAAAAGCCAAGATTTTCTTAACAGCAAAGTGCAGAGTGGTTCTAATTAAAAAGAGCTGTTATCAGAGGTGCAAACAATGTGACCAGTGGGACACTTTCTTCACAGGGAGAACTACCTGTTTGTCTGCTCGTGTCCAAAGTGCGTTTCCCAGATGGATGAATTGGATGTGACATCCGAGGAGGAAGAGGAAGAAGAAGGTGTGGCAGAAGGTGAAACAGAGGGAGATGAGATGGAAGATGAGATGACAGATGTCTGATGAAAGACTTGACCATATTGTTCTCAGCCGCCTCCCATTCCTGCCACCACGCTCAGCACCCATGAAGCCCGGAAGATTTAAGGACCAGTCCAGACTATGATCTGCATTTCACTGGTGTCTCAATGTGTGTCGAAAATGGCCTGTTGGCAACACATTTCACCCAGCGCTTATTTTAGAGATCAGTCACAGAAATTGTGTGATGTATGCCTGTGTGTGTGTAAGACTGATGTTTGTTCTTTCACTTCAGCACACTGGTGGTTTACAGTGGAACAAAGAAAGTGCGTGCCATCCAAACACATGGGGACTTAAAACTGTCAAATTGATGTTTTGGAGCTCCTTTTAAAATTATTTGAACTGCACGGTGATGGCTTTTTATTAAGTGTTGAGTGAATAATGCTTGGCTAATTGTGCAAGCAGCAGTAGTGTAACATGAATATTTCCTGGATTTCTGGTTGTCCACAGGGAGGCAGAGAGAGAAGCCAGCGAGGGAACTCTCTCAAGCTCTGCACTTTGTATGCTAACTATTTTATATGGACAACTTGTAAAAATACTACTACTCTCCAAGGATAACTATACCCAATCCCAAATATTCGTTCTACTTGAAGAAAAACGGGTAAAGATTGAAACCTTTTAGTTTTCTGGCATCACTCCAAATCAATACAAAGTTTTTCTGGGTGGTCACCTTTGTCCTTGGATGGCAATCCTGAAGTAGGCGATCTATTCCAAGGTGAAAATCTACCATCCTCAGGATGCAAGAGGCACATATTGCTGCCCTCACAATCAGCAGGTCTACACACACACACACACACACACACACACACACACACACACACACACACACACTGGAGAGTTAGAGAGCACTTGTAAACCCATCATCAAAACACCAAATGATGGGATGCCGTTTGGAAGAATGGCTTATTTTCCTCCAGCAGATTTCCAGGAAGCTGGAGAATTGAACTGGAGTTCTGGCAAACATTCATTATCTATTGTTGTCAGCACCGCTGTCACAATAGAAGTTTCATTCACAGCCGATGTATACAGTAAGAGGATAAGAGCAGCTTTAGCACAAGGTCAGGTCTATATCCTATAGTGTAGGTATTTTGTCTGTAATCCGTTGTGTTGGGAGTAAAGAGCCAAAGAAAAACTGTTAAAATTGGCGTTTGCAATGTGTTTGACATGTAAGTTCACTTAATGTAACTCATAACAAATGTTTCCATTTTCTAAAGACTCTTAAAGAAAACAAAGCAGTTCAGCAAAAGTCAGTTGGTTCATAGGTGCTTCTGTTTTACCTAATATATGTTTCTTACATGACTATGCATACAGTGTTGTTCAGGCTTTTTATTTATAGGCCTAATTACAGCCTTGTCATATGGGAGACATCCAGCCGGTGAATATATAGTTTGGTTTCCACCTCTTGATCTATTGGGTTGAGTTAAACCTTACTTAATGCATTATGGAGACCTTGAGTGGAAAATTGCTTTGTCAGTAACTGTTTGCCCTTTGTTGAGAACTGTATTTCAGACCACGGTTCCATATGAGTGAAGCTGCTGCTGCTGTACGTGAATCAATATTACAACAATGACTGTAATCACAAATCGCAGTGTTTTCAGCTGCTCAACAAAGATTGGAAATATTGAACGACAATTTTCTCAGTTAGCAATCAGCGCAGTGGCACAGGAGAACATGGCTTTGTAAGTCGCATGTAAAATTTAAATATAACAGGAGCCTAGCAGTTGTCATTTTTACTGCTCTGGCATAAAGCATTGAAATTGGATGTCTGTTGAGTCATTTATTTGTTTTACACACCTCCTGTCTTTGCTGCTGAAAATTGTACTGGTAAAATATTTGTTCAGTCCTTTTGCATTAACTTAGTCAAATTGTCTTTCTGAAAGAGGTTAGGTCTTCAGCAGTCGTCTTTTTAATTTTTATTTTGGGCCCTTTTATCCTCGACAAATTCCATTAAAGGTCCAAAAGCAATGAATTGATCCTTCTGCAAAGTATCGGCTATGTGTCTAACACCACATTTATCTTATTTCACCGTGGTTAGAGCTCTATTCTTGTCTAAAAACTATTGAAAACACATCAGTGAGCCACAGCAGCTCCAAAGACTAATAATGGCAATCGCTGTTACTGCCACTTGGAGATTTTTTTTTAAAGGATTTTTTGACAATGAGAGAAATAGAGCAAATGTTGTAGCAAATTATGTTCTCAAATTATCCTTCAATTAGTAAAAACAAGCACAAAAACCCCAGCAGTCAATTATGGTAATCTACTGCTGACTGCCTGTCACTCCATCACTATGAATATGGGCACTAAGAATCTAAGATGCTAAATAACAATGAATTTATTTGAAGTGTGTAGTTCTAAAGTTGACTATATTCCTGTTCTTTCCTCGGTTGGTTGTACATGGTTGACATTTCTCCATTAACAGCCTGTGTTTACTCCAGTATCTGCTCTTTGCTGCACTTACATCAAGCGCTTATTCACTACGGATGCATGTAAGAGAAATGGAAAATAATAGAACGCATTATGTCTGTGAAACGATGCACACCTGGGACCTAGCACCGTATGAAGTCGGACCTCTGGTCACATCCTTCAGTTGAAGCTCCCACACCATCAGCTGTCACCCTGTGAAGCGATTCCAGAAACGCTGCAGGAGCTTTGTAGCTGTGAAATGTCGTCTTTGCTGTGGCAGCCCGCTGCAACGGTCAATCCCGCGCAGCCAGGCATGTAGTTGTAGGCCTCCACATCACAGAGCCTGGCTGTTTCAAGGAAAGAAAGCAGAGAGGTCACAGAGTCTGCTGTGACAGAAGTTGGGCAGATAGAGGCTCATTTCAGGACTGAAGGAGTGGGAAGTGACAAAAGTGTTTGAGGAAAGGAAAAAAGGAAGTGGGAAAAGCTTTATGAAAGGCAATTGTTACTATTCAGAGAATGAGTCTCTTATTCTGACAAGTACAAAAAACCCCTTCAAACTAAAGACTACAATGATATAAAAGCAGCACATTTCTTTATCCTGCCTTTGCCATATTATGCAGATACAAGAGGGAGAGTACTTGACTTTATTTAAAGAGATAAAAGATGGTACATTTTACTGTTAATGTTAGGTGTAGGGAACATTCAGTCTTACTTGAAATGGCTCCACATTTGTACTGCAGAGGTTTCTTTTCTCTCAGCCTGAGAGGCCATGCAGCTTTGTACTGCTGCAGTCTTACACAGAGGTGCATAAATTACAAATCTGGACAAAAGGAATACAGAATAACTCAAATGATTTTGTCAGGTTTTGGAGATAAAGGTATACCCCAATGGCACTTATTGTGATTTAGATGTAACGTGTTGAAATGACTGTGATTGAGTTATTTGCTATTCTATTAACTGCAGTTTTGCCTAATTTCATACAAAGTATCTTAATTCTTATTTGGCTCAGTCTGGGATGTTTCTGTAAAAAAATCTGATTAAGTTTTATAATTTAATTTCTCTGCCTTATTTTGCTACTTGTGTTCCATAAATCAATATTTTTATATTGATTTATGGAACACAGCTGTCATAATTTTATATTATTTTTCTTAAGTAATGTATTATTCAGCTTTGAAAGTAAAGGGTTAGGTAGTTAAAACCTTAACATTGTGAAATGTTTTAGCTACCTGTCCGTGATTTATACGCTAAGGTTAAAGGTCGACTGTTTTGTTTATGACGGGTAGTGCGAAAGTTGTTTCACATCGCCTGCTTGAAGTGGTCAAACTATGAAATGAAGCTGATTTTTAGACCCAGTCAAAGTGACTCTGTTTGAAATGGACCCCATATGGAAACAATCTCCAGCCTACATTAGCACTGTCCAGATTGGTTAACCCAATGGATACCATTGCTGCCTTGGAGGGCTACACCACAACCTAGCTGATGAATGACTGCTCCATGTGAAATCACCCGACCTGAAGTAAGGTTATAGCACTTTAGCTCACCCTCCATTAAAATAAACACGAGAGAAACACAGTTTAACAACACAAACATCGCTGCTGAGTGAACTGTTGCATTTGATCAGTGTTTGAGATTTATGTGGTTGAGTTCAGCTGAAACCATTTCCTTGGTTAAAGTCCAAATAGTACAAAGTGTCAGCAGTACCGCTGCCATGTAGTCATCTGGGAAACTTTTGAAACATTGTGGGGGAGCCCAGTAACCTCACATTCATCTTCAGGGAGAAACGTTAAAGACCTCCACGGCATCGTATAAATCTTGCTGTGCAGCCTGAGCCTGTGGAATGGAAGATGAAGAATTGAGTTATGAATCATCCAAACGGAGGTTTTATGAATCACAAATGTTACAGTACGGCAAGACATACAGTAGAAATAAGACAGTGTTGTGACAGAAGAATGGAGAGCAAGTCCACTTTATCAGCAGACTCTCTCTTGTATAAAACTAGCTTTGCTGTGAGGTTAAAGTTCCGGCAGTCGTACGACTGCAGTAACATAAGTGAACCACCAGCCATGGCTAATGTTTCTGAAACTCATTGATTTAAGCGTTCTTTGTGAATACACTTAAAAGATCTGCAGTGGATTCAGCATTATGAGGTCCCATATTGTCTATTTCATCTTTTACTGTTTGAGTGAAAAGGCCGATCGCACCGTTTGGGTTAAAAATTTACTGCATGGTTAAGATATACAGAAAAACAACCGTAAAAACTGAACAGGGAAAATTCCTTCAATTTAAACATTGCACAGTTTTGTTTTATTAACCTGTCCAGTCCAGCAGGAGCAAGGAGACTTTTGGTCTGAATGCTTTGTTGTGCCAAACATATTTTGCTTTCCCAAGAGGAGCACCGTAGACTATCTGTAGGCTCCTCTTGTTAATGTTTTTGTTTTATTTATTTACTTTTATTATTTAGATTATTGTCCTGTGGATGTTATCCTGATGCAGACAGGGGTTAAAGGTCAGAATGGTGAAAGATAAGAGAAGAAAACAGGGGAGAAAAAAAGAGAAAAGAAGGGGGGCTAAACAGAGGAAGGTACACCAACAAATATACAGTTTTGCTGTGTTTGTTTCTCTCTCGCTCTCTGTGTTAGTGTTTAGCATAAAGTGTACTTGAAAAATGAGGGTGAGAGTTTGCAATAATGCCATCCCCCCCAAGAGCCAGCGGCAGACATCGAAAGAGACCCCGGCCATCCACGGCAGCCGAGAGCTAAAGATCTGAGGCCAAGTATCCTGATGACAACCAAGTGTCCACCCTGGCCGTGGGAAGAGGGAGGCCCCGGACGGAGCTCTGACAGCCAAGGGAAGGGGTGTCAGGAGACCACAGGCAGCGGGCAGCTGACCCTGCTAGAGGCCAGCCACCCCAGATCTCTGAGAACCGCCCGAAACCCGGCAGAGCCCCCACCACATGATGAAGAAGCCTAAGCCACCCCCAAGAGAGCAGGCCAGAGCACAAACTTAAGCAGACATTTCAAAGAAACTGTAATAAGTCATTTTATTTATTTGTTAATATGGTGTGTGGTAATTTTAGTGCTGTTTACTGTGCCCAAATTTGATGATGTCAAGTACAGACGCTAGCAGTAGTACATGCCTGCCACTGCAGTCTTATAGGGTTGCTGATGTGGTTGTCAGATTTTTGTATTTCTTCCTAACAGAAAACTACAGCACATATTTTGAGGTTGAATGACTGTTTCCTGGAGGTGTTTTATGGACGTCTAGTTGTGGTTGAGAAATAGCTCCAAAAAAAGTTTGTGTTGAGGAATTAGACATTTATTGATAAGAATCAAATGAAATCAGTAAAAATATCAAAAGACTCTGCGCTCCACGGGCGATCAAACCCCAGACCTCCCACTCTGGATCAAAATTTGTATTATACATGGAAACAATATGCATCCATTTACAGTTCAGTTCCTAACATCATACAGAACCACCCAAGAGATAACGTTGCTCTTTCAGCCATGTTTGCAGGGTCTGCATAAGTTGATGAAGTGGTGCGAAGACTTCATGTAATATTTTGTGTCGGCATTTGTTGTTCTGGACAATTTTCCAAGCACAGCAACCCATTGTTGTTTTGTTCTTTTTACTCTCCGCAGCTCGGGTTTGAGGCTAATAGGATGTGAATTTTATATTTATAGTTCCTGCAAGATTAAGACTTGGACAATTAAAAAAAAGATCATTGTGCTATATGTGAAAGAGGTCAGCTGTGAATGCCTGGATGCATTCTTTCTCTAAGGTCAAGCCAGACATTCCCACTGAGACCAAACATGGTCTGACTCATGTAGTGCAAATGAGGCATTTGAAACACACTGGCTATTCAGCTTTATCTCATCTTATCTTATTTTCATATCTCTTGTAGGACATTCAACACATCGTTGCTGGATGAGGCTAATACTTTCTTTTGGCTGTGGCATTTCAAAGTCTGGGATGCAAAAGCAGCAACAATATTCAATTATGTGCAGCTTATTCTCGCAAGTCAGAACCATAAGCATGGTAGTAAGATGGCTTGTCTAGATAAGACACTTTCCAATATCAAGGGCTTCGCTCACATCCTGTGGGCAGCTGGTTGATGGACTGTTCATCATTAAAAAGGTCACATTTATGAACCAATTACAATATGAAACTTTCACAGAAAATTGGACGTGAATGAGATCAGACACTTCTGTTATTCAGCCAGTTTCACTTAGTTTTACCAAAGATGATTGAGATAAACAGCCGCATTCACAACAAGCAGATACACGAGAATATCAAATTGTTATATAGCTGCTTTTTTTTGGCTGAGATCTGTGTGAAAATCATTGATGTAAATATGTAATGGACACACAGTATACAGTATAGGTGAAATTATCATTTTTAAGAGCCTAAAGTTTTTTTGACCATCTGTACTTACAGCCTTTATATTATAAGAAGTTTGTCGTTCCATACATCTCAGATGAAAATGTCTGCAGAACCCTGTCAAAGTGAGTCTGTTAAGGTGCTTGATCTCCATGTTTCAACTTAAAGAAAATAGTACGTTAGTTATAAATTTAATGACTCTCTCCCAAATGAAATGGCCTGAAAAAGTGAAAGTGAGCCCACCCATCCTCCCTCCTTCATTACCATTGAGCCCGGGGACATGCTTTGACCAGCATATGGGTCAGGGGTGGGGGTCGTTATTTGAAGTCCTCACAATTTCCATTGATTACACATAAAAAGAGCCCATAAGAGGCTTGGTCTTGTAAAGCCCCTTCATTATGATTTCAGGGTGAAATAATCCAGCAACGTGTTATATTCACAAATAATTGCATTTGTAATTTTAGAACGTACGGTACACAGACCGCATTTTGTATGCAAAACGACACTTTTGGATTTGTTTTTCAGGTGGATTTGAAATGAAATATTCTAGAATCTTTCAAATTTATTTCACATCATAAGCCTTGTGCAAGACGGGGGAGACTTTTATTGGAGGAGTTATTCTTAGGCATCAATATCACCTCAGGACATAATCTAATTACTAAGCAACGCCACGTCTGGAGCAAACAATAAGTATATTATCTAGCAGCAGTTTTCCATTACATCTAATGTTTGTTAATGAAATGAACGGATAAAAAAGAAAAACGACTAAGAGCATGTTCAAAGCTCAAAACATGTGCACCGGTGTCCCCACACAAGTCAGAATTTCCCAGATGACTCAGTGTTCACATCACAATCTTGCACAAACAAGTCAAGCACAGATCAGTTGCTGCATCAGGTGTTTCTGTTTATACTAAGATGCCGTAAATGTCTTATTCTCCAGATGGAAATGCTTCTGAAAGCCTGTGTTTACTGAAAGCAGACTATTCCAAAAAGTTTCATGATTGAGCTTAGGGGTGCAAAATCCACCAGGATGGAAAGTTGGATCCGAGCGCAAGCTGGAAATGTGATTAAGGCCTGAAACTCCGTGGTAGGTGATCCACCCAACAAATCCCACACCCTACACTGTAATTCTGCTGTGGTTCCTCAGGAGGCATTTAGCATTTTGTTAACATAAACCTCTTTAGTGTGACATGGAATGAAGGCCCCTGAAGTGACAGATGTTTCTCTTAAATGTGATGGGGAATCAATTTTTAGGGGAGGATGTGGGGGTGGTGCCAGTGGGGCACACTGTGTGGTTGAGTAAGAGAAACTCAGATTGCTTCAGGCTTTCTGAAATCCAGTGTGGATCCACTCTTTCCTTTTTTCTTGGTGAAAGGTCTGCATGTTGACATGGACCTCTAGCTCAGGGCTAATAAAGTGCACCCTTTCTTTTTCTCTCTCCTCTAGTCCACAGGTTACAAAAACGACTTGGTGTTATTTCAGACACTGGGGAGTTAAGGGCCATCGTAGATCCAGCCGAGGTGCTCTCAAACTCAAATTGTTTGACATATTCAGTAAGTTAAAGTAAGCGCTGCTTTCTGTCTTTTGAAAAAGGACACTAATATGCACCCTGAAATTGGTTTTAGGTTCATATAGGCAATTTCTGTTGAAACTTTATTGCTTGTGGGATTTGTGAAGACACTTTTTAGCCATTAAAATACCTCGGATGAAAATAGCCCCGCTCCATGTTTCAGATGATGGACCATCTTCATCTTCTAACTGAAGGAATTGTATCACAGGTTTTTCAAACACTGCAGTGTTTGTTCAAATCGAATAGGACGGCTCAAGCATTGTAGAGGAAAAGAACAAAAACAAAGGCCTCTCTCATGAAGCTGGCGCTCTGTTTGTGTGGCTAGTAGAAGAGTCTTGAGACACCAGAGGGAAATCCACCAGACCTTCAAAGAGACAGCGCAGTGGGGAGTGTTGGCAGACTGCTGACTTGGACAGCTTGCACACCATGCAACACAACTTCAGTTAACAGACCAGCTCCCACAAACAAAACATCACCCACTATTGTTGATGAGCAGGGTTAATGCATTTAAACTTCGAAAGTGATTATTGACAACAGGCCATGTTAGCAATCCATCTGCTCTGCAACGATGCACATGATCGCTGCAGAAGAATACACCACTAGTAGTGCTTATTGTTAATACATGGTAAATTCAGTTATATATATATATATATATAAATTAAAATTCTTGTAATTTTCCTATATGTAAGGTTTATTTCATCATCCTCCTGCAAATGTGATGTTACATTCTCTGTGTTTCTTTCATGTCACTTTGAACATATGTCACCTGCATGTAACTCAACAGATCACATTTGTGTACTCTACAGAAGTCGCCACTAAATACACTGTGAAGAAATTCAAAAGGTATTGCAGGACGAACAAAAACTGCCTCTGAGGCAGCTGTTGGATAGTATCTAATAATAAAATATTTGGTACATGGTGGCCGATGTAGACAAAGGTGACGGTGACAGGGCTGCAGGTAATCTCAGATTTACAGCATCAGAAATGCTGATATATATACTTCTAATTCAGTTAAAGGTGGATACTGTGTCTCTATCTATAGATATATATGAGGCATATGTGAATTACCAAATGTGTTTCATACAATAGCACTCTCTCTGACATACACAGGAAGCCACTGAATTATAGATGCAGAAACAGGAAATTCCTCCCTTTGCCCTCCGTCACTCAGGCTGCGACCTTGTACTAAATCAATTAGTAGTGCTGCAGGCAATCAGAAGACCTCCCTGGAGACGTTATGAATGTTCCCTTAATTCATGAGGGCCTCTTGGACCTCTCTCCACAGTGACTACCTGATGGGTGGCCACGGCTCCTGTTCATACAAACAGGGCTGTGATTTCACGCTGCGCAAATCAAAGAGCAGCAGGGGTGAGATTGTTTTGTTTCCTCTACAGTGCAGCATCCTGTCTTGTCCATAGAGGGTCCTCTCATGTGTGGTTACTGTTTCCACTGGATGACCACTGTGAAGGTTCCTCGTTTTGTCCATAGCAATTTGCAGTATCTGCCTCCTGGTGGCTTTTGTCCTTTATAGCGATGGCTCAAGGTAAGTGCTGATATAAAAACAATTTATGGTGTGATTATCTTGGCTAAAAATGCCAGGATACATAATGGTGATTACTTTTAGAGCCCAAGTAGAATTAAATATAAGATCTCAATCGTCTTTAGTGCTGAGACAATTAATCAATTAACTGATTGATATCAACAAGCAGTTAATCAATAGTTATTTATTTACACTGAAATTAAATTATGTATAAAATATCAGATTCTAACAGCTAAAATGGATCTACTTGTTTTTGTTCTGTTAAATAATTGTGAAAAATCGAAAAACAAAATGTTACCCAACATTTTTCAAAAAAAGACTTGTTATTATTGCTATTGCACAAAACACTCAGGACACAGGACCACATGGTAAAAAAAAGAAAAAATATGTAAAATACTGGCAAAGAGCACACATTAGTTCTGCTAATTTCACATGCTCCAGGCTAATCTGCAAATTTTACATTCATAGCTCTGATCTTCCTCCCAGCCTAGCTTGGTGTTTCCGTTTGGGAAACCTGACACTTACTCAAGCTTCCAGCCATTCAGTGTTTTTCAGCAGGATCAATGCTGCATCTGTGTCTTTCTCCCCATGGGACCCTGTGGGATGTAGTCCTTCTCCAGCCCAGTGGATCCTGAATCTTCCCATTCACTCTGGCTCCCCCGAGGACACAGGGGCACATTTCCTATGGACTTGAATAACTCTGCATTTGTGCAGTGTATTGGAGAATGGTTGTTTCATAAGAAATGCCTTAACGCATATGGTTTCAATCACTATGTTTTATCATGAACAGGGCATGTATTTCTTTAGATAGTAGGACAGTGGATTACTCATATTACCCTCAGTGTGTGTGGGGTAACTCGTACTCGTATAGCACAGAGTTAGGAAACAGATCCAGACTCAGATCAAACAAAACGCTGGGGTTTTCTGTGATTAACTGGGACTTTGCATTGATTTCCCTTGGTGATATATCTGTAACATCACTATGAATTTAAGATGAGAAACTCCTCAGGGGCTTACAAGCTGCACAGGAAAATAAAAACTTAAAGGGCTTTGCCTGTACTCATACTCACTCAGGAGTTAAGAGTATGTAACTAACGAGGCTTGGAGAAATTGAACATGAAATTTAATAAAGCAAATGATTCAGATTTAGTTAAGCCTTTTTATTCATCACACAAGCTAATGAGTAACACTGTGGAAAAAGGAAGTTATTAATTTTTTCAAGTGGAAAAAAGTGTGGTATGGATTTTTTCCCCTTTCATTTTAAACTTTGCTGGGTTTTATATATAAAAAGTAAATTAGCAGTAATTTCCTCATTTGGTTTGACCCATTGCAGTCACCAGCCTTCTTTCAGTTCTCAACAGCATAATGAGACCAGTTATTACTTCAGCTAATGGTTATTGCATAATTATCTCAATCAGCTTTGATTGTACGGCTACTTTTCAGCACTTGTAACAAGCATCTCTGTGCTTCACTCTGTGAAGGTGAAAAGAAATGAATGAATGAATTTTTACAAGTTCTTAGCTTTTACTTACCGATTTTTCTAAAGTTGGAGATAATCATGGACACAAAGTGTTTTAACTCACTCACCTTGGCTGCTATGTGCGAGTCCTTTAAGTCATACAGCCAGGGTTTAAAACATGCTTTTACCAAGTGTAACCACTGACTCATTAAAAGTTGCACATCTAAAATCTTCATGAAATTTGACGTGTTTAAAATAAATAAATGCCAGATCATAATTACTATACCTTCATGGGAATCGATTTAAGAGCATGCAAATGGGTTATGGTAAATGGTTAGAACCTGACTTACTCGAACCTCAGATATTGGTCGGTTGTTTTCTCTGTGGAAGCTTTTGGTGTCATCAGGCCAACACTGAAAGAGCTCTCTAAGACCAGGATCATATTTGGTTGCATACACTATAGATTAGCTGTCGTTCGAGCCCATTCTCACTCCCAGGGCATCCATTAGTGCAGTTCTGTCAAAATAGCTGGCGTCACTCATTTATGCACAAGGTGTCTTTTGGTGTCTGTGTCTTGATGCACTGGTTAATGCACTGATGAGAAGGATCAGGCCCTCTCAGCCCTTCATTTGTCAACATGAGTGTGTTTTAAGTGAAACAACGTTTTGCTGTACCTAATCATTTTTCAGTCCATACCTTACCAAGACGTTTTCAGAGCTTAAACCTAACTATTGAATGAAAGCATGAATAAAAGCATAAAATATAAAAGATTCCCAGAAAAAAATAATCCCCTCCCTGAGCCTGGTTCTGCTGCAGGTTTCTTCCCGTTTAAAGGGAGTTTTTTCTTTCCATCGTCGCCTAAATGCTTGCTCATAGGAGGTCATATGATTGCAGGGGTTTTCTCTGTTTCCTTTATGTTATTGTAGGGTCTTAACCTTAGAATATCAAACACCTTGAGGCAACTGTTGTTTCAATTTGGTGGCTATATAAATAATATTGAATTCAATCTGTTTCATTCAGGCTATTTTTTCTTCCATTTGACAGATAAGCAAATATGTGTGAAATGTAATAATCGCAAATGTAAAAAACTTCTGTGACTCTTCTTATTAAAAAAATATAAAAATAAAAATCATACCTGATCTAACTTTAGCCGTTCTTGTACTTCAAGCTTAGTTGCTATTTTTAAATGTACCTTTAATTCAATTTTATTTATATAATCACAGCTGATGTCCCCATGGACCTCAACCTTACACAACTAGAAACATGAACTGACCTGTCGAGTGTCTTTACTGTAGTGAGGGATGTTCTGCTCAGAAGAGTCCACGGCGTACTCAAAACAAGTTTCAGCTCAACAAGTATTCTGTATCAGTTAGGCTGTATTAGACTGGGGTTCTCCAAGTAGATGACGAAACCCCACAACACTGCAAACTGTCTCTTGCTTCTTGTACAGAAATAAACTAGAAAGCCACCAGAATTTTGCTTTGTTTACACACTGTGCAATTTCTGATGAAAAGGTCAGAAGAGAAGGAAAAAAGAATAGTTTTAGTGAGCCTATATAGCCTAGATAAGGAACTGAAGGTGAGTGAACTTTGTAATACAAAAGTACTCTGAGGTTTGAGCTGTTCATTAATTGGTATGTCTGCCTCGGATGACAAAGGTGACGTCAACAGCGGCAAATGTCAGCTGCAGTTATACAACTTTTTAAACAGGCCTTCTGATAATGAAAGGAGGAACTTGGTCTGAAGCACCAAGTTGGTAAAAAAAAAATCCAAACTATATGAAAAAAGAGTCGGTGAAAACTATCAACTGGTAACAGCTTGCAACTGTTGAAAAGGCATAGTTGGCCTGTTTGAACGGTTACAGATTAACAGCTTTGACGTATGTTTTTGACGAGGCACATCAGTTAATCTTTCTGCTCTTTCAGTAAAGAAACATTCATAACTTTCTGATCTTTGTCTGTATGCATAAATTGCAAAAATGCCTGAATAAGCAGCTGTTTATTCTTTGCAGTATATCATGCTGATGTGATGAACCACCAGAGATAAATGTCTTAAGGGATACTGGAAGACAAAGAAGAGCTCAACAGTTCTTAATTTCTCATCTTTGCAAAAAATGAAACGTGTAAAGCATGTTATATTGCAGTGATTTCCAGTATAACTATGAAGTGCAAGCACTATGAGATCTGGGGACTCATAGTTGCAACAGTTATTTATTAAAACAGGAGGGGATGACACCTACAGCAGATTGCCTTATTATTTATAATGCTTGCTGCACATTATGTGAGCAGTTTTACAGTGACAGCTTATGAGAGCACTGCTGTGAAGAGAGTTAAGCTAAAATCATGACATAACTTCTCTCGTAGCAGTCACTGACAGGTCATTTATTTAAAGTTTCTAAACGATTTATGTAAGTTTTGCTGTGTATGCGGTAAATGTACTGAATTTTACGTTGGAGCTTAATAACGAGCTTCACCACTTATAGCGTTCAGAGAATTTTATAATGAAAACTTACCTTCATAATAAAGATGTATATTAGACCGATATCATTGCTGTGCTGATTGCATCGAAGTACTTCTGAAAACTTCACCACTTATAGTGTTGAGAAAATAATAACCCAAGATAATTGAATTAAGAGTAACTTACTTACTTTTCATAAAAATGCTGCATATTATGGTCATAACTTTGTCTCCACCGTGTTTGAAAGACAATGTGATATGTTTTAGATCACAAGCTGCTTCACTTCTTTTCCAGACTTTTCTCTTCCAATCATTCTGGTAAAAGTCCTTCTTGGTTTCTGGTCCAAAGATTTTTTTCAGAACTGTGAATACTCTTTTGAATGTTTTACCAACTTTACATCAATAAGATTCCAAATTAAAAAATGATAATAATAATAATGATAAATTTGAGCATGACATTTAAAGAACCTTTGCCTACCTGATATTGCCTACCAACCAACATAGCCCTACTCTGTCTAAAGAATTCTGAGATAGATTCTTCTTTGCCCATTATTGTAAACAGTATACACTGCATACATAGTGCTAGATTTGAAGGTTGAACAAAAAACAATAAAGATGGAACAAGTTTTACTTAAGCAGTAAAAAAGAAGTAAAAAAGTTAAAAAAAAAGAACAACTTAAAAAACCAAACACAATTAAAACGACTCTTTATATGCGACTTTTGTTTTTGGCAAATATCTTTGTTTGCCCAAAAATCAGCAATGGAGAACACACTAAATGTGAGCTATCCCTCTTCCATAACCCCTATCTATAATTCATTAAGTAATGGGATACACGGCACACAACATGGAATTCACCATAGAGCATAGTACTATGCAATATTCATGTAAACCTCAGGCCAGTATGAGGAATGCAAGGTACTGAAAGTCATACAGAGCTGAATACTGCATGACTTGAAGGATAACATCGAGTTACCTTGGGGCCAAAAGATTGAATCACTACTTGACGTAGGAGCTGTCATACTCCTTACATACAACACAGATGGTGAAAAAAAATAAAAATTATTATCGCATATGTTGCCACAGCTTCCCAACAAATCCTCTCACAAGCAGCTGCTGCATTCCTTGTTAATACAAATCAAGCAGCAGCAGTATAACAGCAACAAAACTCCACAAAAACAGCTTGCAAACTGCTGTCTGGATTTTTAAAGTTGCACCCCCCCCTCTGCACAGCCAAACAGATAATTTCACGAATAACTACTTGCATAGATGCAGGGCTCATCAAAAATTGTAAATTCATTTTTTTCCTGCTTGAAGACAGATACGTGGCTTCAACCACTCACTCTGCAGCCTGTTAAATAAAGACACAAGGTAAATTGTTACTTCAGCTTGTTTGAGGGGCAATGAAAGCAGTGAGGACTTCAAAGGGTTTCTGAATACATTACGGAAATTATGTAAAATGTTCTATGAAGACAATTATAAACCGTGAGTTTAAAAGAGAAATTTGGGCACGTGAACATTCTGGTATGTGTTGATGTATGTAGGTGTTTAGCGAGTGACGAATAAACAGAAAATAACAACCTATGTTTATATGTGAGGTTACTGTGCGATAACTGCAAAGGTAATTGAGCTGGCTGAGCTGTTTGGCTTAGAACCACTATGGAAAACAGCTTTGGCTCCCATTTTGACCTTTGGCCTCACCAGACGCTGCCTTCTAATTTGGCTAATTGTGTTTTTCCCAGGGGATCCATATACACGGCTGTCAAAGAACGGGTGTCAGGTCAGTGTTAAAACACAGGTCACAACACAGACGTGTGGAAAAGAGTTCCATCTTTTACTGTCAGAGTAGCATTAAAGTATTAAATCTGCATATTGATTACGATCTCCACTTTATACTGATGTTTTTATGTAATTACTAAAACCCCTAAAAGGATTAGTAACTGTATGCATATCCTGTATGTTTCGATGGCTGTCCCCCACCAAGTACAGAAACCATTTAATTTTAACCAATGAGCTGCCAGCATAAGTCTGCAAGAATTCATTCCAGTTTATTTGTATTCTCACAAACTGAAATCCATCCATCCACACGTTAATCTACTCTACAACTTATTCAATGGGGAATTGAGCATATCCAGCAGAAACCCATGCAAGCACGAGGTGAGCATACAAACGCCAACTGACTTGGTGGTTAAACCGCTCACTATGAGGCCAAAGTGCTAACCGTTACACCACCATGCCACCACAAAGTGAAATGCCCAATGCTTTAATGTAGCATTAGTCATGTACTGTATATGCAACTTATGTGATGCAGTCATTGTAAGTAAACAATAATAATAATAATAAGGTCAGTTCCTTACAACCTAGTGAGCTCAAATACTTTTCTGGGCTGGTGTGAGGAGCATGCAGTTGTTTCTCAGGTATTCAACGATCAGATGAACACATCCATTGTTAAACTATAGTCTCACTCTTGATTTGTTATGTTCTGGTAGTTGCTAAGGAATCCCTTTTCATTGTATTTTAATGAAACCCGTATGTTCTGACACACAGGGATACCATTTCTGTGCAGATTTTGAAACGCGAGGAAGAACAAAAACCCATTAAAGCCCACATTATGAGGTAGGAGGGCTGACAGATGGCACAATAAAACAAGCATTGTGGGGAGTTTTTCTTTTTTCTTTTGCACACTTGTTGTTGTTTTTCTTTTTAACTTTATCTTTTCTGTTAACACTTGGTCAGGTTTAGGCATTAAAAATCGATGTTCGGGTTTAGGCACTAAGAGGTTCAATCTTGCGTGTGTTTACCTGTGTACCCCTGTGTGTTTGCGGGGTGTTGGCGGGGGTTAAATACGCATTCAAAAGCAACTGCTCTATGCAGATGTTCCAAACTAATGATCTGTTTTCAATCTAAACAAATTCCAAGTATCTACTAACGCACACTCACAAACTCCAACACTAACGCAAGCTTGATCACTCTCGTCTCAGACTGACATGTAAGTTCCTTCTTTGTTTAAACTAAAGATCTATTGTGTGTAATTGCATTGCATCACATATAATGTTTGGTAGATTTTCTTCTCATTTGTGAAGAACTTTTTCTTCTATTCTGTTCTCAGACTTTTAAAAATAGCATTTAAAGAAGTGCTAAGTTGTGATTTGAATGATCAGCAGGAAGATATAGGTGATACTTTAGTTTATAATTTAAGATGCACACATCGTTTAACTGTGATAGGCATTAAGTGCAGGCTGAGCATAGGTATTATAGATATTATCCCACAATAACACCTCTTTTTTGAAGAGTGTCATCATTATATTAACCAACTCCAACAAGGTGGAGATCTAAAAGTTTCTTGTGGGACTATTTCACTGAAATAAAAATTTCTGTATGAAAACTTTTGTACCTCATTAACTTATTAACTAAATTTGGGAAACTACTATATACTCTATAGAGAGATTGGGTGGAGCAGTTAATGCTTAACTGCTTACACAGTTACACAAGCTGTTGGTAGTCTACCTTAAACCACCTACCAGACTAAAACACACACACCTGTATACCAAGTTTTCAGGATAGATACAAATACAGACTGGGGTCAATTCAGGGAATTCAGAATGACACACTCAGATTTTGTTGTCCTTGCCTGACTGGATGCTTGGTTTCTGTCGGTCCGCGGGTGTTTATCACAGCATGGGTAGATTATAGTTCAAAATAAATGAACTTTGACCGCAGTGTATGTGCGCTTTGCTCGGTGAAGCGGCAAAGTTTTGTAGTGGAAGCCACTGGAAATAATGGGCTTCATAGTGCAGTAGTACCATTGTTGCATCATGACTGAAAACCCTTAAACACAGCACAAGCAGCAGCTGAAAAACAGTGGGACAACACGTCATCCAGACGTGGTAGCATGAAGGAAGTCAGTTAAAATAGAGGGTCCATGTACTACTAAACTGTAGCATATCATCCTGGATTAATAATGATATGTCAAATGAATCTGTTGATTCTAAAGCATCACAAATACACAAGTTAGTCAAAATCTTAGTGTTATTAGTACACAGTGATTAGCTGTAGAAGATTATAATCACCTGAAACCTACGAAGCTGGAAGGAATGTAGGAAGTATTTTACAATTCAGCATCCCAGCAGTGAAATAAAACATCATGACTAACCTCTTTTTTCAACAGCAGCATCTCTTCCTACAAACATCTCATAGAGATATCTGTGATAAAGTCCAAAGAGAGACATCTATATACACGCAGAAAACTTGGACTGGCCCACTTATTTTGGTGTGAATACTCACACATGAGAGATGAGTTGTGGAACTTAAAACACAGAGCTGTTGATCCAGGTGCCATCTGATTATTTTTGGCCACCGGGAGTGTCAGGAAATCAGTGATAGATGTTCTCGGATAACCTTATCACCCCTTTAGACCTACCCCACAGATAGATAGCCTGTACTGAGAAAGCAAGAACTCATGAATCTGTCACTGCCAGTGTAACTTGATCTTTTCGCTCTACTAATCTTTGATTACATGAGTGATAATGGCTGAACTCCAAGGTGAAAAAGAGGGTTTAAAGTATGAGAAAAGACTCAGTAAGCATGCTGTATATTCTAAATAAAGTTGTTGGGGAAAAATACCTTCAGTCTTCACTGAGGCATTAGAGAACTATTACCTTTGTATCACTTACTGATTAATTAATTCAATAGTGCCCTCTCTCTTCTGTCTCTGTGCAAGTGTGTGTGTTTGTGTCTGCACCTGTGCGGTCCAAATGAAGTTTAAGACACAAGTAGGCATCTAGAGAGGAGTAACCTTCCACACACCATGCACGAGACACACCATCTGTTCTAGTGAGAGGTAACAAAGTCACCGTCTGTGCAAATGTTCGCCATGGAGTCTGGCACCGATTGAGCATCACTCTATTTGGCATGGTATCGGTGACACGCTTGCCAGGTTGTTGTGACTACATACTCCTAACTTTCCTTGCATGTTTAACAGTACAATAAAATTGTATGGTGCAAAGTTTAAGCTTTAAGCTTTAATAAATCACATTACACTTCTTTAACAGAGAAACACAATTCTGTTATTTAATTAAAAGAAGACGGTCTAAGCTGTTTCAAATCTGTCCTTAGTTCATTAAGGTGCAAAAAAAGGGAGAAGAGTGAGAAAGCAAATGTCTCAAGCGTTCACAGAGAACAGCTACTGTTCTGTTTGCAATCAAGTACAGACATGATGTCACTATCCTGGGAGCTGTATGTATGGGATCCTTTTAAGTCAACGCTGTGAATGTTTGAAGGTGCAGAGAGAAGCCACCCCCATTATTGAACACTAAACACGAGCTTTTGCTTCCAGTTCTAACCCACCGTCCACCTTAAAACAAATGATGTGTTGTTATTTATTGTGTTTGTATGTTGTTGTATGCAGTTTATTTACGCTCGTCATGAACATGAATACCATGCTAACTGTTCTTTTTCCAGGGTGGAATGATTGCACAGTATGCATCTTTAATTAATCCAAGAAGACTTGGGTGCTGAAGTTTGAACTTATGTTTATGTGACAGGTGAGACCTGAGTCTAGGAACCGCCCCTGGTAGGCGGGGCTAGGTTGTTCCCTTTTATAAGCACAGGTGCAGTGTAGTTAGTCCATCTGTTGTGTGAACCTGGAGCTGTGTGAATACCTGGTCTACGCTGTGCTATTTGGCCTTTTTAACTTTTCTATGATAGCTTGGTGTGGATTGCATAGCCTTCTGTTGGAGCGGTAGGTCACAGAAACCATTCTGCTTGAGTTTTGGTAGAGTTTGGTAGAGGTTTAAAGTTATTTGCACCCCTGTGGAAACTTGTAGTGGGCTCCCACCTCTTGGATGTTGATTACCGATACTTATTTTAGTTACCTGGACACAGGTAACTGAAAAACAGACAAAGTGGCAGAGATATTCCTTCTGAGGTAAATTCTTCAGTGTAATTGATGTCCTGTTTTCATTTACAGCTTGCCAAGCTGCTGCTTTGCCGGGTGGATTTCTGGCTGTTGGGCCGAGGTCCTTATACACTGCTGGCTGTTGTAATTTGTTTTAAAACTGGTTTAACAATTTTAATGGGTGTGGCTGTTTGTTTATTGTTATTTCATTGTATCAGCAGGCACCAATTAATGTATTGATTGTGGCTTAATCCTTATCATTGCAGACAGTGAAGGTGCTGCGTGGAAGATGTAAACCTCTGATCACAACTGTAAATAACCCAAATATGTTAGAAATGAATACGAGAGAAAAGGTAAAGTAATGCTTAAGTTCTTGCTGAGCACATTTTCCTGCTGGGAAAAGTCAGAAGATCGGCAGCAGAGGAGAACAAAAATCTTCAACTTGGGCAACAAAGTAACACAATTAAATTGAAAGCATTATGTTTGCTGTGGGGGATTATCCACCCTGGTACAGGTTCAAGTGAGTGTCATTTGTTTACAACAGCAGAGAACAAAAGGCAGTTAAAGCTTCTTCTCAAGGACAGAAAGGTCTGATCTCATATTATGGTAATAGGTATACAAGAGAAGTGATTAGTACAATATCAACATAACTGAGAACAAACTGGCAGTAATTAATAGCAAAGTCACTATTTAAACATTATTGCATTGTGTGTGTGTATAATGTTTCAATTCAGTCGTTGTCTTGTGGCTATTCACTTGGCTACTTTATCCTTAGTATGGCCTGGGGGGGGTAAAGGTTGCTGTTGTGGTGACTACTTAAAGCGCACATGTGTGCTACTGTAAATGGCATGCTAAGCTAATGAAGCCTGTGTGTAAGTTCAAGAAGGTAGCTGTGTGATCACTGATCTGCCTGCTTCCTGTTTGGCTGCTGCTCTTGTTTCAAAAAACGCTTTCACATGTTGTCAATCTCAATACTCACATCTTTACTCTATTCCCATCATCTTCTTGTCAGCCTTTTTCCTGGGCCAGTCATCCTCCACGATGCGTGCTCTGTCAGACTCTTGTGTGATGCTATCCACCCCCTTTACCACATTCATGTCACTCAGATCTCCATCTTCACCTCCACCAGCATCTACACTCTGGTGGGTCCTGTTCTTAATCCAGTCACTGCTGGGATTCTGTTCTGCCATAAGTTGTCACTGGAGTCTAAACACCACAATGATTAATTCTTTATCTCAATAAATCACGTTTAAGTCATTTCAAATGCTCTTTCCTTATTGGACTATAGTGTTTGGGGAACTAACATTAATGAAGGTAACAATCTCCAAGCAGCTGTATATGTTACAGAGACAGAGTACATGCCCTCACATGGGCATAATTGTCTGCTTGAAAAACTAATCCATCAATCATCCATCCTAATCCCCGGCAACCTCCAACTCATCCAGGACAGACACCCAGACGTTCACGTGCCTGAAGTGCCCAGGAGACATCCTGATCAGATGCCTGAAGCAGATTAACTTGCACCCCTAATTCCCCCTGGAATGATCAAGCTCTCCACCCCACTCCAACAGAGAAGTCAGACATCTCCAGAGGAAGTCTACGGCTGCTGGCTGCATCCACAATTCCATCCCTTTAGTGCCTACCCAAAAATCATTATGTCAGGAGTCTTCCTCACCTGTTGTCTGCATCAATATACCACTAGACAAATCCATGCACCAATCTCTTGCTCTTCTATCCAAATTTTAGTTTTAGGCTACTAGATAGCCCTGCGACAGACTGGTGATCTGTCCAGGATGTACTTCTTGCTCCATTGCACCTGGGATGGGCTCCAGCTGCATCCCATGACCCTGAAATGAATAAGTGGAAGAGAATGGATGAATACGACATCTCTCTAAGCTAAACTAAAGCATTTTAATGTAGCTCTCTAAATTCTTTGAGTAGTGAAAAAATTCTTTCACACTGTCAAGTCTTTTTTTTTTTTTTTTTTTTTTTGGTTTTTTGTATCAGCTGTAGGCCTTTCTTTTACTTTTTGAACTCCTGGTTTCGCATTACGATAGATGCTCCTCGGGACAGTATGGTGTATTCTTCTTTTGTTCTACATGCTGCCTCACTGTTGTACTGTCATCAGCAATAAAACCAAACTACAATGTCACAGAAAAACAATTAACTAAACAAATAAAAGTAATCATCAAATAGGACACTCTAGACTAAAGTAAAAGACAATGAGGATAAAATGCTTTGATTTTTCAAGCAGAAATCAGCCTGCAGTGAATATGGCTGCTAAATGGTTTCAAGAAATATTTACAAAGCTTCCTTTCATCACCCAGTTTGGTGATTTTGACATTAGTGATTATGGGTACAATAACTAATCCCTCATTAATGTTGTCCTCACTGCTCTGTGTCACAAGGATAGGAAATCAATGAACCTTCGCCTGAAGCAAAAACTGAGAGCTGTCCATCTCCCACCTTTAAATGGCACCTCCTCTCCAAACTGAAAGATCGTTATAGAAGTAAGAAATTCTGGATCTACTGGCAGTAACTTAGTCTCTAAAGGGCAACATAATCATGTTTACCAGGCAGGTCCATCTACAAGAGAACTCCTAGCGGAGGGGATTAGGATGACATTAGGTCAACATTCCCTAATTTGAGCATAAAATAGACCTTTCCGAATCCACGATAGACTTGGAAGGAGCCGGAGAATAATGGGTTATGAGAAAACAAACATTTTCTCTCTAATTCTTCCATTTACTTGGCTTTTTCATTCTTCCAAATTTAATGTTAATTTGAATTACAAATGCAGATGCACATTGCAAATATGTATGAAGAAATCCCCATGGCACTGAGCTGCTCTTTAAAGATTCAGAAATTGGTTTCAGAGCCCATCTTCCCATGTTTAAGGACTCCCAATGGAAATGTTAATGTATCGTTCCAGAGATTCTCACTGCAAACTTGTTAGGGAACTACAATTACAATCGTTGAGCCATAAAGACATTTTACAGTTACACTTTTTCCAATGTGAGACTTCAGCAAAAAATAATAAGTTGAAACAACTAAGGCTCTGAAAATGTTTAAATGAATGTTGCTGGCTCATGTAAGTCCATTGAAGCACTACAGCACAGCAGCCACAGGCAGTAAAGATAATACTAACAGGCGGAAATGGCCCTTCCGAGGTCTTCATTCTGTCTTCCATACACAGCTGGATCATCCTTTTGGACCCTTGGTTGCTTTATAGACACAAACACGTGCACAAGTATACAGTAAAGCATACGCACTGAGGCTGATCCAATACTGTGACTCTTTTGTTATCTGCTCCTCACCAGCTTTGTTTGCATGGATCATCTGGAAACTCTATTTGTTGCTGCCGTTTTGGAGATGCACTAAAGTGGTCAGTCAACAAACTCTAAATGCACATCCTGGTCCACTGATGTTCTCTTCCCTCTGAACCATAAAACGAACAGATGGTGCGAAAGTTGAATTCTTAACACTAAAGAATCAATAACTGTCTGTTTCAAAACAGTGAACAGCTCTGAAAATTGAGCATTGTGGGTCTGGCTGTCAGTACTGATCGGGAACTGCATCCACCTCTCTGTAGGGGGCAAGCATTAAAGGTTTTCCGTGAAACAAAAGAGAAAACTTTAGTTTGATAAGACTGCAGTGTATTAACATTGTTTGAAACATGTGACTTTCACACTGGTATGCAGGTGTTGTCCTGTGATTAGAAAAATGATTTTTCTGTCTTCAGCCATCAGATGGTGTCTCTCGTATTTATCTTATGTGTGTGTCTATATTAGCTATCTCATCAGTATCTTCTAATAATGATGTTAGGTTAGCATATTTCAGCTGTTAGAGCTCGTACAAAGACGCCTAATCAAACAGACTTCTGGTTGAGAATGCCCCGAATGTGCCTTTTTTGAGAGTCGGTATTGTTATTAACCTTTTGTTCGGCTTCTTTAACTCCTCCCCCCCCAAGAAAATACATGCATTCAACATTTGGGGAGCTCAAACACTTTCTTTATTAACTGGCTGCAAAATCTCATACTTTTTATTATATAAGCAATTTGAATGGCAGGTGTTAGACCTTGAGGTGATGAGACAGGACAGGGAAGTGAACAGTAGGAATTATAAAAGGGAGCTCTTTATCTCTTAATGTTTCATGGAACTCAGGTAGCGTTAAAAGTATAGAGTCAACTGCTTGAAATATTCTGCATTTTTTGGGTTAGAAAATCAGAAACTGTAAGGAAAACATGAGATGCTCAATAGTATCACAGAGTAAGTGAAGACACAGTTAACTACTTTCGCCACACTGTAGGTCCTCTGAGTCATAACATTATAGTGTTTCTGTGAATTAACGTCTCATTTTCACCGCTAAGCACTGACCACGTAAGCATGCGGTTTAAAATGTCCCTTCCTACACAAACAGTCCCCCCTCCTCCCCACCCCCCGTCTTTGGCAGTGGTTCTCCCCAGCACTCTGCATCTCTCCAGCAGCGGACTCAAGGACCTGTGTGACCACCTCGACGTGCAACAGAAGGCTCTCTGACAATACCGGACCGTACAACGCACGGGACAACTTCCCCTCACAATATTACGCATGGCTCTGCCTTTGCGCAAAAGCGCGACTCTAACAGCGACTTGGAAGTAACTGATGGGATTGTAAGACAAAAAAGACAGGGACAACTAGAAAAAGACGATTTGAGGATTTTTCAAGAGGTTATTCTCTTTGCGCAAATAATGATCTCCAAATGCATAAAGGGGCACTTCATTCTTACCGTGTAATTATCCTGCTGTAGGTGTAGCTCCGACGCATAACCAGAAATTCAAATTTCAAACGGAGATGGATCTGTGGGGAGTTTATCTCTTTCATCTTATAACTTTGGGTGAGTAAAAACTTGTCTTTTCTATTAGAGCACCAATTAACCAATGTCACCTGTCCTCGCCCGGGAAACAAAGTAAAACAATCACGGTTCGGGTTTTGATTGCAAAAAGCTGATGAAATGAAGTTGGAAGGAGTTCATCGGTCGCCCCCTCCTTCAGCCTTTAGCACGACTGTATGATCACAACTGTATTTCAAATCTTCCCGTAAAATGGCATTTAATTAATCAACAACAACTCAAGAACGAGAATGATAAATTAGCGCTATTCCTCAGTCTGTGTGGTCCGCTATGCAAAACGGATATGCCTACGTGCACGTGCTTATTTGTGAGCGTCCGTGCGTGGATGCTTTTGGTGTAGGTGCATTTTCCCACTACAGGTATCGATGTGTATAATATCTTTGCCTTAACTTTTGCATTTATACGAAATACACCATGATACATATCCACGTGACATGTGTTCATATACTGAAAAACGTTAAATGGCTCTATCAGTCCAAATATCCTTAAATATACATTTTCAAACTTTAAATAGCAGAATTTCTTCTTTTTCTTTTCAAGTAAAGCCTCTAAAAGTGACCATCAGCAGCAGTACATCAGTCATTGCTGTGAGTGTCACTGAGGTACCTGCTCTCTGTGTAATTGAATGGAGCTGGAATATTGATTTTTTTTTTTTGTGGTAACCGTCCACTGTCTTCAAAGAGAAGAGCAGCTTGTTGTTGGGTCTCAGTGTCTCTTTGTCATTATACACAAATGTGTCAATCTCAGTCCTGCTGCCACAGTGTTAACTATTATGATTATACCCACTGATGGCTGCAACACAAGGCAGCATCATGCCCATTTTAATTGGCACCAGGTTTCCTGCTTAACAAAGACAGTAAAAAGCACTGTATCCAACTCCTTTATTCATTATTAATATCTGCATTGGAGGTCTTCATTAGAGAAATGAAAGAAGATGCCAGTAAGAAATGCTGAATGGGAAAACAGTTTGCTCAGCTTTTCTCTCCATATTGACCTGTGATGAAAGCACTTTATTTTGGCATGATCTGGCTGGTAATGGATAACTGGAAAAAGACAGAGATATGACCATATGCCTTGTAGCAACTCCCAATTTATATTTCATTTCACAAACCTGCATATTCATGTTAAGATTTGAATATTTTTCATAAAAAAGCATGTCTTTATTCAAAAGAAAGTCTGTCTAAGTCTGCTTAGCCATCTGCTTAAATTAATCAGCCAAGATCCAACTGTAAAAGGTCAGAAAATACAGCCTGGTTGGATGACTCAACTCATTTAGTCAGCCTTGTGGGCAGAAAAATAAAATCACACATTACCAAGCTCTCCTAACTATTCCAGATACCTGCAAGTCAACACAGAGTGATCTCAAAATGACCACAATTTTGCAAGAAAGTGCTCTCAAACCGAACACCAGGAGACGTAGTTCTCAGCTGGGAATTGGGCCATTAGAGGTTGGCACTGTCAGATTATTCCTCTGGGTTTGTTGCCTCACTTTGCTGTGAAATCAAGTTAGAACGGTGAAAGACTTTCGTTCCAGCAAAGAACCACACAGATTTACACCATATTAGGATGTAGTAGGGCACTTTGAGGCATATGTACTGGAGTGCGCCCTGTGTGTGTGTGTGTGTGTGTCATTTCACTTTTATTGTTCCCTTGATAAGAACCAGACGTGTTTCCTTAGGGGCTGAACTAATGAGTCAATTAATTGGATAGAGTTAGTTGACAGCTTTAAACTCTTAAGTCTATTTTCCCGGGAGCATGCATGCTTTCAGGTTATCACAATCTAAGCGTTTTTCTCCTTTGTTTTTTCCCCCTTTTCCTTTCAAACACTTGGCAAAACAAATCTGACAAGCTGTTTGATTTCTAGTACAAATAAGTGACATATTTTTCAACGATAATAATAATAACAAATTAGTTGCAGCTTTATAATGCTTGTTGGCTTGATTAAAAGAGCTCTGGAAATGACTTCAAATAGTTCCATTGGTGCTTTTTCATTAATTAGCTGCACCTGGCGAAATCTGGTTGGTTGGTCTGTGACGAGACACAAACAGTGATGATGTTCGGTCCAGACCTGCAGGTACTGAGGAAGACATTAATCTCGGAGAGGGTCAGTTTATGCATTCAGAGGACTTATGGAGTTCAGAGTGAATCAGTCTTGCCTGCGCTGTTATGGAAAGCTAAAATGAATCTGAGGCTAGTAGTTGACTGTCCGAGCTTTGATTTTATCGTGCGTGATAAATGTGCGCTGGTGTTCACTGACGGGTCCACACCGAAGCTCAAAATTATATAGAATTAAGCACAATTGTGCTGTGCAAGTCTTTTTAAAGGTTAGATAAGCTTTTCTTTTAGTATAAACTTGAAATGGAAAATTGTATGCCACAGTTACATCACAGTGATTTCATATCAAGGTGCAACTCCCAATTGCAGGACAAGGTGATTGCATTTAATATTAGTAGGTCTAACTGAGTGAAAGCATCAGAAGTGATCTCTAGTGGCACTCAGACTAGTAATAGTTGCAGTGAAAACTCAATATCAGGTGACAAGAATGCAAATGTATTTCTCTTCTAACATTTTTCCTGATTAAAGCCTGTTACAGCGTTTTAGTTCATCTTAAGAAGAAAGTGCACAGAATCTATCATTTAAAAGCACCTTCTTCAATCACAGCTGCTTCAGCACCCGGTTTAAGCCTACCATCATGCTATATTCTCTGATTTAATGGTTTTGACATTGTGGGATATGACCTGTGTCTTTAATGGAGATAGATAAGTACTGCCACGCATGCTATTACCTAGCATACTGGCCGGCCTCTCGTAGGGGGATTTGTCATGAATCTCATTTGAAGCAGGTAGTCCCCATGGCGAAGAGACAGCCCATCACAAGCTTTCTTCTATCCTACGTGATGAAAGCCCATGCTTCTTCTTAATGCCACTTTAACAAAGAAATCCCATGTAGGACACAAGATGCATGTGAACCCTAACATCAATGACACAATGTCATGTAAGGGCAAAAAACCCTGTCTCCATTCCCATTCTGGCTAAAACACAGATTATATAACACCTTATGCAATTTAAAGGGACGTTGTTTCACTGCAGCTAGAAATTCAACAAATTTTATGTTATGTTTAGCAATTGTTTTATCACTCTATAAAGAATTAGCTCATTAACAGCTTAGCTTCCACAGACATTTATATGGACGTCTTTGATTGAGACAAGAATAGTTTATGTCAGAGAGCCTGAAATTTTCATAGCACTTCTCTTAGTGGCCCCTTGGTATCCAAATAACATCCAAGAGAGGAACAATTTCACTTTCTGTATTTCTTGGAACACAGAGTCTGTTTCACTGTGTAATTTAGTACTGATTGTAGGGAAAATGTAGCCTGGTTCCAGAGCTCATCACCACCCACACCTCTGATTTGTTCAGTGATTCAAATGAAGTGAAATAAAATGGGCAGGCAAGGGAAAATCAACTATTCAGATGGTAGTAAGCTAAACACACACACATTATAAAGCCAAGTATCCATTCTAAACTCTATTTAGAGGGAATCAACAAAAATGAGTATACAGACTTTTCCACATTTCCAGCTCATAACAATAAAAATAATAATAATGGATTGGATTTATATAGCGCTTTTCCTAACATCAATGACACGTAAAAATAGTAGTTAGTTTACATAAAAATAAACTAGTACGAAAAAATGACTTGCCATCGTAATATAATACAGCAACACTGTAAACTGCACTACGAATTTCAAGCTGACTATACATCTATACTGGTTTAGTTTTAGTTGGCGGTATTGTACTTAATGTTATGTTTTGTATATTGTATCTATGCCATAAAAACAATATTCAGTTTTTCCCTGTGAGTTTTGAGCGTCCATCCATCCATCCATACATATTCTTCCACTTTTCTTTCATGTCAGTGTCACAGTGGGGCTGGATCCCAGCTGTTATAGGGTGAAAGCCAGGTCACAGGTACCGGTTTGTCACACAAGAGAGCCATTCACACTCAGTCAGTTTACTATTCCCAATTAACCTAGTGTGCATGTCTTTGGGCTATGGGAGGAAGCCAGAGTACCCTGGGAGAACCCACGCAAGCTTCTCCCTCCCAGCTGGCAGATTCAAGTCCAGGACACTCTTGCAGTGAGGCAACAGTGCTGACTGTACTGCCTGCAGTTTCAAAGACCATTTAGGAAACTTAGTGGCAGCTGTTAGCTTTAAAATTATGTCCTCTTTTATTTCATTTTCTTCACTGCCTGACTGTTTAACCAAAGCCACAAGACAGTTATAATTTCACTGTTACCGTTTATTTTTAAATGTTAATGTTAAGCACTTGTCAGTGTTCTTTGTTGGAGTAGTGAGGTGTACCGAAGCGATAATCATTTGGTTATCCAGTAGAAAAAGGACATAAAGTACCATTTTGTACACAAAGCACTTTTTAATATAGAGCAGCAGCTGAGGACATAAAGGAGAATAAAATTATGGAATTCGGCACAAGTGAAAGTTGCATTAATAACTTAATGCATCTGTCCTAAATACACCTTTGCTGAGCTCTATATTATTAGACATCAAGAGTGTTAGTGTTGCATCTAGTGAACATCAGTCTGCAGAATATAAAATTATAAAAGATGCGAGTTTTCATCTATCAATACAGTACATTTGAGCAGGAAGCTAAAAGCTTCAGAGACAGAAAGGCTGTTACACTTTTCCTGTGGGCTGCTTCTCTTCTCCTGCTATTCTAGGAGCCCTTTAAATGCCTTTGTATTTAATTATTGAGGTTTCAGAATCTGCTGTTAAACTGGCACATTGCCATTCATCTGATGTCACTCAGTCTGATGGCTCCGACCTTTAACGGGGACATTATTTAATTTCTCATCATCTTCCTATAATATTTAACTATGATAACTTTAAACAGTACATAAAGTTTGAGAGTAAAAGAGCCACTCACCGTTGGACTGTCTAAAAGTCTGAGACAAGCTGGGGGAGGGTTATTGCGAAAGACATGCCATTGATTAGGAGTGATGTATGTGGGTGAAAAATAAATGAGTCTGAGTTTAAAGCCCTAATCCATTATTATAGTCGGGTGCCCCGAGTTATATCACTGGTACCTCATTACCGAATGTGTTTACACTTTAAGATTTATGTGATTGAAGACATTCTATTAGAGGAAAATGACCAACAACAGGTAATTTGGAGACACAGTATACAATGCCTGTCTAACATTAGCGGTCTCATTTTCCTGTTTTCACGAATCAGTCATGTCTCATTTGGTTATGTTTTTCCCTAGTGTACTGAGATCTTATTAGGTGTTTCAAGCTGCTGCAAGCAGAATTTTTATATTAACACCAGGTCAGAAACAAATCACTTTTGTATATGAAAAGTTTTTCTTACTTTGTTTGTGATGAACACACAGATAACTCAGACAGCTCTACAGTCTCTTCCTGCAGTTCTGCAGAGCATTTCAGCAAAGCATCATTAAATAGTCTAACAGTGCATTTAAATTACACATAAACAACACTCTAACACCCAGCTTTAACTCTTCATGTGTTATGTAAACTTATAAAAAGCTAAAAATGTAAGAACATGAGACGCCAAATATGCCTGAAGTAGCATGATTTTACACGTAACACAATGATATTGCATTTGGGTTTCCAGCCAGCAACTAAACAACAGACAAACAACATTAAGCTACTTGCTGGTGATCACAAAGGATTGCTAGTATTAGATATTTATCCTTTTGTGATGCTGGAAACCAGTGCACAGGAGAAAGGAGAACGAGCACTGGAATTAATTATGTTGGGATTTGCAAATACATAAATAAATCTGAATTTTGTAGGTGTAGTAAATTTAGTGAATGAGTAAATATCCTGAAATGTAAAAAGCTTTTAACGATGCTGTAAAAATCTTTAAGAGTTCTCTCCATAATGTGATGAAAGCCTTTTATATACCTCTGGGTAAATTCAGTGGTGCCACGTTCGTTTTTCCGCATTCTATGAAATAAATCTCAGACAAAATGTATTTTTCCAAAAGAGAATAAAAGAATATTCATCCAGGTGAACTGGTTTATAAATTAGCTGTAGAGGTGAATGTGAGCATGAATAACTGTCTCTTGTTTTTGTGAGCCCTGCGACAGACTGACAGCCTGTCATGGTTGTATCCTTCACCTCACCCAGTGCTAGAATCGGCTCAAACCCTGTCCCCACGGCCCTCGGTTCAACAGAGCTATGAAAACAGCCATAATTAAAGCGTACTCGAATACAAGTCAAAGGTAAAAGAAAACTTCTCAAATTCATGATTTTCCTTCTTTACAGTTGTGATATGAAATGGACTTTTTCTAAATGATAAAACCTGATGAAACAGACCCCACACAGTGGTGGGTTCAGCTGACAAGTGAAAAGTCCAGTGTTCACACAGCCAGTTCTTTGTCACTCTTTTCTTATGTAAGATTTAACACTTATTGGGAGGCTTTTATTGCACTTACAGTTGATCTAATTCATCTTCACTTTAACTGTCACTTATATGCTTCATTATATGTGTATGAAGAGAGACAACGAGAGAGGGAGAAATACATACAAGTGTGTGTGTGTGTTTTTCTCTTTGTGTTACTTACAAATGAATACCAATGCTGTAAATTGTAAGTACATATACTAAATGCAGAGTGTCATGTTACCCAGTGAATGGTAAAAGTAAGAATGTAAGGATAAGAATAGAATAATCCTTTAATTGTCCCACAAGGGGAAATTTGGTTGTGACAGCAGCCAAAAAGACACATATACAAACAAACAGGACACAGAGCAGAAACATACACAATTTTTCTTACATATGGACAGTGGTTACTATATACAGAGAGTACTGTACCGTTATTAAATTAAATAAAAATAACTAATAAGAAGAAGAAATAAGAAGCTTTACGATTATAATGATATTAAAACTGTAGACATTTGCCCCAAAAGTTGATTTTGTTCATCTGGATGTAATGTTTTCAGTTCAGTTTGCTTATTAAAAAAAATAAGGCAGCATTAGCTTGTTTAGGTGAACTAGCCAGGGAGCTACTAGTCAAAACTAACCAGTGCTCTCTTCATGGCTTTGCTGTCTTACTGACTCAAGTTTAAAAAACAAACCTAAAATCTAAACGTAAAATAGATGTTAATATTTTTATAGCCTAGCCTATACCCAGTATAGGTAACTAACAATCAAGCAACACAGCACAAATGCTAGCTATTTGTTTTTCTTTTTTCTGTCAGCATTGGCACCACAGCTTTCTGTGATTACAAACTGATTGGTTGAGGTAACTGTTGCCCCAGGGTTTGATGCAAATGTTGATCACATAACAGCATGAAGTTGGGAAAATCAGGATGTGCATCTGCATCAGTATCAGGTCTGAACAGTTAGGATAGATGGATGCCTGGACACTACATATACAGAGTTTATTTTCATTTTTAAACTGTTAATCTACCATCTGAGTCAGTCTGAGCTCTGCGTGGAAACCTCATGGAACAGTTTTCACACACATTACGCAAGACTTACAATTCTTTATATATTTAAAGAAATCTGGTTGCAAAATGTTTTTAAAGTACAAATAAAATGTACAAAAGCAGAGAGCTATGCTCCTAGGTGCCAGAATAAGACCGGCTTTCCCTCCATACATAATTACTAACTGAGATGCAGCGGCTGCTTTATAACTGACTTTGTTATATCAGTCCAGGATCATGCAACGGCAGCCACTAACAAAGGTCTGGGCAGGAAAATCACTGCGGTTTAAGTTGGGAGAACATTCTAGCTCATGGATAAATGCTTTTGAAAATCAGTCTTACATTTTGTTTTGTTTTACCGATATATATATATATATATATGTATTGTTGAGCAAGCAGTTTCTTTTAGTATGAAGTCAATTTGTGAAGAACCAGTGAGGATTTAGTAAAATAACACACTGTTTAAAACAGCTATAGAAGACTATCCATCCATCCACGCATCCATCTTTGGTTGTTTATCCGAGTCTGTGGATAGACCTCGCTCTCTCCAGCTCTGAAACCAGAATTTATGTCGATGGAGGCAATTTGTTCCTGGTAGGATCTCTTAAGAAAAACTGGCGCTGGGTGAAGAACTGACGTGCTTCACAAGAGCTCTGTGGCAAAAAACAACAGACCATGTTACCTCACTCAGATTGGGATTACTAAACCAATATCCCAGCATCACTGCTGGGAGGAGGGGCTCATAGGTGAGCATCTGTGGTCAGATCTTAGCCCACGGGGTGCGGTCACGAACAGCCCAAATGAGCCACATGAGCCAACGCTCCTGCCGAACCAACACCTGCAACGGCTGTAGGGGCCCACTCCAGTGTGGATCAGGTGGCAGCCAAAGGTGGAAGCCTCGGTGGTCTGGTTGCTGTAACTATGTGGAATTATATTTGTGGAAAAACTGGTGTGAGTTAAAACGTAATCACAAGCAAATAATTCCATTTTAGGGGTGTAAGGATTTATTGCCACTTGTTCAGTTAAATTCCTCATGTGTAACTTAAAAAACCCACAAACTCGGAGCCAAGCCCTCAAACTAGCCATCATGCATGTAAGAGTATCTGCTTGGCAAGCAAACTCTTGATAGTTTGAAGGGTGGAGCAAAGAAAGAAGGGCCCTAATGTGATTGGTCAGTTTCAAAGAAGTGGCACCACAAACTCTAGGACTGGGAATGATTGACAGTGTGAGTTACGCCGTGGCAGCAGTATAAGTGCTGTTTTACACCATGTTTGTTAACAGTTTGAAAATAAAGTTCGACAAATTAACTATCAAAAGTTAGTTCTTGCTGTGCAGAAGCAGATATACTGTTAACTGTCAATGGATTACTTTATTGCTGAAGAAACTGGAGGGTTATGAAACCGCTGCACTCCTGAGATAAAGACACAATAAATTCAACCGTAGTTTGAAGGCTTTATTTTCTTTACTTTGTTCTCCTTTTAAAGCTTTAATTGCCGACTGTCATATTTAGCAGAATTAAATCAGCTTGTAAATCATGGTATGATTTTGCCTCAGTGAATCAGCTCCAGCAGCAGCATTAAAATGATGTACTCTTTATTGACTTATACTTTAAACTTTATAAATTATTATTTTAATGCAAAATATTTGTACTTTTGCTTCAGTAAAAGGTCATTTCTACAGAATGTACATAAACTGTAATATTGCAACTACTGAAGGGCAGGATTTAGGATACTTCTTTCACAACTGTTAAAAGTTGACAATCAGTGCCCTCAGTGGTCACTGGTAAATCAATGAGGTTGGATCCTTAGAGAAGATAAACTCTATTACACCTCTTTTCAAAAGAGAGGCTAAGAAGCACTAAAAACACTCAGGCGAAATATTACTTTTTAAATTGAGTAACAGTGATACAGCTGCAAAATGGATTTCTTCAATCTGCTTAATATGAACGCTGAAAACTGCTGAGGATTACAAAGTTTAGAGGCACAAAGTGAAAACGATACGTAGACCTGATCTGACTAAAAGGTGCATTAGACCCGTTAGCAAATTCAGAAGATGGCTCTGAGGTTATAGACATACAGTGGCCTCTAAGGGCCAAACAGAGGCTCATTAACTCAGAGTCTGTCAGCGGTTATCGAGAGAAAAAGGACTGTTCCAGACAAGTAGGCATGGCCCCATTATGACACAGTTTCAAATGGAGGGCTTAAGCTCCATTTTTTGCTTTCCTCTTGCATTTCTGGGCCACTGCTAGATCTATTTGGGGTGAGTGAAGTTTCACGAAGATATATGGAGGTGAATACTCAGGACAAAGACCCAAGACATACTTTTTGGTCTTCGGTAGTTGTTTTGTTTTATTTAAATGTCTGTAAGCTAGCCTTAAATACCTCTGAGTCATCAAAAAAATACATTTTTATGAAATTCAGAGTGGTGTAATCCTCTTAAAAATTATAAGATTAGCTTATGTGGCTTTCTTAATAACATTGATCTCTCTTATTTTGATTAAATAACCTTGAGTCTGCTTTGGAATTTATTTCTGAATAATATAGTGAGTTTTCTGTTTCTTCTTTGACTTCCTGGCATTAATAACGACAAAGAGTGTAGGCAGTAGTAATCTATCCAGTGTTTTTCCTCTCTACAGAAATGACAGCTGCTGAAATTCATTCCCTTATCCCCTTTCCAATTTTACTGTGGTAAAAGCTACTCTGTCATACACTGGTCATGTTTTTTGAAAAGACTGTATCCAGCAGTAATAGTAATTACTGCTTAAATCCGCATACTATGAAAAGGCCAAGAGAAAGTGTCTTAGGTTTGATATGTATGTTCCCCTTTCTCTAAATTAACTTCTTTTCACAACTGCTGGCCTATTATTTTGGCCCAGAAGATTTAAAATATGTGGCAAAAAGTTTAGAAACCAAACTCTGAGCCAGAAAAGGAGCTCAGACGACATTGCTTGCACATGATGGATGCAGCTTCCTTGTATCATTGTTGCCTAAAAAACAGGTTTTGTGACAGGCAGGATGAACGAGCTCAGCAAAGGGACTATTTGATATCTGTAGCCGCGCATATGTGTTGTAGGCTTATATGACTGCTATTATTCAATTAAAATAAGTGCTGCATCAGACTTTATAGTATTTAATTACCGTTTCATTGTTTGTTTACAGGCGCAGGCAAGTGAATTACACTACAGTTCAGCCAGCAAATGGAATTGTTTCTTATCAGCACTCCCAGACTAGACCATACAGCAGCCGAGTTACGACACCAAACTGTTTTTCACTGAAATTAATTCAGCATCTTTTATGCCTAGGAGGATCTCTTCAGTTAATCAAATCAGCAAAATCAGTTTGTGCCCTTATTGTAACCACAATAAAAAGAAATGACTGGAAATTCTCGTTTGCACAGTATGAATTGAATTATTGTCTTGACCGAGAAACATGAAATAGAGAAAATGGCACTAAAGCGATTAAAATCAGAACCTACCAGCAATCTGCGGAGCCGGTCCTGTCCTCAGTCTGATCCATATGACTCAAGTTACAGTTGTTGTAAAAGTACTGATCCTACCTTGGAGCTTTCCAGGAGATGAACATCTATGCAATACTAACAAAGACAATATTAAAGGTCACACAAAAAAATACTAAATTACCTAGCGATATAAATATGTATATGTGTTAACTATTAAGATTTACCTGAATTTCCAGGAGGAGGTGCACTCATACGATAAGGGCAGTAAGTCTTAATTTATTAAAACAGACATGTATCAGTTTTCCAATAATTTTCATATATCTGACAAATAAAGACGTCTGTTCTTGTGTGCATGAAACACCACTGGATGAAAAATACAGCAGTATACATTTACCTTTGACACTTGGTGAGATGCTAGAAACATCTGCATGCAGGAGAAACCCCATCTATCTATTGAGGCTGGTAATGATCGCACATTCATCCTTCAAAAATACACATTCACACTGACATTATAGTTATCAACACCACCAGCTCAGGAGGACAAATAGTGGACAAAGTGTTTCTTGTTCTCATTTTGGTGTGAGCTTTTTCTATTTCCTTCCACAACCCCAAAACACCCAGGACAAGTGAACTGGAAACTACATTTCCCGTGGCTATAAATGCAAATACGCTTGCTCCAGCCCACTGTGACCCAGCACACAAGTAAGTGAACAGATGCTTTGAATGTTCCACCCATAGCGTCACATTTCTAAATAAGATTAGACAAAGACTGACATAAGAGCTAAACATCTTGAAAATATCTCAGATATAGAATCCTTGAAGCTGAAGTTTCAAAAACATCCAAAATTTGATGCATTTACTTTAAAAGGTTTTTCAGTGTGTGTCCTTGTAATACTCAGGCGGCAGGACACAGTTACTATCCTCCGAGAACCCCACTGGATTAACTGGAATTTATCCGACAAAATAGGGACTCTTGAGCAAACTCAATGTATATCTCAGACACAATGCATTTTATCCCACAGAGCATACTCTTGAGGTGATTAGTCATCTCATGCTTTATTGTACAACCTTATAATAAGTAGATGATAGAGGTTAGATTGAGCGTTGTTCAATTCCTCCAGTGTTCCCGGAAAGGAAACAAACCATTACCAAAGCAGCAGACAGGAACCGGCTGGAGGGCACCTGTCCTCGTGAGCTGCATTGGATTTACAACATCTGCTCCATGCAGCCGAGGATGCCGCCTCCGTTTACCACTACTTGATTAATTATTTCAGGCACTGGGTATGACACAGCCAACAAATTGTAAATTGCATGCATAGAAAATCACCATGTTAGCATAAGCTCAATATTTCTCAGGAAAATAAGTTATTAAATATTCTGTTAGGACTGTTTGGTTTCCTCCACATTAGTTTTAGCACAAACGTCTGATCTGAACATGAAATTATTCTACATTATTAGTGAGACTGGTTTGCTTTTCTACATGTTTATATGTAGACGGCTTCATGTCTCATTAACAGCCACGGTGAGATGGATGGTGGCCTCATTTGAAGGCCTTTGATTCTGTCACCACCCTGTAGATCCAAATCCCTTTCCTCTCTATGGCTTATTAGGTCCTAATTAATTGGATCAAGTGAATGCCACTAAGCATTTGACAGCTCTCTGTGAGTGATAACTGTGAAAGCAGAGCCACATTCCCACGTGAATGCCCCCGGAGAAGAATCCCTCCACATTAGGTCCACTGACTCTCTGCCACGCTCTTCCTGAGGGATCCAACCCTGCTGCTGCGATGATAACACATAAGAACCACGCTTTGAAAGCTGCGTTTTGAAGTTATGTAGTAGAGTGTCATGATAAATATAGCTTCATAATAGTTGAAGTCTATCAGCTTATAAACAAAAATAGTTTGATCAAACATAATGTTACATAATCATTGATTGATAGACATGTATGAAGTTAATATAAACTTACTTAAACAATCAAATTGTCATTTAAAATTGAGCCATAAATTCCATGTATTCATTATATTTTTATTTAATCAAAAAAAAAAAATCGAAACGCACTTTTGCACTGTCTGTCAATGTGAGCGCTATAAATGAATCATTAATCCTCTTTTTGGCACAGCACAGCACACTGAAGCTTCAAATACCAATCTTAGTTTAATTTCCCATACCGGTAGCCTCATTAAAAACATGCCTCTGCCTCAGACACCTTACATAAAATAATAATAAAATAAAAATATATTTTATGTATGTGGATTTTATGCATGCTGCTCGTCTTCCTAGTGTGGTCAGCAGAAGCAGAGTGCTGTGGCATCCTCTCTCCATTAGGTGTTCGTGGTAGCCTTGGGGTGACTTGTTTAAAGCGCTCAGATCTTTAGTCCGATCTTTACCGTTATAATTTTAATCCGAGTGGAAGGTATCCAATCCTCCGGTGCGTGCAGCTCAGTTAGCAAGATGGCAAAGAATTACCAAGGAATTCATATTATTAAAAAGCCCATGGCTGAAAGGGATAAGCACAACATCACATTAAAATGCAGAATTTTGCAGGTGGAGAGGCCCAGTGAGCAGGAGGTGCTACGGCTTTGAAACACTAACATGTGTTAGTGCCATCCAAAGCTGTCAAAGGGGAAATTAATGTATGTCTTTGCTGTTTACACTGTGAATAAGCAGGAGATGCTACTATCAACTTGATATGTAATGTAATGATGTACAGTGTTCTCACACTATTTTATCTGCGCTACAGATAAACCCCAGAAGCTGATTTCATTTGACAGGAGTGATTGCTGTGTGTTGTGGCCCGGGACACTTGAAGAGACGAGGCTAAGCGTCATTCAAGTGGATTCGGGCACAGTAATCATGTTGCATGATCTCCAAGCGTGGAATTCCAGTGTTTCATCAGCTGTTAAGTAATTACCAGATTTAAAAGGCGTGCGAGAGGGGAGGATTTCACCCTTTCCAGAAACTGCCCCAAATAAGTCATGAACCTCATGGTTCTCTCCAAGAGAGCTTCTCAAAAACAAGGAGAAGAGTCGAGATGCTGGAGCAAACTGAAGCATACTTGGGCTCGGATCATTAAGTGCAGTGGGATTGCAGGCCAATTTTGGCGTGAGGAGGGTGGGCAAATGCACACTCTTAGAGTCAGATTGTTCAGAGGCAGATGCACGCTCTCTGTGCAGTGTAAGCTCTGAATGCACAAGGAATTGCAACGGAAAAGAAGACATTTTTAATGCTGGTAATATTTTTGATGAGACAGTAAAAAAGTAAGTTACAGGATACATACAGAGTGAGTTACAAAGTGCATACAGGCATCTGTACTGTAATTAATTCAAGGTGTCGACCCCACTCATAGCCACAGCTGTGTATCGTGGTCACGAGTAAAAACCGCTGCTCTGCTGCAGCAGGAGAGCCGTGAGATGTGACACAATCAGTCATCTTTCTTCCTTGTTGTTTTTGTAGTGAGCGGTTGAGCAGGTATTACTGCAGCTATTTAAAGTTACATTTAAGGGTATTTTATAGTAATTTATGGCTAACTTTGAGAATAGCAATAAGACCATATATTTAAGCCCCTTTATACAGTAACTGACATTTGGAGCATTTTCATTTGCAGGTTTCTTTATAAAGTGCAGTTTTAAATATATCAGCTTTATATTCTTTAACCTCCTAAGACCCAAACTCTTTCATGACATGCATTTTTAATTTATCTTTGCTATTTGGGCTGATTGGGACCTGATAAATGTAAAAACTGATTTTTTTATTTATTTATTTTACCTGATTTTTGTTTCTGAGAAAAATTAGATCCACATATGAGAACATTCGTTTTAAATTTCAATAGAAATTTAAAGTGGGTATATAATGATATATATAATGTCCTCGTAAGTAGATATCAGGCTCTTGTAGAAAAAAAAATGTAGTATTTTGGTCTGGACAAGCGTCTACAGTCTACAGTGCAATGTCACTTCAGCACCATCTCTTCTAACTATTTGGGCTTAAAAAAAAACATAATATAATGTAAAAGGTTATGTTGCTCTCTTAAAATCCTGAAGACACAAAGCTGCCTTGTGAAAAAATAGGTAGTTTCAGGATTAATATCCCATCTAAATATTGTTAAGCCCAAGAATCATAGACACTAAACTTCTTTGACTAATTACAATCATAAGTAAGTACACGTGGAAGTCTCTTGTTAAAACTAATTTGGGCATGTTACTTTATGGCATTTCATATATTGAAATTATAACAGAGCAACCTTTTGGAAAATGACACTAAAGTCAGCTTGACATTTACAAGGAACATTTTGAATAAAGTTAAAAAAAGAAAAGAAAGGGAAAAAAAAGTAATTCCAAAACTTCTGGCGTGATGTGCTTTATCTCTTCTGTGAATATTTTCAGGTCACGTTGTTTCCATTTTCATTTCAGTCTTTACAAATATTTATCTATCAGTGGGGATATTTTTTTTTATTAAGGTGGAAAATCTCTTTAATGTGACTATACATACATTTTTGAACAAATTAACACTACCTTGAACAAGCTGCTGGGAAGTGGCACACACTGCATTCACTATGAGCTAGCCTTGACAGTCTTGGTATTCAGGGACAAAGGAAAGGCAGAAAAGCAATCTATGTGATTATCATACAAATGGTAATGGAGCACACACACTATAACTGAACCATATAACCTAATGTTGGTGAATAGTTTTATATTCACAGAGAAGTCTTCATTTCTCTTTGTTCCCAACTGCTAATTCAGTTTCTTTTGTCTTCTCTTCCATCAGTGTTCCACTGAAACTCCTTTCATATTGGAAATGCATGTCTGATGTGGGTCCTTTCAACGCGCACTCGACCTATTCAGAAAAGACAGCTGTCATAACTTAATCTCTGGTTGTCACTGTTGGCTGAGACGTCTGTTACATAGTTCCATAGACTTCACGACTAAACTATAAATTAGACTGAAATACGCTGAAACCACAAAGCAGCGTCTCAGTTCTATTTAATCTCGGACAGGTGGGAGGTTGATTCTGGAAAGATTTTTCCCACATTTTCTAATTTTTTTTGTCTTCATAGAAACATGGGAGTCTAATGAATAATGCAACCTTCATGTATGATTACTGCCACCAGCTGATTTAGTGCTTTGATTCAGTTTGGCATAAAAAAATAACTCCAATACTCATGAGCTGCGACTGTGATTAAGTGAAAGCAGACTCACATAGAGTCATGTGGTACAGGGCAGATTTTGCAAAAGAAAGTAAAGCAGCTCGATGCTGAATTAATACAATCTGAGAGATTTTATTTATGTTGTCAGTTTTCTAGCAATGAATCCTGCATAAAGCAGAATATGTTGACATATTCTGCTTTTTGTGTTACATTGTGTGTAAGAAGGCTTTGTTAGGAGAACCAGATATTTCCTACGATGACTACTCAATCTATGTTATTTAATGTTGTATCTTATTTTCAGGACCAGGGACATCTGAAAGGCTTTAAAACAAGTATCTAAATAAACTGATGAGCCAGGTGCCAGTCTAAATGGGGTATGACACAGAAGGAGTGCAAGTCAAATGAACACGGCTCCAAAATGTGTCATTCAAGGATGATGTGGTATAGCACTTATATGGAGATTTTTTTTTAAATGAAAGCTTACACTCTATCCACTTCTTAGAGAAGACACTATTCAGCGTAAGCCTGATTTTCAATGTGATTGCCATGAAACTTTTGACAGCTGCACTTGGTGTTAGATGCAGTTTGCTGGTTAATCTTACCACCAAATGCACTTTTCAACACCTTTGTAAATAGGTAGTATTCAATGTCGTCTTTTTAAAACAGTTTTTGCTGAGATGCTGGAGCTTTTTGGTGAAGTCCGAGTAGAATTTTGATTATAGTGTATTTCACCGAAATATGCCATATTTTTGGTCTGTATACGCCTTGCTATATTCCACAGCCTGTTAGTCTGTTTCTTAACATTTCTTAGATTCGTTTTTGTTGCCTTTGCAGAAATACAGCAAACACAGTTAATGAAGCCACTTTTTCAATTATACTTCAGCCTCAGTCATGTTTGGCCCTGCAAGCTATAATCCCGACAGTCTGTTTGACTAACTATGAATTTCAGAGCTGAAATTAATTAGGACATTGTTATGGTTTATTGCCACTGGAAGTTAAATTGAAGTGACTGGAAAAGAAAATTGTAATCATCTCATACAAAGTGCTTTTGTTCTATAAACTGTGACAGAAATGCCTAATGGGTTTTTTGTTAGAATAAGAGATAGCTGCTTCACTCACTCAGTGTTCCTGTTTGCAGGAAAAATAAGAGGATAAATCTGTAGAAAAAACACAAAACAGTGTTGAGGATCTGAAGAGAAATTTACTTAAATATAATTTCATATTACACACAGTCCGAGTCGATCAAATCAAAAGCATGAAATGATACTGAAATCCCAAAGCACGCCCAATTAAAATGCACAGTAATGTTTAAATAACTAGCAGTCTTGATTAGCAGTCAAAGCTTTTAGAACCATGCAAGGCTGCATGGTATGTTATGAATCACTCCTGTGACATGCTAATGAGGAGAGGAAAATGCTGAGGCTTTGCTGTCATCCTATCTTGACTGTACTCCTAGTATTTTGAAAGACTTCAGCATCTGACTGTAAATCACAAGTATCACTAACAGTGTTGTTAAGCATGATTGACAGCTCTGAAGATGACAAATAGCTGCCAGGTTTTAGATACTTGAGGAATGACTTTCACACGTCCTTTACAATTCAACTCTGTCCATAGTCTAGCTGTGTAAACAGCTCTGTTTTAACACATGCGCTAGTTAAAGAAGAAGTTTGTTGTTTAGCAGTGGACATTGCCAGCCTTGTTGCATCTTTATGCTTAAGTCTGTGCTGACTAAAGGCCTTTTGGTTTGTCTGATCCCTTTGTGACCTGTCATTTGAAGCTTTAAACAGTGAATCACAAAGGAACTCAAAAACTCATGTAACTGAGATACTGCAGATGAATGGTTTCCACCTATGGGTCCTGCATGATTGACAGAGTCCTTTGCTCCAGACTCTACTCTAGTAGCTTAACATCTGGTCACACTGACCCACATTTCACTTTTTGTCATCATAATGTTGACTCTAGGTGAATGATAATTTCCCAGTGCAGACTTCTCAAAGAGGTTGGAGCATCTGTGAAGATACCGGTTACTCAGTTACTGAGGAGATGCAAATCAAATGGGGATAAAATGGCATTTTGTAACGATACACATTTAAATGATGCACAGCTGAAAGAGACTGGATTATTGTTTTATATCACCAGTAGAGTGTGTCAAGACCCATGTAATTAAAAAGTAGAATAAACCTGCAGGATTTCTATACATCTTGAATCACATCATGCCACTGAAAATGTTCCACCCGTTTATGACAAGGCAGGTGAAGGCGATCGGCTGAACAGCCCTATCTTAAGATTCATGTATGACGTCCTGTCAGTGTGGCTGCTTCTGCTGCACTACACAATGCCAGACAGGTCTCAAGGACTGGAGGCATGCTGAGAGTCTGAGGAACACAGACGACACAGAGCTATTAAGGAGTCTCATCAGTAAAAGTGCCCATCAATCATTGTACTGGAATTCATGGCCCCTCGCATATCCTGTTATGACTCTTGAGTGACAACCACAGCTGCCAGGTGTTATGGCCTTGCCACAACATCAGACCTGACAGTGTTAACACTTAATAACAGCATGAAGTCATCCAGCTAGTATTCTATAAATATTTTCTTATGACTTCCAGAGAAGATGCTCTTACTCGGCCCTGTCCTCTCATTTCAGGATATCGCACAGCCCATTTCTCAAACAGTGGTGGTCCACTCATCAGCAGTAGCTTGGCATTCTGTGATTGCCTTAGGCTTATGTTAGTACTGGTTGTTGGGCCTGCTTTTTTTGGGTCCTCCTTTTTAGGTCCTAATAAAGGAAATTACTTCACCTTCCTGGAAGCCTTCAGAAGGCTGTCATTCAGACAACCAACAGATTTCATTTGCTTTGGTTGCATTATATTGTAGTTATCTCTAGTATATCCAGATGTAGCTCATAGGTTAGCACCATTTTATTTTTTTTTTTGTTCAGCTTTCTTTGAATTATTGACTTTGTGAAAATTGTTACTGTGTGGCTCTAACTTCTTAGTTACATCCTGAATTAGCTAACCATAGGAGGTAAGGGCACCTCCACTGATAAAATCTAGAAAAGCCTTAAACGTTTATACCTGCAAAATAAGGTTTGGGAGACCCAGAGTGAAGATTTTTCTTTCTTTCTCTTTTTTGGGGGGAGTGAGATGTGTTTGGGTGGTTGTAACTGGGTATCTTTATTTACTTATTGCTGTCTGACTAGAGCATTTTTGTATCCCCCAACAGTTATTTTGTTGTTTTCAGGCCTCTTTGTTATTTTTTGAGTTGTCCATGGGGTTGAAGAATTGGGAGCAGCTTGGAGTATTGGCTGAAACATTCTGTCTTCCCTAATACAGGAAATTTAGACATGCATCAATACCAGCTGCCAGTGTGCACATGACGACAAGGGGGTGCATAAATTGGGGGTTTAAACCAAAACGCTTCAAGTTATGGAGAATAATTGTGTGTTTGGTTCCTCACATTGCCTTGTGTTCTTCTTCTGGATTGATCCTCCTTCATTCTTTCTAGCCACATAGTCTAAGGTAACTGCCAAATATGGATACTAACCATAGTAATGCTTTGATCTTTGTGTATCTGAAAAGATTGTCTCTCAAAACGTTGGCTTAGGTTACAAATGCTGGTTTGGTTAATTCAGCAGTAGACTTGAACTGGTCAAAAAACTGAAAAACTTCCCCAAAAAGGCCGACTTAAGGAGTATTTTTGAGGTGTGTAAGTATCAACATAACTAAACAAAAAGCTAGCAATCCTGGCTCCAGTGACATTGTTTTTAAACTTATTTAATGGGTCTTTGTTATTTGAGAAGGAGAAAGGGAAGGATAAAATAAGAGTTAAGAAGTGTTACAGTTTGAATAAGACCACGAATGGCTGATGGATGAGGCAGCATTGGGAAAGTTGAGTGTAATAGTGGAACAGTTAAAACTGGAATTGAGAAATGAGGGAAAAACAGATGAGCCCCCGACTGTTGGGAGAAGAACACAATCTAGTGGTTTCTGTGGTTTAATGTCAGGGAAGGCTTGAGCCATGAAATTTGATAAAAAAGACCCACATTCATTTGTCACACTCTTTCAGTATGACACTGGTTTATTCATGAAACCTTGATTTTCCAATGTGTGCAGTTTTCTGGTCCTAGCATTTAGCTCTGTCCTTAGTGTTGATCCAGTTTTTTCTTTTTTGCACGTATGCATCAATTTATACAGTGGTGCACGTCTTCTGAAACAGAAATATGATGGTTTATGTGACCTTACTGCCTTTGAAGAGTTTACTAGCACTCTGCCTTCTCACCTTGCTACTTAGATGAATGAGCAGAAGGTTAAGACGCCTTATTCTTATTAATATCAGTAGCATTATAAGCCTGCTGCTCTTATGGTCGATGAGCATGTTTTGAAAATTCTAGATTTAGGCCAGGTGTGTCTCATGAGGCTTCTCATAGTGCTGTGAGAGATGTTCCAGGTCCAAACAAAGTCTGCTACTCTTGTCAAAACGAGGGACACTAGAAAGAACTGTCCAATAAGCAGGCCTCCCTCCAAATGTACAGACTCCCCCTGTGTGTGGTCAGCTGGGCTCATGCCAACAGTAAAAAGCTGAGACTTATCTGATAAAACTAACCTTCTTTCTTTAAAGAGCACACTATTCAATTCTGTTCATGTAACTCATGCGCTTTTTAGATGGTTTTGTATCTTTAGATGGAAGGGAAAAGGTACCACTTAGTGCTTTATTGTGGAGTGTTTTACCTTTCTCAGCCTGCACTTCAACTTAAATCTTCTGTGCTTGGCATAGGTTTGGTTCCTCTGCGGATGTCCTTTGATACTTTCGATCTCTATTCCAATCTGATTTGAAGAGAGGCGGTACCTGTCCCCAACACCTGTCCTTCTGGGTAATGATTTAGCTGTGGAAGGTTTGGAAAGAGAGTTCGTTCATAAATCTTTTATTTTGGTCAACCCTCACAAGAAGCTTAGGAATCAAATGAATGTCTTGGCCAGCATCCTCAACCAACTCTTCTGCTATGACACATGCAAAGTGTAGGACTGAGAAATTTCAATCCATCATGCTTTCACTCCATTTGAATGTCTAATCTTGTATTGTGTGGGTCCATTACCAAACATCAATGCTAGGAATTACTATATGGTGACTGTAATATGTAAAAGTTCTCATTATTCTGGAGCATTTCACTTGCACTCCTTCATGTCAACTTTTTGTGGTCCAAACTGACCAAGAGGGCAATTTCACAGCTCTCAATTTCACACGAATGATAAAACAGCTTGAGGCTTAAACACCAGGTGTCAAGTAGCCTCAAGGAGCCCTGCAACATTTGGACGAGACTTTAAAGTCTATGTTATACTTGCAACGAGGGAACAAGAAAGCACAAACATCAGTGCTAATGAAGCAGTATTTGGGCACACAGTATGGGGATAGCTAACTGAGTTAGGTGATGAATTAAAGAATGTTGTGCCATCTTATATTGCCTGTTGCCTGCTCCACTGCTAAGATGCAAACTGTCAGTTTACCAAGAAACACACAGCCTGTTGATAGGAAAGCTGAAGCCCACATTTTGAATCAGAAGATCAAGTTTTGTTGCTTTTGACAAACTCACTTTTTCAGACTGGGTTTAGCAGACTTTAAAAGCCGTATCTCAGACAGGCACTGTTTGATACTCTAGAAAGGAGGAAGAAAGTTCAGTCGTATGAAGTAAACTATTAAAGTCCTATCATGCTGCCACCTCACTCTGAAGTAAACAGTGATTGGTGGGCTAGGAAACTCCTAAGTTGGAAACTGTTAGAGTGAATTGTTAAATGTTTTTATGTTTACCATTTGTACATTGTTTTAACTCTGATGAAAGAAATTCCACTGTCCTTCCCCCCAGATTCTCGAGGTTCTAGGTGGGGGCTGTAGTCTTTTATTACAGACACATCTTTGTGCTTTTTGATGTAAGCTTCCTGCGTTTAGGACCCTTTGGTCAGCAGGAGGTAACACACACACACACACACACACACACACACACACACACACACATTCTTACTTAGATACAGAAGTTCACACATATACATACAATGCCTCGTCTTAGAACCAAGGGGACGTGGCTTTGTTCTGACGTGTTTTGTGTGAACTGTCTCTCAATAAAAAGGCAGCAAGGGAGGTCGTCGTCGAGGTCATTTTCGTGGTGGACACAGGCCTCCCTTGCGCAAGCGATTGATCGATCGATCGACTGTCTTGTTTTCTTCATGATGAATAAGTCTCTAGAATTAGCGGGGCTTGTGGAAACACAGACCCAACAGAAACTTTAGGAACATTTGTCACAGTGGGAGCTTTGTCTGCTGATTACTTAAAATTTCCATCTGGACCCATTCTAACAGGCAAATTAAAAAAATTCTGAGTAACACATTTAAACAACCAGTTGGGTTTTCTGTCAGATGTTCAGCAGTCAGACCTTGTGAAGCTGTTTCAATAACACTCATCTGTCTTAACACACTACACACACCACACTAATTGAGCATGACATAAATGTGGGGGCTGCTCAAGCCATTAAGCCAGCATTTTCATGGGATGCCTATGGAAAAGTGCAAAGGGATGGGAAAAGAAGCTAAATACATTTGGAAAATGGGAAAGCTGAACAAGCAAGCTCTATTTGTGCTTCTCCGTGTCTGCTGGCAGATAAGGCTGATGGTTCTGATAGATTCTGTACTGACTTTAGAAAGGTTAATGCTGTCACTGAACCTGATTGTGCAGTGCTACACATGAAATACTTCATTGATTGGGTTGGAAGTGAAAAATTTGTCATGAGACTAGACCTTTAAAGGGATATTGGCAGATGTCAGTAACGGCCAGGACTGAAGAAATCTCAGCTTTTATTACTGATTTCCTGCAACATTTCAAAGCCTTATGAAGCCTTCGGCTAGTTTGACAGGCTGTGTATCCCATTTAGACGATGCTTTGGTTTATGGTGACATGTGGGAAAATCATACTTAGTGTGAAAATTTATGTGGCACAGCTACATGAAAATTTAACAAGGAACTGAACAGATGTGAGTTTGTTAAAGCAATAGTGACCTGTCTTGTCAGAGTTATTCAACAGCGTGATGTCACGCTCCAGGATACACTGGAGACTACTTTAAAGATACAGGTTGATGTGCAGGTTGATGTGAGATTGGTGCTAGGCTCGCCCTTTCCAGAAAGGGAGGAGGATTTGAAGTTGTTCATTACATTCTTTTTAAAAACAAAAAAATAAAATAAAATTTGAAAACACAAAAGAGCACGCAAGTTATGTAAGATAAATTAAAAGAAGGGAATTGTTAAGAGGATTATTTTTACTTTTTTCTTAAAACCACTACAAAAAAGACGGCCAAGTTGAAATCACTAATTAATCTAACATTCATATCTTTGGACTCTGGAAACACGACCAGGAGAAAATACACACATGCAACTCCACACAGAAAAACCTCTTATAAAAAAGAAAATGAATGAAATGCGCCGACTCCAAAAGACAACTTTTTTGCATCGTGTAACTTGCTCAGGCTGCTCTGTATCTTGTTAGGATTGTGAGGCGCTGAGGACGAGGACCAGACTAGAAATCTTGATAGACGAATTTTCAAGATATGTGAGCAACCCATCCAAGAAGTTCTGGTTAGCCTTGTGCAATGTGTAGCTGTTATTTTTCTGTTCAATTGTAGGAGAGAAAACCTACAGAAGTGAGCAGTGAAGTTAACGGGGGTTCAGATTCAAAATTCTCCAGCCCTGATCTCATAGTTTCTGATTCTATTGTGTGACAAGGACTCCTTTTAAACCTTCATCAACAGTTACTTTGTGCCTTGTCGATTTGATACCCACCTCTCCATGCTTTTGGTGTCTCGCTTGTCCTGCTCCTCTCTCACATGTCCTCCTCATAAAAAGAAAGCAATCAGCAAATGCTGATCAAAACCAAACCAAATTTCTCATTTGGTTTGATGCCATCAAAATAAAGCTTTAGAACATTTTTATTTGTTTTTACATAATAAAATAATGCAACATGAAACAGGGAGTTAATTGCTGTTTGAAATTTAGAGTGAGTTGTACCGCTCTTTTCTCCACCACATGCATTAAACATATTGCAAATGTTGCTCTATGAACACTTCTAGACCAGGTGTTTAATCTGCAAAAAAATAATCAAGTTGCCCTGACAGTGAGAAGATGATTCATAATGAAGCTTTCAAGGCTGGTGTTTGTTTATATACCATCCCAGACTGATTATGTAACAGAGAAAAAACTGCCAGCCATCTTGTAGTATGCCCTCTGTATTTGAGAAGCCTCATCATTTGTATGCCTTGGTTTCTTCTTCAGTGCTGCAGACAGCCAACACTTTCACACTGGGAGAAAAACATGATGCGTCACGCTCTCGCCCTCTGCAAGCAAAGGACGATGTTCTGATAAGTTAATTGCAGCCATTACATACCAATAGTCGACACACTCATAATGTCACCATTTCCAAGTGGAGATAAAGCAGTCTTTGTTGTGTGACATTGAGACTGAACCCTGACAAGGCTTCACAGTGACACACAAATTGGCACACACCCACCTTCGCTCCTTAAGTCTTGCCACTAAATAATCGCAGATGAGAGAAAAATAAACTAGTTTATTTTTCTCTCATCTGGGAAAATGTATTAAATGTAAATGTTTCCAACTCAGTCTGATGGAAACTGCTCTGCATATCAAAAGAAAGCATTTCATAATTTCCTCTCTCATTAAAAGTAACAAGTTGCATCTCCTCCTTCCATGTAAATGCTCGAAGCTGCCTCTTGGGTTATGACTGGAATATATAGGCTCTGCAGCAAAGGAAGTATGAAAAAGTACTCTAAGCATTTATTGTAAAAACCCCAATAATATCTTTCACTATCACACAATTTAAAACAATTCAATATCTGCTTACATTTTTACTTTTTCTCCAACAAACAGAAAAAATGGTATATTGACAAAGTACACGATGGCTCCTCAGACCATCTCAGCATTAAAGCAGTTACAAGGTGTTAATGGATTTCTATTTCGGCCTTCACAAAAACTTTTTCACACACCCAAGTGAAAGTTTTAGACCAGTTGTGACTTCAGAGAGACTTTTTGAAATCAAATAATCACGTCACATGGTAAAACTATTGTCTCTATTACAGTATGTGTATAACTTTAAAAAACTGAGAACAATGAAAGTAAAGAAGGAGAAAATTTGTCTGCATTATTCATTTGTCATGGAGTGACCTCAGTCATCCAGGAGCTGTGTTGTTTCCTTCTTTTCTTCATTAAGACCTGATCCTTGTTGGGCTCACCAAAATGACTGGCATTATTTCCAGGTTACTTAATTAGGAACCAGGACAACGAGCCAATCCCAGCCAAGTGTTTTGTAGTCCTTTTTATGGTTTAATAAGAACATACCATGCTGTGGATTAGTAGTTGTGGTTGTGTGTATGTTTCAGCAGATGGGAGGTGTTGCACTGGTTTGCATGTTGGCACCTGGCCCAGGGCTTCTAGACCACTTCAGGCTGCTGTTGGTACAAGCCTGATGATTCAGATACACTGTAGAAACTAAATGAGGAATAGCAGGCGAGGATTTTTGTGGACTAGGTTCCTTCTGTGTCACTTCAGTAACAATAACAACTATTTGTGTTGTGTGTGGGTTTTTTTTTTTTTTTTGTGTCCCGTTTGGATCTATAGCCATCAGAATTGTTGTCTTAAGGCCAAGAAAGATGCCAAGCGGATTTATTTTACCAAGTGGATCATCATGGCCTTGCCATATTGGTCCATTTGATTGACCTTTATTATAATTATGAATTTATTTTATTTTCGGTTGCTACAAACGGGACAGACATGACTGGGGGATAGGACAGGGAGAAAGAATGAAAGAAAGAGAGGGAGAGAAAGAAAACCAGAGGGGAGAAGAGACGGTGAGAAGGGGGGGAAGAAAGAAAAAAAAACAAACAAAACACCTGGATCACCTGTGTGGAGAAAAAAAACAGAAGAGAAAGCAAACAACAAAGAGCAACATAATAAAAAAAAAACAGCACCATCATAATAAACTAGCTAGCAGTAGATATCAGTAGATACTAAATAATAAACGATATTGTGCAGCACGCAAGATAGACAGCGCACAATGTGCTTTGAGGCAGCAGCCAAGAAAGGTGTAGTCCGCGTCTGTGTACACCTGTGTGCACACCTGTGTGGATCAGCATGCTTGCATTCCAAAGGTTTCTCCATGTAACGATCTGCTAGGGAGTGTGGGGGGGCCACAGCCCCGTCCCCCAGGGTATGAAGCAGGTATGGAGGAGATCCAGGCCCCAGATATCCAGAGGCCTCAGAGTACAAGGACCCAAGGAGGACCACCAAAGGGGGGGAACCGTGCCACCCTCCTGGGAAGAGCTGAGTAGAGCCCCAAAGAAGAGGTCACCCCGCAGCTACGGAGCAGAGGCCAGAGGGGGTTGCAGTGGCGTGCCCGCGGGCTCTGCCGGCAGCCAGCTGTGCCAGAGAGGACCGAGCTTCAGGCTCAGAGGCCAGAGGCCTGAGGGCATCCCACCCCCCGGAAGGAGCCCAGCCGGGCCACAGGCTTTTGTTTTTTTAAGATCAAATTTGAAGACAACTCTATTTGCTGGAAGACTGGATTTGGCAAAAATCTTTCTTGTGTCAGTAGTAGCCAAGCAGACTGCGTGTATGCTGGTCTCCTCCTGCCATCTTTAAACCATTAAATAAGAAGACTGCTAAAGTAGGACTACAGTATCACACTGATGAAATCCTCCATAAAAGACCAGAGCAAACTCTAGATTCTCGATTGTGGCTGTAGAGTTACAGCACCTGTTACCCATCGAGCAGTGATCATCAAGATTTAGAAAGGTAATGATGATGATTCGATGATGATGATCGTGTAGTTTACAACTCTTGTCTCAAAAGAAGGATAGAAAGTACTTCACAGCAAACAAGGGAGGAAAAAAATGGAAGAATATAACCAAGCACAGTTAGAAATCTGCATTCCTGGAGGAACAGCATTTTAAAGATGAGACAATCTAAATGAGTAATGGATTTAGATTCCACCTCTCATTTCATTTTTCACTTCTACTTCTTAGTCATGTGGTATTCACATTTATTCATTACATATAAAATCTATTTAAACGTATCTACTGGATCTACTGACAGCAATGCTTATTGTTCATTTGATCAACTACTTTATCAAGTCGCTCTGTTTTTCATGGGGGGACAATAACTGGCCTGTTCAGGCAGTCGGTCTCGACAAGGGATAGCCCGTCTTTAACAGTAAAGGTGAAATGTGACCATACAGGCTGGAGAGCAGGAATTGCTTCTCAGCCTCAACACCCCAATGCATCTTTGTCTTTTTTTAAAACCTTTATGTAACTGCAAAGTAAAACTCTTGATATTTAAAATCTTCCTTTATTTGTACTTGGCTGACAGAATGACTCTATGAGGTTGACATTTGTAGCTTTTTGCAAAACTTCAAAAACTCGCAAATAATATTTTCATGTGTTTAGTGTTAAATATTCAGTAAATACATTCACAGAATTTTAGCGTGCTGACAGATACATTTAAAATCTCTGATCTTGGTATTTAAGCAACAGACAGTGTGCAATGTGAGCGAGACAACTCTTAGAACTGACTCTTTGGACATAAAATACTTCCAAAATGTCTCCACACTTAGCCTACGGCGATTGGCACACTTTATCCAGACAGATCTCATGTGACTTGGGCTATATAATTATTTTAGTGTCATAAGTTACTTAAGGTATCTTTAAACCCCAAACGCCTTAATCTCACATTTCACTTGATAACACATTTTCATCCAAGACCAAAGTTACGGCTTCTCAAAAGGATAGCAGTTCACATTGACACAGAGCTAAACAAACATCAGTGCTAGGATACTTTTGTAGCTGTGCCAGTCATTTTTGTTGCATCTAGCCCTTAGATCAAACTGACACGGATGCTCAACTGAATCAGGAATTCAAGCCATGAATAACAAAAAGCCTCTTTCATGCATTCAAATATAATCTTTTGTTTAGGATTTGTTCCCTTCACACAGCAGCCCTTGCATTATAGGATCAATTTGTTTGTTTGTTTTTTTCTCTAACTGCATAGCAGGGATGAAGAATTCTAAAGTATACAACTGGCAAAATGGAAAAAAAGACTTAAGTACACACAGTTGAAAAGAAAACTTGTCTGGCAAGCATATGCATGCTACTGCTTCCAGTAACAGTAATTTATAATAAGAATATTGAAAATAAGAGCTTTGGCAAAGATGTGAGTACATGCAGCATCACAAAGAAGGATTAGGTTTATTGATAATTATAGTTGATCCAGAGTAGCAGACACATGTAATTTTGATATTTTTAAGGATGAGTGTGGTATATTTTTGTTATTCACACAAGTGTTTCAGTGCAGTGTTTTTGTGAATCTTTGGATAAGTGAAAGGAAGAAGAGTCACTCCTTTTGGACTGAAGCTCCTCTGAGGGAAAGCATTGATTAAAGACGGGGTCGTTCATGTTGCTGGAGGAGAGAGATTGTTATCAGGGAACTAAATGGTTTCTATCCAAGACCTGATGCAATCTCAGGGACCTGAGACGTCATTTAGAGGAATACAGGTTTTTAGTGCTTGCTGTAACAGACTTCTGTCACTCTGTCTCAAATAAGATACTGCAATTGCAGCTGCAATCTGATTTCGCTCTGCACACTGCGTGAAAAGTTTAGCACATAGCTGTAAGGCACACTAAGGAGTTTGTTACCATGGCGAGGATTTGGAAGTGTGCAGTTCAATCACTGCTCCTTCATGTTTCTCTAAAATGATCCATATGGAAAATTTAAAGAGAACAATTTTGTTTGATAATAACACATGGTGGATGTTAATATTCCATTTATATCACAGTGCGATTTCTGTCACTATCAAAATAAGAGCCAACTCAGTCTTCCTGTTGACTGCTTTTAATGTGATGCAGCTGCAGCAGGAAATATTTGTTAGAATTACTGTTATCTTAGTAGAGCTCTGACACAGCTGGGAAAGTGAACAGTAAACAGTGAGGCTGATAGCCACAAGTTAAATTACAAACTAAAATGCTGATTACATGCATGCGTTGTTTCAAATGAATCCCCTGTGAGTGTGAAGGTGATTTGAACCCAGTGGGAGAATAGCAAGCTATTCTGCTACCAAGGAAAATAAACATACAGAATGTAAATACTTTAAATGGCTGTTACAGAGAAAATCCACCCATCCATTAATTTTCTTAACTGCTTATCCAGTTTAAGGTTGTTGAGGGGTGGGGGCCATTTAAAGCCTATCTATAGCTCATAGGGCTAGAGGCAGGGTGCACCCTGGGCAGGTCATAAGTCTATCACAGAGCTAACCAAGAGAGAAATCGACAGCTATTTAAGTTCACATTCACACCTGTGGCCAGTTTAGAATCACCGGTTCTCATTGCTATCTGCAGTCATTTCTATTTGGCAGTACTGGTTTATTCTAGGACCACTGTGGCCTTAAATCAATGGTGTGCGATACTGCATATTTTTGTATTGATCCTATACCAAGTAAATACAGGCCAGTATCGCCTATAACGATATCGATACTTTTCAATAAATAAGGTGGATGCGTCATTTAATTGTTAAATCTCAATTAATTTTCATGACTTTGAGTGTTTTTTTTTTTTTTTGTGATGTTTCCTTTTTTATTATTAAATAGTTCAAACCCAGGACATAATTAGGACAAAGCTTATAATTAAATCGAAAACGCTTTATTATTGTGGCGGCCATGGTCTGCGATGCTGCTGCAGGTGAGATGGACTCACCTGCACGGCATCTACAATCATGCCTGGCCGGCTTAAAACCTGTGCTCTGCTTGTGCTGTTGTAGTTTTTGGTGGTGATGTGTACGGCTGGCAGCGGGAGAGCTGCAGCCGTTGATGTAGTTTTACAGCAACCGAGTGATTATTGTAAGAGTAAATGATGCTGGGAAGCATGAAAATGCCATCGGGTCTGCTGTGGTGGTTTAGTTATCAAGTGTTTGTTTTTGTTTTGTTTTAAAGTGCACGCAAACCAGTAAACAAATTCAAACAAACAGGTACTGTTGAGAAACTATAATACAAAAGTTCTCAACAAAAACAACTGGTGAAAATATAATTAATATGTAAACAACTTAACAACCCAAAGCGTGTAAGTCACGTGACAGCACAACACCTAAACACAAGGGGGGGAGCAAAATGTGCCTGCTCTTCGCTGACACAGGAGCGGCGAGTCTGGCGTCCTGGCTGTTTCGTCTTTGCTGAAAGTACACCATTGCAAACAAGAGCAGAACTTAAAGTAAAGAATCGATCTCACCAGGCTAGTATCGATCAGATACCGATGCCGACTTGGTATCGATACAATCAATATTTGGATCGATCCGCCCACCACTACCTTACATGTACATGCGTGGAAATTTGTAGACAGACCACAAGCAAGATCTCACCACAGACGAGAAGTGGGTTTCAAAGTAGCTTGCAGAAGTGAAGCAACTGGGGACAGTAAAGCAGCTTAAACAAAACATCTGCAACATTTGCTCTGATTCTGTGGTCTGCCTGAACTCCTGCTTCACTAAAAAAAATCTAATATCCTAATATTTATATATTTTTATCCTAATAATATAATATAAAAGAATGAGAGTAGGTTATTGGCTGACTGATTTAAACTAGTGAGACAGTCTTTGTATTATAATGAACTCTTTCACTGTAGCCCTTCATGCTACTCCTGCTGTCAGGCATTTATTTCATCTTTCAGTGGTTGTCCTTTCATCAGTAGAGCGTCCTATAATCCTGGTTCTTAAGGCCCAGTTTTGGTGGTGCTTTTTAACTGTGCTTTAAATGCTATGAATCTTATGTTTGGGCAAATGAGCTCACCTCAAAAATAGCTCCTTCATGTGTGTGTCTTGGACTATTGTACCTGTTCCTGGTAATGTGGTCGCATATTTGCACCGAAGCTCTCAGTAAACAATTTATATGATGCTAAACATTTTCCTTAGTAAAAGTGGGAAATATCTCTTGTTGGAATGGGATCAACTGAATGGATAATATTTCTAAACTGGAAAGAAATATGTGTGTAGCTCATAACCTGATGTATTCTGCTGAAAGTCAGACTGCTTTCAAAACTTTGAAGCTAAATTACAGGCCTATTTAGGTCTTCATGTGCTATTTGTTTGATGTCTAACATGAAGTATAAGTGCGGCTGACTTTGCTTTATTCTGAATGAAGATGCTATTTTGCGGCTTCATTTTTCCAAATTCAATCTACTTTGCTTTGATGTCTGAAGTTACTAATTTTGTGCTATGAGTGGAAATAATGTTGCCTTATGCAGAGCATCAGACGGCAATAAGTTATAATAGAAAGGCACAGGCTACATCTCTGCTAAGAAGATTGATACACTGGAAGAACAATTTACGCTCACTAACAATTCATTTAAATCATAACCTCGTAGATGTCATCACTGAAAAGGCGGCCAAATTTCACAGAACATTAAGACTTAGATCACATTCACAGGAAGTTGAGGTTCACTTTTCTCTCAGAGGTAAAATGCCAAACTTAAGAAGTTCCTTGTGACCATTTGTACAGTGGGGCAAAAAAGTATTTAGTCAGCTACCGATTGTGCAAGTTCCCCCACCTAAAATGATGGCAGAGGTCAGTAATTTGCACCAGAGGTACACTTCAACTGTGAGAGACAGAATGTGAAAAAAAAAATCCATGAATCCACATGGTAGGATTTGTAAAGAATTTATTCGTAAATCAGGGTGGAAAATAAGTATTTGGTCAATAACAAAAATACAACTCAATACTTTGTAACATAACCTTTGTTGGCAATAACAGAGGTCAAACGTTTACTATAGGTCTTTACCAGGTTTGCACACACAGTAGCTGGTATTTTGGCCCATTCCTCCATGCAGATCTTCTCGAGAGCAGTGATGTTTTGGGGCTGTCGCCGAGCAACACGGACTTTCAACTCCCGCCACAGATTTTCTATGGGGTTGAGGTCTGGAGACTGGCTAGGCCACTCCAGGACTTTCAAATGCTTCTTACGGAGCCACTCCTTTGTTGCCCGGGCGGTGTGTTTTGGATCATTGTCATGTTGGAAGACCCAGCCTCGTTTCATCTTCAAAGTTCTCACTGATGGAAGGAGGTTTTGGCTCAAAATCTCACGATACATGGCCCCATTCATTCTGTCCTTAACACGGATCAGTCGTCCTGTCCCCTTGGCAGAAAAACAGCCCCATAGCATGATGTTTCCACCCCCATGCTTCACAGTAGGTATGGTGTTCTTGGGATGCAACTCAGTATTCTTCTTCCTCCAAACACGACGAGTTGAGTTTATACCAAAAAGTTCTACTTTGGTTTCATCTGACCACATGACATTCTCCCAATCCTCTGCTGTATCATCCATGTGCTCTCTGGCAAACTTCAGACGGGCCTGGACATGCACTGGCTTCAGCAGCGGAACACGTCTGGCACTGCGGGATTTGATTCCCTGCCGTTGTAGTGTGTTACTGATGGTGACCTTTGTTACTTTGGTCCCAGCTCTCTGCAGGTCATTCACCAGGTCCCCCCGTGTGGTTCTGGGATCTTTGCTCACCGTTCTCATGATCATTTTGACCCCACGGGATGAGATCTTGCGTGGAGCCCCAGATCGAGGGAGATTATCAGTGGTCTTGTATGTCTTCCATTTTCTGATGATTGCTCCCACAGTTGATTTTTTCACACCAAGCTGCTTGCCTATTGTAGATTCACTCTTCCCAGTCTGGTGCAGGTCTACAATACGTTTCCTGGTGTCCTTCGAAAGCTCTTTGGTCTTGGCCATGGCGGAGTTTGGAGTCTGACTGTTTGAGGCTGTGGACAGGTGTCTTTTATACAGATGATGAGTTCAAACAGGTGCCATTCATACAGGTAACGAGTAGGGGACAGAAAAGCTTCTTACAGAAGACGTTACAGGTCTGTGAGAGCCAGAGATTTTCCTTGTTTGAGGTGACCAAATACTTATTTTCCACCCTGATTTACGAATAAATTCTTTACAAATCCTACCATGTGGATTCATGGATTTTTTTTTTTTCACATTCTGTCTCTCACAGTTGAAGTGTACCTCTGGTGCAAATTACTGACCTCTGTCATCATTTTAAGTGGGGGAACTTGCACAATCGGTGGCTGACTAAATACTTTTTTGCCCCACTGTAGATCAAGAAGGAGTAAGAGCAAATTTCATTTGAATGTTATTAAATTATGTCATGTGGAACACTTTATATGTTAAGGACTTCTGATGTGTGAATTAAAGTGTTAAACGCATTTGTAATAGTGTCTTTCTGGTTTCTCTCTGAATTGTCTCAGTGGTTGTCTGTACTCGTCGTCTAGATAAAATGACTGTAGCCCTGGCCCCTGTATTGTTTCCTTCCCCATGTTCTTCTCTGCGTTTTGTCCTTTTATCTCTCCGGTCCCAGTGTCATGTGTCTTAATCAGGGTCTTTTTGTGTGTTACTTCTTGTTTTTGGTTTTTTTTGGTCTTATGTGCTAGAAGCTACTTTCAGTTCCTTCCTTATTCACACGATGCTATCACAGCAGGAAGCTCCACATCATGTTTGGAGGTGGATTTCTTTTTTTCTTTCTTCTTTTTGTGTTTTTATGCCAGATGGCCTCCTTGATGCAATCCCAGACACTGTTTAACTATTATCAATTACCCAGATTTAGAATAGAATTCAACTTTATTGTCATTGCACATGCACAGGTACAGGGCAACGAAATGCAGTTTGCATCCATCCAGAAGTGCTTTAGTGATATAGATATATTACAATATATATTAGCAATAATATAGATATGTGAGTATATTACAGAAATGGGTCTATTATGGTATGTTATAATGTACACGGTATGAAGTATGTTGTGAATATTCTATAACTATAAGTATGTACAGGCTGTAGTGAGTACAAGCTATGTACAGGATATGAACAGGATATAAATATGAAAAACTATACAGAATATGAAATAAATAACTTTACAGAATCTGAGATATACAGCTATACAGAAATGGGAACTATGCAAGTTGTAAACAGTTGTAGGATTAAAGATTATCGAATGTACAGAATGATTATTTACACAGAGCTATACAGTAGTGCAGTTAAGATAAGTGAGGGTGTAGATAGTTTCTACAGAGGTGCTAGTGCTAGTGGTTGTGAGTGGTGGTTCAGTCCATGTTATTATTGTGTGTTTGAGGGTACAGTTGTCCATTGTGTGTGTGTGTAGGTGGTTGTGGGTGTGTGTATGTTCAGTCCATGAGTTTAACGTGGGTCAGATGTCAGGAGGCAGAGTTCAGGAGTCTGACAGCTGTGGGGAAGAAGCTGTTCCGGTACCTGGTGGTCTTTGTCCGGAGGCTCCTGTGGCGCCTCCCAGAGGGCAGGAGGGTGAAGAGTCCATGCGATGGGTGACTGGGGTCTTTGATGATTTTCCCAGCCCTTTTCAGACACCGCTTCCTGTAGATGTCTTTTATGGCAGGAAGTGGTGCTCCGGCGATGCGCTGGGCAGTTTTCACGACCCTCTGCAACGCCTTCCGGTCCGAGGCAGAGCAGTTCCCGTACCAGACTGTTATACAGTTGGTCAGGATGCTCTCGATGGTGCAGCGATAGAAGTTCACCAGGATGTCTGAGGACAGGTGGTTCTTCCTCAGAGTCCTCAAGAAGAAGAGGCGCTGGTGAGCCTTCTTGACCAGCTTGGAGCAGTTGGTCGTCCAGGTGAGATCCTCGGAGATGTGGACTCCCAGGAACTTGAAGCTGCTCACACGCTCCACAGCCGTCCCCTTAATGTGGATGGGTGGATGTGGGTCAGCATTCCTCCTGTAGTCCACGATGAGCTCCTTGGTCTTCTCGGTGTTAAGCAGCAGGTTGTTTGTGTCGCACCACTCAGCCAGACGATCCACCTCTTCCCTGTAGGCGGCCTCATCGTTGTCACTGATGAGGCCAATCACCGTGGTGTCATCTGCAAACTTAATGATGGTGTTGGAACCATCAGCAGGTCTGCAGTCGTGGGTGAAGAGGGAGTTTAGACCTCTGTGTTGAATCTTTGTAGAGTTTACTATGTAACCTACGTAAGTGGCCGATGCCATTGCCAACATTCATGCTTGTGTGGTGCATTATATGTTAATTACTTTGCTGTTGGGTTTTATATGTGGTGATAATTGAGATAGAAACAAATTAAATCCTAGGACTTTTTTCCTTTCTGTGCCCCCACTGTTTGCACATTACCTGATACCCATTCCAATAGTTTCTGATATTCTCTGATATCTCTGATTTCTTATATTTAGGCCATTAGGTTATTCTTCCTTTTGTGGACTTGATGGATCCGAATGATTGAAAAACTTTGGTTAAAAAGTAGCCAGACATGCTTTGGAAGATTTGTCAATACTAAACTGAGCAGTCTCAATAGTTTTGCGCTGTGGCAACATAAAATATATCTATGTTACCAGGGAGGCACTAGTGAGGTATGATAAGCTTTAAATTATGTCATAGGTTACTAGGGATGGGAATTGATAAGAATTTAGAGATTCTGGTTCTGTTATCATTGTTACTCATCGATTCAATTCCTTATCAATTCTCATTCGGTTCCCACTGGCTCTGCTTTGAGAGTCACCACCATCTCTAAGCAACGTATTAAAGACAAAACCTTGAAATATTTCTGCTTTTTGCTATTTAAAAAAATCTTGAAATTTTTACTTAATACTTAAAATTTAATATGTTATAAATATATGATAATCATGTTGACTTTATTTTGACACTATGTGAAAGAGCTTAAAATAGCACTGTCATTGTACACTGTACATATACTTATAAGTACATAAACTACAATACATTATAGATTATCTTATTAATTTATTGTCATTTTTCCTTCCATGGTATTGAAAATGGCAACGGTTATTGGTTTTTTTCTTAGTTATCATATCAAGATTAAATTCTAGTATAATTAGAATCTTAATTTATAGGATGGATCATTTTGTGGTGCTACAGGTACACCAGATTATTTATTATTATTTATCTTTAAATCCTGAACAATGGTAACACAGAGCCTTGTGATTCAATGAAATTGCTGCGTTGCCACCCATGTGAATTAGTAGAGCCCCTCTCTTTGTAACTGGATCACACTTTAGTGGATTGGATTATAGGCAAGAATCTTCATCAGTTGCAGAAATAAACTGTATTTCAGTGCACACGCCGCTCTGCAGTAGATGGAAAAAAAATGGTAAAATAAATTATTAATTACAAATTACAGTATTTGCCCGTGTATTGCGGGAGCTCTGCAAGTGCCTTGGCTTAACCACAATTGTTTGGTGGCAGAAAATGACTCAAGAGCTGCATATGAAGGAAAAAAGCCCCACGTGAACCAAACTCCCTTTGTCTCGGTACAGGTTTAGCGCTGCAAAATAGAGCAAAAATAGAGCCACAATTGTGTTAAATGAGCAGTTACACTACAATGGCTTGTATCACGTTGGCTAACACCCTTGGCTAAGCAGTCGTATAATCACTTTAATGTGAGGCTGCTAGTTTTAATCCAGCTATCCAAGATAATTTACAAATTCTAAAAGCACTGGAAAAAAGACACTCATTACATGCACCAGTGTGTTGCCATTTTAGCCCACAGCTTCACAGCTTTATAGAGACATAGGAGTGACGGTAACATTCCAGCTGACTTCATTAAGTTTCATTTTCCATTTTATCTCTCTTGAAGTGGACGATTAAGCTGGCGCACGAGGGTAACTGATCAGCTAATCTGCCTGTGATTTATGTGGCAGGGAAACTGAGGACTTAACTGAGCCTTGGAACGCATTGATTACTGACATGGTTAATTGGCTAACCCTACCGGTACACTGAGACAGGCTTATTGGAAATGTCAAATCAAGTGGCTAATTTGCATTCATGATGTATGGTGTCTATTCCAGCTTCTGCCCAGGCAGCACAAACTGACAGACATAGCTGTAAAGAAAGGCTTGGGATAAATTTGCAACTGACCATCTGGCCTTCCAGGACACTGGCATTGGCTGCAACTTTTCCCCAACCCAGCATCCACATGTCTGCGCTTAGCTGGTATGTGATGAATAGAATATGAGCGTATGCATAACTCCTGATGTGAGTGAGACGCAGGACACCTGTGGGGTTTGAGTAAAGCTCCAGCTTTGGAAGGAGATGTAATTGATAGCATAGTGCTGACTGAATGGAAAATTATTTGTTTTTTAATACATTGTTCCTGAGTATGCATATATGTTTTAGAGATCAAAACGGTAGCTGAGACAATGTTGCCCCAGAAATACCCGCCGTGTAAGCAGATGAAAACAGCATGAAATGGAAAAATGTGGTTTTAGCTGATGGGGTAAAAGATTTCATGTGAAATGAAGGTGGTATGATTTTTCACTGTTTGAATAAAAAGATACAATTGGTTTCCTGCAGGCCATGCTAAGGAATATGTTTACAGATTTTCCCTAAGATACAAATGTACACAAGGAGCATCCTTAGAAATGGCAGCACTTAAAGGGGTTTGTGACTTAAATAGACAAAAACATATTCTGAGAAATCTGACAAAAGTGGACAGAATGTAAACACAAACAACAGAGACCAGTTGGCTGTAGAAGAAAGAAAAAAGCCTTTTGCTTGGAGGTTATTTCACTTTATTCTAAACCTTAATTAAAAGCCTTTCTTCACCAAAGCAACAGATGAATGTGTGTGTGTTCCTCTTACTCAATAATGTTCTTAACATGTTCTGTAAATGACACTCATTGGAGGTTCAAGAACCCCGGCATATTGAATAGAATGAGCTTGAGTCATGCAGTACAACTGTAGGAGTCCAAGCTACTCGGGACAAGGTCTGGCAATGGATTGTTAAGGACATGAATTAGCATCTGTATAGGTCTGCCATTCAAGAGGTTTCCCACAGTAACTGAATAAAATACATGCACATTTAATATGCAGAGACATTCTTTTCATATCTTCATCCTTGAAGCTGTTCTCTTCTCAATAAAGCAGCAAATGCTGTAGCCTGCAGGGCCATTTGCAAGGTACTGAATAGTCCAAATACATGTCATCCAGTTATCCACTGAATTTGAACAAACCTATAAAGTAATAGGTTTGTTTTCAGAGTAGGTGTGCTCAGTTCTTCAGTTCGTACTTTTCTGACGTAAAGAGAAACTCTGTGTGAAAGAAATACTGAACCTCAACAAAAAGATCTGATATACTTTATGCAAAACTCTATTTTTCCATTTCTGGACACAAAGACGTATTAATTCATTAATTCTGCATGCTTTTAACTATCAAGACTCCTTTTCTCCTCTTTGATGTGTCGACATATCATGTCCATTTCTAGGTTTATATTAAATTATTATAACTCAAAGCTTAAAGTCTTCATCTATTATATTTAGTCAGGTCTGAAACATGCTGATTCATTAGGTGATTTTAAGTTCAATATCAACCGACTGCTGTCTGGAAATAATCTCTCATCAAACTTCAGCTGGTTTTTTACTATTGTGTCTTCTCTTTTATCATGTGGCCAACTGCATATTGTCCAAAAATGTTCCGCTGCCCTATTTGGCTCATAGACCCAACCATGAGAAGCAAAGCTCATTTTTCTAGGTTTTGGGGAAGTTTTACAAACAAGAAACCGCAATGGAATAAAAATTCATAATGGCAAGAGCAAAGAGTGACCTTGTTTGCACGTGGGGGTTTTCCATCAACAGTTGCAGGGGATTTGTTCACTGTAATTTTGCAGTGGTCATTTTAGGCGTTTCTGTTAAAATATTAATGGAAGCTATGGAAACAAACAGAGTAATAGTTATATTTCACTTGGTTTTAGAATGAAATGGTCAATATGTTACCACACAAGCATGAAATATACAAAAGACAGAGTAAACTCGTTCATTGTCCTGCTCACCTCAACCATTACATTGGCAGGATTTCACAATAAAATCTCCGGCTGTTTTAAAATTCTGTACTTTTCAGAACACTTTACAATTTATTCAAAGTGTCAATTCTTTCCTTCCCCTTTCTTCTTATGCACTATTGGTCTGCATTAGCATGGGTCTTTTTTTCATCTCATGATCTTACACATTAACTGCTTTTTCCAATCCCCTCATGTTTCTACATTTCTCTCATTTTTTCCTGAAACAGCTCTGTTAGAGGTTGTACATGCCAGTAGAGACTGCTTGGTGGCCGGAGACTCGTGCTCGAGTGATGAGACTTGTAGTCCACGTCTTCGTACTTTGCGCCAGTGTGTGGCAGGCAATGGCAGCATGAAACTGGGCCCGGGCGCCAGGAGCCAGTGTGCCAGTGCAGTGTCTGCTCTGCTGTCCAGTCCTTTACATGGCTGCCAATGTAAACGAGGAATGAAGAAGGAGAAGAACTGTCTAAGCATCTACTGGAGTCTGCACCAGTCTATCATACATGGTATCTAACACACACACACACACACACACACACACACACACACACACACACACACACACACACACACACACACACACACACGTAATCTCAATCTATCTGAACCAAAATGTGTTTCTAGTTATATGTATACATTTTACAGCGTGTAAACTGGTGGCTTTGCCATTTTGATGGAATAAAATGAAGGTTGGGCGTAACAACCATTTGCCTGTTTGTCAGGTAACATGTTTTTAGCATACATTACCTATGTGGAGCAATAAAATACATTTATGTTTGGAAGCCACCCAGGCTGTGTACATGCCCTTGTTTGTAGACCTACGTATGGCCAGAATTTAGTTTCTGTGGCATGAAAGCATATTCTTACCACCTGCAGAAACAATTGGTTCTTGGCTTTTTTAAAAACACAACATTATGATGAAGCAAAGAAATAATTAAGAAAATTGTCAAGCATTCAAAGTCATACGTAATTTATAGATAAAGCAGCAGCCAGACGGGTTAGCTTAGCTTATAGAATATCACTTAAGCACTTCAGCCATTTCATTTTTTTCTATACGTTTTAAATTTTCTTTTTTTGCTGTTGTTTTTTCGGTTGTCTACCATTCTCAGGCAGAGACAGTGTCTCCCAGGAGGTGGTGATCAGAAGTCATGACTAATGATAATAAACACTGTCAGCACTGATGTATATATGTACATGAGAGTCCATTGATAAATACAAAAGAATGATCAGAATAAAAGGACAGGCTTTGAACAGATTATCTTTGGCTAAAATGGATAGCAGGAATGTATATGTGGCCAGTATGGACTATGTCAGATTAGAGCCTGACCAATACTGTTTGTATGGGTGCATATGCAGATCCAGAGCGTTAAAAAAAATAAAATAAAATTAGTCATCATACACCAGCCAATACTCTGCTACCCTCTTGACACCCTATGCCCTCATACGGACCTTACATTTGGTTTTTCTGCACCTAATAATTCATTCTACTCAATAGTGTTTTATCATTTGTTACATTGTTACTTAAAAAACAACAACAACAATTTACGTTAATGCTTAGTTTCAATACTTAACATATTTGGAATAGCTAGGTGAAATTTAAAATGCGTTGTGAAGCAGAGCTCGGGTCACAGGCTGTTATACCGGATAGACACAGATCATGTTAAAGTTACATTGAAGTAAAGGGAAAATAATGAGATATTTATTAACTTTAAAGCAATGTTTTCGCAACCTAATTGGCAACTTACTACAAAGACACTGCATGACTTTTCACCACCGTCCGCTTTGCTGTGATAATATCGTATGTGGTGTGGGCAGTGCTGAAAGGTACAGCCAGCAATAACGTCGAAGGCACTCTGCTGGGTAACCCATGAGAGAGAAATTTTAAATGAAATGCAATTTATCAACATTATATTCAGTAAAAAGAAAAAACAGACATATTGGATAACATACACACCGATGCTTATTTATCTGTGAAAGGCCAATAGAGGCTCATATATCAGTTGCGCTGTTCATCAAACAACATGGCACAGCAGAAAATCAAAGCAAGAAGCAACAGGCTGAGGAGGATAACAGACAGAGGAGCACTCTCCTACTGAAAGGCTGGTTCCAGTCTTCTCATGGCTCCCCAAGGAATACTTTGTCACTGATAATAGACAGATTCCAGACACTTGTAAATAAAGTGAACTGTTCTCAGTGTCAACCTAAACAATTAATCAAGAATCAGTTATTTTGAGGCACCGTTAAGAATGCAACTAGTGTTCATATTTCATGAAAAGGTCTACAGGAAGTGTGTGGCGGAAAATTAAATTGTGGCCAGAGGCTGTAAGCAAGCCTGTATAAGAGGACTGGATTACTGGGGGATTCCACATGCTCGCAATATGTGGTGTACAATAAAGTATATAATTTATGTTATTTATGTTCATAGATGTTATTATACTTACCCCCATTCTATTTTCTGAAAACAAAGAGCACCATGAGTGTTTAAAAATACCGCAATGTCGATATAAATATAGATATGAAACCCTTTTTAGGTTGAGAAATGTTTGGATTATACATGTGGCTACAGAAACGTAAATGCCAGCATTGGCGAGTGGGTTGAAAATAACACAATAACCCTGACAAATGAATAATAAGCTGAGGGAATGTGTGTGTAATTTATGACTGAGTGAACTGGAGTCTCAGTGACTAAATAAAAATGACTACATGCCATTATTTGTGTTTCTTGAGATTTAGATAAACTGTAGTGCCTACTGAAGCCTTTATTCCTAACTGTGTGTTGTTTTTTTCCCCAGGACTCAAGCTGGTGGAGAGTTACCCTTATGAGACAGTGGAGAGGGATTACAACTATGTCCGCTTGGCCTCTATTTCTGCTGGCAAGTTCACCAACCTTCATTAACTTTCACCATATTGTAAACCCCCTTACCCTTTGAAGATGTTTGTGTTCTATTAAGTATACAACATTACGCCAAAGCCTTTTCACTGTAAACATGCCCAATATAAACATTCACATCTCAGACTCAGCTGAAATAACATAATCCATGAACGTCAAAGCATACTAATGGAGGCATTTTTTGATACTACTGTCTTAAAATAAATGACTATTCCAAATCTGGCCTATGAAAAGAACATACCAGCTTAATATAACACCGAATGACAACAGACTGAACTAAATATCCCTTATCAAATGAGGCAAAGTTTTATTTAAGAACAGCTGAAATCAGGTTTTGATACTGATGTGGTCATTGTTATCAAGAGCCAAAGCCATGTTTTGGCTATACATTATATGAATCTGCTGGGAATGGGACTGGAACCAACACAACAAAACCAAATTCATATATAATGAACACAAGTAGCAAATGTTTATGTTAAAAACTGGGACCAAATATTTGGCATTTAGCCCAAAAAAAGAACTAAAAATAAATCAGTTATTAAAATATTGCTGACTTTTCTCCGTTGACATTTCATAAACTGCACCGCTGTCTTCATCTAGTTTGACCAGAGGACCTGCCAGCTTTAAAAATATATATATGTAAACAAGCTTATCACTCATCTCTGAAGTACACAACTCACAGAGGTCAGCTCACTTCCACATTTCCCAGGCAACATAAATCCCAAAGGCTCATTCACAAATTGTCACAAAGTAGCAAAAGCTGCAATCACTGTGCTGCTCATTTCAGTGCCAGATCTACACAGAAATATTTGATATTTGACATATATTTATTAGTTCAGTCGTCATATATTACGAACAAAAAAAAATAACACTCTTCAATAATAATAATAATACTAATAAATCACTGAACAGGCTCAGTAGTCCCTATATTTATGCCCGGCCTATATTCTTATCATTAACAAACATCAACAAACAGAATAATGAATTGCACATTTTTATGCACATATCAACATCATTCCACAATTTAATCCCAACAACAGAAATAAATCTTTGTTGAATCTCTTTCTTTGCTTTATTATAATAAAATAGAAAAAAAATCTCTCAAGTCAAACTTAATCTCCCACACTGAGAAAAACCTTCACACGCAGTTTGAGAGTACCTTAGATTTAGCTTGAACTTAATTTGCATTGTTTAAAAAAACAACAACAACACATTTCATTTAAACCAGTTTCATCATATCGAACCTGAGAAACAATGGCTCAGTGTGATCATAATATCCAGACTTGTTAATGACCCCTATTACTCTTTTTTTGTAACATAACTATTGGATTTATTGTTTTGAGGGTCACGCCCCACAGTTCCACACAGTAAGAAAAAAAAGGAAGTAGAAGTGAACAGTAAATTATATGCAGGGCATTATAATCCAACACATCCTTAGTTAAAAAAACAAACAAAAAAAACCTCCTAATGATTTTGATATATTTTACCTATAATATAATGAAACATGTTATGTTTCATGTTAATTTATAATTAGTCATGACATCTAAAATTTTACCTCATAGACTCTTAATTTTAGATGTCAAAACCTTTAATTCAATATTACATTAGTATAACAATAGTGTTCTGATGCAAAAGATAACTTGTTACAATAAGTTTGTGTACCTGTGCTATTGGATGTTACATACGACTGAAGATTTACAGTCACCATGAAATAAGAAATGGAAGATGAGATCTTGTAAAGTAAAAGATAAAAAGTAAGTAGTTAAAAGTCTGATAGTGAAGTATTTTAGCTGTTGACAAGCATTTCAGTCTTGTCTAAAGCAAAGGACATGGCAACTCAGAAATCACTTTGCATTTAATTCAGGTTTTTTTTAAGCACCAAATCAGTAAAACAAATACTCCAAGGCGCTTTATGTCGTAAGTTAAGGACTCTATAATAATACATTAAAATTCTTTACTGTTCTCTGGTAATACCTTATTTAACCTACTTTGTGGAGGTGTGGGTAAATACATGTAAACGTTCATTATAACTGGTGCACATTCTGCAGAAAAGTAACAAGAATTGCACGTCTTACTGGGTTTTGTGAAAACACAATTTTTCTTTTCTTACTGTCATGTTTAAATTCTGCGACCCTGTGGAATTCAAATTAGAAAAAAAGGAACAATTGAGTGTTCATAATTTTTCTGTTGGGCTGGGGGACGGGGTACAATTTAAAAGGCAAATTAAATTCAAAGATTCACAATATTCAGATTAAAGGAGCCCATCTCAGTTATGATAGGGCCAGAGGCAGGGTAGACCCTGGACAGTTCTCCAGTCTGTCACAGGGCTAACAGAGTGACAGACAACCATTCCCACTCTCATTCATATCTATGAGCAATTTAGACAGACCAGTTAACCTAACCCTACTAGCTGCATGTCTTTGGACTGCAAAGGGGAGAATCCACACAAACACAGAGAAACATTCAAACCTCAGACAGAAAGGCTCTGGCTGATTCGCACCTTCAGGACCTTCTGATGTGAGGCAATAGTGCTAACCACTGCGCTCGACCGAATATGAAACACTTTAAAAAAATATATATCCTTTTCTCCAGTATAAGGTCATAGAGGGGTGTTAAATATGTTAAGAGTTGAAATTATGACATTGTGCTATGTTCAAAGCACTGAAGGCCAGACTCTTCGTCTGACGCTCCTTTTGTTTTTCTGATAGTCAAAAACAAGTCCCCCAATTTTTGTTTACACACACACTTCCTCCTTAAACCTGATGTTCAATTCCAAACTCCTTATCTGATGTTTTAACAACAGGAGATTACATCTCATCAGGATAAATTGGTAAACTAGTACATGCTTATGTTCTCATTCACATACACACAAAACCTCTCGATTAGTTTTCTGTTGAAACCTTGTCACTAACCTTACTTCCGTCCACAGACTCTGATGTTGGCATGACAACTGTGAATCGCTGCCTGGATGCAGCCAAGGCTTGCAATGTGGACGACTTGTGCCAGAAGCTCCGCACAGAATATGTCTCGGCTTGTATCAAACCCACTGCCAAGTCAGGCCTGTGCAACCGGCCCAAATGCAATAAGGCCCTGCGCAGGTTCTTTGACCGTGTTCCTGCTGATTATACACATGAGCTGCTCTTCTGCCCATGTACGGACACAGCCTGTGCAGAGCGTCGAAGGCAGACCATTGTGCCCAGCTGCTCGTATGAAACGGTGGATAAACCCAACTGCATTGCACAGATGAGGATCTGCAAAGCTGACTATGTGTGCAGGTAGGAACAGAAGTAAATACGTAATAATAGACTAATAGACTAATAGACTAATAACAGACTCCACTTGGCAAATGTATGCATCAAAACATAAAGGAGGTTCGCTTGCATCCGTAAATTATTTATATAATATCAACATGTTATTGGTTTCTCCTTACAAATATTATTTTTTCAACAGTTTTTTCAGTTTTTGGGAAATAAATAACCAGCAGATATAATCAGACACCTCCCCAGTGAGGTCACGGCTGTACTTCTTGTTCTGCTTTGGAGCCAAAACCAGTTTTTCACCTGCTACAGGTTCTGGCTAGAGGGTAATTCAAGCCTGAAGTAAATTTTCCAGGGCAGAACAAGACTAACATCACCAGCTACTGAAGTTAGAGTTTCTCTCTGGAGAAGGTAGCTGGTGAGAAAGCAGGAAACGGAAAGGACTGAACAGCAAAAACGAATCTTTCAAAGTAAGAGCGAGGGTATTACCAACTAGTTAATCAATTGCAGATGGCATTTTCTCCCAGAAGGAGAAAAAAATAAAAGTTTCTAAATGCAGCCTTCTTCAGCAACCTGCATGAGTAAAAGTTTTTTGTTGGAAAGCATTTATCACTATGCGATCTTATTTTGATACAGCAACACACGGCACTAAGATAATTGTTTACTCCAGCTTTGATATTGCTAAATACTCTAGTTTCTCTTGTTTTTCTTGGATATAGATTTTACTTGTATTCTCCATACATATTTAGGCCAGTGCTGTTCAATCGTATGGCTCTTTGAAACTAAATAAACAGCCACTCAATCAACAAAATGGCCTGCTGTTTTACCCTAAAGCTTTGTACCACCAGTGGTTAGAACACCCCAGAGAGCCTGTTGGAATAACACATTAAATATTTAGCACAGATAAAGAGCCAGATGGATCAGAGTTATCACTCATTGCTATCTCTGGTCATGGCCATTATTTTTCCACAGCCCCATTAGACTCAGAGGGCTTTACTAATGATCCCAGGTCTGGGGAATGAAATATATTACTCTTTCTATCACTTTCACATTACAGCTCAGTGCTTTCACTCTTCACCATGGCCTGCAATATTTCTTTAATGTTGGAGCAGCAAACTCTTAATTAAATGACGGAGTTATAACTTAAGTTACTTAGAGTAAGAAATTATATGTAAAAATGAAATCAGCAAACCTTTTAGATAAAAATGTAGAGTTCTGATGTGTTCTTCCTAACTAGTATGCATTTTGTGTTTTTATAGGTCTCGTCTGGCACAGTTTCAGTATGACTGTGAACCGTCCAAAACATCTGCCAGTGGCTGCAAGCAAGAGAACTATGGAGCCTGCCTCCTCGCCTACACAGGGCTTATAGGTATGTGAACATCTGGAATGTAACACGGAGAGCGAAAACACACAGTCGAAAACATAAAATCAACACCTGTAGGAGGAAAAAGACAGTATGTAAGTGACGCTGTGTGGCATATGTTGGGAGAGAGAAGGAAAGAGAAAACTGTGCAGCCTTAAATGCACCGGAATGAGCAAAAGCTAGCTAGAAGCTAAATTAATAAATACAGAACAGGTTAAGATTGAGTGGGGGAACGAAAAGACAAAGTTCAGCTTGGTATAAGATGGTATAAGTATAAATATCTCTCATTGCAGAAAAAACTGAAGCTCTTTATGCAGAGTGAGGTTTAATCTGTTTTATAACAGGTGGCAAAAGAAGAAGAGCAGGTAGAGCAGACATTTCTTTTCCATGCACTGGAAAGAGGAGCTAACCTAATGCATTTCAAGAATCTCAAATGGTGCCCCTCAGCACAAACACACACTTGGCATTTTCATTCTTGTCTTGTATTTATTACAGTACTTGAAATCCCACCAACACTATGTTGGGGGGCGCGGGGGGGGAACAGAAAACAATCTCAATGCCAGAGACTTCTGTGACCTAAAAAAGAGAAAATTGGAGCATTTTTCAGCATCACTCTATTATATAATATGACTGCAGCCAATCTAACCTGTGGTGTTATAATATTACCATGCTTTTACATCAGGCCAGTGTATAGGGAATGCAGAGTCCATTAAGGCTTCAGAAAATAATGCATCATGATTACAGTGTAACAACTCAAAAGCAATGCGCATTTAATATTGATTGACGGCTGGCGCTGTCTCTCTGCAGGAAGTACAATAACTCCCAACTATGTTGACAACTCCACGTCCAGCGTAGCCCCATGGTGCTCATGCTCAGCCAGTGGGAGCCAGAGAGAAGAGTGTGAGAATTTCCTGGGATATTTCACAGACAACATCTGTCTCAGTGAGTGCTACCTTTTTACTCTAATGTCAACAAAGTAGTGCACAGACTCAGGTTTTTGTTGTAGGATTGTGTCCATTTAGAGATATTTGGGAATAAATCATTAGACTATGCTGTTGGCAGCCTGTTTAACTGGTGACATGTGGTTCAAAAGAAAGGGTTAATGCGCCTTTTTTGTAAGTTTTGGTTTATAGATTAACCCTTGCCTGTGTAATGTCAATATTTTTGTTACTCTGCCAACATTTATTGTGTTATTAAATCAATACAACCACAACCATCCATCCATTCTCTTCCGCTTATCCATGTCAGGGACTTGCTGGCGCTGAAGCATTTCCCAGCCGCCACGTGGCGAGACGCGGGGTACAACCATAACAGTTTATGGATGTTTACTTTTTCTCAATGGCAAGCATTGGAGATGTATGGTTAATATTTAGAATTTACCGCTGTTAAAACACACGTATGTACAGAAGTGATACTCGTGACAAAATGTAATGAAAAAAGAAAAATCAATCATAATCAAGATATACTGTAGGCAGAAAGAAATATGTTTATCTTGAACAAATATAAATGAAGGAAGGTTTTCTGGTAACTAACTGTTTACTTCTGTGAAACGGACTAGATTATTGCCACTCTGGAAAACAAATAGCCCGTGTCTGCCGATCTATACGACACATGAGGGACTATTTTGCTGTGTCTTGCATGTGTATTTCCTACACTTGATGAAAGTATACTGTGACTGCCTGCCCATTTTGTTTTGTCACACATTGCAGCTCTTATATATTTGTTGTCACTGGATCTAGAACAGAATTTAGAACAGGGGACATTTCTTGATAGTGATGAATTTTTAGTGGCATCTGGGATGAAAAGTTCCTAATCAGATTTGAGGTCCTGGTCATGGCTGCACCATGCTGGCAGTTCTGCGGGGTCGCTCATTCCTTGGGCAAGAAGGCCAATCAATTTCAACAGTTTTCTCTCCTTGCTGGTGTTGGGCTTGTTCTCGGCATAAATTATGGTCAAGCTCATCCTTGTCTTATGCGTTGCTATACCTTAAACGGTTGAGCACAGGGGTGTAATTTCCAGGGGGGTTAGGGGGGTTATGACCCCTCCAATAATCAGACCCAACCAATATAACCCCCTCAATAAAATTATGAATTATTTTGCATAAATAGGCTGTTGATTTTCTTTCCTAATTTCAGGTATTACCAGCAAAATAGTTGCATGTTTAATCATCTGGCAATTTACCCAGATTTATTTATTTATTTAGACAGAGAGTTTGACTCTGCCCCAGACCATTTCCTATGGGTTACCCCCCACACACATACACTCCTTCCCCACCCTTCTAACTAGAGTTTACACTGTCTTATCCAATAAAAGCAAAAGGCCTTGCATTCATTATCTTCCAAATTCGCCTCTCTTCTACAATTTCTGAGTTCAAAATCTTTTCACTGTCTTGATGGATACACAGTAACACAGGCGAAGTGCTGCGTTCCACCACTGACTTGCAGTCGATTTGAGTAGTTCCCAAAAAAGAGGGTAAAATGTGCAGGATGTACAGGATGACAGGTGTAAGTGCATGAAATGTAACACTGTTGGGAACTTGTGCAGGAAAATCAGGAGCAAAGATGAAAATGGACATGCATGCAGGTACACATATACAAACAAATACACCCTGCTCCATCCACCCACTCAGTGTTTACAGAATGAAGTTAGGGGTTAAACTTCAGGGAGACTTACTGGGGATATTAACAATTTTGCTCATTTATATTTCATATTATATTCACTATATAGTACATTACTTTATGTGAAATTGAACTGCATCTGGCACAGGTTTAAAAAGACAGAGCCTGCAACTGTAGAGCTGAAACAAATCCTGTTTTCCCAAATTGCTGGCTCCCTCTGATTTCTGTGGTTTCACATCCTTCCACTTAACTCCTGGTTGAGCAGTGTAATTTCATTTGTAAGATAAAACACAAAAAATGCATTTTGTAATCAGTATAATTTTCACTGATAACCTGTAATACAGGACATTCAAGGGGCTTGATATGAAAACCAAATTAAGCTCCATGGCAGGCATAATGATAGGATGGAGCTGTTGGGATTCAGTGAGAAAAATGTTTTCCAGCATACTTCATCACTGGCACAGAGAGAGATGTGTTTAAATCAAGGGTCTCTTTGTAAAATTCAGAGTGTGCTCTTTCTCACTCCCTCTGGTTCATTCTTTCATTTATGAATGAAACAAAACACTTTTTTAAATGTTGCACGATCATTTGCACTTTACGTGGTTTCCTTGGTAATTCCACCTGCTCTTTCAGACAGTCACTTCTAACTGAATTATATGTAAGCAACCCTGTAATTATTAGCCTATTTAAAACTTATATCTTATTTAAAGAACTGATGGAAAATAAATGCTGTTGAAGATTTTGGAAAATTTTTAATTCCCCAGGTGTGTTAAAGTGATCAAAAAAGAGATAAATGTGCAAAAGCACTGTCTGCTGACCAATCAGTGCTCAGGAGAATAATCACACCATTCTTGGAAGATCCCTCAGACCTTGGTGGTAGGTAGAAAGACGCTTTTCTTTGCAAGCTCCTTTGACTACGATGACCTGGATGACTGAGAACCTTCACAGACATAAGATATCAAGGTCTAAAGAACAATAACATCACTTTAAAATTTCTAGTAGCCCAAGAGAAACAAACAAACAAACAAACAAACAAAAAAAAGGGATAAAAATTGCGTCTAAGAATTTGTGTTCACCTCTGAAAGAAAAAAAGAGTTTAGAAAAGGAGTGGGCAATTAATTTTCTCAAGGGGCCACATGAGAAATTGGGACTGCCACGTGTGTCTTATGGAAGCTCTGGAAAACTAATAGTCCTTTCCTGCTTTAGATACTTGTAAAAACCTCTTTCTTAAAGAGAATCTTAAAGATTCTTTAAAGATCTGATTGATATCTGATCTTTAAAACAGAGCACCTATTTGTACTACACTATCTATACTATCAAATTAGCAAGTATAGGCTGCATTTGAACTTTGGTTTTATGTTTATTCTTTTAACTTACTCTTCATTGTTAATTTAAAGGTATTTTACACACATCTGTACATGCATTTACTGTAATCTGCCAGGTTCTCCTGTTATTTAACAGGGAAACAATGCTGATACGTTTGTTGACTTACATAGTGAGCATTTTGTTGTTTACCTTTATAAGATAACATAGGCCAAACTTTATTTTTATAGTGTTGCTAACCAAAGTGCTTGAAGCTGTTAAACTAAAGTACACTGACACACTCTTTGATTATCTGTAGCCATGTAACAAGGATGCTACAGCTTTCCTTGCAGAACTTGCTGATATTTGTTGAAATGTCTATATATATATAATATATAATATATAATGCTTTTTTAAAAAACATGAACAACTGTAACTCTCAGACACTCTCAGCTGACACAACATAAATTAGTCACCATTGCCATACATGTATTTGCATTATGTCTTTCTCTAGTCTCTTTGTTTTCCATGCAAATTTTTAAACTTCCTCTCTTTCCTTCATATTTTTATGACCTCTGCTCTGGAGTGTGAATAATGAATGTCCTTATTACTGACCCTAGCAAGCATATATCTATCACAGAACCTGTACACATTGAGAATATCTTTGGTATGTGTAGCGAGGTGAATCTTTGGCCAGTCTTTCCTCGGGCCCCCTGCCTAGAAAAGATACAGAGACGTCTCACAGTTATTTGGCCAGTGCAAACGGTCTAAGTGTTAATGAGGTCGATGTGGAGAGGCAGGTGCAGTTTGGATGCTTGAAGAGAATACTGAGTATTTTCGCCTTTCTTTTTTCCTTTTCTCCTATGCTGTCCAAATCCAAACTGGCCTTGGCCTAGGAGAACCTCTTATGCAAGATTTACAACGCAGAACAGGAGGCATCTGTCATGACTGAATAAGACATGAATGTAACTCAATGAAAACACCAAGGTGCTGCTGCTGAGGAATAGTAACGTTCTTTACTGCTATATCTAATGTTTCAGGTAATGCGTTCATGATGTTTGGAAGGGAGTCAGACCAACAGCCGACTCACAGCCAGTACAGCACAACCAGCCAAGGCAGAAGAGAAAACAGCAGCACCACCTCTCCACCCGGAACCATAGAAACCATGAGGAACATTCTGGATACAATAATACCAACACAGGTGTGCAGTTTTCTCGTCATTCTTTTCTTGCACCTCTACAAAATCCCACGTTTAGAAGTGAACCATTTCTGGCAAAACAACTTTCTCAGATGTGCAACATTGTAGGCTTCTGAAATTATTTTGTACAGGACCGAGACAACGACAGTGAGATTTGTTGCTGTCTGTGCTATTGTTTCAGCTGCTCATTTTCCGTATTCCAAATGGAATTTGTCTGCTGAAAAATGACATAAATCGTGTTAATATGACCATTTTTTTAAGGTATAAACATTTGAATTCACCTCCAAAAGTTGATTCTGTTCATCAGTATTCGTCACTCATCAGTCTGAAGACGTCACTTGGATGAGTGACGAAACGTTTCTGCCACTGAAAACGCTTCGTCCAGATGAACAGGATCAACTTTTGGAGTTTTACTTACCTGGATGATTGAACATGCATCAAGACATTTGAATTCACCCTTATATAGGACCATCATGGGACACTTTTATAACTAATACTGCTGCTAATACTTGCATTAGGCAACACAATACTAGCCAGATAATACCCTAACCAAGCTGACATGGGGTGCTGATTAGGAAGTCTCGAAATAAGGTTTACCTTTTTGTTAATTCATTTCAGTGCAAATAAATATGTAGTGCATTTTAACTTCTGCATACACATACTACACCATAGCAAGTTCACTCTCTTTATTCAGAATGAGAAGTATAAAAAATACTGTTTTCATTGCCAAGTGATGATCTGTGGCGCCTAGGTTAAATTTTATTCATAAAAATGTAAGTTGCACACATAAATATTCAATGGACCACTGCAGCTAGTCTTTGGCACATCCATGTGCAGCAGGCTATGCATGTTCAAGGTCCAATGTAGCACTGCAGCCAGCCATTTTTCTTGGGGAGGACATTAAGTATAATACATTACAATATAATATATTACATTTTTGACTATGATCACCTAATCTGACACAGAAACCATTTCAAAACACAACTGTGTGTGTGAGGGTCTTCTCACTGCATTTCAGTGGAAGCAGCTCTTGCTTCCACTTTAGCTTTACTTCAGTCCTTACGGTGAACCACAAGCAAAGCTAAATTGTCCTTTTTATTACTTTTGTGAATATAGTCACATTACAAATCCCTAAACAGGTACAATAATAGATAGATTCTAGTTATTGAAAGATTTTTTTCACAACTTATGTACCATTAAGCTCTACATTTTTGCTCACTTGTCTTTAGGCTGAATCCTTTTCTCCCTTTCTCTATGTAAAAGCAAAGTTTAAAGGTATCATTAAGTTTGTCCTGTGATTATTGGTAGCAGCAGGAGAGAATGGCCTGGTACTTACAGCGTGTCTGTTTGAGCACTCAGACTGCTTTCTTACTACAAGTCTCATTTAGCCACACAGTTATGCAGCACTTTTATCTACGCCTTGCACGCACACACACACACACACACACACACACACACACACACACACACACACACACACACACACACACACACACACACACACACACACACACACACACACACACACCACTGTCTGTAGGAGAGTCCCAGCTGATAGGGTTTTTCACGGTGCAGCTTTAAACACATTTTTCACCCGAGTTGCTGCCTGTATTTGTGTTGGGAAGTGCAAATTTGGGCTACATTGCTTCACTGCATAGCTTTTGTATACAATGATGATAACTAAAACCTTTACTTTGAGTGTCTTGTTGTGAAATAAGAAAATAAATATGTAAAAATTCAATGGGAGTGGAACAAGATAGATTTAAGGCAAACTGGTTACTGAATAGTTTATATTGAGATGTACTTTAGGTAGAGATGTAGTACAGAAGCTGCAGAAGACTGCTGAATAGCAGGTTCCAATACAGACTAGACCAGGAGGTGGGGGGAAAAAATCAAATGAGCACATCAGGTATGAACCACATTCTTTGAAATGTTTGTGTAGCTCCCACAAAGTCCAAGTATTTTAATTTTACTGAAAATGAAAAGAGAAATTTCAAAGGTGAAAGAGATAAATTTGTATTTGACAAGAGATGACACAAGGACATTAATTCATATCTGTGTTTGGCACCTAATCACTAATCTGCTTTTATATGAGCAGTAATGACACATGAAACTCAAAGCGTTTACAACAATTAAAGAGATTGGAAGTCATGAAAAGATGAAAAGACTAACTTCCCTGTCTCTTTCCAGGTCTTGGGAAATGAATTACTGGTGGGCCACTCCACCATGTCATCTAACAGTCTCCTAAACGCTGCCTCACCTCACAGTCTAATGCTTCAAGCTGCCTTCAGCCTTCTGTTGCTACTCCTTCAAATCCTTATCAATGAACGCTAAAGAGCACAGGGGGGCATGCCAAGGATTCTCCTAGTACCAAGCAAATGGGAGCACCTGTGCAGTTCAGAGGAAGTGGACCGCGTGGCGTTATTGCTCCCTCTAAATTTGTACAGCGATTCTGTTCTTCTATTTTTCTCTCTAAATAGTCCGGTTCCACCTGTCAGAGTTCTCATTCTGAGTGTGGGAGCCTTTGACAGACAGATGCCTGTCTGTGCATTTGTATATTATTGCGATCAAGCTGAAATGAAGTCAAGGTGCTGCTTCTGTGGACTAGCTAAGTTTTCAGCTATCTCTGTGTATCTCTATTCAGTTATATTATAAGAAATGTGTATGATATTTAGACATGAAGTATGTACTGTGAAGATTTGTATTATAAACAGAGGCTCTTGTTTAAATATGGTTCTGAAAAATGACTGGAGAAAACTTTGTATGTGCTCTGTGGATAAAGTGTTCAGAAAGCTGCTGTCTCTTCAACTGAGTGAAAGAGGACCATTATACCTGACCAATACTGGAACTGTCGAGCGACCAAGAGACAACAGAGCTGCATTTCACTCAGACATCCTGGACTAATGCACTGATTCCAAAAATGTCTAGCACAACTATCAAGAAGAGATGTGACGAGAACATAAGAAAAACCTTGACATCATCATCATCTTTTCCATTGAAACTGTCCCTTTCTCAAACTCCCCAGCAACATTTCACTTTTTATCGCTAAAACCTCAGAAGCTGTTGATAGAAAATAGAAGTCCTTGGTCTTTATCAGCGAAGGTGACTTCTGGGACTTGAAAGGAAATAACCAGAGAAGCTGAGACTCTTTACCTGTAGCTGCTGTGCTTTGTGTTTGTGAGTGCAATGGCCCTTTGTTTCTCATTGTGTAACTGACCATTTCTATACAGAGCTCTGAATTTTTGTGCCGGAGAACAAAGGGAATGGTTTTACTTATTGAGGTGTCACCTACACCAGTAGGGAGCCTGTTAGAGATTTGACAGTAATGAATGATTCAGTATTTCCTGTCTGGGAACATGCCAACCAGAGGAGTAGCAAATAAAAGTTCTCCGATCATTATGAATACATTTTGCTATTATTCAACCTTTTCTAATTAAATTAGCAATGTTTAGTGCTGTTGAAGTTAACACTATTAGGTTACAATTTCACTCCATATTTTTTACACTCACCAGAGTTTGAGAACCACTGACAGCTAAACTAACAGTCATAAAACCTATGAGGTACTATCAAGTGATTATTTGAAGTAAGAATATAACAGGAGCCCTTTTGACAAAGTCTGATCTGTCTTAAGCCGATAAATTGCTTCATATTGGAGATGCGCTTATATCTTGCTTCGAATTCCTTAACGGCTATTTGAAAAACTAATTTTAAAGGCATTCAATATATTAATTATACATACTTAAGTTAATTATCTGAAAACTGTATTGATTTTTGCTGCACTTACTAGCTAATACCAACAGTAGATACAACTAGTGCTACATGTTACTGCCAAAGACCAAATAAGAAAATACAAAATTCACTAATTTACTATACCATCATAGCTGAACATGTTGCAAAACATATTTTTTTTAAAGGAAAGCCCTTATTCATAAGAGGCTCAACAGAGTAAACACACACACACACACGAATTGCCGTGAAATAACTATCATGAGTGATCCTTTTTTTCTGAGAATCCTGTATAGCTTTGAAAACTGGAACTGCTGTAATGCTCAGCAGTAAAAGTAAAATCTGGCTGATTTGCTGATTTCTGCAGATAGTCACTATAAACATTCGTCCTTTACCAGTATTTACATTTTGCATTTGGTTTAAACAGAAAATTATCGGTATTCAATAAGCTGTGACATAAAATGCTGAATTATCTTGTTGTTAGCATTGTAAAAATTGCAAAATGAATTAAATTTGCATACATTTATGGAATATAACAAATGCCAACACGTTTTGGGGTTTTGTTGGTTCACTGCATACAGCCGGCTAAATGAATGCCTGTTTGCTCATAATTGTGTGCAAAATGAAACATTTCCAAACACTGCCATGATAAAATTCAGTGTGCTCTTTACTAACACTTATGAGTTTAATCTTTGAATGGAAGTAAAGATCATTTACATCTAAATTAGAGACAAACTGATTTTTAAGACAGAAAGCAATGCCAATATTTCATGATGTTCTGATATAAATGAGTCCATTTTTTTTCAGACACATATAAATGCTGATAGATATTGGTTAAGCAAATTGCTAATATCAACCAATAAACTGTTGTAGGCCTAATCCAGCTATTTATGTAAAAAAGAAAGAAAGAAAGAAATTAGCAAGATTAGAAATATTCATTGTGCCTGTTGCCAAACCTCTTCAAAAAACAAGACAACTTCAAATATATAAATAGCTATAAATTGAGTTAATTGTAAAGTTGAAATAAAGGTCATTTGACTGAACTTGCTATGGTGTAACTCTGCTTGCAGACAAAAATGGAGCTTGATAATCATTAGCTCAAGCTGATGATTATCAAGCGTCATGCACCATCTAACAAATTCAAAGTGTAGGTGTTGGAAATGCAAATATTATTGTTGCAGTTATATGGTAGTAAGTCCAAGACAGAATCAAAGTTCATAGTCATCTCCTGACTAGCTACTCATTTTGTTAGCGAGGCTAAAAATAGCAATGGACTAAATTACCTTTGCAAACATTGCAATCAAGACTGGGTACACACACACACACACACACACGTAGGTAGTATGGTAGCTTTTATTAAACTGTATATGCCTCACATATGTCTACTTATTATTTTGAGGATTTGTTACACTATGACTAGGATAGTTCTGCTAATCAGAAGCTTGGTGGTTGGACCTCTGGCTCCCTTAGTCTCGTTCTATCTTTGGGTGAGACAGATGATTGAGGAAAATGATTCAAGTGCTCAAAAGAAGTAGAAAAGTAATAGTTATATATGATATTAAAATTCCAGTCTATTGGCCATTTTGGCTCAAAAATATCCCTTTTTGTCTGATAATTTGAAAACGTCTTAATGGCAACACATATTGTATTAAACAAATCTTTGGGAAATTGTCAACACACAAAAATGAGACTAACTACTTATTTGACTATTAAACTTTCTTTGTGTTGTTTTGAATAATAAATGATTATTACTCTTAAAATGATACAAAGTTACAAGTTTAGTTATCCCTAATGCGCTACTTTTTTCTAATTAATAACATAAAAATTCCCAAAGATATTAAAGATTAACATTATGCTTTGCAAAACCTATATGTCAATATTGACCCAGAACACCATTTCAACAGAGATTCCTAATCTGAAGAATTTTACTCTCTGATTAAATACAATTTAAAAAAGAGTCACACATAGTAGAACTGCTGTACAATGTCATGTTTGCCTTTTTTCTACAGCACTTTTGTCCTTTTCTATGTCTTCTATGTCCGTGTTATTTAAAATAATTAAAAATAAACATAGCAGTTTTCCCTTAACGCAGAGATAAAAGAACGATAGGCTGGAAAGTTAACAAGGAGAAAAAAATAATCAGGTAAATCCAATTTGTACAAGACTCAGAGTTATGACTGCAGATGAAAGTCCCCACTTATGATAAAAAAATGTGGAGCCTACAAAGCTCTTTATCAGAACTAAATGAAGAATACAACACTTGTTTGCATCATCGTGCAGTTACACCGTAGGAATGTATAATGAAGTCAGTGGAGTGACCTCCAACATAATGCATGGCAGTGAGGAACAATGCTCATTTTAAAATTAATGTGGATGATAAACAGATTGCTGTGATTATATCAGAACTGCTCAGCTGATTTATACCAGACTCATTACCTCATGAGTGATGCATTTTCATTTTCAGTGTGCAGCGTCGTGGAAAAAACAAACCCAGTTTAGAATCATCTCTTATCCCTGATGACCCATAATGCAATTTGTCAAACTGGAACTTTACTTCTTGTAATATTGGTCCTTTAATATCTACAAGAAAATTAAAAAAAATCCTAAAGAAAGTTTAATGGAGCTCTGGAAATGTCAAATGCACACCTCCACATGCATAGAGCTTGCATGTTTACTCTTGCTGAGTTTGTCACAGGAAGGTTTTGCTAATAACATTGTTCCATATAGCATAGCTTGTTTTGCAGTCAAAAAGATGGCGGTTTCCTTAAATATAAAGCAGTCCTACATTGACTTAAACGCAATCTAGGATCCCACCGACAAGACCTTTCTGTGTAGGCAGTGAATAACTGAAAACTTATTATTGGACACTTTTATTTTTTTATTTGTTTATTTTTACATATAAAGATGGATTTAAAAAAAACAACTAATAAAAGATATTCAATGTATTTTGACAAATGCAGCCCACTTTTACTTTACACATAGTGTTCTCTATGTCCATGCAACCAAGGCTTGCTGGAAAGTGGCTGAAAGTCAATCCCACAAACACTAGAAGTTGGCTAACTGAAACCAGAACGTTATAGTAGAGTGCTGGAGTGTGCAGTATAATAGAGATTAACTATAATTTAAATCATTTAGCATAAAAGTATAACATTGCTTTGGATGTTTAGCGTACAAAGCAATGTTTTATATTAAAGCATTCAAATCTACAAGTGGCCAGCTGTATCCTCGGGTGGGACGCTGGGAACTATGGGAACAATGGCCTGTCTGCAGCTTGTCAATAACAACAAGTGTTTAAGTGTACTTGGCACTAGGAGACCTTAGGTAACAGGCTGATGGCTGTTTGTCTTAATTGTAACATTAGACCTGAATTGGAATCAGATAGCAGAGAAAAAGACTGAGAGGTCTGCTTGGCAGACTGGGATGTCCTCTCACCTCTGACAGAAGTCGTACGTCATCCCAAGGGAGGCGGGAGACACTGAGTCTGGCTGAGCAAACGGAGGTGGTTTGGGCATCATTCTCGGATGCTTTCCATGTGAGCCATGTCCATGGGATGAGATGCCAGGATACACTGGGTAGATTGTGTCCTTCAACGGGACTCTATTCAGTTACATGAAAACCTATGTCCACCCTTCCTGTTTGCATAGGAATTAAGAGGGTAAACAGCAGACAAGGGCTGCTAATAAAATGGATTTGATCAACTGATTAATCAGCAGAATCAGAATCAGAATCAGAATGGGGTTTATTGCCAGATGTTGAGGTTTACAACATTAGGAAATTGCAAATAGCAAGTGTGACCATAGTCCTCCCAGGACTGGGCACTCCAGCAAATGCTCAGAGAAACTGCAGATAAAACCCAAGAGCAAAGAGCTACAGCTCAAACTATACAGGCCTGTATAGCACGATAAATGTTAAAGTTCATGAAAAGCTTAGAAAAAGCAGGTGGCCACATGCCACATGGTCAGAGTGTCAGAGTCCAGCCTGTGACCCTTTGCTGTGTGTCTTTCCCCTCATTAATGTTATTTTTTTTAAAAAGATAAAACTAAATATAATATTTCAGCTGTAGAGTGGCACAAGGCAGAGCTTAAAGATCTTTTGCCTACACTTGTCTTCACTGATATTATCAGTGGACAATCATGACAATGAGATGGATTATCTGATATCTGGACAGACAACTTATTGAAAAACACAACGACTTTATCTTAAATAAACTCCGCTCTAGAACCTCTGTAGTTTACTTAAGTATTTAAATTAATGTTCATACTTTTAATTTAGGACATAAAAGTGATAATGAATTACTTGCAAATTAATTGTTACCTTTTTACACCAAGGAATTCATATCATATTCATTATTACCAATTACAGCAACTTGATACATTTGCAGTATGTGCTAAAATCCATTTGCTGCTCACTTAACACATTTCCAGGACCCCACTTGTGCCATACAGTGCCTATTGGAAACTAACATATCACTCTCACTCAGTGTTGGGGAGTAACGGAATACATGTACCGCCGTTACGTATTTAAAATACAAAATATGAGTAACTGTATTCCGTTACAGTTACCGTTTAAAAAGGTGGTATTCAGAATACAGTTACTTTGTTGAAATAAATGGATTACACGGCGGTACTTTCCTGTTTCATATTGTGGCGGGTCAGGACTGTTTGGGTTTTGTTTCACAGCTACGTTCTGTTGTTCCAGGGGGCAGCGTTACGGTTGCCATGGTTACAGGCTGACGTGCTCTCCCTGTAACCATGGCAACCGTAAGCATGTAAATATAATAATAACCACTGCAGCCAAGAAGAGTGCCTGACGAGCCCAGTTGTAAGTACGCTATTAAGACTCGACTGTGTTCGTGTTTTCCTCCGAAACAATAAGTTCCGTTGGAGCAGCCTTTCAACGCCTCTCTCTGTCTCAAACTTGACCCACACAACAAAGTAAAGCTATTTTTCAGCTACAAGCCCGACACGGAACCCGACATATTGGCCAGAGGTCCCTTTACGGTTCGGAGCCGCGGACCTTCAGTAACAGTAATAAATCACAGCAGTAGTACATTCACGTAGTTGTAAAAAGCATGATAATATATTAAGTAATCCAAAGTATTCAGAATACGTTACTCTCATTGAGTAACTTAACAGAATACGTTACAAAATACATTTTGGGGCATGTAATCTGTAATCTGTAGTGGAATACATTTTAAAAGTAACCTTCCCAACACTGCTCTCACTGCCTGTGAAGACAACATATTTTGTTCACTATCCTGGTTTGAAGATTTTTTTTTCAGATTAAATATAAATTTAGCATTTGGGTCAGTAACCCAATTTGTGGTATTTAGGTTAGATCGAAAATCTGCCTTATAAATTGGGCAGGTAAAATGATCCTGAAGCACAAAACAAAAGAAGAAATATGATGTTTTTCCCTCTACATCTAACCTCATTCCTTTCTAATATATCTGTATTTTTCTGTAACTTTCATGTGTTTGGGACTATCACTTGGATTCATTCACCCCTTTTGCCCTTCCCCCTCCGTACACTGCAGTTTCCACCCAGTGGTGGCTCTGAATCGAACAGCAATCAATAACAACAATCAAATTCTGCCCTAGGGTGTTAAAACCTCTTGCCATTTACCAGTGAATCATTTTACCTGCATCAAATCAACACAAAGTTTCACTTGTAGTATTTTCAAACTCCATGAGGTTACCATGTTATTTTCTGGTGTGTTTGTCTTCTGTTTCCAAGGTAAAGCGAGACTGCTACCTGCAACTAACTGCTGTAAACACAGAAGAAAAATACGTTAATAGCGCACGACATTATCATGGCAATTTTTAGCCTTTCAAAGGTATAATGACTTGTTAGCTTCTGTAATTTTACTTCCACAGATAAATGTAACAAAATCACAACACTCACAAAATATACTCATTGTTCTTTCACAGAAGTATAAATGTAGCTGTGTATCCACACCTACTGCTAATTTCTAACCAACATGCTTGTCTTTCAAGCATGTTGGAAGACAACATGCTTAAAAACACCAGACAAAAAAAGCCTCAAGCAAGCACAGTCCCAGAATCCCCTGCACCCCCTATGCCCCCTGTACATTGTGTTCAGATTTTTAATGAGTCGGACTCAGTATTACTAATCGGTCTGAAAAGCATCACTGCAAGAGTCGCAACAAGAAAATCTAATGCAGGTTATTATTATACTGGACTGTGACATTTGCCAGCCAGACTGTATGACAATGAACAGACACTTTTATATTTTATTACCATGATATGAAAAATACACAGATTTTCTTCCACCAGTCCAATTCAGGGTTAGGTTTGTGCTGGAGCATCTGCCAGATGTCATTCTATTGATAAAGATTTAGTTATTCTGATTGAGATGATTTTATGAGGGACTGTGTCTTCATAAAAAATGAGCAAAACTTAAAAAGTAAAAAAAAAGAGTCTATCTATTCTTTTTGAGGGGGTTTCTTTTTTAGAAATGTCCTTAGGCTGACTTTGGCAAGTCTGGGCAAAGAGTGCACAGATGAGGAAAAGTAGCTGCAGCATGAACTGCTTTGGCAGCAAGCAAGCATTCACGTTCCAAACCACAATGATAGGTCTTAAATCTCTCCAGACCATGGACACGTAACTATGGATAAGTTTATTATACTGCATCATACAAACAGTACACAAAGTAGCATGCAGTCAAATGCCAATAGATGACAAGGCGAAGAACAACAAAATGGCAAATTCAGGTTTTGTCTACAGACAAATCAGTATCAAGTAAAAGGAGCCCTGAGCATAATTTGTGATGAGAAGGCGTGGGCAGGGATCTTATATAATTGTGACATGAAACCAAAACTAACTGAATTACATTTATAATGTAAAATGTGAAAAACGTGTCTTCATAGGTTAATAAACAGTGTTGCACAGCTCCTCCAATTCCATGTGTATATTCACTTTCATCCACTCGTATCTGCGCTTCAATACAAGCCTGCGTATTCATGGCTATGTGTGTAAAGCCTGTAGGTGTATGTCTGCAGACATCTGTTTTTTTGTGTAATTAAATGTGTCCATGTGAGAATGCATGGACAACTACAAAGAAGTCTAGTAAATGTAATTTTTGCTTCGATTTCTACCATGTTTTCTGATAGAAGGGAATTCAGTGTACCTTTAGCTGCATGGATATATCTTATGGGGTTATAGATGCATGTAAGCGTTTACACTTAAAGGTTCACTATGTTGTAATGTGTTACAGTTGCCAGCAGCTGCACTGTATTAGCTGCATTCAGGTCCTGGAGCAGAACAGCATCAGAGGGAGAGCAGCTGGACAGTAATGACTGCCCACTATTCACCAATCCTTCAATGGCCTTTAATCCTATGGGTCCAACTGAGTTCTCATGGGAGCTCACTAGATTCCTACATACTTAAAATTCTCCCTGTGGAGGCCATTTTCTGAACAAATGCTCCTTCTCCTGAGGCAATTTCACAGTTACTGTCTCAGTATTTCAGGTGAAGCTGGTTACATTTTTCTTAACCTCTTGTTTTTATTAGTGAGTCTCGGCTAAATAACAGAAACAGATCTTTCCATTTACTTCTTTTTACTTCAAAATGATCACAAAATGAAACTAACATATTTACAACACTTTTAAAAAGTGTTTTAGGTCGAATCTTTGTCCAGATGAGCTAAAAATGGGAACGATTGACTTTAACAATGATTACTTTTTTATGAAAAAAATAAAAAAATCTATGGCCCATGTGATAGACAAATGTACACTGCTTCATTTGATCTTAGTTTCATCCACCCCCACCTCACCAAAAGTCTCCAACTTTTAGCCTCTTAGTTTTAATCTCTGGGGTCCAGCAACCCTCGAAAATATTTGCTCCTCCCTGTCCTCTCTGTGCTACTGTGGTTTTAGAAATGGTTGAACTAGCAGTGAACCATACCTTTCCTTTCCTGACTTGCCTCTCATGTGTAGTTGTGATCTTTAGATGGCAAATGTCTAGGGCTTATGGGAAATAATGTTTGTTAAAAGCGAACGACTGAATAAAAACATGATGTTGTTTTTCTTTTGAAAACACAGTCAACACACATTTGCAAAAGGTTCCCGTTCAGTTCCAGTTTCAGTGCAGCTCTTCATGTAAATGTAATAGGTACATTCAGAAAGGCCCTATAAATAGATAGCCCAAGTCAAGTTGAAGTGCAATAATTAAATGAAACTCTTCACCCATGGTTATTTCTATTCCCATGGGATTTAATTGGAGGAAAGTGTGTTTTCGGTTTGAAAAGAGCAGAAGCAACAGAAGCATCCAGTGCAATTAATTGGATGACCCAGTGGTAAAAAAAAAAAACCCTCACTACATTTTCAACAAATGACTCTTGAATGGCAAAGCAAGAACTTCCAGAAAAAAGGGTTTGAAATTAGATAAATGATCCCAAACATGAGATTTTCCAGAGCAAACATAAAGGTGTCATTACACACGATACTCACAAATGATTATGCACATTATTTGTTAGTAAAAGTTGCAGATAGACACACATTCAAATTAGGCCAAAAAACATATTTTGGCTGATTCAAAATCTTGACGCTGAACCAGCGCACTGACAGTAATCTTTCTGAGCATTTCTATCTGTATTTCTGCTCTACTGCTAAATGAGACATTCTGAAGGCAACAGTCTGGTGGGCTGAGTGTATGAGGATGTCAGTTCGCATCCACTTCTGATACCAGCCATGCCCTCACTCAGTCACTATCATTGTTGTGAAGCCAGTCAGATTAAACCGAGCAGCTATTTGGCCTGAAGAAAAGTCTCTGCATGGGCAACGATATGGGCTAGAGGCTGGCATGTTGTCTGCCTCTTCTTTTTCTGCAGATTTACACATATTGCTGGGTAACCTTTCAACATCTTTAGCTCCAGATGTAAGCCAAGTCAGCACCTGTCCATTGGTAGTTCATTGCCTGATCTAGTCAGCCTTTATAAAACCCACGCGTGCATTCTCCATCTTTCCCTTAACAAGGAGTGAATGTTACAACAAGCCTTTTCTACACACAAAATCCAGAAGTTCAATCTCCAAGAGCCTTGTTAATATAAAAAACTGTTATCAGCTATCAAAATAGTAATTTTTTATGAATCTACTCGATAGTTGAGCCAGTAATTGTTGCAATCATTCTAATTGTGACCCTTATTTGTTTTTTTTAATTTCTCTTTTAAAAACACTCTATAATGAATACTGACCATAGCACAACTACAGTGTAAGTGTGGGTACATAAAGAATAGAAACCACTAGGAAAGATGCAATTAACAATCAAAACACAAAAGCAATCAGTCCTGGAGCTGACATGATCAACAACACTAAAAAGATTATGCTTTGTAAACCTCACAGGAATATTTAATCTCATCGCTGTTATTTTCTGTATAACATTAATTAATTCCTTATATCAAAACTGAAAAACAAGAAAATATTATCAGTGGTTTTTCATTTTTGAGAGACTCAGCTGGGTTTATACTGCCCTCTAATGGGTTTAAAGAGTAGTACAACTCCCGCTTCTCCAGACTTTGAAACACAAAGACTCCATCACTCTTAGTGTTAAGAACGCAGTCTCATCAGTGCTGGAGTCAATGAAATGAAGCTTGTTGTATATACTATCTAAGAGTGATATTCTCACACAGCTGCCTCTTTGTAGCTCTGATATTTCAGAGCATCTTAAAGCAATCTGCAATAATTAAGGCTCTGCAGTCATGGCAACCCCCAGAGAAACAGCCTGAGAGTCTACACAGGTGCTCAAACATACTTATATAGAAAAGTCAAGTTTCACACAGACCAGCGAGGAATGCCATTTGAAAATGGCAAATGCAAATGCCATTTATTGAGCTTTCCTAACACATAGTTTAACATTTGTCATACTGAAAATAGAAGGAAACAGGCACAGTAAAGGATTATGACAAAATATATCAAGTAGAATAACAAAACAAAGTTACTTGATAATGGAAATACTTTTAAGCTGCAGTCTATTTAAATATGTATGCTTTCACACAATTATGCGAGTCGTGCTTTTCCTGACAGAGACTAATTAACCGAGACCTTGATGCAAAGGTGTTATTGAAAAGCCGACAGGGAAATTATATATTTTCTCCTGTGTGTTATGTGCAAAAACAGTCTTACGTTGCAAAGCTGGCAGAACTTCTTCATGTGCTACCTTGATGCAACCTATCCCTGTCACCTTATTAGCACTGCCTCGATGCCAAAGGTCTGTTGAGGCATTGAAGCAGAAAAATATGTTACCTATCTGTATTATTATGTCTCCCCTTTTTGTAAAGCTTGCAGTTCACTTCTCACCATGGTTATTATAGATAGCTAACACCTCTGCCAGGGTCAATAGAAAACAAGGTCACTAATTACCTAATTGTTTGCTCACTAACTCCAAAGCCCTTATGACCTCTTCATACCAGTCTTCCTTATCACATTTCAGGCATGAACCAAGCAACAATGAAAACAGATTTCGGGCAGCTATGTGAGCTTTCGCTTTGCATTTTAAAGCACTGCTAACTGATATTCATAGTGCATGCACTCTTTGTGGCCTCCAAAATAACGGACTAATTTATGCTAGATCCAGGTTTTAGCTTTGTCACTGACGTTAATTGATCTGAGAGCCATGAAAGCGCATTGTTTTATCAACCAACCAGCAGGATTATCCACACAAAATATTCACCAAAATATAAACACAAATAAGACTTTAGGTCCTATCTATCTATCTATCTATCTATCTATCTGGCAGATTTGTGGCTACCTTATGTCGCACTTGCACATTGACCTGATCTCTACATGTGCAGTAAGCCAATAAAGACGTCCTATGAAAAGAATGTTCGAATGTTTTACATGGTATATACCCATGCTTTATTTTTAGTTGTTTGGTCTGTGATTTTCGTCTGTTGTTAAATGGTTGTTAGGCAACATGATGACACCATAGTATATAACTGAAAATTCAAATGTTGTGCTTTTCTTAGGTGTTATACATCGGTGCACATCCATAGGTGTTATATGGACTAAGTGCTCCAAATGGGTAAATTTAGCCCGGTAATAGTAGGTGGGTGCTAGACAACATGAAAATATGTGACCTTGATAAGAACCTTCAGGCGCTTAACATGTATGGGTGTTGCATGTTTGGTTGCTGAATTGCTGATGTGTAGGGGCAGTTCATGTATGCTGGTGATGTAGTATATGCACGATGTTCTGGAAGAGGCAAGTATAATGAGTAGAATGACAGGACTTAGAAGAAAGTATGAATGCCTGGAAAGGCTTCTGTGTTAAAACTGTTATTATAGAATGTTATTATGTGAATGTCCAGGTCACGTAAGGCTGCTTAGTTATAATAAACTTATAATAACAGTTCTTTTAGATTGATTAACAGAATTACTCATTGACTTTATTAAAACATAGAATTTATTGCCTTGACTTTTATTTGCAGTTCAAATGTAAATATTAATAACAAAGAAAGGAATGAAATAAACGTGCCAGAGGCTGGTGGGCTGTTTATTTGGGATTCCAGCAAATGGCAAAGGTAAAGGAAAGTGGAGGGACTGAAAGGCAAAGATGTATTGCAAAATTTGAAGTGATAATTGTGTCTCTGTGATCAAGTTATTTGCATAGCTCTACTGTCATGACATGTCAGCTTATTTGTTATCAGCTGTGAGGCCATATTAAAATTCTCCACATACATTTCTAAATGAAAATTTCTGTTGCTTTTTTGTATTTCATTTCTTTAAAAATGTACATAAGATAATGGATTGCCCAGATTTTAGACACATATTGTAACATAGTGTAAACGTATAAGCAAAAGTGGCACAGTTCTGGGTCATTTTGACCGAGCATTTTTAGTTTCTTGTATTTTGGTATTATTCTGTGATATGATTTATATTCTGATTCTCTAGTTGTGCTGTTTTGATTATTATTATTATTGTCCTATGTTTCAGTTTAATTCTGGTTAAGAGTTTAGTTTTAGGTTTTGTTCTTGTGCCCTCGTGTTCAGCGTAGGTTTAGTTCGGTGTCAAATCTGTGCCTGTCGTGTTTCCTGTTTTACTTTGAAAGTCCATGTCTCATGTCAGCGTTTCCAGTTTTGCTTCCCTTGTCTTGTTAGGTCTGATTACTCCCAGCTGTGCTCTCTTCCTGTGTCCCATTCCATCCTTATCTCTCAGCGTATTTAAGCCCTGTGTTTTCCTTGCTCTGTGTCGTGTTGTACCTGCTTCGTGCTGTGTTTTTCCTCAGTGTTTCTGATAATGTTCAAGCTCACTGTTTCCTGGTTTTGTTTTCTAGTTTCCCAGTTTTCTAGTTTAAGCTTCATGTTTTGAGTTTCTAGTTTACTTCCCTGTATTTCATGTTAAGGTTTTTCTCCAGCAATAAAGCTGCTGCCTTTAGTTTATCATTCAGTCTCCAAGTCCTGCATGTGGGTCCTACATCCTCCTGCCACACAGCACGTCCTGACAAAAAGTCTTGAGCCACTTCTCATTTCTTAATATTTTGCCTCCAAGGATCCAGACTTTAAATTTTTTAAAGTGCTCTTGAGCAATAGTTTTCCAGTTCAAATGTTCAAAAACAGAACATTGAACATGAATTTCTGCCCAGTCCTTTTACTCGATCATTTAAGGAACTTTTTTGTTTGTTTGTTGAGTCCTAACTCAAGAAATGAACCAGTTGTGTCTAAATATAACACACAACTCAACATAACACAGTTTTAAGTTGCATCTTAAGGCACTGTCACAAAGCAGAAGTCTTTTTTCCCCATTTCTTTAGGCTCAGAAAAATGCCAACGACACCACAGTTTGACCAACATAAAATGCTGTTTTTGCATCAACATAGTGATGCCCAAAGGGAAAAACCTGAAATTTGGCATATGCCACCATGGTGTGCAGTGTGTCCTTAAAAATGGATAAGGGGATGAAAAAAGCTATGAGCTATGAACACACAAAAGTCTTTTTTTTTTAATCCACCATACAATACCATCTGGAAGCATCTAATTGGCAACAATTCAACCTTTTCAGCATGAAAATGATCCCAAATATGTTGTCAATGCAGTAAAAGCACATTTAGATAGAAAAACATACAATACAACACTATAAGTCATGGATCGGCCTCCCCACAAGATTACTGAAGCAGTATAGGGTTGTCTTGATAAATGGACTGGTACTTATTTAGCAGCTTTCCACTCTGACTCTTGAACGCACTTTTCACTACAACCCTCATTTAACAAACCACACATGATCATTCAAGCATGTTTTTTCTATACCTTGTATACCCAACATTCATTGACATGTTCACACTACAATGGAGCAGCGCAGAGTTCAGTATCTTGCCTAAGGATACTTTGACATGAAGCTGGAGAACCAATCCAGTGACCTTCCACTCTTTTGGTCCAAAGAACAAAATGAAAGGCACCCAACACCCAAAGATGAGCTTTGGACTGTCCTTCGAAAAGCTCAACTTCTTAGGAAGAAGCAAAGGAAGCTTGTCTTAGACAGTTCAAGTTGTGTTGGAAAACTAAGATGATCATACCAATTATAGGCTTTCAGGCTTGTTGGAATAGTAGTCTAAGGAGCTTGGAAAGAAAACGACTGCACTTCTTGGGCTGCTTGGAGAAAATTCTCCTGTGTTTCTTGGATAAACCTGCTACATAAGGGATAAAAATGTTGTTTCGTTTGTCATTCTGTTTCTCCCAAGTTGGTGTCTCACCTTCTTTCCTGTCTAGCTTTGCCGATTCAATGAAGACCCAGTTGGGATAACCACATATTTTAAGAGCTATCTGATGATGTATGTATTCCTTTTCTTTCTCTTCTGGCTTTAGAGGGAACGTTTTCTGTCCGGTGACAGCTGATAATACATAAGATGACATGTCATGACAGTAGAGCTGTGCAAGTAACTTCATAACAGAAACAAATGTATTACTTCATCAAAATATATTTTTAAATACTTTGTCTTTGCCTTTTAGCCCAAGGACAAAACTCCAAAACACAACCTAAACAACATAGCGTATGCTGTGCAGTGCAGTGAGGAGTGCTCAGACCTGTACATTGGAGAAACCAAACAGCCACTCCGTAAAGCATGTCACAACATAGCAGAGCCACCTCGGCAGGACAAGACTCAGCTGTACATCTGCATCTAAAGGACAAAGGTCACTCTTTCGAAGATGCCAGTGTTCACATTTTGGACAGAGAAGACAGATGGTTAAAACAATGAGTGAAAGAGGCCATTTATGCCCACCGTGACTGACCGTCTTTGAACCGAGGCCATGGCTTAAGACACCAACTGTCAGCCACGCAGAATGCAGTTTTGAGGCCCCTTCCCAGGTGCCCTTAACCCCTACTCACATCTTGCATCAGGTAACCTCAACAGGTCACATGACAGGTTTAGACAAGGTCTCACAATGGTTCGACTTGAAACCTCAGCTGATAATGACCCCGCCCTTTTTCACACCTTGGTTCATGTGATGAGGCACATGATCAATGGTCGGTCATTGACCCTCTTAAGGAACAGCTCCCTTTTTTTTAACTGAAGAAACTTCTCGAATGAGAGTTAAAACATCTTCAAGAATTTTAAAGAAGTCCAGTCGCTTTCTTTAGAAGCTCCTTACACTACCATGACCTGGATGATTGAGAACCTACACATACCTGTTGGAATAGTACAGTCTCAGTTTTAGCCCTATACTTATACTTCATTTCTTGTATTTCCATGTATCATTGGACCTATTTCAAATTAATGAGCGATAGCTCAAAACACTCTGCTCTGTTAGTAAAGCAGGTGGATGATTTGAACCCTGGTTCATCCAGCCTACATGTCTGAGTGTCCTTGAGCAAGATAGTGATGAATAAAGGATGATGAAGACATTGTGTTTTCCTGATAGTTAGAAAATGCTTAAAAGCATAGAAAGTAGTGCTGTATGAATGTGTGTGCTCAGTTAAAGACCAACAGTGCTATAAGTACCAGTCAGACTCAGACTAAGTTGTGACACCTGGCTTTATTGCTACTACAATTGTATTTCTAAAACATTTCTACATAAGAAAAGGTTATTTTTTTCATTTTACAGTTTGTACATGTATGTATGCATGTTGGCAGACATGCACTTTAGACTTCCTTGAACTTTTTTGTTGTTTTTTTTTATTATTCAGGCAGTTTTGATGTAAATAGCACTATTCTGCTGCAATCAAATCATTCTGGATAATTTGTAATGTAGACTCAGCCATGAACAGCAGGCGAGTAATTGGATAACTTGCTGTGAAAATGCTTTCCTGAAGCAATTTGAATAGTGTCAGCAAGTTCAAGCAACTTTGGAAGAGATTTTTTTTAAGTGTCCTCTTTATTTGCTTAAACTTTTGTCCCCCACACAGAGGAGGTAAGAAAAAGACTTGAAAATTTAAGATAATGTGGAAAAAATTTAGTTAGTACTCTGTTTTATGGATCTGAGGTTTGTTTGAAGAAGCTCACACAATAAGTTACAAATTACACATGACGGTAGATGATTGCACTAAATTTAGCTCCATTGGTTTAGGAGAAGAGCTTGTAAGAGGTGAAGCCAAGGATATTTGCTCATTTGGTCCTTTTGTTTGCAACTTTGGATTATTGTGCCTTGTCCGTCTCCACTGCTTGCTTAAACAGCTCCCAAAGTGTGGCCACGGAGAACTGCTGAAAACTTGGACTAGACTAGACATACACTACTCTGAATTTGGATAATATGGGCTACGGAAACTATTTCCCTAGTAACTGCTTTAATTAGTTCACAACAGTGAGTAGCATTTGGCACAAAATAATTTATACGGAATTTATATGTATACTTAACATATGCAATAACTTTTTTCTTGGATTACAAAGATTATGAATATAAAAACATGAACTAACACATGCCGATATCTACAATAATAGCAACCTTTAAATAGTGCTAATGAATGCAGAAGTAGAAATCCTTGGTTTGAATGCCTGTGATGTTGTAGTGAATCATACATATAAACACTTCACTGGGGAAAAATAGTTTGAAGTCACTGTTTAACAGCAGTAAAACTTTTACAAAGCAGTCATGTTAAGATGGCAAAGAGTCCCAGTTTGCGTTAAAAGTAGTTTCATTAAATATTCCACCTTCCACATTATTTTATGCACTTAGAACCAACTCGTCTCTGATTGGCAGAGAGGGCATTAAGGTGCTATGTGTAGTGACCCAACTCTCTTCTACCTGTGGACCTGCTTGCAAGACCATTCAAGCTGCAGCTCTTAAAAAAACAGCAACAACTTCCAGTTCTCCTTAAGTTTTCTTTGCAATATCATTACCTTTTCCTGCATCACAAGAACTAAATGAAGAGCAAAAAGGAAGAACGGGAGACTTCAGGAGTCATCGTGAATCAGTTTGCAGACGGTAATGATCATCAGACTGTATGTGGATCAGAGTTTTATGTGTGTTTAGTACTACTACTAGTACTCTTTGCTTCTGGAGCACCAGATGATAGGACATACTTGGTAAACTTTTTTATTTTCACGCATAATAATTTAACCTTAGCAGATACTATGTTCTGGCTGTCATTATAATTTGATCAGTGAGAAATCTTGAATTTAGCATACCCAACATTTTAAACAGAATCCACTTATTTAGAAATATTATTTCTACCTAACATTTAGCAGAAAATAAAATCAGAGTATGTGATGAAACACCCCTTATTCATTTCGCCTGTTTGGAAGGATGACGGTTTTTGGTTCCAGACTCTCATTATTGTAAATATGTAAATGTTTGTATGACTTTGTTATGTCAATGGTGACAATGAGCATGTGATAATAACACATTTTTATCTTTAAAACCATAAGTATTGATTAAAGGTCAACAGGAACAATACAACAAGAGACTGCAAATAGTACTTCATACGTGTGGTAGGTGTTACAGAATCAGCACGAAGGAAGTTTTCCAACACAGTTCAATATGCATAATAACACTCCACATGTGTGTCCACATGTGAGTCTATATTTAATGTTTGACTATTGCTGCTACTTTTATGCCTTCAGTTATACATTTATAGCTTTAAGTCAGTAAAATATTGTCAACTGTCATAGGTCATCCAGTACTGAATTATGAAACTGCTGGAACTGCTGGAACTGCTGTTCACAACAGGCATTTCTGCATATGCTGTTCAAATGTTTATCATGATGAAGCATTGTGCTTATTTCTGTTATAAACACTGTGTTTTTCGTTGAACAATGCTTATGTGTTTGTATTTGTATGTTTCCCCACAGTTATTTCCCTCAGGGTGCTTGTGGGGTTTGATTAATGGTTCACAATAGAGTAAGCCAAGCTCGTTTACTTGCGGTGAACCCCTTGACCACAGAACATTAGTTTATTAATGCAGTATTTCATTGCTTTCCTGGGTTCTTTGTTAGTGGCTGTTAATGTGGTGATGAAAGGTCCACTATGCAGATCTTTCTTCCTTGAGCAGAAGTGTAAAGTGTTGAGGATCAGTTATTTAGGAAAGATGCAAAGAGTCTTCTGAGTAGACCTTAAACTGGAAATAAGGATTTTTTTCTCTGTGTTCTGATGTGATGCTTATTTGAATTGGTAAAATCTCAATAATATCACTTTATTTTGCATATTTTATTTTGCAAATATGGCATGCGTGAAAAGTTTATTCAGTGCATAACTGATATAGATAATTGACAACTGGTTGTTAAAGGCGAGGCAATTTTATTTAGAACCCTTGTTTCATACTCACACTACAGAGGCAGATTCATGGTGCTGCAAATGAACAACATAGTGCAGCACAGTTCAAAGTTCAAACAGCGCAGAACACAATAAAAGATTAAACATCTACTTATGATCAAGGTTTCCGGCCTTTGAGCTTAATAGAAAAACAACAACAAGCAAACAATAATCATTTATTTCCACATAGAAATTCAAATTAATTAAAAGTAGTTTGTAAGTAGTTGCAAAATAGCTTGTAAAAAACAACAGTATGACTTTAGTGGTCAGGTTAGACATTAACACTTGAGAATGAATGAGGAGTACCCTCTTTTAGCCACTTCTGAGAGTCTCAGTCCTTTACAACATGCAGAATTCAGTTTGCTATGAAATCCCCTACAGAATCCCAGCCTTGTTGCTGCCATGCTGCTTCAACACCAGACTCTGCTGCCATCTCAAGGCAAATGAGGGAATCACTTCTTCTTCTTAAACTGAACATTAGTCTGAAGCCAAATTCAACCAAGAACACAACAAACAAGTGATAGATGTTAGATATTCTCAGAAAACATCTAATCTTATATACAGCTCATTACAAAATATACATCTCAATATAAACGTTATTTATGATTTTGGAAACGTTCATTGCAAATACATACTATAAGTGCAACTTATAAATATTAACTAAATATTCACTCTTATTATTCCAAATTCTGCATCTGTACAATGTCAGACAAAGGTATTCTATTCTATTTTATATTTTCAAATATTAAGTTAATTACAGAATTATATCTTTTGGTGTCAAGACACTACTTTTGCCTCATTAGATTTTATTTCTAAACTCTCATCGAGTATCTTTATTTCATAACCAGCATGCAAGACACGCTTTTAAATAACTGTCACATCTATCTGTGAGAATAAACATCATAAGTTGAGTTATTTTATACTGTAATAATATATAATATACTGTACTGTTATTTTATATCGTAAGTTTATAATATGGTTACTTAAACCTTAAAACGGTTCTTTTTCACAGCTTTTGCCAGGTCTGTTTGTAGCAGTTAAGAGGGTTTCCCAGCAGTATGTGCATATAGATAATTAAAATAAAGATGTAGATCCAGAATAAAGGGTAAACAAGTAAACTTTCCCCTCAGAATCTACATTAAAATAATGAAAGTGATTCTTGTAGTGTAACTAAAGAATCTTGAGCATATTTTTAATGTTGTGGATCAATAGTTTTAACACAGGTTGTTTTTTTAGTGTCTTCATGTTCTTGCATGTGCATCAGATTATAAGGAATAATTTGAGCAGGTGTTGTGGAAAGAAATACGGTATGCCAGTGAGGAATAAAACAGTGTCCTGTTGGTAAACAATGGGAATTTGAATTTCTTCTGAGTCTATGGCATTCAATAACAGATGTACAGGACATGCATTTCATTACCTCGGCTGCAAATGCGATATTTATATTTTACTGGTCTCTTTAAATGTTTCAGCCTGTTGTAACAAACATTTGTTCACTTTTTCCTTGACTGATCTGTCAGAACCGGTTTGTGTACAATCTAAATATTCCCATTGTTTTTTTTGTATTTATATGACATTTACAAAAAGAGACATGATATTTGATGACTTTTGAATTGTTTATTGGTTTGAATGATTTAACCTTTAAAGCTTACACACGATGCTGAAAGAGTTACCTATGAAAATAACATACCAAAACCCTAAAATTGCCTTTTTAGAAGTTACTTGGAATATAGTCCATTTCATAGGCACAAGGACCCAGCAGAACAAGCACCTCTCTCCCCCTCATGCTTTCCCTTTCTGCCCTCTCTCTCCCTCTCCCAAACTCGTGTGCTCCCAGAGGAGGTGCAGGGAGGTAACGTTACATCAGTATGTATGTATGGGCGTGTGTATAAAAGACGTGGAGGATGATTAGTAAATGCTGACGAGCAGAGCAAAGATAAAAGATTATGGGTTGAGCTTTGGAAAACAAATGACCTAAAATTTAAAAAACCCCTGGAGAAACATGGAAGACCAAAAGGTCCTTACGTTTGTGCCCTCTGGTAAGTTTTACAGGAGTGGAGTGAGGTGAGGAAGTGAAATGTGTCAAACATGTGGAGGAAGCCTTTTTAGAGTGTATGTGTGAATGTTTCTTTCCTGATTCTTTTCACTTGTGGTTACATTTTTAATGTCTTCTTGTTGTTAACAGTAAAACTACAGAATAGGAGAAAGATGCTTTCATTGCCCAGAAAGTGAAAAGCAAAGCGTATGGGTCAATATTTACAGTATGGCAATAAATGATACACTCATCTGCCATGCAGTGCTTTCATAGCAGACCTGCGAAAATATTTCCAGCACCAGTTTTAACTCTGTTGTGGCACCAGGAACAGTTCAAGAAAATTATCCAAGTTATATATTTTTTCTTAGTGAAATTTGGCTTTTCTTTACTTTGCAGAGTCTTTACATCATCCAGTGCCCTAAGATGACTATTATTGAAAACGGGTCCTATATAAAACATTTGAAAAGAAATCTACTGAAGTGTATGGGCTCATGTTAATGGTAACACAGTTCCACTGGCTGACCTGATTATTAGTGATTATTATTAATTAGTAAGTGTTTATTACAAGCCAAAATATGTCTAACATTAAAGGTACCAATATCTAAAATGGGACAATTCTCTTTGTGACCTGGAACTTACTTTCATCATTGCCATTAATATGTTAATTCCTACTTGAATTTTCTCAGGTCAAGGATTAAGAAGATTATCTGGTAGAAAAATGTCTAATGTTCTAATCTGGCAAATCTCAAGGTTTTCCATTCTCAGCTCTTCGTTCTGTGGTTGGCGTTGGTGATAATTTCAATGTCAGAAAATCTACCAACCTCAATAACACCCCTGATGCTCGACTTTAGATCATTACCTAAAGGCTTCCAGGTTTTCTATAATTCAGCAGAACCTTCTTGTAATGAATCAATTTGCTCTTTTAAGATTAGTACCACATGGCAAATAAAATTCTTTTGAAGTGAGCAAAACCTCCTTTCAGTCAGATACTCAGGTTGGTATAAATTATGTAACTGTAACTGTACTGTTGGTTTCTAATGTTTGCATATCCAGCACATTCACTGTGCTGGATATGCAAACATTAGGTTATCCTTATCGGTACCCTTTGAGGTGTTGATGTGGAATGAGCGCTAGTTCCTCCTTCCTGTTATTTATATTATAACAAAGCATATGTCTGCATTGTGAACCACAGTGTACACACTGTTCATGGTACAGGAGCGTGCACCCACCATGGTCAAATGAAGTCTCGATAAGATTTTGCTTTAGCAGCAGGTGTGGTAATTCAGTGGATTTTATTGAATGGTGCATAGGAGGATATCATTAGCTGACCTTCTTATTTGATAGACAAGCTATTATAAGTCCTTACATGTGAACACCATGGTCCTTCTGCTTTCATAGTTTGACCTTGTGCAGTTCAGCACAGAGTTCTCAGATTTGCAGCTCAGCATACTTGTTTCCAGAGACCCAACAAGGATTCTCCTGTTTCCTTTTTCACAAGGACGTAGCCTGCTTAAAGTCTACAGATGGCAGTGTGGCTGTCTGTAAGAATAAATCATATGTTATGCTTTAAGACTTACAGATTTGGTTCATGAGATAGACCAATAACAGATAGCAAACGATGTGCAACAACAGAGGGGTGATTTGGCACGTCAGACTTCAAAAACTGCAAAATACAATTTTAGATTCAAAGATAGCGAGAAAAAAACACTGAAAAAATTCAGATAAACCAGCGATTGATACAAGGATACCAAACAAGCTGCATTAGCACTCTTAATTGTACTTAAACACAATTTTATTTTGGGCCAAATGCCAACACCAGCATACTACTATCCTGATGGCAGTGATATCCTGCTTATAAGGCATAATGGTCATTTTTTTGTGGGGGGCGCTAGCCATAATAGATGATAAGCAAGAAGTAATAATAGACAAGCATTTCTGTCACTGACAATTCAGCCATTTTTTCCTTAATTTTTTCTTCCCCAAATGTCATTTATGTCCTCACCTCAGCTTTCAGTAGGGACTAATCGGAAAGTGATGCCATTACTCCTTTTGTTCACAATATTGATAAGGAATAGTTTAGCATATTTACAATAAACCTGACATTCATGTTTTCATGAGGCAGTTTCAGAGGTCACATCCACACACTGTCCTGGCACAGACGGCTGTGTAGTCTGTGTGGACTCCTGTGAAGAGGGGGAGGCCTGGGAATGTTCTATCTAATCTGCTTTGAGATATAGCCTTGCTCGCAAGCCCCTAGAGCCAAACAGTGCTTCAGGCAATGAAAACTCATCTGTACAGCTGCAGCCGTGTCTCACAGATACATGACCGCCAATACAAACATCAGACACAGCTGGCACTAGATTTGTTCTGTAACCGAGACTTCACAGATCTCTTTAAAGATTCCCAGGTTCTTGTCTTTTTTTCCCTCTCTCTCCACAGCATTACCATAACTTGACATAAGCTCCTTAATTTTCATAACAGCATCACATTATTTTGGTAAATCTGGAAGTAATTGTGCTTAGACGTGTGTGCTCGCTTTGTTATAGGAATTTGTAAAATGTGTATACAGAATGCACAAGCATGTGCACAGAAAAGAAAAGATGAAATCTTGAGATGCATCCTGAAATGAAAGTGAAACTGATTGTTGCTCTGGTGAAAAGCCACTGTTTTTGCGTGTTTGAGTCCAGTTTCGCACAGTTACCATGTTAGCTGTGTCAAACATGTCACTCAAAACAATTATAAAGACTTTCCTTTATTATCATTGAAGATGTTGTGGCTTCAGACATGGTTGTAGTTTTGACTGAAGAAAGCTGATATCCTTAGAGGTTCTATTAACAACAATTTATGTTAGCCAGTAGCAGCTTCTGAAAAATGTGCTTGATGTGTAAAAAAGAAACATATTAACACTAACACGATATATTAACACTGCAGTTATTGTGCACTTACATAAACTTCATTATCTGAAAAAATATTAGTGATTCAAAATAGTTTATTCTGTGCTTATAGTGATGTGATTCTAACTTTTCCATACTGCACCTAAAGAACTGGATGGCAGACAATACAAACAGTGATGAAAATCTTTAATATAAAAGACTGCGCTTGAAGCTGAGCAGGACATTTTGTAAACATCATATTTGTTCCTTCCATCCACAGCGGCTCCACCCACAGAGCGGCCTAACAATGGCTACTTTTTCCAAGAGATGGGTGCGTATTGCTTTTTACAGCAGACGTTTGCTCTTTCATGAAGTTCAAGTGATCTGCACAGTAACAAAGATGATTTTTCCCTCAGGACGGTGGGGATCGTACGCGTCTAAATTTATTGTATCACTATTATTTATGCAGATGTCTGCTCACTGATGACCCATTTCACATGCTGGTGGGCACAGCCAGTCTGTTCGCTGTGTGTTAATTAATGAATAAATAACAAGACAGATGATCTCTGAGTCAATGATGGGAAGAGTGAATAATCATAGCTCAAAGCTTTGCCCGTGAAGGGTTAATTGTCTAATTCTGAGGCCATTTTTTCTTCCCCCATAAAACTAGCAACTGAGAAGCCATATTTATCTTCTATACAATGAAGGACTTTACGAGAGGCTGCTGTTGTTATATTGCTGCATGTCTGGTTTAAGGTTTTTTTTATTATTGGCAGTCTCTCTCTCTCTCTCCCTCTCGTCAACAGATGGTAGACTGGTGGGAGGGCAAGATAAATTCTCCCTTACTGGAGGCATTGTTAATGTGGCTAGCATAGCATCTTAACCTTGATGCAAAGACGAGGTTTTATCTTAGTGTGATTTATCTTAATAAACACGGTTGTATGATGACCTTTACAAGTCAAACAATTGTACAGTGAAAATGTATTTATTGGATATTATTGGATTATGCTGTTTATGAGATATAACTCCTCAGTTATATGTAATGTATGTACTCTGGGACTTTGTTGCACTCATTTATGTTTTGTTCACAGAACTGAGGGATGGGGAGGATTCACCTACTACCAACAAGGACCACATTTATGACAATGAGATCCAGATTAGTCCTTCAGGTCTGCCTTTTTGAAATTTGCCTTCATTCTGTTCAATTCGATTTTATTTACATAGCGCCAAATCACAGCACTTTGCATTGTAATGTAAAGATACTACAGTAACACAGCAGATGGAATTATTTAGTCTTGTCTTGTTTACTTGTCTAGGATTTGAAATCACATTTGACTTCAGCCTCTACCATTATCAAATCATGTGTGGCAGCTTTGATTCAAGTAAAAAAACATTGTTGAAAAATCCGGAGTGAAGGAAGGAAACCTTTAGAAATATGAAAGAAAAGACTGTATTAGAGCAACAGTTTGGTGATACTAAGACAGTCTTTGCATATAAACGTAATGTTTTGTGTTTCTTTTGCTGAAGATCCTGAAGGACCTGGATTTGGGCTTTTAAACACAACAAGAAAAGTAAGATTTACTTTTTTGTATGAATTTTTTTATACCATTACTTACTTTTTTCTTATCTAAACCACACGGCAGCAGCAAAAGCAAATTAAAATATTTTCTTTAATGTAACTGAGACAGCATCAGCAACTTACAGCAGGCAGAAAACGATACCCTCATTTCATTCATTTGCATCCATGATTTAAATGTTCTTGCTTCCCACCAGTATGTTAAGCCCATGAACTTTGAGGAGGAAGTCCGCGCCCACAGAGACCTGGACGGCTTTCTGGCCCAGGCAAGCATCCTTCTGGATGAAAAAGCTGCCACTCTGGATGAGGTGCTAAGGCGAATGTTAACTCATGTTGTGGTCGAAGGCCGTGAGAGTTGGGATGTGGATGAGATCATGAACTCACTGTTCACAGACGCAGGAAGGAAAGAGATCAATGGTGAACGAGCATGTTACCAAAGAAGTCTAAATCACTTGATTACATTAAAGGCAACTAGAAAATGAGCATTTAGTCTGATTTTGCTGTTTATTGGATTATGCTTCCACAGTTCATCTTCTGTCAGAAACCATTCAGGGTGTGACGGCAACTTCTACTGGCATTCATTACCAGCAGTCCTGGCTTTGTATTCTGTGAGTTCATCTCCAGTTAAAGCTGTCTGAGGTTTAGTTCATGTCTCTTCTTGGTTAACTGATTTCAAATAATACATTTCTTTGAATTCAGCTCGAATGTGAAGAATCTGCAGAGACGTCATGTCTGCATCACCCGCCTGGAGAGGCCACAAAACTGGGGTGTCAACTGTTGTGAAGCTCGCTACGTCGTCCTTATCCTCGCTCCACCTAGAACAGTAAGGTCAAATTCTCCACTCATCTTCTGAATATCATCTTAATTTTTTCTTAATTTGTCGATAGCTTACTTGTTGCAAGCAATTACTGTTTGCTGATGACTGGCCATAATATTCAGTTGCATAGACTGCATGTAAAAGCCTGATGTAGCCACTGTTACGTCACATATTGGCTTACGGGCTGCTGTTTGGAAGCCTTGAGTTTGTCGTTTTGGCCTCTGTCCATCCTCTTATCTTATCCTATCAGGGTTGCAGTGGAGCTGGAGCCTATCCCAGCTACCATAAGGCGAGAGGCAGGGTACACCCTGGATAGGTTGGCAGTCTGACGCAGGGTTAACACACAGAGACAGAGAGACAATATACCATATTTGGATGAGTTATATGTCTCAATTCTAAGATGAAACTGAAAAGAGAATTTGTAACATAGTATAATTTCAGGAGGGATTTTGGTAAATGGTATTTATTAGATTTGACTTGTGATCCTATACATGAAGTTTTTAGGTAATATACCGTATTTACCGCACTATAAGGCTCACCAGGTTATAAGGCGCACTGTTGAAGACTGGCTCTGTTTTCATACATAAGGCGCATCATATTATAAGACGCATTAAGACAAACAAAAAATAACTCGACCTTTATTAAGCTCATTCACAGTAACTCTTAACACTGTTAAGCTTAACACATTAAATATTGAAAAACACACTTTTTCCAGTACGGTACATTCAACTTCCACAATTCCCTCAAACTCTTCACCTTCCGTGTCCGAGTTACGGTAAACAGCTGGGCAATTTCGGCATCAAGCATGCCCGGATCCCTCTCACACCGGATTAAAAAGCGTTTAAAGTGCATTCAGCAGAATAAAACAATCGGATGAGTTAAAATTTAACCAACTCATTCACAGTAACTATTAACATTGTTGAGCGTTAAACATCAAATATTGAACAATACACTTACATTTCCAGTACATTCAACTTCCACAAATCCATCAAACTCTTCACCTTCCGTGTCTGAGTTACGGTAAACAGCTGGGCAATTTCGGCATCAAGCATGCCCGGATCCCTCTCATCATTATCCGAATCAGTCTCGTTGCTGTTACTTAGCTGTTCAGTGATTATTCCAGCCTTCGTGAAAGCTCGGACGACACTTGAGACTGATACCTTAGCCCAAGCAGCCACGATCCATTGGCAGATAGTGGCGTAACTCGCTCGGCGTTGCCTCCCTGTCTTGGTGAATGTGTGTTCGCCTTCTGTCATCCAATGCTCCCACGCAGCTCGTAATTTAACTTTGAACGACCTGTTGATACCAATATCTAGTGGTTGGAGTTCTTTGGTTAATCCACCCGGAATGACGGCAAGCTCCGAATTAGTTTGCTTCACTTGGGTTTTGACAGCCTCGTTGAGATGGGCGCGCATGGAGTCGTAGATCAAAAGAGACGGAGATTTGTGGAAAAAGCCATCCGGTCTCTTGACATAAACTTCCCTCAGCCACTCGCTCATTTTCTCTTCGTCCATCCAGCCCTTTGAGTTAGCCTTGACGATGACGCCGGCTGGAAACTTTTCTTTTGGCAAAGTCTTCCTCTTGAAAATGACCATGGGTGGTAGTTTCTGGCCATTAGCTTGGCAGCCCAGAACTACAGTGAAGGATGACTTCTCGTTCCCTGCGGTGCGTATAGATTACCGTACTGGTCCCTGTTTTCTCGACAGTACGGTTCACGGGGATGTCAAAGGTGAGGGGGACCTCGTCCATGTTAGTGATGTGTTCTGGCCGGATCTTCTTTTCAGTGATCTTATTCTGGCAGTACGTGCGGAAAATGGCCAACTTTTCTTTGTAATCGTTTGGCAGTTGCTGTGAGACAGTAGTTCTTGTGCGGATTGAGAGATTATGCCTTTTCATAAAACGGAAGCACCAAGAATGTCCCCTCGAAAGTCGTTGATCTGCATGTCACGTGCTACCGCTGTTGCCTTGAGTCGAATAGAGACTGTAGAGACACTTCTACCTGCTGTTCTCTGTTCAATAACCCACTGTTCAATTTTGTCCTCTAACTGCGGCCATCGCGCCTTGTTCCCTCGGAAACTCCTTTTGGTCTTCTTTACTTGTTTTAGGTCATCTTTTTGCTTCCTCCACTTGCGCACCATGGACTCATTAATGCCGAATTGTCTGGCAGCTGCTCTATTTCCATTCTCTTCTGCATAACTAATTGCTCGAAGTTTAAAATCAGCTTCGTAAGCGTGTCTCTTCGCGGGTGCCATTTTGGAGTCATTATACACACACAACATGGCTCCTGGCAACGGTAACCGTAATGCTCCAAAAAGTGGCACTAAAAATCTTTTTTTGACAGATTTTTGAGCATAGTGTGCCACATAAAACCGGTTCGAGGTCAGTAAGCACAAACCAAAAATCATACATAAGGCGCACCAGATTATAAGGCGCACTGTCGATTTTTGTGAAGATTTAAGGATTTTACGTGCGCCTTATAGTGCGGTAAATACGGTAGTAGATAATGCTTCAAAATTCAAAAACTTCCTAAACACGTGGCTAGAGACTTTGCCCGGCAATCTTGATTGCTAAAGTTCATCCATACTTTCACTCCATCAGTGCAGCACACAGACACAGACACGTGCTAGTTATGCCCAATAAACAGCTCAGGAGGCCAAATTTGAGAGGTCCAGTTCATCAACATGAATCAGTTGATGTTATGCCTAGAACATCTGGGAAGTGACAGCTACAGTTGTGGACATTTGCCTGTCACTCAAAGAGGCCACACCCCTAATAAAACAAATATAAAATTTACTCTTGTATCATTTTCATTCTTAGTAATTAGTAATTACACACGCTTTAAAGCTGGTCATTTAACTTTCATTTGTTTTGCCAACCTCAAAAGGCCATTTGAGGAACTTTGTGTTTCGTATTAAGTAAATATTCAGGCTTTGACATAAATCAGCTAAGTCCACATTTATAATAATAATCGATTATTTATTTTGACAGTCTGTTTATTGATTACTTTTTTGGTCAGTATTCACTGGCTTTCCATGACGTTTAACTTAACTCTTCACTTTTCCTGACTTATTACAGACCAAAAAAGAGTCAAGTGAATAAACAACACAATTCAATTCAATTTTAAAGGACTTTTAAATGTAAAAAAAATCTACATGCTTCTAATGGAGAGATGTCAAACTGTGTTTCATTGTTCTTGTAACAGTGACAATAAAAATCTATTCTATTTTATTTATATAGCGCCAAATCACAACAATAGTCACCCAAGGTGCTTTATACTATAAGGTAGACCCTACAATAGAGAAAACCCCAACAATCACATGACCCTGTATGAGCAAGCGATTTGGCAACAGTTGGAAGGAAAAGCTCCTTTTAACACATAGTGGTCACTACAGTGGACAGCCATTCAAAGCATTTGTATTTCTTGTACTTGTGTCAGTGTATATTGGCACTTCATACCAAAGTCATAAGTCAAACTGTATGTTGTCCACCGAAGTGGACATGTAACAAACTGTGTACATGTTTTTAAAAAACGAACTTTTTTCATGCTAAAGATGAATAAAAATCCTGATTGAGGTTGTCATAATTTATCCAAAGAGTTAACTGCAAGAAACCTCCAGCAGAACCAGGCTCAGGGGCCCTAATAACCACAATCATTTGTCCCCTAATCCCACTGTTTCTGAAACACTAAACAAAAATGACACTGAATATTTAAAACATGTGTAATACATTATCCTCACAAGTCAAATTTAAAAGAAGCCCCACTAAGTATTTCAGTGTTTTTGCTATATTATTAAATACAAAAATCACATGTGATAATTAACATAATAACACAACATAAAAACATCACCTAAATTATTATTTAAATTGACAGAAACTAACAAAGCCAAACTTTGTTGTTTTTGTTTTGTTTTGTTTTAACATTTATTTATTGGTTTTAACCGGTTTTACATGATACACTGTGGACATAAAAAATAAAAACAAAATAAGTAAATTAAAAAAACAAACCCACAACAACAACAAAAACAACATAGTAATAGAAACAAAAACAAAGCAAACCATAACAGAAGGGAAGAGCAGATATACAAATCAAGTTAGTGCTTCAGGCCGTGAAGGCCACAGCGTGCACGCTGCAGTTCTCCAGAAAGTTGTAGAATTTTGACCATATCGCCCAAAACCTGTCCAGTTTATTTCTTAATGCATAAGTTATTTTCTCCAAAGATAGTATAGATGTCAGTCCATTAAGCCACTGAGTTAGTCCACATACTTTTTGATTTTTCCAACACATAGCAACAGCGCTTGGATTCCAAAAGTCCAGTCGTTAACAGAGCTCTATTGTTTGGGTATATATTTAAAATACATATTTTAGGATGAAGTGGAATCACATCACCAATGATTTGACTTAACAGATTTATTACCTTTTCCCAAAAGATTTTCACACGTGGACGCTCCCGTATACAGTGAAATAAAGTGCCTGTCCACTCCACACTTAATACAGGAGTCTGGGATGTTTCAGTTAAAATGATGCATTTTTGACGGAGTAAGATATTGTCTTGTTAAATATTTATATTGAAGTAGTTCAGATTGCACATTAATTGTTTGACTCTGGGCCAAGGAGCATGATTTATAGCACTCATCATCAGATATATCCATTTGCAAATCATTCCTCCAAGCCTCTAAATAGACTGTGTTGATGGAATTTTCCATAAATAATTTGTACAATGCAGAAACTCGGCCTCTCCCATTTAGATGCTTTATAACTGTGCTCTCTAGAGAGGAGGAGGTGGGGATTTCTAAGCTGTTACCTTGTGTGGTTAAGATAAAATTTCCTAATTGAAGAAATGTAAAAAAATGTTTGACAGGAATAGAAAAAGTACTTCTAAGTTGTTCAAAAGACATAAGAGTATTATTCCTAAATATATCAGACACTTTTCTTATACGTTGATCGAACCAAAATTTAAAGCCTGCATCCGCGCTACCAGGAGGAAAGCTGTTATTGTCACGGTTCTGGGTCAGTACTGACCCAGCATTCTGAGTTCTGGTCTATTTTTGAATGAACCTTTTGTTTCTCTGGTGTTTTGTTGATGATGATGATGACTATTGTTTGAGTTCTATGTGTTATATTCGGTAGGCCTGCTTACGAGTCTGCGTCTGTGTCTCTGTCTGTCGTGTGCTTCCTGTTTTATTTTGTAGGTCTGTGCCTTATGTCAGTGCGTTCAGCTTTGTGCTCTCCCTGTCTCGTCAGTGTAATCAGCGTCAGCCGTGTCTCCCAGCTGTTTCCTCTTCGCTCCGTTCACCTCTTGTATTTAGTGTCTGTGTCTTCCCCTACTCGGTGTCGCGTCGTTAACGTCTTCTGCCCTCGCTCCCTCTGTGTGTTCTGTTTGCCAGCCTGCCAACCTGTCTAGTTATTCTGTTCTTCCAGTTTAGTTAGTGTTTTTCTGTTCTGCTTCATCCCAGCAATAAAGCTGTGTATTCTGAGTTTCTTCCGCCTCCTTGAGTCCTGCATTTTGGGTCCTCTCTTCCTGCCTGCCTACACACAGCCATGATAGTTATTTCCAAATATCGGAGTAAACCTAGACAGTTGTAACATTTCTCCCAAGTAGTTATGTGTTTCAAACCAGATCGTTATAGTGTTTTTTAAAAAGGGGTTCTTAGTTTGCTTATTTAGTGTCTTCCTGTCGGCTGAGTAAAGATATAAGTTCGGGGGACTTTTGATTTCTGTAGACTCCACAGAAACCCACACTGGAGTTTGCTCATTAACAAAATAAAACATTGCCGCTCTGATTAGAGCAGAAGTACCACTTTAAATTTGGAAGTTGTAAACCCCTCTTTCATAAGGGAGGTTTAGTAATGAGATTCTGAGTCTTGGTCTTCTGTTGTTCCAAATAAAGTTTCGGAATAGTTTTTGCAAATCTAAAAAGAGTTTGGTGGAGAGAGAGGTACTGATTGAAAAAGGTAAAGATATTTTGGCAAAATTGACATTTTTAGTATATTAATACGACCAATTAAAGGTATAGGTAGTTTCATCCAACTATTTAGAAGTGTAGTAACTGACGTTGTTAAGGAATTATAATTGGATGCCAGAATATTTTCAGCTGAGGGAGTTAATTTCACACACAGATAAGTAAACCCATGTTCAGATAGCAGAAAGGGAGTATTGATTGGAGGATTTTGTCGTTCATTTTAATTCAAAAATAATATTTCGGATTTATCAAAGTTTATTTTATAACCTGAAAATGTACTAAATGTATTAATGAGACTTAATATGGATGGTATTGATTTGTTTAAATTAGTGCAGAACAGGATCACATCATCTGCATATGGGGCAATACGGTGGTCAGCATTACTTTAATTCCTGATATGTTTTTATGATTCTGAATTGCCATCGCAAGAGGCTCAGTTGCCAAGGTGAACAAGAGAGGTGACAAGGAGCACCCTTGTCTAGTTCCACGATATAATCTGAATGGTGTGGGAAAAAAAGACCATTAGTTAAAATCTCTGCTTGAGGGTTGGAGTATATCAACTGAATCCATTTAAAAAATCTGTTTCCAATGCCAAACCTTTTCAAAACTTCAAATAAGAATGGCCATTGGATCCTGTCGAAGGCTTTTTGCTGTGAATCAGAGAATGCAGAGAATGACGTAACATCAACTTTGTTGTTCTGTTTTTTAGAAAAGCACCAAGACAGCCATTGAGGTGGGTAGAACATTTGCAACAATGTTCTCTGGCATTTCCTTCAGACAGAAGCTTCTGGAGACAAAGACCGAAGAGGAGTTCAAACAGGAGCTTGTCAACCACCGACAACAGCTCTCTGTAATCAGTGATAAACCGATCACAGAGGAAGTGGAGGACTCAGACCCACGCAGGGGCAAACCACTCCAGGTAAAAATAAGTAACCAAGAGAAACATATGTGTAAATCTAGCTAATTAGTCACATAAACAAATTTCTCTACTGAGTGTTGTTTTCAGATGTGGAGACCACCCCCGCGTTTCCCTGTTATTCAGGCATATGTGCTGCAGTAATATAACGTAGTTGAGCCAGAATGCACAATAAAGCCTGAAAAAGCAGCCAAGTCTTTGATGGAAATGTCAGCTGAACGTGTGCACGTCCATGTGTGTCATTAAGTCCAGTTTCTAAATTAAGATGAAATGTGTTTGTTCAGCACGAGGTGGGAGAAAGGAAACACCGAAGTACAGTTAAGCGAAAAAACATGTAATAGGTTGTAAAAGACTTAAGTTTACATCAGGTTGTGGTTACACCTGATGTTCTGACTGCTTTCAAAACAGCATTTAAGTATAGGCTTGCTGCGGCCAAGCCTATCCTACAATCCTAGAATAGTAAAGTGTGAAAATAAACATTATGGATGCCAGCACCTCAGTTTTATATCGTATATCAGCTAAATTCCTTCTGAAATGTCTCCACTTGGATCATTTTTAAATACAAAAGTCACAAAGATAAATTCAAAGCACAAATGTGAATGTAATTTTTTTTAAATACATTTTTGTGTTCGGTGACAGAAGTTGGTAATGGAAGTCTATGTTTGTGATCGCTTTCACGTCATTGTTTTTTTTAAAGGAGAAAAAGGGTCTTTTCTAAAACACCAAGAATATAAGAAGAGAAGAAATCCAGTTTTACTTCCAAAATGTCTGTGTCTATTTAAGAATCTGGCTTCATGGAAGCAAATGCTATCAACAGCTAGTTTAGTACACTTTTTCTCTTGTTGTTGTTTGTTTTTTAAGTGTGTGTTTTGGATTTGAGACACCACACTTGTATCCTCAGATTATTTTTAATAATCCGTGAATGTTGAAACAACTGCACCACACGGTAAAGGATCCAGGGTCATTTTACATGAAGGCCAAACCCTCTTCTAGCCAAATAAACATTTCACACATAAGTGCAAACTCCTGGTAGTTTTGGTGTATTTATAATATTTATTGTAATGATAAAGTCACATTTTTATGTCCACTGGGTAGTTTTTTCCCTTCTAATAAGTCTTCAAACTGACAGATACATTACTCAGAATAGCTTTCCAGTGTTCATCTTCTCACTGATACCTAAAGCAACATGCGTGAACAAAGTCTATGGCATTTATGCTGCCCGTACTTTTAATGATGTATAAATCATGGCCACAGTGTACCAGCATAGTTCAGGCTTCTGTACAGTAAATGACTGCATGTTTCTGGTTTAGTTCAAAAGCATATCACAGTCACATTTCTGATACATTATGCATTCGGTTGTAATAGCATTATATTATGTCACATTATATTGTCACAGCTTCAGTGGGCCTGACTATGTCCCACCTTCTTCGCAGTGCACTGATTTCTTCAGATTTGGTAAGGGTGTTTATGACGACTTCCGCCGCAGGCTGCCTTTGTACCCCTCAGACTTCACAGATGGTAATAACAATTTCCTTCACATTTGTTTTGCGGATTTGTTACTGGTGTAGCTTTAGTAACATTTTGTATAATTCAAACAGGTATAATTGGAAGTGACCGCTCTCTCTTGAAGTACACCACCACTGCGATTTTCCTCTACATTGCAATTCTACTGCCTGCCATTGCCTTTGGTTCACTGAATGATGAAAGCACAAGAGGAGAAATAGGTATGGGATTTTTCTTTACTCTTAATTTGGCACACAGTATGTTCAACAGCTTTAATGAAAAATACATATCTGTTTCATTCATTGAAAGATGTTCAGAAGACCATTGTTGGCCAGAGCATTGGAGGAGTGATCTATGCTTTGTTTGCTGGCTCGCCGCTTGTCATTCCGCTGACTACTGCACCACTGGCCATCTTCATAAGCGGTACATTCACATTGCTTGCTACGATTTGGATGTCAGACTATAGAAGTTAGATTTTTGAATAAGTAACACTTATTTAATGACAAACAAGTCATACAATTAGTTTGCTTTGAAGTTTACATGGTGGGATTAGGTGCAGCAAATGAGGTCAGAGTCAAGCCTGATGGCTAACATTAGGCAGCATAAGCAATTAAATGAAGTCATTACTGGGCCACAGCAATAAAGAAATGAATGCAGTCTGAAATGACTCGATGTAACTCATTATCACATCCTTTGGCTTAAATGTTGGTTTGCAAGGATCCACTCAGAGAGACTTATGACTAACCTCTACAGACCTTTGCAATCTCGTTTGACTAAAATTTATTTCAGGATTTGTTTTTTTAAACACCATCTCCAGTCACCACAGACAGCTGTTGTTATATAAAAAAAGACTCCTGATAATCTACTTCATACAACACCTGCCTTGCATATAATTTATACTACAAACAGTAGTCAGATCTGAGAATTGACCATTAAAAATGAAGTTATTAATTTCAACAACTTGCTAAGCAATATGTTGTCACTTAAATAGTGGAATTTTCTTGAAATTAATAAGCTTTTATGAGTTTGTGTGTGTGTTATTGTATAATTTGCAGTCATCAGGGGTATTTGTGATGACTACGACCTCGACTTTGATGCTTTCTACGCCTGCATCGGTTTATGGAACAGCTTGTTCCTCATCCTCGGAGGCTTATTCAATGTCAGCCTGCTGATGAAACTCTTCAAACGGTAAATACACACTCGCAGACAATATTTGTTACTATTAAATATCACAGACAGAAGGCCACTACTTTTGTCTAAACACTGAAGTGAACTGATAAAGGCTAATCTGTTATTACTTGTTGTTTTCAGCTTTAATCAGTAATTTTCTTTCATTCTCTCGTGCCATTGTAGCCATAATTTTCCACTGAAGTTAATGTTTTGTCTGTGCTTTGGAAAAAACCCACACTTTTGATACAACATGAATGATCGCACCATGCTGCTTGCTTCTCTTTTCTTCCAGCTCAACAGAAGAAGTGATTGCATTGTTCATCTCAATTGCATTTGTTGGAGATGCGGTGAAAGGCACAATCAAAAGTGAGTCCAACTAATGTCAGACTGCCACAATAAAATCTTTTTAGGAAAAACAAGCAAATAGTAGAAACAGAGCAGTATTCTATGAGGACATACAGTATATAATATTAAGGAAAACATTTTTTGTGAACTATTATTTTTGTGTTAAGTTCCTGTAACAAGTCAGGAAAAAATGGCTAAACATATCTAGGATTCTTAAGAATTGTTCTTCTGAGCCTCGGGCTCTTGTAATTTTCTGCCGATCGACTCCAAATTGAGCAATGCTTGAATAACTGTAAATATGTAGAGAATGATTACGTTAACCATCTGTTACATTTGTAAAATACTAACTGTGTGGATGCTCTATATCAGCGGTCCCCAACCCCCGGGCCTCGGACCGGTCCGTGAGTCGTTTGGTACCGGGCCGCGAGAGTTGAGGCTCAGGTGTGAAATGTTTGGTTTTCAGGGTTTTTATCCATTTTTCAGCGTTATTTTGTTATCGTTTTTATCGTTAACTCGGTTTTCCTGGGTCTTTTACATGTGTTACGAATAAATCTTCTTTTTTTCGGTACCGGTACTAGTTTTATTTTGTTGTATTTATCCGCGACACCTTAAAGGCCGGTCCGTGAAAATATTGTTGGGCATAAACCGGTCCGTGACGCAAAAAAGGTTGGAGACCGCTGCTCTATATTACATTTCCTGCTACAGACTTTAATAAGTTCCTGTGAGTGTGGGATGTGTTCCACTAAGATCACATACAGCTATATCTTGTCTTCTAGTTTGTCTTTAGTGACATATCTTTTTTCTTCTTCTTCCATCTTTCTACTCCACTTTCTAGTTTTTCACCATTATTACCACGGGCCCATTCTCACGACCACAAACAAAACACTGGTGCTTCAGCAGATTAATGAGATTCTAGACAGTGCAAAAAACAAGACAGACACCCCACTGGAGCATCACAATGAGACCGGGGTGATGTCAGGACATGCAGAGTCAATCTTCCTGCCTGAGTCTTTGGTGTTATGCACAAGAGAAAGACCCATCCTCTGTCTCCTGCTCATGCTGGGGACTTTGTGGCTGGGTTATACGCTCTACCTCATCAAGAGGAGGTACTGTTTGTTCACTTGTTGTTTCACATTATGGATATCTGAACCATTTTATAACTTATTTTATCGTATCAAAATATATGTAGTAAGCAGAGGCGCAACTCTAGTTTTTTTTCTCCTGGGAACGCATCTGTCATCTTTATAAAAGAACAATAAAGTGTCACCAGGTGGAAATACCACATTAAAAGTACAAGTTCCACATTGAAATTTGAGCGTATTAAAAGCAAACTGTGCTTCAGTACACTTTACACGCAAGAGAAAACAATATTTCAAAACATACCAAATACATCAGGGGAAATACTCTGTTTCGAATGCTGCCCAAAGCAGACTCTTTTCCATCTGGAGTAGCGAAGCCATAAAAATGTCATGTCGTGAATATTTTAGTCAGCTGAACTGCAATAATAGAAAGATGGAACAATCAAATGTGAAAGATATATGATGTGATACAACCAGAGACGCTGCATGAGATATAAAATGGAAAGCACTGCCACATGTTTAACACTTGGTATTTAAAGTAGTAGGATGTACTGCAGTATAACAATGTTACTCTTTAACTAATAACATGAAAGCTGTGTTTTAACCGTCGTCCATTTTATATTCAGAATTTTAAAAATCTGCAGGACAAATTTAAACTCTGTCGTAAGCAATGACAGAAAATGCATTTACTCATGTGCAGCACTTATGTGTGCAATACTGAGAGGAAATATTAAAGTTATCAGGAGCTTTACTCCACTATGTGTAACTAGACTGTTTGCTGCTTTTACCTAGTAGTGATTTTAAGCCTGGGTTTAAATTAACAAAGGGAACTGCAGTTGTATAATGTAGTAGATACTTAGCTAGTTACCTTTAACCAATTCAAAAGAAGCCATGTAATTTATGAGACATCCAGCCAGGATGTCCCTAGAAGAGCTTGAGGAGGTTGCTGGGGAGTGGTTTGGGCATCTCTGCTTAGACTGCTGCCCCCATGACCTTCACCCAAATAAGCTGAAGCAAATGAGAAGATTTGTGATAGTTACTTCCACTTCCCCTCATGCTTGCTGCAAATAGCTTCACATAACCTACAAAACAAGGACAAAACGTGCATCCCAAGACTGGATTGCAAGGTTACAAATCATGTGCAATGAATTTCACCCTGCAGTAATATTACTGGAATACGTGAGTTAGATATATGTGACTCTGTTATCATGCATTTCTATATCTGACTCCTGGGACTTCATTGTTCTTTTTCCCTCAGTGGCAGCTTTCCGCACTTGACATGAATTATTTCCCAAACACAAAGAGTAACTGCAGTAAATGTGCTGTAAAACTACTTGTAGAAGTCATTACACCAGAGTTGCAAAACGCTGAAATATTTATTGCTATTTTCCCAACAGCCCGTACCTGAATGACAAAATCAGAGAGGTGGTGTCTGACTGTGCTTTGCCTGTGTCTGTGCTGATACTCTCCTTCACTGGCTCCTACCTTTTCATTGACATACAGCGTGAGTATGGATCTTTCAAATGAAAGAAATGATAGAAGAGTACTCTTGAGGCTTAAAGTCACAACCCTGGCACATAACGTTTTTCACTGTTCATAAATCCTCTGTTGAAAGGGGAAAACATTTGCTTCAAGTGAACTTTAAACCCAGTCTGGGGATTGTGTGTGTGAGAGATAGACACAGATTTTAAGCTTTGCTTTTAAAACAGAGGCTACTAGCAGAAAGGTTAGTGTTCAAGCAATTATTTACTTTTTGTTTTCATTGTATGTTTGTAACAAGCTTTCTGTAAATGCTTTGCTTCTATTAGTTCCCGTGTTCAGTGTACACGATGGTCCGATCTTCAAGTTCCCTCCATTTGAAAAGCTGTCAGGAATGAATGCACTGAGTGCAGTTGGTCTGGGGTTTCTACTTGCTTTGCTCATCTTCATTGACCAGAACATCGTCATTTCACTGACACATGTGCCGGAACACAAGTACGAATCCCACTTTATGTTTGAGTTCTAAGCTATGAGAAGAACGACACACAGCAGAACCTGTGATTTAAATGTTACCTTTACAGTATTTGGTATTGATGCTGTGCCTTTACTGACAAACCACTTTAAGCTTACGTGTGTGAACATCTATACCAGGTTGCTAAAAGGCACAGCATTCCACTGGGACTTAATGCTGACAGGCTTCATTAACATCCTCATGTCCTGTCTGGGGTTGCCATGGATGCACGCCGCTTTCCCACATTCCTCTCTGCATGCCCGTCAGCTTGCCAAAGTAGAACAGCAAGTAGAGAACGGACACCTCTACACGACGTGAGTAAAGTTAAAACGAGGTGTGCTCTGACCGCACGGAAAGCACCAGCTTTTATGAATGCTTTTAACACTCAGTTTGAAACCTTTGTGACAGAGTGTCAGTTCAAAACTAAGCAGAATAACAAAATGGTTACTGTATGTAGTTTAAAGAAACTCTGGCTTATCTCTGCAGCAGACGTAGTGTGCATAGTTGCCCATAAATTGTTTAATACGTCAGTGGTCCATTTAATTTCTATCCTTTCATGTTGGATTCAAAAGCTGATCTTATGCATTAAAAGATATAAAGATTGTTCTGGGTTGCTCAAACAACTCATTCCTCTCTTTTTGTCCTAATAGCATCGTTAGTGTGAAGGAAACACGTCTGACCTCACTGGTGGCCAACATCTTGATCGGCCTGTCCGTGTTCATGCTGCCCATTCCTCTGCAGTGGATTCCCAAGCCTGTGCTCTACGGGCTCTTCCTTTACATCGCAGCCACTTCACTTGACGGGAATCAAATGGTGGACCGCATGACCCTCCTGCTAAAGGAACAGGTGGATATGAAGCAGATAAGAAGAGTGTGGTTTACTGATCCTGTTCCTCATTCTATTTTATTGTCTCTTTGTTTCCTTCGTATTGATTGATCTTTACAAATGATAACCAGTAGCAGTGTAAAAAACAAAACAAATAACTAACTAACAAATAAAAAAGCAGAAGAGTGAAGAAACTAAAATCCAGCAGAAAAAAAACATCACTCTTCTGGGGAAAAAAAAGGAAACAAACATCTCTTGTTATCACATGACTGGTCCCACTCTTGTTATATCACAGAACTTTCATATGATAAGTTGGTACACACCATAACAAGAACAACTTGTTTTTAATGGAAAACAAAGTTATTTTTGTCATAAGAGTTTATCATGGTCTGGTTTAAATAGACAAAATATAGTACAATAACATGGCACATTTTTGCATAGCAATGAGTTTAATTAAAATAACATTTCTGTAAAATATAAAGCAACGCACTTCTGAAAAAAATGCAAATGTTGCATTACAATTCCAGAGGTTACAGGAGTATTTAGCATACCTTTTCTTCTCAAATGGTAATTTATGCTGCAGCAACAGGTGTGCTGTTATATACAAATCTTGGCTTGAGAGGGGTATTATAGTTAATCTCACTTAAAACATAGTTAATCATATCTTATTCTGTCTCTGTCTAGACCTCCTATCCTCCCACTCACTACATTCGCCGTGTGCCTCAGAGGAAGGTCCACTACTTCACGGGGCTGCAGATAATCCAGCTGATCATTCTGTGTGCATTCGGGATGTATCCTCTGCCCTACATGAAGATGGTTTTCCCCTTGCTGATGATCCTGCTGGTCCCTGTCAGGTGAGATAACCCAGGCCAACAGGGGGCAGAGTGGGAACATGAAAATCTGCATGCATCCTTATCTGCAGCTCATTGGCACCTCAGGAAACACAATTTTATGGTCCCATTTTTGCAATTAGTACCAGTTTGTGTTAGAACAAATGCAGTACAACACGGCCTTCTTAAAAACAAAACAAAACAAAACAAAATTAAATGTTTTACATGGAAAAAGTAGCATTAAACCTTTACTTTCTCACATTAAAAAAAAGGAAGAAAAAGGGGACCGCTGCGTCTACAGTTATTTTTATTATATTCTACGTGTAGAAAGACACTCTTCCCACTGAACCCCCCACCACACACACACACACACACACACACACACACACACACACACACACACACACACACACACACACAAGAGGTGATGTTCTTACCCTAAGTACTTGAAGATTTGTTGTTTCCTTGTAAATAATACACGCATTTTTAATGTGTTTTCTCTCAGGACGAGCTTGCTTCCAAGAATGATTGAGGCCAAGTATCTGGACATCCTGGATTCACAATACATGTAAAACTTTAAAGCAATTTCATGACAAGATTCAGTTTCTCCAGGAATTAATTATCTGATGAAATAAAATTATTTGGACTGCAAGATTTCGCTATCATTTATAACCATCATTTTCTTTTTTATTGTTCATTGCAAATGTAACTTAAATGTAGCTGACTTTACTATGGAAAATCACTGCATATTTGTTGTATGTAACCCTTTAACTTTAACACGGGTTTTCATGCACAGATAAGTGTTTCGAGTAGCCCTTGACAATGAGTGTAATCCCTTTAGAATTAAGTGGAATTTCAATTTTTATCTTAAATCACAGTGGTATTATAGAATTAAATCATATAGAATAGTTTTGTTAAGGGGGTAATTTTTCACAATTATAGAGACAAGAAGGAATCATTTTACAATGAGGACTAGAGAAGCTTCCACCTCCTCCTCAAATGAAAAATCATCAGAAGAAAGTGAAAAAAGAAAAGAAAGAACAAAGAAGAAAAGCTGAAGACAAGAAGAACAAAAAGAAAGCAAAGAACTGAACTACAAATAAAAACATATAAATTAAATTATTCACAGGTAATATGAATAGTGTATTGTTACTCCTGTTGTGTTCAGTTTTGGGTTTGCATATAAATAATAAAAACCACATAATTCTATTGGACTCTGGTCATTCACATTGATCATTTATTTGTACTTTACTTATTGTCCTTTTAAATGTTTGTGTAAGGAAAAAAAAAAGTTTGACTTGGCTCCATGATTGTGGACCTTTGGTGGACCTTTGCCCTGCAGTGTTTGCTGCTGTGTTTTTTCTCTTGTAAGTAGAAAAGAAAGAGTAGTCCTTATCACATTTTTATGCCTAACATAAAAGAACAATTGAAACATCTGCGATGCGAACCAATATAGTGCACAATAAATGTGTAAAAAAAAAACGAGGTTAGCTACATAATGTGGCCCACTAAGGCTAACGCATATTTACAATATAAAATGAGGAAATTTTAACTGTTATTTCCACAAAAATACCTGGAAATTGCAGACTAATTCAAATTAATTACATTATAATTCATGCCTCTTTTCTGTAAACTATCTGGCAGTTATGCACTACTTACAATAATTACATACTACTAAAGATTATTTTTGAACTGCTACTACTTAAACACAACTTATAATTATTATTTTTTTCCCTGTAAAATACCTAGTTACACGCTGCTAAAAATGACTTATGCACTACTTAAAATTACTTACACTGTAGATTTTTTCTTCTTTCCAGTAGTTTAGTGTATCACTTGTATGTACATGTTTGTTTTATTACATGGTATAACCAGGTAAAATACATGGAAAATTCTATTTAATTCTAGGGAAAATCACTCTTAGTTGCAGGCCGTATTATAAAGTGCTAGGGGAACCTAAAATTGCCACGTTAGAGGCTTTCAGCTCTTGTGCCCACAGACCAAAACAACACTTTATATAGTTACTTGGAGGGAACCAGTATTGCCAAAGAATATTGGCAGGATTTTCTTTGCAGCCGGAGTCTTGAGTTCTCATTTGCAGACATTACAGACACACGTGACACTGCACAGATTTGGAACACAAACCCCATCAGGTCATTGAAACGTGTTTTTCAATTGACCAAAGCCAGTTGTATATAGACTGTACAATATTCTTATGGATGAGTCCATCAACAGACCAACATATCATATTGTGAACTTTTATTGTTGTGGACAACTAGGATATTTTCCCAAATTACAATGGCAGTTTGGGGCTTTTAATGATTTTTTTGAATAGTCCCTTTTCTATACGCCCAATAATATTTGGTTAATGTCTGTAAAAAAGAGGCATTATTTAACCTTGGTTGGTGAATTTACCTGAAACCTTTTTAGCAGTTGAATATTCAGTTTTCTTGGAGGTCTTGGAGAACGGCCCTATGAGCTGTTGTTTCAATGGCAGGTAACATGTTACTCTTAGGATGTACAGAGTAGGTCCTTGTAAAAAGGTCAGACAAACTCCTTTTCATTATTTTCATCCATTGTGGTCTTCTCAAGAGCTCATCCCTCAACAGGAAGGAGGTAGTTGAGAAACAATGTCATCAGGATGTTTAGATGCAGTTCAGAATGAAAGCCTTTGATAGTCTCAGTAGACTGGCATCATGGTCTAGTAATCCTTTCATCCGAATCAGTCCAACTGTTTACCATTAAGCCTCAAAAATCCAGCATCAGTTTTGAAACTTGGGTTCAGAAGGTCAAGTGAACAAGTTAACATAGTCTTTCATTAAAATATTTCATATTTTGTTAATCCTTTCATTTGAATTTATGTACAGAGTTGTGCAAAAAAGACATGCTTCAGTTTAAAATGTGATGCTATGATAAGGGATGTGATAACTTCTGTGTAAGCTGAAAAAGCCTGTGTGAAAAAGAAATTCTAACCGTGAAGGTGTGAGTTCACACTGGTGAGTTTCTGTTCAAAAACACTGAAGCCAGATTTCACAAGAACCACTCCAGCGTTTATGTGAAAAAGAGCTTTTTATTGAATTCCATAAAGATCTATAATATGTATTGCATGATATTTTACAGGCATTCGGTGTTTAGTGTTGGTGTTAGCATTTTTATTATATCACACATGTTTAATACTCCTAAAGCAAAACTAGGCATGCAAGAACAGCCATAGCAAAACGGCCAAAGTCTCAAATGCTATTTCACATAGTGCAGTGCCTTCCTTCAGGGAGATGAGAACTGACAGTTATAAAGCTAAGAATAATAAATTTCCCCAACAGATGGCGGTAGAGGTTTGCCTTTTGGGAAGGTTTAAGCTCAGGTCTTGTAGATAGTAGATGTATACTCATCTGTATGTTACAGAAAATACATTTATCAACCAGTAAAATAAATGTGGATGGTAAACTTAAGAATGGGCAGATATAAAGAATAAGCAGAAGAATCACCACCTTTAGATGTTTTGTCAGGTTTTAGCTACATTTGCTTCCCATGAAGCCACCTTTGGCTGCAAACAGACTATTTTACTAATTTTAGACCCATTTTGCAGCTTATGCTGTTTATTGCACCGTTAAGACATTGACTGCTTAATCATGCCTGTTTTCTGTATTAGCCCTGTGTACTGAATGGTATGAATGGACATGTGCCTGCAGGGAAAAGGCAAAATAAACCAAAAGGCTCTTTTAAAATGGTGCAGCAATAAAGCAGCAAACAGCAAGCAAACAGCAAGCTATGGAAACAGTTATTGAATTTGGGCTGAGAATATGAATATGGATGCAACAGAAAAGATAAGGGTTGTAGTTATGTTCCAAGTTATCTTCCATCCATCCATTCTCTTTGGTTTACCCTTATCAGAGATGCAGGGGGCTGGAGCCTATCTCAGCTAGGGCGAGGGGTAGGGTACAACCTGGACAGGTCGCCAGTCTGTTGCGGGGCTAAAACATAGAGACAGGCAACCATTTGCACTCACTTGTTTCCACAGCAAAATATGAAGGATTTGACAATGTGTGAATTTTCAAATAATAAGTATTCCTTGTTTCAACAATAAGAAAATTCATAGTTTGATCCTATTCAAACTGACAGTTGACACCTATGAGCAGCATCAATATGATTCTTCTTTGCAATTTGTCCATTTGGGAAGTGACACTGCAGGAAAGAAATTCAAGAGAGAGTCAAAAATAACACAAATTGGCATTCATCTTATGTTCCCTTTTAAAAGCTCACAAAAACTAGAAGGAAATGTTAGAATTTTGTTTTTATGAATGTACAAAATGAAGACAATGGAAACCAGAGAATACAGAGGTTGAAAGGGGAACCTGATGACCTTCTTGTATAGTCCTTCAGTCCAGGTCGATCAATGCAGTAAGCAAAAAAAGTAAAGTAAGTAAAAAAAAAAAAAATCCAATTATGCTGCTCGACTAAGATTGGCTCTTTGAAGAGATTTGATTCTCATGAGTAAATAAAAGGGACAATAAAAGAGAGGGAAATGTCCACCGCTTGGTCGTCATAAAGAAGCTGCCAGTAACTTTCCCCATTACAGAAACCTGTAGATTTGTCAGTGTGCCACTGGCAGGACAGATCTCCCTTATTTGAGAGATGTACTAAATAATTTGTGCCCTTGTCGAGGGTAAGTCTGACTTTCCTTCATATTTCAAGTATTCTCCAAGTGTCTGTGCTGCATTGTCTCCCTGTTGTCTCCTGTTCTTGATGCGGCAAAACCTTCAGAAATTCCAGTGTTTCACCAGACTGACTCAGACACCAAACAGCTTCTCGCTGAAAGGGCGAGAAAGAAGAGCCTCTTCCTCCCTGGGGTTAATCTGTACACACATGCACATAACCAGTGGCATCTTGCTATTAATTACCGAGACGCAGGGTGTCTTTGGAACATCTAAATGCTGCTATAGGCACAAAAAGGGTGCTAGTAACACAATGATCATTATTCTTATGAAGCTTACCCACAGATTGAGAAAATCACACCGGAAACATTATAAGAGAGAGACAAGAGTGAAAGAAGTAGACGCAACTTCCAGACTTGCTTCTTTCAAAACAGATGCCATAAAACGTAATAATATTATCTTAATCTGATTGTCAAGTAATACTTATCTGCTTCAGAGTTAAAACCAAAGTTGGGGCAAAATGTAAAGTAAAGGAAGTCTGTGCATCTGTTTGTCAGTTAGTTATGAAGCCATCTGTTACTATTCATATCTGCACAATTCTTCAATCCTATCTGCAAGAAGAAGGGTTTTTACAAAAAAAAGGCAAAAGAAGAACATATTAACTTTGCATTGGTGGTGATGCAAATCAAATTTCAAGCTCCGTCTATAATGTTAAATATAATGGCTATAGACGCCAAGCGACTTCCAGCACCTTTGAGCAGACTCCAAGCAGACTAGAGATGTGCATAATAGGATCCTAATAGGATTTTCTGTTGAACTTAGATAAAGGTAGTGGCTAATATCGTTTTAATGGATAGGTGTGTCCTAAGAGTCTGTTGAAAAAAAAAAAAAAGCAGACAGAAGGAAGGTGAATAAACTGCAAACTCAAAGTAGTGCAATATATTCCAGTGATACTTCTAGTTTAATCCTTTCACACTTGTCTAAAACAAAATGTTTGAAATGTTTGTTCCTCTAAGAATAGACAGGCTTCCTTCTGTTAGGTCTGCTTCTAAACAATCATTCACTCAACTCATTAGATGGAAACTGGATCAAGAGGAAGCTAGGGCATCCCAGTTTATGTGAGACTGTAAAACTTTGTTATGCATCGTCTCTGAGTTGAATATTGAGACAATGGCACATTTGGTTGGCTCCAACATAAACATATCACACGTAAAATATGCGTCTCAAAATTGATGATTACAGGGCAGGAAAGTAGCTGAAATAACAGTGATCGTGACATGAAAGGTTACTCCACAAGCATCCAAAGATTATTCTTGTCCCATATGATCACCCTAAAGAAATGCTTCTCAAACTGTAAGGCGAGCTCCAGTGTTGGAGATCCTCTACAGGTGGGGTGTGGATTATCCCAGCGAAAATAGAGGATGAAAATAGGTTTTAATAATTTATTTAGCCTGTTGACTCCGAGTTAAGCTTAGAGGGTGGGTGCGCGCCATATTTGTGCACCTTATTGATTGGCTGCTACTGAAAAATAAAACACCAATAGCAAGATGCCACAAAAACTACTTTCACACACAAATTAGCAGCGACATTCTAACACATACTCACACCTCCATTTTTCACACGTCTGCTCTTCATTTTCATTACGCTCACACTCGTTTCTCACACCTTCACTTAAATGTTGTGAACACAGCAAGCATCAAGACAACATGAGCTGCAAGACAGGATTTACACTCTGTAGGTCAGGGAGGATCAGAGCAGATGAGGTGACAGAAGACACAGAAATCCGCTGCATGGACTGCTGTAGACAACCTTATAGTGTCTTGCATTAATAACTAGGTTGTTCAAGCCTGGTGCAGATGTCAGGATGCTTTAAGGTCCATCATGGAGTTAGAGCTGGAGTATCTTTACAGGCAGGAGAACTCTGTGTTTCTGTGTGTGGAGCTAGTAGATTGGTAGAGCGCACTGGACGTGTTGTTAAGGAGTCCAGGCAGTCGGCAGCTTGATGCACTGAGTCATCGCTGTAGCAACATATACATGGGCAAACAGTCATCAGCAAACACAAACAAAACCCACATGTCACTCATAATTAAAACAATACTTTACTACTTTAAAACAACACATTAGAGAGGTGACAAAATCAGTATCACTCTCTTGTCTGAATTTAAAATATGAAGCTTGAGAGCTAGACTTTCATCTTTCCTGGAAGGACGATTATATAAAAAACAACAACCTGTCATTTTGGTTATAAACCAGAAATCAACTCAAACATGTCACACTATTCAGAGAAATCAGGCTGACTAACAGCTTTAACTGGAAGCAGCAGGCAGCAGCAGACAGACGCTGAGCATGAATATATTTATCAATAAACTGTGCGAGAGTTGGATATGTGATAAAATCAGAAGGTGGTAACTGAAAACGACACAGAGAGGCAATACTGAAGGAAAGAAATACATTAATTAATACATTTGGAGTCATACTATAAAAAAACCCTAGAAAGTTGAGAAGCAGGATGTTGACCGTTGCTTTAGGTTGCATCAGCATTAAAAAAAAAGTAGATAAATAAAAAACATGTATGAAGCTTGTGGATTAACTTAACTAAACATAGTAAAGTAGTTTATTTCCCCAAACATCTTTTTTTAAGTGCAGAAAAAGAGGAAATAATTTAAATGCCATTTAAACTATTTGACTTTGTTACTTTGCTAGCTGTTCCATGCAGAACATTATCCAGTGATTGAAATAACAGTTCATATTCTACGCCAAGCCTAAAAACTGGCTTATGAGGAACTGACAAAACGCCAGTTTTCTCAGATAAATGAAGGCTGTAAAAATCTTAGAGTAAATGATGGCTTTTATCAGTGCTGGAGGCTTGTTTGTGTGCCAGGAGTCTAAAATGGCACAGCAGGACCCTGGCATGCAGCAAGCCCATATGTCAGCCCTGCAGGGAAATTTAATCTATGTCACTATGTCTAGGACATGTGCCTGTGTTACCTTGGTGTCCAAACATCGCAGGTAGGAACAGATGTATTCTATGCTGGACCCAAAATAGGTGGAGGTGCATGAAGGTTGAGATGATCCCTAAAGATAAACAAATTAGTCATGCAAACATGTTAATTAAACTGTCAAATGCAAAAGCATACCTAGTGGAAAACCTAGTCTTATGATTCCCATCAAACACGTGTTGAGACGATTTGGAAATATTCAGGAAATCCGTTTGCATTATTCTTCCTCCTCTTCTCTGAGTGAAAAACATGCAAAGATGCATCGAGTGGCTTTTTCTCTGACTCCTGGCACTGTTAAGAGCCTCTTGTGTATTGAGACTCCAGATTAGAGGCGGTTTTCAATGACGGCATTGATGCTGTTGTCACTCATCAAAGCTGTGTGCTACAGAAACTCTCCAAAAGCTCAACCAAACCATCTGTTCTTGGCAGTCTGATGGGACCTGGAGAGAGAATCCTCCACCACTGCTAGAAGTTAAAGCACCAAAAATGCCGACTGAAGAAACACGAAACTCACGAACACCCAGCTGAGATATTGATGTTAACGCTTATGATGATCTGACCTCAATGTCTTCACTAACTTGTACTCCTGAAACAAAACAGCTGAGAAGCTAAAGGTTATGTAAGAGAAACTCTTTTAATTCAAGTAACTCTTTTTGCATAACACAGCAAGGGCTGACCCTGTGCAGTCAATGTAGTTAAAGTGGAAAAGAAGAATACATTTAAGGAATAGATGCATTAATAGGGTAATATAGCCAAAAGTACACGTCAAGGAAAACAGCATCAAAGTCCATTTTAAATGAGCTCTGGCCATAGAAGATGGCTGGATGCTGTTCACATATGCCTGTTCTCATAGCTTTAACCTGCATGTGTGAACTGTGTTCACAGGCAGCGACTTCTGGAGGTGTTTCTGGGTCCATGGTGTGATTTCACTCCCAGAACCATACCAGAGGGCCCCTACAATCATGGGCATCCAATATTTGTTTTTAGCCTTGTCCTTTGGGCGCAGAGATGAAAAATCATAGCGATGATAAAAATTATAAAAAACAACATACGCACATTGAAGTCTAGGCACAGGGAAATTATTAAGAGTGAGATTGTGGGATGACCAAAAAACCCTTGGCTGAGGACCTCATGTTACAACCGGTGTCAGAGGATCTGAGATCTATTTTGATCTAAACCCAGAACGGGCTTTAAAAGTCCTCAGAAAAATCTAAATGAATTCTGAAATTAATGGCTGGCAAATGAGAAGAAGCTACAAGACGAAAAGTGTTGCATAATCAGCACAGTAGTAATATTACATGTTACTGTATATTTCTCAAAAACTAAGTTGGGGGAAGCATGTATAATGAAAACAGAAGACGTCCTGAAGTGGAGCCTCAGAGGATGCCACATTTAATGGGAACTGGGGGAAAATGAGCAATTTCATACTTTGAGCGAAAAGCTTCTTTCTCTTAAATAAGAGTTAAAGCGCTTCATCGCTGGGCTCTTAAGATCAGTTTCATCCACTTGGTTTCTTATGAGCGTGTCATATTCAGTTGTGATTAAAATCACACTGAGTTCTAGTAGGACTAAACTGCATATGAACTGAGTTGAGAAGGATATCATTACACACCCTCAGAAGAGCCGATTCTGTGCTCTCTGTAAAGGCATTCAAGAGTAGAGCAGAAAAAGCTTCCTTCAAACATTGCACTGGAAAGATGTCTAGGGGTCAATAAGAAGAGTTCATTAGTGAGATCACCTCTGATAGTTGTGAGGATGTTGTAGGCTGGAACTGCTTATGGTAATGTTGAAGGATGAAGCTCTACAAACCCAGAACCAGGGAGAGAGATGCTAGCTCTTATATTTTCTATTTTGTCGGTGAAGAAGCTCAGGAAATGCTCTCATGATTCAGCAGAGATGTACAGAGCAGGACCAGCACTGAATTAATCCACTTCAAGCAGATTTATAGCAAAGAAAACTATTTTAGGTCTGTTGGCATCCACGTTAATTAATTATTTCATCATTCAATAATCTTCCTTGGCTTTCGTCACACCTCTTCACAGTCACCTCTCTTGACACCTGGACTTTGTCGTACTTCCATTTCCACTTAGCCCGTCTGTATGCTTGTCTTAGGGAGCAGGTGGAGTCATTTAACCAGGTGCTTTTCTTAAGTCTTTTTAATTTTAAGGGGGCTACATAGTCCCCAGTGCCATAGTAAGAGGCATTAAAGAGTGTCAGTACAGGAAGACAGCGCAGCTGAGGTGTGAGTGAGTGTGAATGTGTCTGAGAAAAGTCTTCCTGGGTTTATGCACTGAGCTAAGGAGTGAGGCTGGGATGGGGAGGAAGCAGGGCAGGGCAACAAGGATTTAAACATAATCATGAGATGATCGGAGACACGAGATAAACCAAGGTCTAGTTTTGTATTTGAATTTATAAGTATTTTTTGCCACAGAGAGTACCTTACATTATTTTGTGAATTGTGGTTGATTTTGTGCCAACAAGGTTATTGGTGGTCTGGTCTGCAGGGCATTGCATTGTTGGGGGTTCGGATAGAGACTGTTGAGAAAAAAAAACTTAAGAATGCAGCAAGTTCATTATAAGATGGATTATAAGATATTATCTGCCATAAGTCTTATTTAGTCTTTTATACAGGGTCATTCTGGTTCTAGTATCCATGTTTGAAACACATGAACTTGAAGTAAAAACCACTCCTGAACACAATCAAAGCATTATATCTAGCAACCTTCCAGTTTGTTTAATCACTACATGTATCTCAACAATCATGTCTGCAGACATGTTAAGCTTCTTTTCAGTAATAATCTTATTCCTGAAAATGTGTGGGATTTGATGACATGATGAAGCATTAACATCACACAGTTACAGATCTGCTCAACACTTCGCCGCTCTTAAAAGCTGATTTTAATTTAGCTCAGTTTTGCCCTGAGAAGGCCTTTGCAGCTCAACAACTCAAACAAAGCCCTTTCATCTTGTATATTGTTGCTTCTCATTTCCTTGAAGGCATCAGTTCAAAGATTATGAAACTGTGTTCATCTACAGTCACTGCATGAAGGGTGTGAAAAGGCAAAGAGATTCAACCCTTTGTTTACTGATGAAACATTTTCCCTCAGAGCTGAGCATCCTGTTTTCCTCCAGTGTTCACTTTACCAAACAAGACGTAAAGAAGAGTGAATCTGACATAGAAAAGTGCCAGGATCTTTAACTGTGGCTCATCTGTGCCTCAGCAAACAGCCAGAGTGGGCTTGAACAGAGGACAAGCACCATTGGCTACCTAACTACCTGTAAGCCAATCACACAGTCACTTTACTATGACACAGTGGATGCACATAAGAGCAGGAAATCTGGCTCCAAATACGACACTCAGTGAAATCCAGCATAATTTGCATTTCCTTTTTCTTCCCCAACAAGACACAGCAAGCTTTATGTTTCATGCTCTGGGCCAGCGGATGTACTTGACAATTAACATGTGAAAATGGAGCACACCAGAAAACACACCTCAAAATAGAACAAGGCTTTGTTTACTTCTATAAATAATTTGGTTTATTATTCACTCGGGAGACAAATGGGCATATTCCCCATTATCATAAAGCCACATTGTGCTATGTAATCTAATGAGTAAATGGTCCTCTTTCTCTCTTCATATCTTTCTCCTATATTGGTGTAATACTGTTGTAATTATGCATAGCCATTAGCTCAAAGTGACCTAAGCAAATCTGGAAAATCCATCCGTGTTAGACGTAGTATTGTTAGTGCATGAAATTGTTATGCGATGACTGGACAAAGGGAGCACGATGTAATGCCAAAAGAGTAAAAATGGTTGAACCTAATCTAAACCATAAATTATAACCATAATGTTTGAGGCTGTTTCCTCCTCTTGGCCCCACTTGTCAGTGATTTTTTCTTATTATGATCATCTCAGGCATAGAGCAAGATTTAATCTTCTGTTTTTGCTGGTTGCTGGGTTCAGAAGACAGTTGTCTCAAAGGAAAGTGGCCTTTAAAGACTGAAAGATGTCATTTCAGACAATGAACTACAGGGTTGCACAATCACTTAATATAAGAGAAATGTAGATTATGATTTTAATGTCCCCAAACAGCTTCAGGTTCAAAACCCTAAGTTCACAAGTAAATAACACATTTAGACATTCACGTGTATAAACGGTAGAAAATATATGGAGTAAACAGTAAAAAATGAGCCCCTTAACTCCAACTTTAGTCTTATGCACAAAATGAAACTGAAAACAGAAACAGCTCGTTTTGAACCAGTAATACATTTAAACAGAAATTAGGATTAAACAAGTAAAGCACAGGACCTGATTCTAATCTGTCTATACTATGTAATAGGGAATCGTAATTATAAGATCTTTATTTGAGGTCCTGCTACCGTCTAATTTGTCTGTAATTAATGAACCAACAGATAAAGAGGTTTGTAGAATTTGGTTTCAGTTGTGTGAGATGTAAACATTGTGTGAATATCGGTAGGAAAACAATTAATTTAAATATAAATCATCAGTGTTTTAAAAGGTAAAAAAATCAACTTGCGTTGCTGTCAAAGATATGGAGGTATAAAAATAGTTGATCACAAATTCAGAGCAGTAAAGAACAGATCAAAATGTAATTTACTGAATAAAATGGTGAAGATGGTTATAGAAACTAAGGTGGTGGAAATGAACAGCAGTCTTAAGCTAGTAGGTGGATTGTGAAGATCTTTAGATGCTTTCTTTTCTCGGTGGCAGGCAGCAAAAACATGGATGTTGCAGGGGAGATGGAGAACAAGTCAAGTAGTAGATTTATTCATAAGCTGAACAACAAGACAACAAAAAGTTGTTCAAGGAGCAGTTTTAAAAAATGATGTTAATGTATAAAGAGCTGTAGTTCTAAAAGTGATTCACAAGGAGTTTCCATCCCTGAGATTTTATATTTCTGCCTTTGAAAGTTTACTTACTGTGCCCAGGTCGAAAGGAGTTAAATGGTGCTGATCCATTGGTTTTAAAGTGAACATATTCCACGTGCTACTGTTAATTCTTGCAGCCATATCCTACTAAGGACTAAATGCGACATTCAGAGAAATACCTCCTTGAGTTTATCTTTCATTATTCCATGTTTTTTTGTCAAATATTCATTACCATCTAGACTATGGACACTGTGAGAACTGGAAAAAGTGGTGAAATTTTGACTTGATGGTGAAGCTGGAGGTAAAGTGATTCGGGTGCAGTGTCTGGGAGATATGATGTATTCAACAATTCATGAATTCATTTTTCAGTAGTGACATTCACTGACTGACTCACTGATGCTCGCATGAAGCCGTTAAAATTTCAGCACTTCAATTAAATACTCATGCTACTGAAAAATACAGCCTAGACAAAGCACCAGGTACTAACAGTCTCTCAACTAAGGCTGAAGTTCAGCTGCATCACAATGAAAACGTGTTTTTTTTTCCACGGAGAAAACAAATGAATTCTTCCTGAAATAGACATGAGGCAGTAGAAGAATTAAGCCGGCATCTAGAGTTGTGACAAAGAGGCAAAGCAAAACAACACAAAGTGCTAACGCTGCTACGGATCAAACCTTGATCAGCCTTTGACACCCTTGCATAAAGAACCGAGGATCGGAAAGAAAATCAAGGTGTTTGCTTGCATCATTCACAATGACATAGATTTTGATTGAACTGTCTAAAATGATTGCAAGTTCTGCTCTAATCAGGTCACAGTGGTCTTGACTCGTCTACCATGACAGTTTCTGCATGCATGTATTCGTGTATGCACATTTACTGTACATGCATCTTTTCATGCTGGGGCACAGGCCTCCTTTTCTAACCCAGTTGTGTCTGGATGATTTATTCAGTGACAAGTACAGTCCCTGTGAAGATTGGCCTGTAATGATATGTCATTTCCGTGGAGGAGTTAAGGGAGGAGAGGAGAAGAAAGGAGAGGAGAAATAAGTAGAAAAAAGGGGCAAAACAAACATTTTGTCAGGGTAGGTTTTTTATTTTTTTCCACCCCGTCTTATCCTGACTTGATTAGCACTCTGTTCACTCTTTCTGTCATTCCACTTTAGCGTCTCCAGCTAGGGTAAATTAGAAAAATAAGAGGAAACGTCAATGAAAAACAAGCCACACACTAATGCAATCAGACACACCAAAACTTGCTCTCCATCCCTCTCTGAGTCACACTGGCATACACACAAGTGGTTTCAGCAGCAGCAAGAACAGCAAGTACAAGGTCCAGCTTTAAATGGACTTTTACTCCCCATACTCTTAAACAAAGATCGGTAGTTTCTACTCTTTACATTTTCAGAACAGGCTCGTTACTTTTGCTTTAACGGATTTAGAGGGAGTCATTATTTCGTCATTGCGAGCCTCCAAACATCAAGCCTAAGTATGCCTAAACAGGAACACAAGGGCAGTCCTGTTCATTTATCACCTAAGGTTAAAAGTGGGAAGCAGTGTTTTAGTTGTTGTTGTTTTGTTTGCCACAACACTGGAACGACTGCAGATGTTCATAAGTGATGGTTGTGGTACTTCAGCATCCAGCCCTAAAGAGCATAAAGCCAGTGCCTTTTTTTTTTTTAGTATTTTATTTTAGTATGTAGCAGAATGAATGTTTTATTTCAATAATCACATTAGTGATTAGTGAGCCAATCACATTAGTTTTTGTTTTTTTTAATAGTAGCTGCCATCTGAGTATCCCTGACTCGCTCACCTGTTGCCAAACACATCCGGGCTTCGGTCACTTGACTTTCCTCGTGGTCCAGGTGGGAGTTGCGTCCATGTCGCCGCTGCCTGGCTACACTTTTGTTGGTTGGTGTTCTGTGGAGATCACCTGCCGATTATTTCCCAGAAGCCTCACCTCAATTGCTGGTATGCGTTTATTCTGTGCCAAGCCTGCACACTAAGAAAATCTACTGAAGCTCTCAGTAGAAATTATTGTGACTTGTAATTCCTTACCCCACACTGAGTCATTACAACCAAAGACCTACCGTTTACTTTCTCACTTTGAATACATTTCAAAGCAGGTATTTTTTTTAAAACTTTGAGCAAAGAAGTTGAATCAGTACTTCAACTTTTACTGGAGTATTTTTTAACTGTAGTATTTGTACTTCTACTTAAGTACAGAATGCGTATATTTTGGCAACTCTGATCAAGGGAGCTGATTTGATGGACACTGCTGGCATGAACCTTAATGCATTTTATGCATCCAATATTCCACAAGAATAAAATTAAAAAGAAATAATTGAATAAAAGTTCAGTTGTCAAACCTTATGATTAAATAGGTTCATAAAGGGGACATTTCATTCAGAAAATCATCTTTACCATTTCAGTAGCACATGCTAAGTTTCAGACATTGGCTACGTTCTCATACATTTGTTTTTGCAATGTATGAGAACGTAAATGTTTTTTCTAAATAGAAACGGAGCATTATAATAATGAATATCCTGCTAAGTTATATATTAAGTGTGATCAAGTTAAGCTGCGTAAGCCACTGTGATCCAGTGCCATGATCAGGAACTTTGAAGTAATAGTTTAACAAGTTAATGGTTGGAAATTTATCCAGTGCAAAAGTGGTGATCTCTAAACCCTGAGGCAAACTCAAGAAACCCTTACTTGTGATGTTAAAAAGCGGGTAAAAAAAACTTCAATGTTCAACTATATATGTATGTAACATTAATATCCAGCATTCAGCTGGAGGAATATGTAGACTTTTAATAAAAAAAATACTGTATTTCATTCTTGGCAGAGTTCTGATGAAGAGGCAGGTCCATTGTCTTGCTGACATGTAATTTTCTGTACAACAAATTTCCATCACTTACTGGCTAGCAACTGTATATGTAGTACATTTATGACATGCAGTAATATTGGCCTGGACAATTTCTCACTCAGCCTGTGATTACAAGTACTCGAACACAATGTAAATGTAACCATTTTAACTAATGATTATGGAAACTCAGCTTGAGGGGTATTTGCAATTCTATTTTTAAAAAATGCCGTTCACTGGCCGTTGGAGATGCTTAATTGCCTGAAATATGTTAAGTAGGGACAGCTCTTCAAAGTCATCATCCCTGTTCGAGCAGCTGTAACATTTCCAATGGCTGAGACAGATCAGGAGGATGACAAGCACTTTAACCTTTTTAGAGGTGGTGGCTGAAACATATTTAAGGGGACAGTAAGGGAAAATGATTGATTGTTTGCTGTGAGAAAAATTGCTGGTGGAGGCTGATTGGAGTGTGATGCTTGTGTTGAACGCTCAGGTACTGCTGCAACACAGTTTCTCAAGGGCAGTGTTCCCAATGACCACAGAGGGCTGGGGGAGTGTGATGAAGCTGTGGCTTGACAAGTGCCATGTGAAACACAACATATCTGGTGACACTGTTCATGTTGATACTTGTCAGTCACTGGAAAAATAGTCATGAAAAAGCAAGAGGGTCAATTTTCCCCCTTCTTGACAGCATCTCCTAAACATATATATCTTGCAGGTTTTGTCAATAGTGGGGGGGGGACATGGGAAAAATAGGTCGCAGCAACATGTCACTGGATTATTTAAAAATTAAAACAGGGCAGTGAGTGCAAGTTATTCATAGCTTAAATTAACATTGTGCTTGCACTAGCTCAGTGAATGCAATTTTTATACCCTGCCATCACGATTACCAGGTGAATGTACTTCTTTTCATGTTTCTTTTGCATCTACTGGAGAGGCTCACAAAGGTCAGTCAAGGAAGAACACCGACCTGGAGAAGCATGATAAAAGAAGAAGAAACACTGCACTGATATTTGCTCCAGTGACATTAAAAACTTGCAGCTGCTTCATGAAAGAGTCTGGAATAGCTGGCATTAAAGCCTGTTACCTGCTTGGAATCACTGAGAACAACACTGGAGAAATGCTTTTCTGAAGTTATTATATAGACTTGGTTCAGAAGACCAAAAAGCAGAAAGTTCACACAAATCTATTATCTGCTGAGACCCAGTGTCACAAAAAGAGACCTTTTGAGTACGTCTGTGTAATTAGCTGCAAAATAATCAGGCTAAATGACATATAGAAAACAATGTTAGCTGCTTGTGTGGACATTTTTATGAATGAGTGAGATGTTTGGAAAAGGGAGGTGGGAATTGCCAGATTAGAAGTAAATGAGCAAGAAGAGCTTCTGTTTAAACATGGTAACAATAATTAATTACACTCATTGAATTTGCATTGTTTTTTAATATTAACCTAGAGAAAACATGGAATTTTAATAACTATATAGGAAAAAAAACAGTCAGGCACTAATAAAATATAGCATTATACAATATAATATACCAGACACTTTGTTAGGTACACCTGTTTAAATGCTTGTTAATGCGAATGTAATAATCAGCCAATCATCGGCCAGAAACTCAATGAATTTATGCATCTGCACATCTAGATGGCCTGTCGAAGTTCAAACAAAACATCAGAATGGGAAAGGAAGGTCATTTAGGTGACTTTGAAGATTTGTGCCAGACAGGCAGGCATGTGTTTCAGACACTGATAATCTACTGGGATTCTCCCACATAACCATCTCTAGGGTTCACAGAGGCTTTAGAGAAAGAGAAAATATCCAGTAAGCGCCAGTTCCCTGGAAAAATATTCCTTGTTGATGCTAGAGGTCAGAGGAGAATGGCTATACTCTTTCAAGGTGATAGTAAGACAAAAGTAACTGAAGAAAAATTTGTTATGGGGACTGGGTATACAGCCAAAGGATCTACAGCAACTACCATGATTTCAGAAGTGTTTTTTAGCCCCTTTGTTGAATCTGTGCCACAAAGAATTAATGCAGTTCTGAATGCAAAAATGGTGCCCAACATGGTACACGCAAGGTGCTTGGAAGAAAAGGTAATGAAACATCTTATGAATAGTGGCGGGTGGGAGTCATGCTCTTAACCTCGGCAACTCAGGGGTACTAAGAAGAGCAACTATACAGATTTAGCAGCTCTGAAGAAGACATGGAACTGAAAAAGTAGGCCACCAGGAGACATTTGTCAGCACTATTTTAGTATTATGATTAGCCGGGTACATAGCTGATTGAACTGCAAGCTCATTCTTATGCTAGCTTACCTTGATGTTACCATCGTCACACCTTCACGTCTGTAGTTTTCAGTGAAATTACATCTTTGTAAAATTTTAGTATTAGTCAACGCAGTAATATGTCTTTAGAATTATTAGGATGGCACACATTAACTGTGCTACACATTTGTTCAAAAATGTATATTTGGTTTTCTCTTTAAAACCTCTCTGCCTGTCAGCCTCGAGCGGCCCCATTAAAGTTGTGTGCCACCTTAACTGCTATTGTTAAACTTAAAAAATACTTTTAAGATTACCCGTTTCCATGTTTAAAAATATAATCTGTGACCAATGTTTTAAGTTGAATTACCTTTCAGTACTGTCTCTAATAAATGTTTTAAGGTTGAAGAGTCCCCTAAAAACTGTAGAGCTTTCCTCAGGTTTGACATGAAGGCTTTACTCTACACAGCAGAATCAGAGCTTTTTTCTGCTTTCAGAAACCAAACATTGCTCAACGTTCAGCTCTGTAAACAGTTCTTGGTTGACACAGTGGCACCTGTCTTGGAGTTGTCAGTCATGGCAGTCTTTAGGTGTGCAAAGCACACTGGGAAACAAGAGAACCCATTAAAACACTGAGATCGTGTTGCCTAATGCCTGGGTGGAGCTTAAGTGGCACCAATGCCAAAAGAGGTTTTATTGTGCAGGGTTGATGCAAAAACTATTTAAAAGCAATAGAATGAAATGCACTATAACTCTAATGGTTACTCACTCACACTGCAACCAAGTTTCAAACATGGCCTAGAAATAAAACATTTTTTTCTGAATTTTGCTTTTCTAAAGCCCTCCAACTTCCTGTTGATGTACAAAAACTGAGAAGGAAATACTTTGTTCCATCTCTTATTTTATGATGTAACATCAACACAGAGCATTACAGGAAGTGAATGGAGGCATGACAGCAATATCAAAGGGGTCATTTTCCCAAGATATGCAAATATATTTTGCCTCAGATCTGTAAAATAAATCTCCGTTGTGGGGTAAAAGTTTATTTGTAGATTTTATGTGTCCTCAAGTGCCTGCCCCCCCCCACACACACACACTTCCAGGCTGTTTCTTGGTTTTAGTCTGACACTGAGAGAGATACGTCTGTACAAATTATAACCACCTTTAGTTTTGCTTCCAATAACACAATGTAGTTCCCTCTTAACATTTTACTGTTATTCAAATTAGTCATTTCATGCAGTAAGTTTTTTCATTGGTTACTGCTACTCTCATTGGTTACTGCTACTCTCACACAAAAGTCAAATGCTTTTAAATTTACACAGTTGGATGAAGCATGTAATCAGTATTACTGTTTGCAGGTTTATTTGATTTGATGTGTTTACATACACTGTCATAACCTGGTTTCTGTAAACGCAGCAGTTCAGTAATTTATATTTTCTTCTACCTAAATTAGTTTGCTGTGGCAAACCAAACATTTCATGCTGTTAATAGTAAAGACTTCCAAACAGCAACATGGGGTTGCTATAATTGTGTAGTAGAGCTAAGAATAGATACTGAGAGAGCTCCTGCTCCATAATCATAGAAATAACAAACAATGGCTCTGACTACAACAATGACACATGTCCCCAAATTGACCAGGACTATAATCTGATTTCTTTATCATTATCTGGCTTGAATCTAAAATTCTTGCTGTCATTTTCAATTTTCTGTGTGTAAGGTCACATTCAATACCAAAGCTCTTAATCAGTATTCAGCATCATGCCTGTAGGGCAAACTTCCATCCCCACGTTTATGGTGCTGGCTTGATTCAGGGACAAATTAAAAGACACTACTTAAAATGCACCAAAATCGTCGCAAAAATGTAGGCAGTGGTGTGTTGAATCATTTTCCCAAGATGCAATATTCATCATGCAGGGAAACCCATTATGAAGTAATTTCTTTATAACTACACTACAAATGAGGCTTTTTTTTCTTGAGATTTTTCCATTTCAGTACCCTCAAACACGAACAAAAGTGTGTCCTGCCTTAACTTTATGTGTTAGTTTTTCTTAGTTGCCACTTGCTCTCTCTGTCTCGCTCTCCTTTAACTCATCTCTTATTCTCTGATTGATAAACATAAAGAAAAAGAGCAGATAAGCAGTGATATTCACATTTTCTTTCATTCACAAGAAAGGGAGAAATAGTTAATATCATGCAGGGTTAAAAAAAAAAAAAAAAAAGGGGGGGGGTCCAATTTTAACTCTGGTGAATCAAGGAATAAAAAATCCAAACTAAGATCTTCTAATCAGCTTCTTTCACTGCAATGCAGACCAATTCATCAGCTACAGTGCTGTGCAGTGCGTCAAGTGAGGTGAAAATTGAGTACCGGTCTGTACACTAGCATCCAGGAGTGATTGTGCTGCTTAATAAGGCAGCTGCTCTGGAAGTGTAGGGCCTCATTCATACAGTATTAAATGTGTTTGTCCTATAGAGCCAGTTGTATTCTTATTTTTTCCTTATAATATTGCATTTTATGGTAAAAGTAAACCCTTTTTTACCTTATCAAAAGCTGATAAATCTGCTAATTTAATGATTACAAATTAATGATCAACAAAACAAATATAGATATTAGTTTCATTATATTATATATATTTAACATGTTGTCTTTGCACGATACTCTTATTAAGTATTGGGTTGATTTTCAGAATATTGAATTCTGTTTTTATTTTATAGCTTCCTGACCTGAATTCTAAGTTGGATCATACAGTTAAAAAAAAATCAGAAGCTAATATGTGACATTCTTAAACATGTTCGTCCATCCATTCATCTTCTAGTGTTTATTTGGGGCTGGATCCTTAGATGAACAACAACAATTAGGCCAAAATGCAGAAGCACTGTGTGAAAATCTAAGGACCCATTACTTCTTCATTGGAATTATGAGGGTAAGTAGCAGCCAGATGGTGATAATCAGATGCACTTAATTGAGTGATCATCAGCAAATGACCACCTCTATAAAAGCTTGAAGGAGCAATGATTTTAGAGGAAGGAAGAGTTATAAGGCTATTGACTAATTTGAGGTCTGAAGTGAGACAGATTTTTATTTACAACTAGAAATCACTCAGGACTGTTAATATTCCCAGGAGTGAACATCCCTGCAAATTCACCAAGGTCGAACCAAAGAACTTTATCTTGGACTAAATCATGCCTAAATTAGCATGCTAAATGCTAAAGTTCATGACAGTATAATCATAAAAAGACTGAACAAGTAATGGGTTATTGAGAAGGGGTGCCAGGACAAAGGGTCTTTTTGTTTTTCTTTTCCCCAAAAATGAACACGGCAGCACACATTTTGCCAAACTGCATCTGGACATTATCAGGAACAATGGGGGATGTTTGGTCAGACGCCAAATATGGTATAAAAAAAACAAACCCAAAGATAAACGGCTCATATCCTTTAAAAACAGTTGTAGGCTGATCATTTGGGCACCACAGAATTATAATAGGGTGCGCTAGCTTTTTACCATGACTACTAAATGACCATCAAGGAAAAATGACAAATATGCTCACCAGATCTTTCAGATAATCTTAAACTCTAACTTTTGAGATTTTTACTAGCTAAATGTGCCAACTGACAAAGGTTTTGCAACTGAAGGATGAAAAATATCATTATATAGCAGCTGCCTTATGTACACATTGCTCAATGTGTGAAAAAACCTTTAAAAAAAAATAAGAGTTACCTTTACAAGGTATCACTCAAAAGGTACTTGGGAATACGCTGAAATAAACACGGTATAAATGTCTTTTAGGTTTCAAGGTGAACATCAATTCTCTCCCACACATCATTCAAGTGGCATCATGAAGGGACCGACAGGACATATTTATCTGCCCAGAATATTTCAGCCTTTTCAAAACTAGAGAATAACAGCATTTCTGACTGGAAAAAAAAAGCAGAAGGTTTGAATTGTCAACTCGTGTTTTCATTCATGTGGTGCTGACACATTTCACAAAGATAATTAGAAAGCGCTATGCCAAATTAGATGGAAAGTGAGAAAAACTCCTATTTCTTGCAAGCAATATTTTCTATGGCATCTCTTCACTTTGGAAAAAGTATCTGCAAGCTGGGGCTATTTGACAACACAGCAGGTGATATGAAAAGTGGATTGCTGCCTGAGGAACTGTTTTCTGTGGCTCATTAAGTTCCTAAAGGTAATATTTTATTAAATATGCCCTTAAGATGTGATTCTCAATATGGTTCTCAGGACACAAAGATTTTTTGTTTTCCATTTTAGCCATTTAAAGAAAAACATTTGGTCAAAATGGCAAATGGTGTTGATCAAATAAACAACAACTGCAACAGATTGTTTCATTCTTCCCTCTCTGCAAACATACCTTAAGCTACAAACATGGTTGTACAGGAAAATCGGCATAGCTAAGTATTGTGTGCTTGTTAAAGTAAGACTGATTTGCTAAAGCAAAATAGTAAAAAATCTACCTTAAGAGCTGAGTATGGGGAGGATATTGAACTAAAATGGTAAATGGACTGTTTCTTATACAGCACTTTTCTACTCTCAAAGCTCTGTATATAACATGCCACATTCACCCAATCACACCCAGTCTCACAAGCACTTTATCGATACTTAGTGCTTTCTAACTGCATTCACACACACATTCACACACCAATGGATGCATCGGAGAGCAACTTGGGGTTAGTATCTTGCCCAAGGAAACTTGACATGCAGACTGGAGGAGCCAGGGATCGAACCACTAACCTTCCGATCAGTAGGTGACCTGCTCCACCTCCTGAGCTACAGCCTCCCTAAAAGTGTTTCAATTTTACCCCCATTGTCCAATCTCCAGTTACATCACAATGTAGTAACTATAGAATAAAAATTCAATTGGTTTTTACACTGGTTGCCTTAATGTGCTATTGCTTTTATAATGTGATGCTGTTTTTATTTCCTCTGGTAGCTACTGATAACTTGACATTAGAACAACTGCAAATGTGGCCAGAAGCTTACATATGGGCAAGAATGTCATAGAAATTTAGAGTTTTTAATGATTTTTTTTGAACTGTTCTTTTTCCATGGTAAAATGATATACAGGATGCATCTTTAATAACTTCAAAAAACAAGAATTGGATGCACAAGCACATACAGATGCAAATATTTGCTTCGTTTCCCTTAAATCTTCTAATAAGTGGTGCTGAAGACTCTACAATGTGTTAACCTGACAGAGCCAAACCATATTAACTTATTAGTGATCATAAATGACTACAACTGGTAATTTCTCTATGCTAGCGCAGACAGAATTTCTTTGACAGCACTCATTAGACTGACCAATACAATGGGAAGGCAGAGGAAGATGGATGATTATAGATTTACCTACATTGGGTCATTGTCTTGGATCAATTTTTAGAGAAATGCAGATTTCAAGACCATCTGTTCAACATGTTATCTTGATGTGCCACTACTCTACCGAGGTCTGGAAGAAGACCTGTCGCCCTCACATGAGAAGAAATTTATTTATTAGGCTGTTCAGAAATAGGCCAGAAATCAAAAAGCCTGCTTTTTGATGTAAACTGAAGTGAAACCTGCTGGAACACCGTCCACAGTGAAGCAAGTTTCACCATGACAAAGAAAGAAGCCCCTGTTCCAAAATTGACACCTTCAACTGAAATTCACCACCACCCACACGTTTAAGCCAAATACTTTTTGGGGAAAGTTTTATCATTTGACGAGGCAAAGATTGAGTTATTCGACTAGAATGACAAAAGATATGTTTTTGGAAACATAAATGAGTAAGTGAGGCTTTTAAACCTAAAAACACCACCATCATGCATGCTGATGGTAGCAACATATTCTGTGGATTTTTTGCTGTCAGTTGTAGTAGTAGTAGTCGTTGTCAGCTTCACCTTAAATCAGCATCTAGACAGTTAAAACTGTGTTGCTCTAACAAAACAATGATCCCAAATTCAGTTCAAAGGTTTAAAACCGATAAAGCAGGCTAACATTAAGCTTCTGGAATAGACTCCCCAAAGCCCCAAGCTCAGCCCTATTAAAGATGAGTGTATGTAAACTACTGACCACAACCATAACAGCTAAATACAGCACAGTGTTTTAAAGCAGAAAGGGATCCAGTCAGCAGGTGCAAATGTTGAATGCGTTTACCTCTTTAAGCAAAATTACTGTTGACAGCTTGCAATAAAGTATGGAGTGTATATGTTATGGATATGTATGCAATGAGAGGTGCGTATGTGGTATTGAAATTTATAATTGAGAGGTAAAGAAAAACAAGAGCAGAGAAAAGCAAGTCAGTAACATAAAGCAGAAAATGTTCCCACTGGAAGAACAGATTTGATTTTTTTGTATTAAAATAACTGAAATTCTAAAACACGCGCACACATACATGTTCATTTTGTGAATGTTGATTAAATAACAAAGGTTTTTAATATCAACATCTAAAGGTTAGAATGTTCATTTTACAAAATAGTAGGCTTTAAACAACTGAACAGACTCAAACGCCCTGCTCACTGACACCCTTTCAATCTGGCTGAAATATTGTAAGTACTTATGTGTACTTATATGGACATTCCCTTCACTCCGTTGTTAGCTTTGTTTCATCTCTACAGCTGGGAAACACTTTTGCGGGAACAAAAACAAGTCAAAATATCTGCACGTGTGTGGAGGGAGTTTTTCTGTTTCCAACTTCTTTACTTTACTTTATTTATATAGCACATTTAATAACAACAAAATGTTGCCAAAGTGCTGTACAAAGATATAAAAATAAATAACAAATTATACAATAACAAATAACATCAGTAACAAATACCTGGTAACAGAAGACTAAGTGGATAGATAGGATAGGATAGGTAATTCTCGAGCGGTGTTGAAAGCCAATGAGTAAAAATGTGTTTTAAGATGGGATTTGAAAGGATTGACGGTTGGGGCCTTTCTAATGTGGAGAGGTAAATCATTCCACATTTTCGGCGCCACAACCGCAAATGCCCGGTCACCTCTGTGAACCAGCCTGGCCAAGAGCAAGAGATCACTTGATCTTAGAGCTCTAGGGGGTATATATGGCTGCAGTAAATCAGACAGATACTCTGGAGCCTGACCGTTCAGCGCTTTATAAGTCATTAACAGAATTTTGTATTTAATTCTAAAGCGGACTGGGAGACAGTGAAATGAGGTGAGCACCGGGGAAATACGCTCGTGTCTCTTTGAACGTGTCAGGAAACGAGCTGCAGCAACACTGGCTAACACCTACATATAGAGAATTACATTAGTCCAGTTGAGATAAGATAAAAGCATGAATTGCTCATTCTAGGTTTTTAAAAGAGAAAAAGGATCTCACCTTGGATAAGAGCCTCAATTAAAAAAAAAGGACCGCTGTACAACAGAGTTAATTTGTTTCTCAAAGGTAAACTTACTATTCAGAATAACCCCCAAATTTTTTTGCATGTGGTTTCCATCCAGGTCTTAACTTCGCCGAGACACTGAAATAAGGATTCCAGCGAAGCGGAGGTTCCTTCTTCTTATTGTTGAGCAAAATAATCCAGGTGCCTTTTGTTTTTACAGACTGTGTGGCTTAAATCGTGACCTTAATGTGACCTTAACCCTATGGCAGTATTTTCCTCTCCAATTTAAAAATTCCATTTCAATCTAATTTAAACTTTAACTAGACAGAAAGATTCAAGAAGTGAACTTTATTACTGCTGCCACTACTATAGAGTAAACATGCTATAGTGAACAGTTCTGAAATCTCATAGCTTTTTTTTTTTTTAATCAAACATTTTGGCAAAAAACTACCAGCAGGGCCATTCTTCCATTGTTCCACGAAGTCATGAGAGTCACTGTGACCCAACATGAACAACACCAGTAGCCTGAAAGAGAAATTGTATTTTTCTCAGTGTCATCCAGAAAGTCACTCATGAAAACTGTCAATGTGACACAGTTTGTAAACAGATTTCTTTGAAAAGGCTCGCATCGGCTTGTGCACATTCAAGGCTTTCTGCAATGCCAGAGAGCTGAAGATATGTAATTTCTTGGATCAGTGAAGTACAGGCTGATTTGATGTTTGATTAAATCACTGATTATCATCAACTGTGATGAACTAAACCTGCACTGATATACATAAAAAGTCCACTCAGTGCCCAAGGGGTTACAAACAGAAGTGGAAGAAAGCAATGCTTTAAAGAAATTTGCCCTTAGCTCACATAAGCTGCAATAATGCTGAACATAAGAGGGCAAAGGATTACTGGCACCATTGGAAAGATGCTAATGTTTTGATCTTCTTGTTACCCGGAAAGTTAAAAAAAGAAAAGAAAAAGATGACCTAAAGAAAGGGCATTATTTGAATACTTATCTTAAATTGCAATACAGTTTAAGTTTTATTTGTCATATATTAGGTAACAATGGCACATCACTACTGGCACTGAAAATCTTAGGCTCAGAGCCCCCTCAAAGTGCACATAGAAAAACAAAATTGCATATAAGATAAAAAATAAAATGAACTATATAAATAAAGAAGTTTTATATTAAAAAAAAAAAAAAGAGTAAAATAAATACAGATTACTAAAAAATACTGTAGCACAGGGGTGTCAAACTCATTTTGGGTTAGGGGCCACATACAGCCTAATTGGATATCAAGCCGGAGCAGTACAATTATAGCATAATTACCTATAAATAATAAGTCCATGTTTTTCCCTTTGTTTTCATGCAAAGAAGTACATTAGCAAATCTTCATATTTGATTAAATATATTTTTGCAAAACTCAACCTCAAATGAAGCCAAGTGTTTGCACAAACACAAACAAAGCTTTAAGTAAAAGGCATTTGAAACTGAAAAATATAGTATTGTACTTTAAAATTTATAGCATTGTATGAATACTAGGATTCCACCAAACAAAACTCTTTTGTAGGAAAGCTGTTGACTTGCATTAACTTGAATATTTTTTAATTGTTTATACAGCAAGAATTCATTTTCACAGAGCTGTGTTCTTTAAGTGTAATCAGTGTCTGAAGCAACAATTTAAAGTTGGAGTTGGTCATTTCTGGAATACTTCGTTTTTGCTTCTGAAACTTGGCATCTTTTGGTCTGCACAAGTGCATCAATATCAGGTGTCATGTCCTGACTAGCAGCCAGTGTCAGAATGTCATGTAAGTGCTTATGTGTGAGCCTTGAGTTTTGTTTTATTGAGAAACCTTGTTCACAAAGGTAGGTTGTCTCAAACATGCACAAAATCTTTGCAGCCAGTGCTGTTAATTTGGGGTACCCTGGCAACAGATATTGATAAAATGTGTCCAAACCTACTGAGGCAAACTTGTCCTTCAAATCTGCATCACATTGCAAATCAGTTAGCTCTAGTTGGATGTGGATGGCCACATCAGAAGCTTTGAGTGTGAAGGGTGAGAAAAAAAACTGCAAATTCTGTCTCGAGTTCACCAAAGATCTGAAACAAACTAACACAGCAATCCTGCAATATTGTCTTTATACTCTTTCATGTAATTAATGTCTGTTGCACATACCTCTCTTAGGCAAATGTGCAGGGTCACCACTTGACAGCTGTGTCTCCCATGAAGTCAGCGTCAATTTGAATGCACATATGCTGTCATAAAACTGTGGGACAACTTTTTTGCGGCCTTGCAACATTTTGTTTAGAATATTCAAGTGCTCATTTCCACCAGAAATGCAAGATCCTGCAGCCATTCCTGACACTGTAATTCCATGACTGGATTTCCTTTTTTTTCTCCATGAGTTGCACGATTTCCTCACGTAGATCAAAGAAATGCCTCAGCACAGCACCTCTGCTTAACCCTCTTGCTTCAGTGTGGTATGGCAGGGTATGAGTAACGTGATCGTCACTGAGAAGGCACTCAAACTGGCAATGATTCAAATTAACAGCTCGGACAAACGCCTTCATGACGTGATCCATTTTTAACGGCTTGCAACACAGTGCCTCCTGGAAAATACAGTGAAATGTCCAGAAACTACCTCCGGTATTAGCGGCTTGTAACATCACCATCTGTAACCAGGCTGACGACGCGGGACCAGCCCACCCTGCCTTTGTCCAGCGCCACAGAGCCAAAAATGTCCTCAGCTGTTTTGGTGTCGGTCACAAGCACCAACTCAAGGAACTCGTCAGTGCCGCTCAATGTCTCATCAACTCCACGAATAAATATCATCAATTACAACAGAAAATACAAGAAATGACTTCGTGTTTCAACTGGCTGTCTAAAAGTTCCAATGTCCTCCCTGCCAAAGTATTTCTCATCAGACTAAGGTTGGTAAATGCTCGTCTTTTCTCAGGACACATGAGTTCTGCAGCTTTCATCGTGCATCTTTTAACGAACTAACTGTCAGTACACGGCTTTGATGCTAATGCTATTTCGTTAACAATTACGTAGGTGGCTTTTACTGCTGCTTCACTGACCTCTTGGCTCCAGGTGAGAATTGACTGGTCTTTCCTCAGACCCGCCAGCAATTCATTTATCTTCTCTCTCCTCAGTTGTCCTTGCAAAATGTTGTATTTTCCACCACGATTAGTCTCATAATGCTGCCGACAGCAGACGACACTACAGACACTTGTTGATTACACACCAAGCACACAGGTTTCCCATTTATCTCTGTGAATAAATGGGAAGCGGTCCAAACACTACACTCGGTATCCACTCTTCTCCTTTTTGAGAAAGACATTTTGGCTAATAAGGGCATCAAGGTGAGTAGAGAAAAGGTAGCCTGCACCATAATTAGCTGCATTGCAACCATCTGTTGTTCAGACTGAGTGGCAGAGTTGCTGCTTCTTTTACTCTAATTAAAAGGGTGCACCTCCCCCCTTCACTAGCACAGTGCGCCCCTCCCTCCTGACTAACAACCTTGCGGACGATTTAGGAACTGCATTTTATTATGGACTTCGCTCATGTCATGTCTTTTTCTTTTTCTTTGAAAGTTCATCCAGCTGGCCGGATTGAATCCGCTAGCGGGCTGGTTTTGGCCCGTGTGCCGTACATTTGGCACCCCTGCTGTAGCAGCTGTAGTGCAGAGGTAATGGCATAAATACTCTGGTAGGAAGCTAAATTGTTTTTCACACAGGACATTTTGAAGTGATTTAGGTAAACCTAGGTGCTAATGAGTCTTAATTAATCTGATTAGCAACAACTGCTCTCCTACGCTGGCATGTCAAACTGGCTGCTATGAAAAAAGTTCACTGACAAAACTGATTCTTGTTGGTTCCTTCATAGTTTATCTTAACTAACAGGTAAGCTCATCTCATTAATGTTGTTGTCTAAACAAAAATAATAAAATGCATCAGTTTGAGGTGATGTCTTTCCTCCTCCTCCAAAACATTCAGCCTGATGCATGATATTCATGTGCTACAAATAATACCGTTCAGAGTCAGCTGTAGGCAGCTACGCTGTTGCGAGTGCTCTTCTCTCCACTCCTGACTGATTAGGTATTATTATCTTGTTCCTGTTTGAGCCGCTCCACTTTATTCCTGTAGGTGTCCAGCTGGCAGCTCAGGCAGTGGTTCTTCTCCTTTAAGATTGCTGCTTGGAAAATACCTTCAAATTTATATGATTGGAAAGCATACAACGACCCATCACAAGGGTTTAAACGAAATGTTGACATTTTCAGTAACTTCTGATTAATGACTACAAAATGAAACATCTGTCAATTCAAGTCTACAGACTTTGTCCTGGAACTAAATATCAAACAGAGGCATTAAGCAATGGTATCACATTTTTTCATAACATTACTGCACAATTACTTCTTTTTAAACTCGAAAACAGGAGAAGTATAAAGAAACGGTACCACTTTACAATAAGGCTCCCCTTATAGATGCTAATAAATAGTTTATAGCTATATTATTAATTAATCTGTAAATGCTTTATAAACCATTATTAATGGTTTATTATGCATTAGTTAAGGGTGAGAAAAAGGAAAAAAAACTGACTGGTTTCTTGCCAAATAGTGAGCCAAATGTGTTCACCTATATATTTCATCTAGAGTTGCTATATTAGACATTTCAGACTAAGTTACTATCCTGTAAGCACAATCAGCATTTGTAAACATATTTTTTATCATATAAAATTGTACTTCATAAATGCATTATAAATATCCACAACTATCAATCAGAGCTTTGTTGTAAAGTGTAAAGCATAAAACCATTTATTAATGACTAATAAATATTTATAAATGCCAAATGGGAGCCTTATTGTAAAGTGTAAAGCATAAAACCATTTATTAATGACTAATAAATATTTATAAATGCAAATGGGAGCCTTATTGTAAAGTGTAAAGCATAAAACCATTTATTAATGACTAATAAATATTTATAAATGCCAAATGGGAGCCTTATTGTAAAGTGTAAAGCATAAAACCATTTATTAATGACTAATAAATATTTATAAATGCCAAATGGGAGCCTTATTGTAAAGTGTAAAGCATAAAACCATTTATTAATGACTAATAAATATTTATAAATGCCAAATGGGAGCCTTATTGTAAAGTGTAAAGCATAAAACCATTTATTAATGACAAATAAACATTTATAAATGCCAGATGGGAGCCTTATTGTAAAGTGTAAAGCATAAAACCATTTATTAATGACAAATAAACATTTATAAATGCCAAATGGGAGCCTTATTGTAAAGTGTAAAGCATAACACCATTTATTAATCACTAATAAACATTTAATTGCCAAAAGTGAGTCTTAAATGTATAATGTCACCATTTATAACACTTAGACCTAAATTACAATCAGTGCTTGAAATAACATTTAACTACTGTCAAAAATGTATTGTAAGAGTAACACATGTAACATTAAATGTGTTTTTTAAAACACCAAACAGTCACCCACTCCAAAAAAAGTTCATGCCAGACTGGTTCAAACTGGAAATATTTTTTGTATGTCCTTAAATAAGCGTCCCAGTGGTCCATCAGGGTGTCGCGAACCAAGCCAAGATGACCACTCAAGAACCATCAGGTGTTCCTCCAGCAACTTCTCAGTGCGATTTCCTCTTAGTCTACGGACATGTCCTTTGATGGTCATCCAAGCCCTTTCGATATGCTGTGTATGACTGCCAGATTGAGGATCTACAAACCACCTGCTGTGATTTACAGTGTAATGTCTGTACCCTATGTTTGTCAAAACATTCTTGTAGGCTCTCCACTCATCACTGATAATGGCACTACCCAACTTAACATGCTGTCTGATCAGAGGAACAAGGTGGCGCCTTGATCGTTTTTCAACAAGTTTTAACACGAGCCTTCGCCTTTTGTCTTTAATTCCCATCATTCCAAATACCCATTTCTTCCTTTTCCATGCATTTCCAAAGCGTCCACGTGCATACTGAAAACAAAAAGAATAAAATTAAACAGAATATCTACAAAGAAACATTCAAAAAGATGGTTGCTTCTACTAATTTTTTTTTACTTATGGTAAAGGTTTCCATGTTTAGAGGACACATTCAGATCTGCATTGATTCTAACAAACCTGTCTGAGAGTTTACCAACCTTTCGCTGATGACGGAGACAGCTTTCATCTATAACCACAAATTCTCTGTCACCACCAAGACGGTGTCCATTGTTTATTCTGTGTCTTTTAATTGCACGTATACAAACATGTCGAATGTGTCTTGCCATGCTACTTAGTGTTCTGGAGCTGCCAGCCACTTCATCATCCATCATATCTATTTGTCTGAGCCTGAGCCCTTGTGAAAATCTGTGATAGAAATTGAGGCAATTATTACTTACTGAGGCCCTAATTTTATTTCACAAGTCTCGTATTGGTGTTCAATTATGAAAGGTGCATTGCTACATCTACATATACCTGTAAATGAACTTCATCCAACTGAAAAGAGATGTTTTTGATTTCTCAAAGAGGGAGCCAGTTCTAATTGTTCTGGAAACTTTCCTATGACTTGCTCTTTTGCAGCACCTGAGAACATACCAATGAGTTAAGTAAAGAAATGGACCCTTAAACAAGAGCATTAATTGAAAA